>NC_135490.1:44732974-45347974 GCF_052094955.1 Ictidomys tridecemlineatus
GGATCCTTAAGCCAGTAAGTGCCTGACTCTGGTATTATTTCAGGTAAAATATGTGTATTTTGTTTGGGAGGAGTTCCCTCTCATCCTGACCAAAGCACATACATATCCTTCTCTCTACACCACATTGAAAGTGTTCAGTGTTCTTCCTGTTGCCTAGCGTTGCATTTTCCAGAGATCTCAGTCCATGTTTGGCTGACTGCATTGCTCTGGGGCTAAGGTGATGCAGAACATTTCATGTCTCAGAGGTGTCAGTTCATAGGCAGCCAGCTCCATGGCCCTGGGCCAGAGGTGAAGCAGAACAGTAGGATACAAGGACAGTTTGAAAGGCAGCTGCTCACCTCATGGGGGCCACAAAGCAGAGAGTTAAGAAGGAACACCTGGGTTTTAGTCTTGATTTGGTCCCATCTCTTCTTTCTATGTACCAATTTCTCCCTTTTGGAATGGGAGAGGCAGCACTTCCAAACTCATTCTATTAGGCCAATATTACCCTGTTTCCAAAACCAGGCAAAGACACAACAAAGAAAGAAAATTTTAGATCAATATCTCTAATGAATACAGATGCAAAATTCTCTATAAAATTCTGGCAAATCAAATACAAAAACATCAAAAAGATCCTGTACCATGATCAAATGGTATTCGTCCCAGGTATGCAAGGTTGGTTCAACATATGGAAATCAATAAACGTAATTCATCACATCAATAGACTCAAAGATATGAATCTTATGAAAAAGCAATTGTCAAAATATTGTCTCCAAGAGCATGCTACTAGTGGCCTCCATCTTCCAGCCACACCCCACCTTTCCACAGTTACAACCCAGTACAGTGGTCCTTGCCAATTATCAATCCACCCAAAGGACTTATCTATTGATTAGGTTACCATGCTTATAATGAAATCATTCACCTCTGAACATTCCTCCATTAACTCAAATGAGCTTTTCAGGCACACCTAATCTCAAACCATCACATGCCACGCCTGATCTAGCAAAGGTTATGTCCATCTCACTGTGCATAATACACTCATTGCATCTTAAAGAGTCCTCTTATCCTTAACAGTTCCATCATTGCCCAAGACTTCATGTCAAAAGACTCCTCTTGGTTGTGAGTTCTTGTCTCTCTCTCTACACACACACACACACACACACACACACACACACACACACATATGTATGTAAGTATGATCTCCAGTATACATGGCACAGAATAAATATTCCCATTCCAAAAGGGAGAAATTGGCACATAGAAAGAAGAGATGGGACCAAATCAAGACTAAAACCCAAGTGGGCCAACAAGTCTTATATCTTCATGTCCTGTGTGGGCCACAGGGTTGTATCTTGTGTGTTCTAAAATATTTGGGCAGCCCTGTCCCATGGCCTCTCAGATTTGCTCTATCCTCAGCCAGCAACATTCCTTGGCTCATGATCCTCAGTACTGACATCTCTTAATCCCAGGGGTCTCTATGGCAGCTTCAGCTTCCATCTCACAGTTTCCCCACATTACCCACATCAGGGCCTCTTACAGGGATTCTGAACTTGTTATAAGTTGAACTGCCAGGCCTTTATTTTAAATCTTGGTGGAGGCTTCCTTGACCTCATCAATAGACTCAAAGATAAGAATCCTATGAAAAAGCATTTGTCAAAATACAGCACTCCTTGATGTTCAAAACACTAGAAAAACTAGGGATAAGAGGAATCTATGTCAACATCCTAAAGGCTATCTATGCTAAGCCCCAAGCCAACACCATTCTAAATAGAGAAAATTTGAAGGCATTCCCTTTTAAAACTGAAACAATTCGGGGATGCCCTCTTTTACCACTTCTATTCAACATAGTCCTTGAAACACTGGCCAGAGCAATTAGACAGACAAAATAAATTAAAGAGATACATGTAGGAAAAGACGAACTTAAATTAGCACTATTTGCTGACAGTATATACCTAGAAGACCCAAAACGATCCAGAGTACTTCTAGAACTAATAAACAAATTCAAAAAAGAGGCAGGTTATAAAATCAACACCCAGAAATCAAAGGCATTTCTGTGTATCAGTGATGAGTCCTCTGAGAAGGAAATGAGGAAAACTACCCCATTTACAGTAGCCTCAAAATAAAAGAAGATACTTGGTAATCAACTTAATGAAAGAGGTGAAACATCTGTACAATGAAAACTACAGAACCCTAAAGAAAGAAATCAAAGAATACCTTAGAAGATGGAAAGATCTACCTTGCTCTTGGATAGGCAGAATTAATATTATCCAAATGAGCATACTTCCAAATGCACTATACAGATTTAATGCAATTCTGATCAAAATCCCAGTGGCATTTCTCATAGAAATAGTAAAAGCAATCATGAAATTGATCTGGAAAAATAAGAGACTCAGAATAGATAAAGGAATTCTTAGCAGGAAGAGTGAAGCAGGTGGCATCATTATACCAGACCTTAAACTATTCTACAGAGCAATAGTCACAAAAACAGCATGGTATTAGCACCAAAACAGACTGGTAGACATGTGGTACAGAATATAGGACACAGAGACCAATGCACAAATTATAATTATATTAGACAAAGGCACAAAAAATATGCATTGGAGAAAAGATAGCCTCTTCAACCTATGGTGTTGGGAAAACTGGAAATCCATATGCAACAAAACGAAATTAAACCCCTGTCTCTCACCATGCACAAAACTCAACTCAAAATGGATCAAGGATTAGGAATACAACCAGAGACGCTGCTTCTAATAGAAGAAAATTAGGCTCTCGTCTCCATCATGTGGGATTACTCCCCAACATCCTTAATAAGAGCCCTATAGCACAAGAATTAAAATCAAGAATCAATACATGGAATGGACTCAAACTAAAAAGTTTCTTCTCAGCAAAAGAGACAATCTGTGAGGTGAATTGAGAGCCTACATCCTGGGAGCAAATTTTTACCCCTCACACATATAGATAGATAGATCATTAATCTCTGGGGTGTATAAAGAACTCAAAAAACTAAGCACCAAAAAACCCCTACAAATATTCCAATCAGCAATGGGCCAAGGACATGAACAGACACTTCTCAAGAAGAGGATAATCCATCAGTCACCAAATATATGAAATAATTTTCACCATCTCTAGCAAATCAAAACTACTCTGAGAAACCATCTCAGTTCAGTCAGAATGGCAGCTATTATGAAGACAAACAATAAGTTTTGTGAGGATGTGGGGGAAAAGGCACACTCATACACTGCTTGTGGGACTTCAAATTGGTGCATCCAATATGGAAAGCAGTATGGAGATTCCTAGGAAATCGGGGAATGGAACCACCATTTGATCCAGCTATCCCTCTCAGTCTATACCCAAGGACTTGAAAACAGCATACTCCAGAGACACAGCCACATCAATGTTTATGGCAGCACAATTCACAATAGCTAAACTGTGGAGCCAACTTAGATACCCTTCAGTGGATAATGGATGAAAAACAAATGTGGCAAACATACACAATGGAGTTTTACTCAGCAATAAATGAGAATAAATTCATGGTTTTGCAGTTCAATGGATAGCATTGGAGAAGACAATGCTAAGTGAAGTTAGCCAATCCCCCAAAACCAAATGCCAAATATTTTCTCTGATATAAGGAGGCTGACATGTAGTGTGGTAGGGTGGGGGAACTTGGGAAGATTAGATGAATTCTAGATTGGGCAGAGGGGTAGGAGGGAAGGGGAGGGGACAGGGGATTAGCAAGGATGGTGGAATGTGATAGGCCTCATTATCCAAAGTACATGTATGAAAACATAAAAAAATCAAACTGGGAATTAGATTTGATGGCATCAAATAAAGCAGTAAACAAAAGATGGACGATTGAAACATGATTATTGTATTAGAAAATCTGAAATGAAAGATCACCCTTCCTAGATCCCCAGAAATCCCAAGAACACTCCATAACTTCTATCCAAATTTGGTTCCCTAGAGAGAAAAGAAATGTACATTCTCCATAAGAAGATACTCCACTCTTAATACTGTCAGGACAATACATTATTGGCCAGCCTCCAAGCATGCTTCGGAAATTTTGAGGGTTTATATACATTAGTTTGAAAAATACTTCAAAATCCTTTCATATAAGAGGTAGTCAATAAACCATGTTAAATGAACATGTCACTGAATCTGGGGATGGAAAAGAGGCTTCATTCCATGTCTAAACCCTGAAAGTTGCTATGGAAGCTTCTGGAAAGACCCTGTTAGAGGCCAAATTGCATATAAGTGAAAATGTCTTTGAGAGGAAAGGTTTTATTTTCAAACTCTAGAATTCATGATAGAATCTAAGAATCAAGCCTCTGCTACCTAAATTGCCACATAGAATTAGTGACAACCTAAATTCTTGTGATTGTTTTATTTCAACTCTTCAGTTAAAATCCCAGATTATATTGGGATGGCATATTGAGTCCCACAAGCTTTATTTCTCACTTTTCGATATGAATGAAGAATTTTAAACATTTCAAACTTCTTACATGGGAAAACAGTGTTTTTCAGGAATTTTTTAAAGAAATTAAATATGCTGTGCTTGTGGGACTCAATTAAATTAACTTAAATTAATTAAATTAAACATGCTGAGCTTAGGAAACAACACTCTTCCCTCATGGTAAGTATCCTAGGGAAAGCCACCAGCACATCTTTCCCCACTGGGCTACCTGCTTCCAGGCAACATCCCCATTGTACTAGGAATGAGCCCCTTTGAATAAGACTCTCCTACTGACCACCTCCCAATAGCTTAGTGCACTCTTGTAACACAGGGTGATAACCTATCAGGGTCTTCTCAATGAGCTGTCCTGGAACAATTAGCATGCCCCCCCCCTTGTTTCTTAATCTTGACCATTCATGTGGCTCCAGCCAAACTTTGTCCTGCTGTTTCCTCAAATGCAAATAAGTCAAGTTAATTCTGTCCTCAGAGAATTTACATTTTCTATGGCTTCCATTCAGACTGCTCTTACTTCAGAAATAGACTTTTCCCTCAATCTTTTTAGGTCTTGTGTCAAATATCCACCTGAGTTCTCAGCAATGTCACTGACCAACTTATCAAATGCCCTGTCTCTTCCTTTGTCCATACCTTGCTTAACTATTTTTATAGGACTTATTAGTATCTAACATTAAATTATATCTTTGTTCATTTTCAGTATTCTTCAGCACAAGCAGCTGATTCATAAGAGGAAAGACTGTTTCTCTGTCCCCAAATGAAGGATTTACTCCTGCAGGAAGAATTCAGCCTCTGTGCAAAGACAGCCAACAGTGCAAGGTGTTTCTGGGAAACAGACAGCACATAGCTCTAGCCCCTAGGTCCAGGTTTTATAGAATCCTCTTAGAGGAAATAAGTAAATATAGGTTGTTACAGATTGCTTAATGTGAGAAATACATAAATGGGGAAAAGCCAGTTCCTGAAGGAGACCCTTGCTCTTTCACAATGAAAAATCCAGGGGTTTCACTACGAACCTCAAAATGCTTTGATAATACTTTCAATTTGTCATTACTTATTTCTATGCTTTTTACCTTAATAAAAAGCTTTTAAATAGAAAATTAATTTGTGAATATGTGAAAGTTATTGATTATCTCTGGAATGGAAATGGACTTAATGCACTTAAATCCCTTAGAAATTTTGAAGTGTCCTACAAAGCTGTGTTTGGCAAGGGGACAGGGTTGGACAACTGAAAATAGGACAACCCAGGGTTGATGTAATGTTCTAAAGGAAACTCTAAGGTCTGTGCTTCTCCTAGCCCATCATTCTAACATATTATTTCTCAAAAAGGTGATCTATGACCACTGAGCATCCTGAAACTTTTCAGAGTCCATAAGATTGCCATGGTAATTTCATGATATCACCAAAGTTTTGTTTACTTCGATCATTTTTTTTTGACATAAGCTTACACTGGCATTCACAAGAGGCTACTTGGTTTGTGAAATGTAGAAGCAGATATGAAAATGTAGGTATCTTCTATTCAGCCAAATGTTAGAGATATTTGCAAATATGAAAAACAATATCACTCTTCTCACTTAATAGTTTTGTCTTGGAAATGCAATTTTGGGGGAGTTTGTGTGACTTGCACTCTAGTAATTGAACCCAGAACCTCTTCTCACTGAATAGTTTTGTCTTGGAAATGCAATTTTGGGGGAGTTTGTGTGGCTTGCACTCTAGTAATTGAACCCAGAACCTCACCCATGCTCAGTATGTGCTCCAAAACTGGGTTTTACCTTTAGCCCCAGAAAATGTACTTGTATTTAAAAAAAAAACATTAGTTGATAGACATATAATGAATATGTCATTGTCATTTTTAAATGAATAATTAACAAATTACTTTCATATTTAACAACTTCTGAATTTTAATTTCTAATAAAATAAATATCTATAGATAATCTTCACATAAGCAAAGATTTGAGTGCTGAATAACTTTTAAAAGCAGAAGGAAGGTCACAAGTTTTAAGAACTACTGTTCTAAGACATTAAGCTGTCAGATACACTCTTAGTGAATATTTTATAAATCAAACTTTAAAACAATGAAGACATAGTGATACTTTGATAATTTTCATTAGCTGATTAATTTTAATTAGCTATATTTCTCTGGACTCCAAGATTATTGTGATTCATTTTTGTATTCATTATGTCTTCCTCTTTCAACAAAGGTTTTTACTATTTGACATTTGTTTCAGCTTGTCTGTACATACAGTTAAATAAAGTCTTGCAGATATGAAACCATGGAAATCAGCGGAAATTTTTCTGTCCCTGCATTTTGTCCATGAGTACAGGGTCCTGAACTGAACTGCCTAGATTTATTAAACCCTTGGGTTTCCTTAAAATATGGGTTATATTACTAGTTCATTCAAAGTTCTAGTAATATGATTACATAATTTCATACTTACAAAGAATCCAGAATAGCACTAGACGCACTTAACAAGTGTTAGTGTTAGTTACTAATTTAGTAACTTTAGCTATTATTATATTCATTACTGAGAATAATATGAAAATAAAACTTGGAATTCTGGAGGGAAAGGGCTATTAAAACTTAGGAAGTATTGATGAATCAAAGGAATTAGGAATTGAATGGTAAATTAATTCTTCAAATGAGTCAGTTTCTTTTTCTGAGAAATCCTTTATGTTTTCATCCAAGAGTGAAGTTCCCCTTCTGGTACATGAACTAGTAAAAATATAATAAGGCTTCATTATGCAGTTTTAATATAAAAACAAAGAAAATAAAGACTGCATGTTATGAAGACTAGTAACTATTATAAAGGAAATCTATTAGCTCCCAAGTATATCATCTCCTAATGACATTGTTTTCCAAGCCGGGACACCATATTTAAAATGATATTGCTAAAGGATAAAAGTCCTGACATAGCATGCTGAGAATCAATGAAAACCAGCCTTATAAAAGACAGTCTATTGAGACCTGTTCTCATTGTTTGCACTAGGACAACAGTAGGAATCTTTTTAAATAAAATATCCTAGATCTTATAAAATATTCTTATATCGGCATTGTGACTATGATGACCTGTGAAATGATACCTTTTGCAATTTCTTTTTTTCATCATAGAAAATTGAACCCAGGGCCTCATGCATGTTAGGTCAGCAATCTACCAATGAGCTATATCCCTAACACAGGTGATTTTTAATCCTAATCAGTATATGCAGATGTTTATATTGAATCTCTTCATATTAAAATTAGAGTCACTAAATATATTTTTTTGAGTATCGGAATTAGGTCCAATGTAAGAATACACTTTCAAATATCTGGTTTGGCCAATCATGTTTGAGGTGGTGAGTGCCCCACCATTGGCTGCATAGAACAAAAGTCTACATATCTTCATTAGAAAGAAATTTAAAATCTCACAGATTCATTTAATTCTGCTCTTTACTCTTTGCATTAATGTTCAGCAAACAAATCCACTGCCCTTCTTTTGCCCATGTCAGAAATAAACATTTCATATGCTGAACAACTCTCAATAAATTATTAAACAAGTTGGCTCTCTGAAATTACTCTCCCTAGATACCATTTTCATTCTATGATATTCTTCTACTCAAAAAAAGAAAAGAAAAGAAAAGAAAAGGTCACTGAACCATTAAGTTACTATTTTTGACAAAGGTCTACCCTGTTTGGTCAGGCCACTATGATCCTACAAATGTCCAAGGTTGAAATTGAAATATCTTGGTAATTTTGTATCATGAGTTCACCCTCTTTGAAAACTGAAACCACAGATTGTGCCTCTCTCTTCTTTTCTCCTCCTATGCCTCTTTTCTGCACCATGTATTGCTTTTTCTTGTAAGAACATGCTTAAAGCATCACAGTGAACTGTAATTTGTTGATTATTTCCTTATTTGAGTCATCTAATAAAACCTCCTGTTCTGCTCGCTGGATATGACCTCTTGCATTTAAAACTCTCTCAACCTAACTAGATATTTGGACTCGATCCTAAATAGCTGGTTTTGCCTTGATATAGTCATTGTACAACAATGTATCTGTCACTATGTTAGCACATTAAGAATGGAGGATGGATGAAGAGACAGAAGAAGAGAACAATGACCAAAAAAGTGACTCATCCTATGTTAAAAACATAGCAAATTACAAGTGCTTATTATTTAAATGAACCTTTGACTTCCAAAAGATGATATAACCATTAAATTTTCAATTATATCTATGGTCTAATAGACATACTGTTATATAAACTATGATACATCTAGCACTATCCCCTACAAAACATTTATATAATAACCACAAATTCCATTTTTAAAATTCAATATTTTAAGTAATGATTTATTTTTTTGTCATTTCTACAAATGTTACTACAGGGGGAAATGAGACCCAAAAAGATAAATTGTAGAAATTAAACTAGAATCATCTCTCCTATGCTAGATGATGCATAAAGCCACATAAAAATATGAATCATCTTTATGACAATCATTACAAGAATTACTACTAGTAGTCTTGCTTTAAGTAAGGAAATAAATTGCTTTGATCAAAATTTAATCCAACTATTTCTTCACATAATCACTAAAGTGAACAGCATTTTAAATGCTAGAGGGCAGCCGAGGACCCTAAACTCTTTGCAGGGAACAATTGACATGTTTATCATTACAAAATTTCTAAATTTTGAAAGTATAATTAGACGAAGTTGCTCTAGAGGCTTGTTTGTTTTGATTTACCTAGTTTACCTTTGTTCTAGTAACTTACAGTTTGTGTGTTTTGAGGAAGATTCAGGAAAAGGAAACAAAACACACACAAAAATTGCCTTTGCTTTTTGATATCTGTAAAATGTTGTTAGAGGAGACATATTTATTTTTAAAATTAAATATTGGGATTATAAGAGTTCATTCACCAATGTTGCGGATTTATCTCAGTAACATATATAATAAACTTGGACTAAAAAAAAAAAACCCACAAGGCTTAAAAAAGTATGAAGATGCACTAAAAACATCAGAGGTTGATAATATTTTAACTGTTAAATTTTAAAAATTTAGATATATGCAGCATTTTAAGTCATTAAGTATCATCTAAAAGTAAAACTAATGCTAGTAAGTGACATATGTAAGAGAGGTCTTCCAAGTTTTTCAAGAAAAACCTATGGTTTCATTTTCTACTGAAAAATAAAATCTTATACTATGCCATTTGTGCATAATTGGCTCTGCTATCAGTCTTTTCCTATTTGACACAAATTCCATAGTATCACTTTATAATCTATTATTAAAACCCATCAATTTGTGTCAATCCTTTGCTTTAAAATACACCAGCTCTTTATGTACAGAATACATTTTTATAATAGCAATAATCCCCTTCTTATCCTGAACTTAACTAAGCTTTAAGCCCCTTGTTTACTTTCCCAATCCTATGGACTTCAATTTCTAGACCTTTTCTTAATTGACAATATTCTTCAATATTATTCTTTCTGTTGGAATGCTCTTAATTTCTAATATGTGTGATATATTCTTAAGCATCTGAGAGAACATTTAAAATGTCTCTCTTTCTGTCTGTCTCACTCTGTCTCTCTCTCACACATATAGACACACACACATAAAACACACACACACACACATACAACTAAAATGAGGTCACACAATTCTTGAGCCTGGGAAATGTGAGGCATGAGACTGCAGTCCTCTTGGTCACTGTGACCTCCAATATAGCAATTTTCTGAGACCATGATTCCACAAGAATAATAAATAATTTCAGTAAAAGCCTTTTTCTTATTATTGTAACTCTTACCTGGAATGAATAAGTGACCAGTTAACACTCTATGTCTTGTGTTTTCTTGACACCCAAGGCATATTATAGCAAGGGAGTTGCTGTAACCTCCTTTGTTTTTATTTTGTTAGTTATAAAGCTTCAGACCCCTCAGATGTCATTTCAGAAGCACAAATTCTAGGATGATTAGATGGTTGTCTCCTTGGATGATCATCCTTATGTAGGCCTGAATAAACTCTTTATTCTCATACTCAGCATGCCTCACCTTGCCTTTCAGTTTGACACATCCATCAAAGCCTGGATGATGGTTAATCTTGGTTGTCAACTTGACTCAATTGAGAGATGCCTAAAGATTGGTAGAGCACAGTTTTGGGTGCTTATCTGAGGATGAATCTAGAGAAGATTGTCAAGAGGATCAGCAAGCTCAGTGCAAAGGCTCACCCACAGTGTATGGCACTATTCAGTGGGCTGGGAGCCTGGATGGAACAAAAAGCAGAAGAGGAGGAAACAAAATAGGGAGCATTTGTTGTGTGTTGCTGCTGCTGTGGTCCATGGATGGACATCAGATTCCAGATTCTTTAGCCTTTGAATGCAGACTTGCCCTAGTGACTTTCCAAGGAGGTTCAAAGTCTTCAGTCTCAAATTGAGGCTGCATCACTTATTCCTCTTGTTTTGAGACTCCAGCTTCTTGGCCTGGAAGCTACTGGGTCCTCTGGCTTTGCAGTCCACAGATGGCCACTGGGGACTATCCACAATCATATGAGGCATCTAATAAATCCCATTTTCTAATACTACAGCTCAATATAAATACAATTTCCTCTGTGAAATCATTATCTACTTCAAGGAGGAGTAGATTATTTCCTCCCTATTTTCTAAACAGATATTTATTCATAAATACTATATCAGGCATCAAATTAGTTTATAAAAATTACACAAAAAATAATGTGGTATATTGATGATAAATTACCATCTAGATTTGGACCCTGTGACCTCACAGGTTTTTAAATCAGATGATGGATATGTAAGTCCCCAGCCCATTATATGTGTATATGAATGTGTTATAAGCCTTCTATGTCTCAATATAAAATGATAACCTAAAGATACACTTAAAATATAAAAAGAATATTAATTATAAATGAAATAAAGAATGTACAAGATGGGTTATACCTATGACTTGATATTATATGCTTAAAGTCAATCTCTATAAACATTCCATATTCCATGGGCTGGGGTTGTAGCTCAGTGGTAGAGTGCTTGCCTAGCACATGTGCAACACTGGGTTTGATCCTCAGCATCACATAAAAATAAAAAAATGGAATAAAGGAGTTATGTCAATGTTCATTTTTAGAAATGTATATTTTAAAATACTCCATATATTTTCAATATTGCTGCAGAAATTAAAAATATATCATTCTTAATGACTTTTAAATGGCTTCTTTTATAATTGGTAAGAATGAGCCTTTGTTGACAATTCTAAATCTTTGTTAAAAATATTTCTGTTCATTTTTACATTTTACCTTTTTTATTTTGTACCCAGACTTTTTCAAAACCTATGATTTTCAATAACAGGAAGGGATAAGCTGTAAATCTAATGAAATATGTTTCTAGCTGGAGGAGTTCTGGTAATTTCCAAGATTACACCTCCACAGGTGACATGTTAAAATGAACCATAAAAGAAGTGCAAAAATAGGAATAAAACAGAGAAGATAAAACCCAACCCCTACATTCCCTACCACTAGTAATGAATAAGTCAACAAATTCAAAGTAATCAGGGGAAAAGAAAAACTAAAATAAGCCCTGTCCTCAAACTAAGCAGATTGAAAGGTTACATGCAGAAATTACTGCTAATTTATATATTCAAGATGATTTCTTTCTCAGATCCAGATTGTTGTATACTCTTTGTGCAAGTTATTTGAATGTGTCTTTCCTAAACAGCTTAGGAAATAGCAATCAGCTACTCTTATGGGGATTGCTAACTCGCATGGGCAGCATAAATATATTTTCTGCACAAATTATCTATTTATTAGAGTCACATTATATAAGCCAATTTTACTCAAAATAAATATCAGAAATTAGATTTTGGTTTCTGCAATAATTTTATTCTAACTGAAAAGCTACAGAGTTTGGTTCATAATCACTGAGTAGTCCTGGTTAGAGCAGCTGTACTCATTTATCTAAACACACAGGTCTAGACCAGCGAATCTCAAGTATATTTCTGGCTTTGGTGATTTAGAGGCTGTGTTAAATAGGCAAATTTTCTGAATCATTTATGATAAAATGTCCTTACAAACAGTATTGCAAACAGGGCCAAAATGAATGTGCACTCACGTGTGTCCTCTCCATGTCTGCAGCATTTCAAATTGATGGCTTGTAAACCATTTACAAAACACATCCAATCCCAGATGGCTCCTTAATTTTCTCAAGAAATTACTTTAAATCCTCAAACATTAACCAATGATAAGCTATATTGGCAAAGATATATGTGATGGATTAAAATTGATGTTTATAGCAGGTGGCCAAATTACATAAACCTGCTCTGCTATGAAAAAACACCAATCATAAACATAACCTGCTATCCATTTTAAGGAAATAGTTGGATCCAATCTACTAGCTGTTGCTTTTTAAAATTTTTTTAACATTTATCATACTATGCCCTACCAATATGCTAATATCCATCTGGGACATAATCCATAAAAACAATCCAAAGCTGCCCAATGGAATGATTATCCAACTCTCTCTCACTCCCCCAAAATAGTAGGTGAAAACACTCAAAGTGGTATTTTTCTCCTTTTTGTGTGTTTAATTTTACACTATTTAAGGAACTTTGAGGAAAATGTCACAATGGCCACAAGAAACACCCAAGTTGTCTTTATACTCTACTTGGATCTATTAAGCACTTGGTAAGATGGTGAATAAATAGTTTAAAGGGGAGAAAGCTCATATAGGTCTGGTAACAGGTCCCTATTTTATCAGAAAGGTAGAATATGGGACTTCAGGGAGAATTTGAACTGACTCCAAAATTCAAAGGTCTTATAAGCAACATAGATAGTTGAGCTGACTTTGGACCTCAGGAGATGTCCATGATTAAGTGATGGAGGTTAAAGAAGTCAATACTTGTTTACAAATATGTCCACCAATAAACTTGTACTACCTTCTGACATTTCAGTTCCACAATGTAATGGCCCTTACAAAGGGCAAGAAAGTAAATCTTCCTAATAGAACTACATTCATTTTCTTTTCTTTTCCTTAAAAGACCTACAAAATGGACAGTAGATAATGATTTTCCCATTTCTCAGAATTTTGAAACAAACAAAAACTGAGACATTGGTAACAAGTTCTGAATAAGAAGCAATGAACTTCTGGAAATGGCAAAAGTCTGAAAGTATTTGTGTTCTAAGTTAGTGCCCAACTGCAAAGCCTTTTCTCAGTAGCAAATTAAAGCTGACAACCTTTTCTGTGAACATCAGTCAACCTTTTTCCAGTCACTTCAGTTTGAACAATGGGCTCATACACAAGACAGTCAAGGCATCAGATAAAGAAGCTAGACATGTGGGCATAAAGGATAGTCTTCCCTTCAACAAGACTATTCCAGCTTCCACTGTTGTTAAACACATCACATGCCATCAGTGGTGATTGATACTGGCTCCTTGTGGCTCCATTCCCACTGGGATCTGCTCCCATGTTGCCTATTTCCATGATGGAAGAAGGAACATCCTTCACTAGAACAAACACATTATATATAAATTGCCTTCCTTGAGTGCTCTGCTTTTTCAAAAACTACTAACCATAGGCTAATAGTTATTATGGTTCTCTATAATGATACCTACTCAACTTAGTTTCTGGCCAAAGAACACATTACCAGCAAGGAATGAGGGAGAGGTTCACACCCATGGAACATCTTATCCCATACCACATCGCCTCAGGTTGGCTTGCTTGAGATGGCAGTGAAATATCCTATTAAAGAGTTATAGTGCTGGCTAAGTGTTAATAATACCTCATTAGGGATGTACTGTCCTACAAGATTTGATGTATTTTCTGAACCAGCAACAAATATGATACTACCTTTTCCCATAGCCAGAATACATGCATCAGGGAACCAAGAGGTGGGGATGCACATGGTTCTTCTCTCCTGCAATCCTTAAGGGCCAGTCACAAAGCTTTGCATACTGTTTTCCCCTTTTGGCTCTGCAGGTTTAGAGGACTGAATTTCTGAAAATTAAATGCTTCCACTAGAAGACCTAACAATGAGTCCATGGAACTTGCCTAGTCACTTTGAATTCTTTATACCATCAAGGAAATAGACAAAGGATTTGCATACTAACTGGAGAGAATTATACTGATTATCAAAGAGAAAAAAGAGTTGTGGCCACTTGATAAAGGCAAGAAGGATTCAAGGAATTCACTGAGTTGCTTCCTAGTACTCATATAGCTAATGAAAATGTTAACAAAGGAGAAAGAAAGCAGTCCAATGAAGGGAAAGCTCTAATAACTCCAGCCCTTAAAAAAAAAGATTTGCATTACATCTTTAGATAAAAAATGATGATGAGACAAGGTATTTACTGAAGACAAAAGGAATGTGTAGTGAGAAAGTGAATTCAAAATACTAAATGTGGGGCTGGCATTGTGGCTCAGCAGTAGAGTGCTTGCCTAGCATGTGCAAGGCCCGGGGTTTGATCCTCAGTCCCATGTGAAAAGAAATAAATAAAATAAAGAAACTGTGTCCAGCTATAACTAAAAACCAAATATTTTAAAAATTACTAAGATGGCTCTTTATTTATTTGTATGAATAAGGCATGTAGTAGTTAAGCGTATTTCTTTCTTTATATATCAACCCATCAATCCATTTTTTGCAAACCATTCTCTTCTAATGATGCATAATAGTAAAATTGGCCTTATAATTCAGCCTAAAAGTTACACAATATTAATGGAGAATTGGAACCAAGTCCAGAAAAAGAATGAATATCGCTCAGAGATAGATCAGTGGCTCACAGAACTTTGTATCTAGCCCTCTGTGGAGAGGGTAAACTGGATAGCTATATAAAGCAGAGTTATCATATCCTGTGGAAGATGAATTTGGGTGGTTGTTTTTGAAGCTCAAATATGCACAGAAGAGAGTCTATGGATTCTGAGTTGACAAAATTTGGACCAGTTCAGATTTAAGCTCAAGCTGACATCATTACTTTCCCTCTCACATATTTTTGTGTGCTTCAAAGGAGAGAAACTTGAAAATCCATTTCCCAGAGCTCTTTTAAATGGATGGTTACAGAATTAGTCTTCAAATGACCCACAGGCATTATGATGCAGAAGGAAGTAAAAAAAAATTGCTTTGTGGCAAAATTTTAAAAAATGCAAAGGAAGACAAAAGCTTCAATGTGAGAGGGCTTCCAAATCATTCACTTCAGGAGCTTCAGGCAGCATGAACATTAGAGATTTCTGAGATTCAAAGTAGCATACTGGTGAACATGAGGATCCTCTTTGGGACCACTGGCCTCTGATATCAGCAGATAGGTTTCCCTGGCCTTTACCCCCACCCTTACTATGGCTACGCCTGTAATTTCTTGATCCTAACCCCTTCTATTTGAATATTCAGAGTGGCTTCTGGCATCTGGACTGAAATCTACTTTTTTCGTCAGCTTTTTTGTTGTTGTGGCCAAAAGATCTGACAAGAACAATTAGAAAAGGAAAAGTTTAATTGGTGCTCAAGGTTTCAGAGCTCTCAGTGCATAGATGGTTGGCTTCATTCCTCAGGGCCTTAGATGAGGCAGAACATCATGGCAGAAGAGGATGAAAGTTTCCACTGCATTGCACCAGGAATTAGAGAGTGAGGGAGGGAGGGAGGGAGGGAGGAAGAGAGAGAGCTCCACTCTTCAGATACAAAACATATACCCCCAAAATATATCCCCAATGACCCTTCCTCTCCCAACACACCCTACCTGACTACTTCCACTACTCAGTTAATTCTGTATCACCAGATTAATTTAGTGATTGGTTAAGGCTTTCATAACCCAATCATTTCACCTCTAAACCCTACACTGTCCCACACATGAACTTTTGGTGGACACCTCATATTTAAACCATACATCTACCAATGGAGGTAAAATGCAATAAAATTAAAATGGCCCAAGTCTTCTTTTAGACAATTTTAAATGGAAAACAAACAAAATCAAAAACTACATCAATGTTGGGCCTGGTGAAGTCCTAGATCAGGACTTCATGCTATGCAAATTGTCTTCCTCAAGCCTGTGCGTATGATATAGAAAGGCTGTTGAATTTATTCAAAATAACTACTTTTCTCTTGTTACACTTTTTAATAGAAAATGAAGGGAAAACAGTTCACACAAGAATGAACTCAAAATCTTTAGTCCAATGTCTGAACCCCTTCACAGTTCCTATTCACAAGGCAAGATAATCCTCTACAGATATCTCCACAGACTCCAGTGTTAATCTCAGAAAATTCATTATTAGATAGTATTACATATGTAATACTAACAACTGAAATATTTTATGAATTACCCATCATCTGAATTTATTTAAAATATGGCATTTAGTATGAGGTGATATTAAATAATGACTGAGACTGTGGGAAAGGAGAAAAAAATTCCAGTCTCCTGGGCCCCAAAACATTTCATGCCAGTGACCCTAATTAAGGTTTTTATTTTAAAATTAGTCCTAAAATTAATGCTGATTTATAACAGATTCTTATGCCTCCATGATTAAGGATAATACCTCCATGGGCAATCTGAACACGGGCTGATATCTAAGTATTAAAAATTCAATACAAAAGTCCTTTATGTTTGTGATTTTACATTTAGTTTTAAAGAGATTACCCCTGCTTAAAAGAAAATACTTGTGAGCGCCAAAAAGAAATGTTATGTGGTTAAATGCTCCTAGTTAAAGCATTTAGATATTTAATTGTTACAGAGAACCCATCATTCAAATCACTGAGTATTTATTCCCATTACATGTCTTAAAAACAAGACTAAGTTAAAGAAGTTATTCATTAAAGATCTATTTAGTCTATAAGCAGTAGATGAAGGGCTGGGGTTATGGCTCAGCAGTAGATTGCTCGCCACATACATACAAGGCCTTGGGTTTGATCCTTAGCACTACATAATAAAAATGAATAAATAAATTAATCAAAGTTATTGTGTCCAACTACAACTACAAAAAATAAATATTTTTGCTAAAAGAAGAAGTAAATGAAGCTTTTCAAACTAAAAATAATCCTGGTCTCTTGCTATGTTTTCAGCAAGATGGCAAATGACATGTGATATGGGAAGAGCTAGACAGCCAGAGTGAACTCACTGTGTCATTCGGCACAGAGTCAAAAAATCTATCAAAAAATTCTATCAGGCTTCACGACTGTCTGCTATACAATGTGACACCTACATCTATCAGTTACATCATCTTTAGATTCCAGATAAGTTTTACTGTTGACATGTTCTTCTTAGCATCAAGTGACAAGAGAAAGTGTCCAGTAAAAATCCTGAACTGCAAGCACTCCAGAGGCAGGACAACCTAATCTATACCCAAGGAAGCATTTGGGTCAACTGATAAAAATGTAGCCAGTGGCAACCAATCATGGGAGAAGTTGATTCTGAGGCAGTTTCACAGATGGCAGAGTGCCTGAAATGATTCCATAACTCGGCACAGTTCAGCCTGAAACATGCAGGGACAAGGAGAAGAGCCAGAATAACAGCAGAGCAGCCATCACTGTCAGAGATAGTGCAGAGAAGAAAATGTGAGTTTGAGAAAGAACGAATAAAACTGTAATCAGCAAATATCTCCAAGAAGTAGGATTTCCTAAAGGACAGAAAGCAGAGTGGGGAAGAGAAATGCTGAATATTTTTAGGCAATACCCTTAAGTCCTTTAAAAATATAATGTGATTTCATGAGAAAATAGTGATAACTGCCATTTGTTGACATTTAACGATATGCCAGGCATTGTATTGGGCCTATTATTTCATTATCTTTTTCCATCCTTGGAAGAGACAACACCTGAAGACACCCGTTATTACCATTTTGTACATGAAGACACTATGGTTTGGAAGCTAAGTGACTTGTCCAAATCACAACCAGCAAGAGTCAACATTTGATTCCAAATCCACCTGGCTTGCCGTCCAACCTCTCTTCTCATTGAAAACTGTGTGAACCCTATACTTAACAGTGTATATGTACATATGTAAATACACTTAAACATAGACCGGTCATATGTACATATTCTCACAGTATCATTCATACACATATCTTACGGCATTGTGACCACTGTGCTCAGCACTGTGAGGATAAAAACTAGACCATCTCTGTACTGGCTCACTTACTACTTTGAAAATCTGAGAAGGCATTAAAAATCATGAAGAAAGGGGCACATATTTAAGAGATAAATTGCAATAGGTTAGGTTAGAATATGCAAAACATTTGTAAACCTTTTCAGGGACTTTCATAATATTGCAGCCTTCTCCCTAGAGAAGGCAAATACTACATAAAATTATAAAGTGTAGAAATCAAGAAAGGAATTTGTAAAATTCTTTTATAGGAAAAAGTATCAGTATTCAGTAAAATTGTAGTATCTCAAAGGAAATTTTTAAATTCTTTGATATTATTGCCACATAATAGGTAGCCTTTGGGAGTATTGCAGAGGAGAGATGGGAAAGCACATAGTAACTATCCAAATTATTCATGAACTGAAGTTTTGAGTTCCCAGATAAAGAGCTATAATATATGTACATGTTTCCAATAAAGAAACTTCCAGAGGTTGGTAAATACTGTTATTGTGTTAACCTGCAATTTGAAACTAAAAATGGAGGCATCTACAATGTATTCAAGATGATAATGAAATCATAAACTACCACTTTATTTGCCCACCTTAGTAGCTCTCCTTTTAAAAATCTCTTCCATGCTCAACTTTAGTTCATGAAATCTAGGATAACTTTCCCTGTTAACGTAAAGAGAAAAATCATGTCGATAAAGGGTTTCTGTGTCTGTAGGTGACATGACAGCAAACCAGGATCTTCTCAGTACCTGCCAAGCTTCAGCAACTCCATAGCCTTCTTTGTATCCCATTGTTCTCTAAACTAAGGGAATTGGATTAGGGGACGTGTACAAATTTTCCAGGCCTTTCTTTTATGATTTGGGGCATTGAGCTGTTAAACAAGGATGACTCCAGGAAGTAGCTTTCCATGGGAATGTCACCATCCATGTCATGTACCTTAATTTCAGTTCTTGGTTATTTTGTTTTGGTATGAACTGCTTCACTTTTGTAACAGAAACATCAATATTTATTTGTTTAAACAGTTATTGTGATAACTGACATGATGGAATTCTGTTACTTTGAAACCTCTCATGGAAACTACCCTCTAGGTGTGTTCTAGAAATAATGCCCTGTCCATACATTTTAAATACCTGGCAATATCCTCTTTTCCTCCTTTAACGGAGGGGATCAGTTTCATTGGTCCTTTTCAATGAGGTAAATACCTCAATCTTTCCAATCTCTCCTTTTATTTCCCAATTTTATTTTATATACTCTAACAAGTGATTTTGCTGAGCCTCTTACACACTATGTGACCAAACTCAGTGTGGCTTGCATGTCTGAAAAGAAAGCTCTTGCATTTCCCTTTTGATCATTTGAAGAGTATGTCAATCTCTTTCTTATTTTACCAAGAATAAGTCTGGTTACCACTGCCGCCAGGTGATTATCATATTGCTCGCTTTTGCAGTAAGTGTTGAGATTTCATCTAACTGAGGGAGGGCTCCCTGAGACTCTCACTGCAGCTGGATTCCCTGAATTATCTTCATCTGGCCCACATCTCAGTACCTCACTTGAGCTAAGGCCTGACAGCTAGATTATAATGTTGCCTTTGTGTAACATGAAAAAGTTTCATATTTGTCTGTCAAATGTAAATTTACCAAGTCTGGCATCTACCAGAGAATTTTGAGAAAAGAATGCTTTTGGAGGTGGTCTCTTTTGAGTTTTGAAGCAGCAGAGGTTTTTTGTTAGTGTTGTTATTTTCAAGCCAGTAATTTAATCCATTCCTTTAAAAAGAACTGTTTTTCAGGTCTAGAACACTTAGTTTAGAAACTTCCTTTGTAATGGTCTCCATGTTGATAAACTATACCATAAATCCTGTTTACCATAATCCATATTATTTTGAAGAGTAATGCAGAATTTGGATAAATAACGCCACAGACTATGGCCCCAGTTACCACCTAGGACAGTAACCAGAAAACCATCTCATCTGGGTGGTTCAGTGGAATATGACTAAAAGACAGACAGGTACCTAGGGAAGAGCCTCTCCCTCACGTGCTCCCCCATCACTCTCCTCCCCTGTGGCCTTATGATAGCAAGTGCTCTTATCTCCTCTGTTCTGCTGACCTACCACCTCTGCAGACCTGCTCTTTAATACTGATTTTACCTCTCATGCAATTACAAGCACACTGTTTAGAAGGACTTCATCATAGCCAATCACACTGAGGATGTTCTCCAGTATAAGGGTTATTTTAATCACTGTATTCATTTGTCAGGGCTGCCATGAAACAAACTACTTAAAATAATCGAAATTTATTTCCTTACAGTTCAGAAATTAAGACGTCATAAATCAACATGTAACAGACTATAGTCCCCAAGTCCCTGGTGTCCTACTTCACTTCTTCCACCTCTGGTGACTCCCAGCACATCTTGGCTTGGGAGATCATCATTCCAATCTTTGCCTCTATCATCAGACCACTGCCTCCTCTTCTGTTTGGCTTCTTGTTGGTAGGTCTGCATGGAATCTCTCTACCTCTCTTTTATAAGGACCCTCACAACAGTATTGAGAGTCCACCCAGGTAATCCAAGGTAATCTTTTCATCTCAAAATTTAGTCCATCTGCAAATGACCCTTTTTTTCCAAATACGGTTCAAATATAAAAATTCCAGAGCTTAGGGCTTTATATTTGGTGCAGCCATTATTCAACCTTACTACTGTCAGAAGTTCAGGGCCATGAAAATTTTAGCTCTTAGGATCCTTAGGAAAAAACAATTGACCTCCATGTTCACATATATCACACTATAAACTGTACTCTTAATATTCCTTATTAACTATGAATATTTGTCCCAAGATGGGACATTTATCCTGTGAAATTCTCTACATCAAAGAGATCTCTGTATTTTATGTCATACCCACATTCTACTTATTATCTGAAACACTCTTTAATATTTTGATTAATACAACTATTTGCTATATTGAAAACTATGTTTATGTTCAGACAGGCAGGGTATCTGACTGGGAATACTAGAGGTAGCATTCTTTTCTGCATCAACTGTTTCTTGAGTTCCCTACACTGTACCAACATCTCTTAGAGAAACTACCTTTAATGCCCAAAACCCTTACTTTGAATTTACCAAGGTGTCCTAGGGATTCTTAGGATAACATTCTGGTAGCCTGTTTTACCAGCAAAGTCCTCAGTGTAGACAGACATATATGTAGTGAGATGGAGCCAAGTCTCTGAGCGATGAGGCCCACTTGATGTACCCCCTTGACATCCCGAAGTTTTGGGACATTAAATATATTACTGGAAAGCCCTAACAGAATTCCTTCAGGAAAGTATAAAGTCAGCCAGGGTGTCAGTGAGCAAATGAAGGTAGAATGGAATGATTTACATCTCCATCCCAGATTATATTCAGATAAGGAGGTTCCATAATCAATAGTTGACTATGGTGGGGGCTGAATTCCTAAGAAGAATTAACTAAAATCTTCTAAGTCTACAAAAAAAACCACTCTACTCTGAAGATTCAAAAAGTAGCACAAAGATTTTATTTTCAGACAGGCAGGGTGTCTGACTGACAAGGTAGTTGGGCAGGGAGCCATGTGAAGGAAATCTTCCTGAAGAGAAGTCAGGAATCACATTGAGCCAGAAAAAAACTGAGCTTATCATTGTAATTATAAATTGAATGTATACTTATTGTACATTACTTGGAAATGCATTCTAAAAGACTAAAATGATTCATAATTTCTATCACCCAGATACAATCATAATTAACATTCTGCTCTATTTCCTCTCCTTCTGTAAAAGTATGTTTATTGGTCAGTAATTTGAAGTTGTTTTACATATACTCTTTTGCATTTCATTTTTTTTACTTAACATTGCAAGCAGAATACTTTTCCACTTTATTAGGTATTATTTGCAAACATGATTTCAATAAGTATATATATCCTATTATGTAATTTTACAAACTAAGCAGTTTTCATTGTTAGACATTTGTTTCAAAATTCATGCCATATAAATCATGCTGAATCAAATACCTTATTACTTAATTCTTTTATGGATATTGATTATTACATAGTATATAGTCCTAGATATAGAAATAGTAGAAAAGGAAAATTAACACTTCTAAGACTCCTGACACATCATAAATAATTGTTATAAACAGCATAGTTTGTCATGCATAAAATATTAAAGCATATGTAATTTTTATTAATAATTTGCAAGTCAAAAAGATTATACCAATTTATATTGCCATTGCCATATCCTTTAACTATCATTTTATCAGAAATACTTCTCTGGATCCCATTTGAAGTTTGTAATGAATCCCAAGTTCTATCCATCCATCAACACCAACCACCTACTTCTAGTTTCTGTGCTGCTGTCAGCTGTGGCACTAGCTGTATTTCAGTCCGTCTAACTGATCAATCAAAATGATCCAATGTTCCAACAAGCCCTCTCTAAATCTAATCCATTAGGGACATTCAGGACACAGTTAATACTTTCTAAAATGTGGTTTTAAGATAGAAAGATTGACACAGAAACAGACAGACAGCACATATGTCCACATCAAAATGAGGATTGTTCTGCATGGTTTGGTATCCTCTACAAAAAAACTTTCTTTTACATAAATCCTGTCCAACACAAAAGTAGCAAAGTTACCTTTCTATTTCATCAAGCACTTAAGACACTGTTACTATAAACATTTGCTTCTCCATCCCACATGGTAAAAGACACTTTTGATTTAATACAAAGACTTGTGTTGCAGTTGCCTTCCACTTGAAGGTAAGGATGATTTATAACAGCTAACTTACAAATGTGTTCTGCACACACTCCAAAAGGACTGGTCACTATTAAAATTGGGAAGAAATTAGCTCCCTAAAAGGCAATATCATATCCCTTATGCAGCTGTTATGAACTTCCACTTGAAATAACATATTTTAAGCCTGTGTTCCTATTTTTTCCAAGTCTGGATTTGATATCAAACTCCATACTATTACAGCAGTGGGCAAGTGTGTTTTGTAAAATTGTAAAATTTCACCCCAGTGTTTCTTATGATAACAAGAACTCAATTATCTTGTAAGAAAAATGATCCCTCTTCCTTGAAGTTTCATCATGAATTTCTCTGGTTTTATCACCAAGTCAACATGGGGCTGTTATCGAAGGCTTTTTGCACCACTGTTACAAGTGAACTCTACAAGATCAGTAGCTGTGGACACTACATTGCATAGAATGTTCATTTCAGTTTGAAGGTCAAGGGTGGGGTTTCTGCCCCAAATCCCATAACTTTCCACAACACAGGCCATGTGTTCAGCATTAGATTCATATTTTAGATCGTGAACAAAAACAAAACACTGCAGATGAATATTCAAGATAAATTAAACAAAGACAAATATTAACCTATGGTCTCAACACACATAGTCTGAGAACACTGTGAGGACAGGGAACACACGTATTTATCATTATAATAGACACTTTAAACAGTGCATGTAGGAGAGATGCTTGTTGGAAAAGGAAGAAAATGGAGGAAGGAAGTGGAAAAAACGAAGAGAAAGGAGGAAGGGAAGGAGAGAAACAGGGAAGGAAGAGAATCAGAGTCAACACCCACATGCAACATCTCACTTAGGTTTACCACTCATTTGCTGCTGGTCCACCTGTCCTTAAACTCTGATGCTATTTGTTTTGATTTATAACCTTTGTCAAACCTGACTTTGACCTGGGCTCCTGGCTTTATTTTCTTTTACTACTGATTTTGACTTTGTAATACAATCCCACTAGTTGGTGTTTGGGCCTGTGGTCTATGATTACTATCCTTAGTCTGCCGTTCAAGTGGATTACTTTCTTTTTTACAGGTTCTTTTGTGTACATCATTGATTTAACTTGGAACTCTCTAAAATGGACTTGAGCTAAATTTGCCATTTAAACAGAAACAGTCAAATCTCCTAATGCTGAATATGAACCTCACCATAAGTTCAACTAGCCCAGCTGTTTCAAGAGAATTTATAGTCAGATTTCCCTGGAACTCTAAATTTTTAATTGCTCTGAAGGTAATTCCAAGTGTTCTAATGAATCTTCAATAACAACCAATAGAACTCAAAAAGAAAAAATTGTTACATGCAATATAGGAAGCATTTTCCCATCTGCACAAAAAGTAATTACCATGAAGGTTGTCTACATAGAGAACAGCTAAAAGTAAACAGAGGCTCTCTGACAGGTGAGATTGTGTGCTTCCCACCCTTCCCTCTTTCTCTCCCTCCCTCCCTCCCTCTCACTCACAGACACCCAAACACTAACAAAAGTATTTGAAAGCTTTTCTTAGATTTAGGTAGTCAGTCTTTGATAGTAGTAAAAAGAATATAACGTTACGTTTCAAATCTGAGTTCATATGTTTACAATTATGTTTACAATTATGTGTATATGTATCTATGATTCTAAAACAATATATTGTTTTTTCTTTTCTTCCTTCCTTCTTCCCTTTTGTAGTACTGAAGTTGGAACCAGGGCTTCACAAATGCTAGGCAAGTGTTCTACTCCTGAGCAACATTCCCAGCAAAATATATTGTTGTTGTTAAATAAAACTGAGATCAGAGACTTGGGAAGCCAAAGCAGGAGGATTACAAGTTTGAGGCTAGTCTCAGCAATTTAGCAAGATCCTATACCTTATCTTTAACAAAACAAAACAGGAAAAGGGCTGGAGATGTACCTGGATTCAATCCCTAGTACTGGCAGGGATTGGAGGGAGGGGTTGAAAGAAAACACCCTGAGAAATAGTCATAGTCAGAAATTTAGAGTAAATAAAAGAATGAAAATAACCTGTATTCTATTACCCTGAAATTAATGCTAAATCAAATTTTAACAGGTTTTTCTATTTTTATGTGATTTGCTGTTTTTAAAAGTGATTCTATGAGTCTCTTATGTTTTTAACTTACATTTTAAAAGGCGAACACACATTTAAAAAGTATGCATTTTACCTGTTTTTAATTGCCAATATCTAGTATGTATTTTATATCACCAAATAATAACTTACTATATTTTCTTTGCTTATTTTGTGTTGTGATAACCTGTGAACTTATTTAAATAAATGACTTTTGACTTGTTTATACTTAACTTCTTGGTATTTTTTTTCTTCAAACCCTACAAAATGCCAAAAAAAAGGAGGGAGGGAGGGAGGGAGGAAGGAAGGAAGGAAGGAAGGAAGGAAGGAAGAGAAAGGACTCAGAACCTCAAAAACCTCAAAAGGTAATTGTGAGACTACTTATATAGTGTACATAATAAGCATTAAATAAGCATAGATTCTTATCTTTTATTTTTCCTAAAGTGAGAACGTATTATTAGCTTCCATACTCCTCCAAAGAGAAATTTATCAGCAGTAAAAAGAGATCATAAGTAAATATTTCATCATGCATTTTCAAACAATACTGATAATCTGGATAAACGCATAGTTGACTTTTCCTACTTGTACCGGGAATTGCAAACAAATTTAAGATGGCATATTAAATTCAATCAATTTGAATTGGAAATTGTGAGATTATTTTTAGAGCACATTTAGAGAAAATGAAATTCAGTATTTCTATAAAGTAAAACTTTTTTTTATTGGTTGTTCAAAACATTACAAAGCTCTTGACATATCATATTTCATACATTAGATTCAAGTTGGTTATGAACTCCCAATTTTACCCCAAATACAGATTGCAGAATCACATAGGTTACACATCCACATTTTTACATAATGCCCTATTAGTAAATGTTGTATTCTGCTACCTTTCCTATCCTCTACTATCCTCCCTCCCCTCCCCTCCCATCTTCTCTCTCTACCCCACCTAGTGTAATAAGAGGTTGTGAGGGGAATGGGAAAATAAACAAGGAGAGAAAGGAATTACAGTGAAATTTATTTCAGAGATATAATTTTGAAATTAATTTCTAAAATTAATTATAAGAACTATTTCAAAATTAGATTAATTTACTTACTCAAATTTTAAAATAAATAAATGTTATGCACATCCTTTCTACTGCACACATATAATGGTTTTTAAATGCATAATTTACTCCTCCTAAAATGTATTTTGAATCTTAATTCAATTCATACATTATTTAATTTTTTTGAAAGCTATGGCTATGGTATAGACTATCTCAGAATATACAAAGTTTATTTTAGGACCACAATATTACCTTCTAGAATATCATCTTTTTAATCTTGATATTCCACGGAAATAAATTTACATGTACTTTGAAATTAATCACGTAAAGACTTAACTAATTCTGTGAAGTTTTATTTATGTATATTGGAATTTGGAGTGAATGAGTAATTGAAGAAGATAAAATCATATCTTTGAATGTTCTATATTGCACTTGATCTAAGGGATCATTATAGAAATAGAACTGTCCCTAACAAAGACTTCAGAACCACTTAGCACACAAATAGCCATCAGACAAACTAAAGGGGAAGAGCTAGATGACAAAAAAAATTCAAAACTTAATACTGAAAAGTAATCACAGATACTGTCTTCGATACCATGCCCTGGCTCTTCTTTACATTTAATCCAATAAAAAATGCTTAAAATGATCTTACAAAAGAGGATGCCATGGTTGTAAGAGTCAGAGTGAGGAGAGCCAAGAAGAATAATAGACTCAAAACTCAGAGCTGACATTTCTAAAATGGGATCTAAAGTCAGAAGTAAAATTATGTTCATGAGTTGGAAGCACACAAAAGTCAAATATCAGGATGAATTAAATGGTTGATTAAAAGTGCAGAGATAAGATGACCTTGTAGTTGTACCACTTTTGACTTCCACAAAGAAACATTTCATGCTATAGCCAACTGGCACATGACCATTGTGAAAATCAACTGTAGGAAGCAAGTGAGTAAGACACAAATACAATAAATAAGCCATGGTGATAAGAGTGGAAAATGAAAAAAACATGTGTGGACAAAAGAGAATTCGTCCATCCATAGACTGGCAGGATACCTTCTATTTTAGGCCCATTTGCACACTTCTGATAACCAACATTTTGGCCAAAGTGTCTTCTGTCTGTCCTTTAAAATCCTTTTATACCTGCCTGCTTTTCCTCTCTGTAATTTAATTGAATTAAAAATAAAATATTTGAGCATCAGTTGTCTGTTTATCCATCTATCTGATGTTGGTCTAAGGGGACAAAGAATACATATCTCAACAAGAAACTGTGTTCCTTCTAGGAAGTTGAAAAAGTGTGCGGGCAATGAACAAGTAATACAAATGGATGTCACAAGGTGAGGAGTGAGATTCTTTACAAGGGCAGTGGAAGGAGAGATTACGTTCAGTTGAAGAGATTTAGAAAAGGCTTTATGAAGCAGGTGACATTTCAGAAACAACCTGAAAACATGTAAGATTTCTGTTAAGTGGAGCAAGGGAAGGGTTATTTTCTAGCTAGCATACAACCTATGAATCTGGTTGAATAATAGAGATAGGAGCTAGGTGTGAGAAAGGACTCACCCATATGTGGCCAGGGTTTCACAAGCAGGAGCTAAGAAACTGCCTCAACATCTCTAGTGTCAATTTTATTCATTCCAAACAGAGATTTTGATGCACTTTCTAATACTTTTTAATTTGTTCCCAACAGCTTTTTCACATTTGGAAAACTAGAAATCAATCTTATGAAATAATGTTTTATTATTTCTAATAATAACTAGGATGTTTCTTAGGATCACAGAAATCGAAATACTTTTCCTTTGTTGGCAACCTTTGGCTATCATTGGTTTAATAAACTTTCTAGAGCTATATGCCTCTTTTACAATGTATCTTTTTGCAGTTATTTTTAAAACTATGTATGCACATCAAGCAAGACATGAAGCCTTTTCTAAATCTCTTCAACTGCATGTAATTTCCTGAAGACTTGACAATTTTCCATGTCAGAATTTAATCTTACATTTCCTTATGTCATTTCCTAAATGAAATATACAAATCATGTGTGTCCATGTGCTTATATTGACATGTGCTGTGATTTTCCAAGTCTTTTAAAGTCATGCATTGTGCTAGATTATTGAAATATTTAGATACACATTCTAATTCATTTCCCAATTGAGAATATTTTAAGTCAATTATAAAGTAAATTACATTTACCAGATATAGCTTCATAGGAGATTTTGGAAAGTTCTCTGCTTATAATTTTCTGAAGTATCTAGAGTGCCTCTCCGACTCTATAGAGAGACACAATCTTCTGTCCCTCCTGATATGAATTAGATAATTCTATTGCTCTGTAGATGTTCTGAAGGCTAAAGACTCTTAATGCTAAATTTATTGAGAGAATAGAAATCCCATTTTAGCTGTCTTGTCTCTGCCCTTTGGGTGAACAGAGACCAAAGAAATAAGAATAGATGTATTTATTCACAAAGGATACCCTCACATAGGAAATGCTATGTATTCTTGGAATCTTCTTTAGTTAATTGAAGAGATTATTTATTGAGGAAATAATTTATTGAGACCTGGGATTAAATACATAATTGATTTAACATCTCCAGAGTTACTAGCCATGCATGCTGTAAATGCTACGTATCTAGGAAGCGTGACTCACACAATCCTGTTTCAGAATGTGGGCAAATCCTGGGAAGCATCTCTTTCCTTCCTAATCCCAAAATGTTACTCCTGCTGCCAGTTTTTTCACCTGTACCCTCTCATCTGATTTTTGTCCTTGGCATACAGTTGAGTGCTTTCTCTGCTCTCCTGTATTGCCAAAGCTATTTTGAGCTTTGTGTTCACATTAATTTGAAATACTTTGTTGACCTGTTGTTTACCAGATATTGTTAGGGAATAGAGGAGAAACTTTATAGTTTCTTTCTCTTTCCTGTCTTCATTGACACCAGATTTGAACTTTGTATATGTTGTCTCCCATACTTATAAGTTAAACTTGAAGACCTGAATCAAAGAGCAGAATCTCACTCTGGGAATAAATTTTCCTTGATGCTTTTAATTGTTGATTAATTTGGTGAATCACATAAGAGATGCTACAAGGTTTGGTTGCTGTTGCTTTAAAATGAATTAATAGTTTGATGAAAAATTTCAAACTATAACGCCTGTGACATGAATCTAGAATTGTTAATAATATGTTAGAAAATAACATTCTGAATTATTCCTTAACATAATAAAGAAAATACAGCTAATGTCCTGAAAAAAAAAAGAGATTTGAAAAGGCAGTTTTGTCATTTTTAGTAATATGGATTTACTAAAATCAACAATTCACTGAAATAATGATATGGAAGCGGCAAATAAAATACACCCTTTTCTCTTCCTTTTCATAAAAATGATCAATTGGTCTTATAACATTTAAAAAATTAAGTAAATGTTTTTGTGATATCTGTATACTTTTGGTTTCGTTCTGTTTTCTCTTTCTAAATGAAATCACTTTTTTAAAAGAAAAAAATTAAAATGCCACCTCATGATGGCCATTATGATTTTTTAACACCAAAATTAAATGGACAATTGTAGAGGTTAACCCCCTTGACTTCTTAATCACTTTTAACGTTGACTCCTTCTTCTTGAATAATCTTAAAATTATTTTCTCTATCATTTCCCACAATTCTGATAATTTTCTTTAATTCCTACTACACTGATATTCTGTTTTAGTATCCTTCAGGTTTTATCTTTTCCTCCTCCCTGTAAATATGGGATTTTCTTCTTATGATCCCAGTTAACTTTGTCCTGGAACATTTTAGTCAATCCTATAACTTCAACTACTGTCTGTTCAGCAATGAGCTTCAAATTTATGTTTGCCTATCAGATCTCTCTCTTGAGCTACAGTCAATATGTCCATATACTTTATACATTATCCATCTCTAAATCAATAGATTCCCAGGTACGCTCAGAATTTTTCCTATCTTATTTCTGAACCTAACCCTTCAACACACTGTAATATGGTCACCTTCTACCCAAAAGGCTGAGTCGAAACCTGGGCAGTCAACTTGAACATTTCTATCTTTTCCAATCCACATTGAAACTTTTACCCAGTCCTACTGATCCAACCTCTTTAAGTATCTCCATACCAATCCTGCTCTCTCTGCTCTTACCACTACTATTTCAATTCAGGCATTTATCATTTTTATGTGAAGTACACAATAACCTCTTAACAGATCCCCTAAGTTCATTCTGAAAATTATCTATCCACTGACCACACTGATCCTAAATCTTTTATTTTCAACACAGTGACTGCAAAGAAATCATATAACAATTTCATCTAAGAGTTGGGGGAGGAGTATGGTAAAAGGAGGGTGACATCTTTAATTAAATAAATCATTCACCATAGAGTAACTGGGAAAATATTATCGACGAAATCATAATTGTTTTATAATGTTTATTTAGAATTGTCAAAATCTTTTAAAGGAGGCCATATTCTATTTGTGAATATTGAACGAGAGTATGTGTTGTAAAGAAAGAAAGAGGAAAGGAAAAAGAAAAGCTAAGAAACAATTCTGAATAAAATCCAGTGGGTTCACGTTATCCTTAGAATAAAGAGTCATTATGGCCCCGGTTTGTCTGCCACAGCATCTCATCAATGATTACTAAACAGAAATGCTATATAGAATGAAAAGTGAGAAACTGCTATATGAAATGTTAATGACTTTTCACATGCTTTGCACACACTTGAAATACCCCAATTATACCCCCCATGAAGACTCTGCACACACACACATACACCCTGATTCCTATTTTCTTTTTCTTCAAACAAACAAAGAAACTCTTACAGTTGCCTTACAAAATCTTGTTTGCCAAAGTCAATTTTGACTCTAAATAACATGCCTCTAGCCTTTGTTTGCAATTTTATACCTTGTGTGAATACCTCTATTATATTACTTATCACAGTGTAAAGAAATGCATGGTTTCTGCATCTCTATTTCCAATGTACAATGAACTTCCTGGGGATAAAAATCGATTTTTTTTATCTTAGTAACCCCAACATCAAGCCTGACATGTGAATAAATGTTTTCTAAAAACTTGAGGACTTGTAAAAAAGTTTAGTAAATAAGAGGCAAAAACAAATTCCTTAATTCCTTACCTTAGACAGATAAGCTTAGATTTGTTTCTGATGGATATACAATTAAAAGATACTAAGAATTTTGAAGAATTACAATAATGATATATTGATGACCACTCTGAAAATCTGCTTTAGAATGTCTGTTTGTCTGCTTTCCTTATAAATCTTCTATTATGCTGAAGAACTGCACAAAGAGCTGAAGAAATGAAAAGGCTTTATTTAATGCTCACATGGTTTGCACATACTGAAAACCATCCAGTCTGAAAACCAGTCTTTGCACATATAGTAATTGTGTGACAGATAGTCTCTGGCTTGTCACACAATTACTATATACACAGTATGGAACTAGAATCCAAAGTAAGCTAATACCTCGAAGCCAACTACACAATCAGGGAAAGAGTCCCTATCCGATCTTGTGATGAATGCTTCCTATCCTTGATCAGCACCTGAGCACTGTGGGGCACTAGGATCCAACAGGCTGTCAATCAGGGCACATGGTCCAGTCTTCAGTCAACCCCTCCCTCTACAGCATTCTTAAAATTACTTCCTTGACTCTTTAACCTCTAGTTAACCACTCAACTCGTTATTACCTATTTGAAAGAAATTTATTTATATATTCTTTCAAAAAATAAGGAATAGTCACCTTTGGCAAGCTCTGTGCCTGGTGTGTGGGAGATTCAATTTGAGAACAAGTGATGTCCTTGTCCCTATGAATTTTTTATCTTTTGGGGGTGGGATAAGCATTTTTCAAAAACTCACTTAAATCTGCACAATACTGTTGCGGCTGAGTCAGAGAAAGAGGCTGGCAGGATCAGGAGGGCAGTGCAGGAGCTGTTAAGGCAGGGGCATCATCGGAGCGGCTGGGCCCAGGCCTTGAGTCTGCCAGTGCCCTGTGGATGTGAATCACTGCTGCACAAGCACCAGGGGCAGAGCAATTGATTGGCCAGTCAGGCGTGAGCACTCAGGATGAGGCCTCTGTAGGGCGCTCCTGGCCTGTCAGCTTCTGCTGCACTGCTGCTGCTGCTGCTGCTGCTGCCCAGGGCCCAGTCAGAGGAGCATCAACACATGTTCCCAGCAGAGGCTCCATCTGGTAGTCTCTAACTTAGGCCACTTCTGACCTTAAAGTCTCCAGTTTCCCGGTGGAAGGCCTGGCCCCAAAACAATCTCTTGCATTTGGTCTAAAGTTGATCGGTGGTTTAATTGCATTTTCACATTCAAGATTGGATGTTAAGGACTCTAGGAGTGGCTTTCACTTAGGACTGTATGGTTGTCAGAATGGTGGACTGGAGCAAGGCAGGAAAGTCAGTTTCAAGATACAGAAGAAGTTGTCTTATGGATGAATACTGTTGGGCCCTTCCAAAATCGCCTGGAAACATATAAGTACTTTTCACTTCTAATCTGTGTGGGGTCAAAAAAGTAACAGTCATTACCATGAAGCTCTAGGAGAAATACTTCAAGGAGTTGAAATGGAATTTAGTGGTCTGGATATTAAATTTAAAGATGATGTGATGCCAGCCAGTTACTGTGAAATTGATTTTGATAAAGAGAGATGCCTTTGTTTATGCTATCAAAATTCACTACTGGTACCAGATGTACATAGTTGATTTAGCAATATGGGGTATTATTGGTGAAGCAGATGAAAATGTAGAAGTTTGTTATCTTTGGAACTACAAAAAGCTTGAAATAGATTTTAATGGAAATTTAATTGTTGGAGGAAATGTGAAACTGTTCCCAATACCAAAACACAGGTGTCATATTTGGTAAAATGGAAAATGTCAGATATAAAATTTGAAGAACGATTGCACAAATATCTTGATCCATCCTTTTTATAACAGGGGATTCACTGGTTTTTAATTTTCAACTCCTTCAGGATGGTGATCTTGATAGGCTTAGTTTCAATGATTTTAATGAGAACTTAAGGAAAGATTATGTCTGGTTCAGTAATGAAGAAATGGCTGACATGGATAGACTTAGGAGATGGATATGGATAGAAACAGGTGCATGGAGATGTATTTAGATCATCAAGACACTAGCTAATATTTTCCTCTCTACTTGGTTCTGGATTTCAGATATTTCCTGTGTTTCTCATTGTTATTATTATTGCAATGATAGAAGATTTATATATTTTTCTATGCTGCTACATCACCAATGAATGATTATTTTGGAGGAAGTCTGTATGCTAGACAAGGAGAAAAGAGATGGATAAAACAGATGTTCACTGGGGCATTCCTTATCCCAGCTTCAGTGTGTTGCAGGCCTTCTTCATCAATTTTATATTTATTTATTACCATGCTTCAAGAGCCATTCCTTTTGGAACAAAAATCTAAATCTTATTGGTATAATACTCGGCTGAAATTTGTTAGGTCAGCCCAACTTCCTTTGTTGTGCCAATGCTATGCCTTGTCCTATACTGGAGAAAAAATATTTTATGTAGCCTGCAGTTATTGTTTGCCTGGGACAAACTTTACCTTTTGGCATATCTTTATTGAAATGTATTTCATTTTCACATCTATTATGTCTATGGCTTCATAATGCTGGTTCTGGCCATCCTTTGCATTGTTACCATCTATGTGATATTGTGTGCACACACTTCTTGCTAAATGGGATTATAGGTGGCAGTGGACAAGTTTTCTCTCTGCTGAATCAACTTCAATCCCTGTTTACACGTATTCGCTTTACTAATATTTTTTTTTTTGAAACAAAGATGTATGGCTTACTTCAAACATTTTACTTTGGATACATGGTGGTATTTAGCACAGCCTTGGGGTAATGTGTGGAGCACTTGTTTACATGGGAACAAGGGCCTTTGTCCAAAAAAACAAAAAATCTATACTAATGTGAAAATTGATTAGAGGCACAAGAAAACCTGGAACTTTGGATCAATTTCTCTTTTATATGGGTAGAAGTCAGTGCTGTTTTCATCTAAACCCTGAAAGGAACTCAGAAAGGGAAATGGCCTTCCTGATAATAGGTGGCTCTCCATGATCTCCACAAGTCAACAAAAGCACTCCTAATAGAACGAAAACCTCAGGCAGGACCACATGGTGGTCATATCCAAAACTATGTGGAGACTGACTCTGAGGCAACAGAAATTACTGAGCCAACCTTTTTCTTACCAGGCATTACCTACCCCAGGTTTGCCCAGAACAAGGGGAAATGGCCATTTAGGGAACAACCTCTTTCCCAACATGGACTGTGACTCTCCAGTAATCTTCCCACCCCTGAGACAAAAGTACAAAAGTGATTGAAGATGCTCAATCACCAAGCTGACTCACTTCGTGACCCTGTCCTGACTCACATCTTGGAGTCATTGAATAAAAGACAGAATCTTCTAAGGGTCACTCTTCCATGTTTCTTTCTGAAATGCTTCTGTGTGGCTGTGGAGCCACCAGAAATCTAGGTAAACTGACTCTGACCACAGGTGACAGCCTGGTGAGCTTCAATTGGTGGACATTAGCATCATAATCTTGTTTCTAATGTTATTTGACTCAGGTCCCAATATCTACTTTAAAATTCAGAACTTTTTTCAGCATCACAGATTACTCTGAACCGGTCTCTACATCCAGCTGCCATTTTGCAAGAGATATGGAAGAAAGAGAAAGGAAGGTGTGTACAATATTCTAAATATGAATTAGCAAAATCCACATGTGAGGACCTCCATGGGTCCCAGGGCCTGCCACTATAACAAAGAGACCAAGGAAAAGACACACAGGGCGGGGAACCTGCAAACCAAGAACTGCACAAAGACATACCAAGTGGTGCATGGGGTGTCTGTCTTAGCCCTTGAGCATGTGTGCCCTGGGGCTGGTTACTTCTGGAGGGAGGAGGGACTAGGGCTAGGATGCAGCCATGTGGAATGCTGACAAGGTGCTGTTCTTGACTTGGTTCTAGGGTGTTCCACATAATTTTTCACTGTTACACCTTTTTCTCTGTGGTCCCCTCCCCTGCTTTGTACTTGCATTACCTTCCATTACTGTGTCAAATATCTGAGGTAATCAGCTTAGAAAGACAAAGGTATATTCTGGCTGACTTTTGCAGGCTTCACTCCATGGTTGGTTGCCCTGTTGTTCTTGGACCTGGGGTGAAACCACATATCACCCTGGCAGTTCATAGTTGCAAGTGACTCACTTAATGGTGGCTGGGAAGCAGAGAGTGGGAAATTAAGAGACCATGGTTCCTCAGTCCCCTGAAAGGAGGCCCTTAACAGGAAGCTCCCCACTAGCCTCCCCCTTAAAGATCCCACTTCCTCCCAATAGCACCTGTGACTGTGATCAAAGCTTTCTCACCTGGGCCTGTGGGGATCATTCCAGATTCAAACTTTAGTAGTGGCAGTGCTTCATTTAAAAAGGAAAGGATTGGAAGTATACCCTCCACTGCTCTTTTCCTACAGATAGGAATCTAGAGGTGGAGAAGCCAGGAGCCCACTGGGGTCATCCCAGCCACCAGGAGAGGCCACAGCTTGACCAGGGAGGCCAGAGCAATGGAGGCATGGAGTGGAGGCCAGGTTCTGGATGCACTGCAAGTAAGAACCAGCACAGCTGCTGACTACTGAATGGAGCATAAAGAAAGAGAAGATGGCACCAGGGTGGAGCTCAGGGGCACAGCACTTGCCAGGCATGTGTGAGGCCCTGGATTCCATCCCTTGCAGAACAAGAGAATTTTTTTAAAGAAATAAATAGGAGACACAAGGTCAGGCCTGTGTTTCTCCTTCCTTTGTTGCACAACCAGACAATACAAAACTCTTTCAGCTTAGGATGTTATTGGTTACCACTGGGGAAAAAACGCAAAATGCAGGGAGATGTCAGAGAAATCTGCTTTGCAGCAATAACAGTCCCAGTTCCCCTGGCCTGCATTCTTGTCCCTGACAGGGGACTGTAACTTTGTTTCTGTTATACCATTAGCTGAGGATGCCTGGCCAGGGCCCAGCAGGCAGCATTTACCTGGTCCAGGGAAACTGTCAGTCTAGACACCAGAAGAGTCCTGGTTCCTCTGTGTCCCCAGATCACCCACTGGGAAGGTGCTCTTGGAAGGAAGGCTGTCTGCAGCTTCAGTTGCTACAGGGTGGGGACTGGAGAGTCTGTAGCCACCTGCCCTGGGAGTGAGGGAACTGATCCCAGTGACAAATGCAGATGCCTCCTCCCCCAACTCACATGGTTAGTTGATTGGTGAGACCAGAAATCTGCTGCTTTGGGAAAAGAGGGAAAGCAAAATCGTTTCTGCTTCAAGAAACTGCTGATTCCCAGTTATCTTATTTGTTAAGAAAAGAAGATTTCATTTTCCATGTACTTCTGCATTTAAATCTACATTCAGAGCCAAGGAAAAGAGTAGCTCAGATGGGGATCCACACCTTGCCTTGACCTTTATCCCAAAAGACTTGCCCCTGAGGTAGAAAAATCTCCTGTCTTCAGCGGCAGTTGTCTTGGTTTTCCGAGCTCCAAGTAACATACTGTATGTACTCAATTAAAGTTAATTTTGCATGAGTCAATGAAGACTAATCCAATAATATTTCTGAAGCATCCTTAGCATCAATATGTAGCCTGTGCTTCATGATGCTTTCCTTACACAATCTCTCTTACTTGCAGGTCACCTGGCAGAATTCCTTATCTTTATTCACCAGATCCAAGTTTTAGAGTTGTAGTTAGTTTTGCATTCACTCACACAACCATTTATACTGTAACCACTATTTATTTGCCAATCACTGTTTCACAGTAGCTTATGACACATCAGTAAACAAGAAAAATAGTCACCTGCTTTGTGGGTGCCATTCTGATGAAGTAGAGAAGCAGAAAACAAATAATAAATACAATAAATAATCCAGTAATTCAGAAAAAGTAGATCTATGGGGCTTCAGAGTATCACAAGGGATCTGATGCAGGGAGAGGGACTGACTGTCATCCTAACATCTTATCATAGGAACACAATTTCCAGAACCTGTCTTATATGTCTGCTGAAGAGCAACCTTGACTTTAATTTCATTTAACAGTGTGCCAATATATTAGATGAGAATACCAAAAGCCTAGAGAAAATACAGAAGTATTACTGAGCCTATGGAAAAATGAAATAAAAATGAGAGTGCCTAGGATTCTCAGAAGTTATTTATTCATGAATAACGTTTTAATCATGTTTTGTTTACAAAACTTCAGAGAATATGGAAAATATTTTAAATTTGTCGCTAACTGATATATAAAATGTAAAAATTCTATGTATTTAGAGAGAACCTTGTGATGATTTGATACACCAAATACGGTACAATGTTTATATCAGGTTAAAGACACCTACCTCCTTAAACATTTCCCCTTTTTATATGGTGAAAACATCTGGGCTCTTTTCTTCCACCTTGTTGAAATATACCATATCTAAATGTTATCAATACTCACCACTTTACTGTGCAATAGCATTCCAGAAAATGTTTGCTATTGGTTTTCATTTATTTATTTATTTGTCAATGAGCCTTAATTTTATTTATTTATTTAAATGTGGTTCTGAGATTTGAACCCAGTATTTAAAGGAGCTAGGCAAGTGCTCTGCCACAGAGCTAGAATTGCAGCCATGTTTGCTACTGTTCAGCTTTACTTAATTCTGCAGCACCAGGGACTGAACCCCAGGGCCTTTTGCACTGGGCAAGGGCTTCACCATAGAGCTACACTCACAACCCAGCAGAAAGCATTTCTGGAAGGAGTGAGAGGATGGACTGAATCCTCTCCTGAAAGGAACAAAATTGGGCTACTTCAATTATTTTTTTTCTACTTGGTCTCATGGCTTTTCAATTACAAAAGCCATGCATACTCTTTGTCAAAAAAACACAGATCCACACTGTATAGAGGTTTATCAATTAAGTCTAAATTCCTCAGAGAACTGAGAAGAGTTCTCTTATTTTGACTTTCCTAAAGTATAAGTATGTTAATATATACCTATATTTGTTTCAAAAATATGGAAATGCGTATCTCCTTAACAGATATTCAATTCAGCACAATGGCCTATGATAAGAGAAATGAAGGAGGTTCTCATTCTCTATTTTTTGTTTGTATGTTGACATTGAGGACTTCACATGTGTATACTTAAAATCTGATTAAAATGAGAGATGCAGTGATATTTTATAAACTAACCAGTGCACACTATGATAGTTAACACCCAGTAAGCTAAATAGTAAGTACTAGTTTTCCCCTCCAAACTCATGAAAGAGTAGAGTTTGAAACCTAGTTTGAATATCCAACTAATTACCTGGAGATTGCCATTAGGAAAAATTCAGACTTCCTTCCTCTATCAATAGGTCAAGAAGAAAGCACTTTTTCCTGATTCTACCCACCAGCCATTGGTCTAATGCATCTTCCATGGCATCTCACACAATGGTCCAACCCAACCCCAGCCAGGCTCTCCACCATCCCCAAGTCTTCACCTGTGGTGTCCTCATGCAGGCCAATATCAAAAGCCAGCTTATCAGTTAGAGACCACCAGATGCAGAGGCAGCACAGATACTAAATCACAGAACCAGAAGTGATTGCTCAATATTTACAGTCATGGTGGAGTCCTGTTCTGACAACTGATTTGATATGTGTCTCTCTCTCTGCTGCTTAGCCTTTTTCTAAAAATCTGGGTCCCTCTGAACAAAGCCCAGGTCTTTATTGGCTGAGGCAGAACAGCCTTAGCACAGCATTCATTAGGAGGAATATTTAAAGGAAATGTGTAATTTTTCCCTCATTAAAGACTAAGGAAATGTGCTGTGTCACAACAAGACAAATAACTGAATGTGTTTCTACATCTCTCACTTCATGTGATATAGTCATGATCCCCAGCTAGAGCACAGTGTGATCTGACAGTGACAACCGGATCCCAAGCAGAAATTGAAAAACTATTCAATTTTTAGTTCTACTTCTGTTTTCCCTTCATTTTTTTTACTCTCCGAAATCCATCCAGAATTACTTGGTTTTAGTGTGCAGGATGTTGTTTTACTAAAATGAAGAAGTTTGATTGTGCATGTGTTTCCCTAGGAGGAATTGGTTTCTCTCCAGACTATCATTGCCTCCAACCCCTAGGTTTTCCTAACCCTATGTTCATGAAGTTTTGGGTCATTTTTCAGACCAACTCTCAGCACCTTGCTAAGTGCTATAAGGAAGACGACACAAAATGAATGTGGTATGAGCTTGCAGTACACCACCATCTGCAAAAAGCACACTCACAGCCAGTAATAACAGGACCATGTGAAGAGGACACAGAGAGTGTTCTGGGGATTAGGAAAGGCCAGGCCCCTCTCCAAGAGCTCTGAACAATTAAGGCAAAGTCTAGAACATTCCCATAATAGAACAGGGCCTTCCAGCTAAATGGCAGCCAGTGAGTATGTGAAGGCAGGAGATGAACTGATTGGGGGGAAGTCAGCACCATAGGGATATGTCATCTATGTGAGCTGGAGACTCGGAATTTGCCACCGACTATGAAGCACTGGCTCTCATGGTTATAGGAGAAGCTTCAAGGGTCTCCAAACCTGTACTGAGTAAGCATAGAACTGTGTGTCTGACCTGGAGACAGGCAACCCACAGGGATCCCTGAAGTTCACAGGTTTCAGATATAAACTGTTAAATGTCTGCTTTTCTCATGTGGGGGCAGGCCCCAAATTCCTTAATAAGACACCTAAAGCACAAGAATCAACAAATGGGATGAATTCAACCTAAAAAGTTTTTTTTCTCAGCAAGAGAAATAATATGTAAGGAGAATAGGGAGCCTACATCCTGGAAACAAATTTTTACCCCTCACATCAGATAGAGCTCTAATCTCTAGAGTATAGGAAGAACTCAAACATTTAAAACAACAACAACAAATAAATTAACCAATCAACAAATGGGCCAAGGACCTGAAAAGATACTTCTGAGAAGAGGATATACAATCAATCAACAAATACATGAAAAATGCTCACCATCTCTAGCAAATAGAAAAATGCAAATCAAAACTACTCTAAGATACCATCTCATTTCACTAAGAATAACAGCCATTATGAAGTCAAGCAACAATAAGTGCTGGGGAGGATGTGAGAAAAAAGGTACACTCATGCATTGCTGGTGGAACTGCAAATTGGTGCAGCCAATTTGGAAAGCAGTATGGAGATTCCTTGGAAAGCTGGGAATGGAAACACCATTTGACCAAGCTATTCCCCTTCTCGGACTATAGCCAAAAGACCTAAAAAGAGAATACTACAGGGACACAGCCACATCAATGTTTATAGCAGCACAATTCACAGTAGCTAGACTGTGGAACCAAACTAGATGCCCTTCAATAGATGAGTGGATAAAAAAATGTGGCATTTATACACCATGGAATATTACTCAGCACTAAAAAATAACAGTATCATGGCATTTACAGGGAAATAGTTGGCATTAGAGCAGATTATTTTAAGTGAAGTTAGCCAATCCCTAAAAAACAAATGCCGGATGTCTTCTCTGATATAAGGGATGTGACTCAAAATGGGATAGGGAGGAAGAGCATTGAGAAGAAGGTTACCACTAAATAGGAAAGAGGTGGGAGGGAAAAAGAGGGAGAAGGGGAATTGCACGGAAGATGGAAGGAGACCCTCATCATTATACAGAATACATGTATGATGTTGCGAGGAGAAAAAAAAAAGGAAGTATATCACATTAGATTGGGTAGAGAGATTTCAGGGGAGGGGGGGAAGGGGGGATAGGAAGGGCAGCAGAATAAAATACATTATTGCTATATGTATATATAGGTGAGTGTATGACCAATGTGAGTCTGAAACCTGTACAATCAGAAAAATGAGAAATCATACCCCATTTGATTCAAATGTACGAATTGTCAAGAGAATTGTACTGTCATGTGTAACTAATAAAACAATGTCTGTTTTTATTACAGAAAAAGTAACAACTTTATATTGCTCTGACTTCCCAGACAAAAACAAGGTGGTGCCTGATGAAATCGTCTGTGAGTTTCCTCAACAATTACAGTCCTCAGCACTGCAGTTATTAACAGACATACAAGTTTCACAGTAACATTGAGGTAGATATAGATGCTATGATTATCCTACAAACTTCATTAAGTGCCATGGAAGCAAGGACTTGGCCTATTCACTCTGTACTCCACACCTAGTATAGTGCCTAGCACACAGACGTTGATCAAGCAAAGTGGTTAAAGGACCCAAAGAATTTTCAGACACAATTAAGTTTAAAAAACCCAGAAAAGTATCCCAGGTTGTATGGTGGCAAAAGTGTGCCTGAATCTAGATGTCAGCACCAACATGCAGAGTAGACTCAACTCTAAGACACCATTAACACCGAAATGCAACAAGTAACCTCAGCTTAGCCACCACCCAGTGTGCAGGAGAAAGTAGCTGGCTCAACAGACACCAGTGACCAGATAGCTGTCAGGTCCATGGTGAACTGGGATTCTTTTTCATAGTTTTAACTAATTTGTGCTTGGGCATAAATTTTAATGGAATTCATATTAAAATCCCAAAGACAATTCTTCACAAAACTAGAAAAAGCAACCATGAAATTCATGTGGAAAAATAAGAGATTCAGAATAGCCAAAGCAATACTTAGCAAGAAGAGTGAAGTAAGACACACCATAATAGTATAGCTTAAACTGTACTACAGAGCCACGGTAACAAAAAACAGCATTGCATTGGCACCAAAACAACACAGAGACCAATGAACAGTACAGAACAGAAGACACAGAGACAAACTCACAAAATACCGTTATATCATACTAGACAACGGCACCAAAAACATACATTAAATTTAAAAAGTCTATTCAACAAGTGGTGCAGGGAAAATTGTAAAGCCACATAAAACAAAAAAGAAAGTAAAGCCCTCTCTCTCACTCTTGACAAAACTCAATTGAAAATGAATCAAAATTTAGGCACTAGAACAGAGAACCTGTGCCTAATAGAAGAAAAAGTAGGCCCACATCTTGACTATGACAGCCTAAGACCTGACTTCCTTAAGGAGACTCCTACATTCCAAGAAGTAAATTCAATAATAAACAGGATAGATTCAAACTAAAAAGTATATTCTCAGCAAAGGACACAATCAATAATGTGAAAAGAGAGCCTACAGAATGGGAGAAAATCTTCCCCACATGCACCTCAGAGCATTAATCCCAAGGATATATGCAGAACTCACAAAACTTAACACCAAAAAAACAAATAACCAAATCAATAGATGGGCTAAGGAACTGAACAGACACTTCACAGAAGAAGCAACAAATACATGAAAAAAAATGTTCAACGTTTAGCCATCAGAGGAAAGCAAATCAAAACTACTCAAAGATTTCATCTCACCCCAGTCACAAACATGATTATCCAGAATGCAATCATCAAGTAACAATAAATGTTGGCGACAATGTGGGGAAAAGGGTGCATGCACACATTGCTTCTGGGACTGCAAATTGGTGCAACTATTATGGAAAGTAGCATGGAGGTACCTCAGAAAACATGGAATGGAACCAATATCTGACACAGCTATCCCTTTCCTCATTTTATACACAAACGACTTAAAATCAACATATTACAATGACACAGCCACCTTATGTTTACAGCAGCTCAACTCATAACAGCTAAACTATGGAACTAACTTAGGTGCCTTTCAACAGATAAATGAATAAAGAAAATGTGGTGTGTATGAGTATAGATATACGTGTGTGTGTTTCTGTGTCTGTGTGTATATATATACACACAAAAAAAAACCAATTTTACACACATATATATGATGGAATACAACTCAGCCTTAAAGAATGAAATTATGACATTTGCTGGTAAATGCATGCAGCTTATCATGCTAAATGATAAGCCCATCCCAAAAAACAAAAGGTTGAAAGTTTTCCCTGATATGCTTATGCTAATCAGTGTATGAGAAGGTGGGGGAGTAGGAAAGTATACAGTTGCTTTAGATTGCACAGAGGAGTAAAGAGAGGGGAAGGAGTATATTGGGTAGAATGGATAGTAGAATGAATCATCATCCAAAGTACATATACAAATACATGACTAGTATGATGCTACATCCCGCACAACCAGAAACATGAGAAATCATACTATATTTATGTATGATATGTCAAAGTGGAACACCTTTTTAAAAAAGTTGATTAAAGAAAACATACCAGTTTGCAGAAAAATACATGACTATAGTATCTGCCCATAAATTGATTCACCTGGAGACAATCATGCTAATGAAGATAAACCAGTTTACAAAAAACAATGGACAAAGGTTTTTTTCTGATATGTGGAAGCTAACTCACAACAGGAGCAGTGATAAGAACAGAAGTACAGTACATTAGACGATGGGGAATGGAAGGAAAGGAAAGGACATAAGCAAAGGAAAGACAGTGTTAAGACTCTGACACAGCTTTCCCATGTATATACATGGAAACACAGTGAATCCCACCGCCATGTACATCCTAAGAATGCAACTCTAAAAAGGTAAAGTATAATTATACAAATAGGGACTATATCAAAATGAGTTTTTTGTGGCTCAGTGGTAGAGCACTTGCCTAGTATGTGTGAGGAACCGGGTTTAATTCTCAGTACCACATATAAACAAAATAAAATAAACAGTCCATTAACAACTAAAAAAATTTTTTTAAAACGGATTTTATAACTAAAACAACCAATAAGTGAAAATTAATAAAATGAAACATTTCCTCGGTTCCTTTAAACATTTTAATAACACTCAAATCAACGTCAAATGAATGGAAAGTAAAAGGGCTTTTAAGAGTGGGTATACTCTCTCCCACTTTTCTGCCAAATGATCACTCAACTATTGGGACAGACTTTTTCTGGCTTCTTACCTCCAGAACTGTGGGAAATAATTTTATATTCTTTATAAATCTCATAATTTTCACTATTAGAAATTAAAATTAACAAATTTCAATATTAGACTAATTATCTAAAATATAACAATACCTTTGAAACCGGAGTTCGAAGACGAAGCTCCATGGCTTCTGCTGGCAGGTAGGCGCTGCCCGCGAGAGGCAGGGAGGCCTCTGCAGCAGAGAGGAGTCCTAGCTCTTCATGGCGGGCCATTCCATCCAGGGCTGCAGCAGACCTCAGCAGATCCTCAACCATTTCTTCTTTCGGCAGCCTCTACGAAGTCGAGGAACCATCTCCGGGAAACAAAGCAGGCTGGAACTTCCTCGGGACTCTGGCGAGGCGAGGCCCCGGCGAGGCGAGGCAAGGCCCCGGCGAGGCGAAGTGAGGCTCCGGGGAGGCCCCGGCGAGGCGAGACCCCGGCGAGGCGAGGCCCCGGCGAGGCAAGGCGAGGCGAGGCTCCGGCAAGGCTCCGGCTCCGGCGAGGCTCCGGCTCCGGCGAGACGAGGCTCCGGCTCCAGCGAGACGAGGCTCCGGCTCCAGCGAGACGAGGCTCCGGCTCCGGCGAGACTCGAGGGCAGCAATCTGGACGGCCTCACAGCTTCTCTGGGAAACAAAGCAGGCTGGAACTTCCTCGGGACTCCGACGAGGTGAGGCCCCGGCAAGGCGAGGCCCCGGCGAGGCGAGGCTCCGGCTCCGGCGAGGCTCCGGCTCCGGCGAGGCCAGGCGAGGCGAGGCTCCGGCGAGGCCAGGCGAGGCGAGGCTCCGGCGAGGCCAGGCGAGGCGAGGCTCCGGCGAGGCCAGGCGAGGCGAGGCTCCGGCGAGGCCAGGCGAGGCGAGGCTGAGGCTCAGGCTCCGGCGAGGCCCCGGCGAGGCTCAGGCTCCGGCGAGGCCCCGGCGAGGCTCAGGCTCCGGCGAGGCGAGACGAGGCGAGGCGAGGCGAGGCTCCGGCGAGACGAGGCGAGGCTCCGGCGAGACGAGGCGAGGCTCCGGCGAGACGAGGCGAGGCTCCGGCGAGACGCGAGGGCAGCAACCTGGACGGCCTCACAGCTTCTCTTCCTAGAACAACCTCCAAGGGGTTTATATAGCACTTGGTCCAATGCTATTGGTCCAAACTTATGCTAATTAGGACTTGAAGGAAGTACCAATGCTATTGGTCCAAACTTATGCTAATTAGGACTTGAAAAAAGTACCAATGCTATTGGTCCAAAGTTATGCTAATTGGGTTGGACACATACTAATGCCATTGGTCAGTCTCTTTTTAATATTCATAGTAGATTCATTCATAGAATCAGCCCCAAATTCCCACGCTGACAATGAATGAATGGCCTGGGAAGCGATCAATGGCAAAGCCGCAAAGTGCTTGCCTCTCATTCCCAAAGCCATGGGTTTGATCCCTGTTCCAAAAAGAAAAATGAAAAACAAATTACAGATAAATCTACATCAGCAAAAAGGAAATAAACAAACTATCAATACATAAATCTTATTCAAAAACATACCTGCTCTGAATTCTGCAGATCTCTGTCAAGTGTCGCCTTACCCTTTACCTCTTCAAAGCAATTTTTCCCAAAACTTGAGAGTCATGGACCATGTCTTAGTTATGTCTCTTTCGCACCTATGCCAGAGGCGACGTGGATGTGTGGGATGTAATCCTGCTGAGGATCAAGGTCTGATTTGGGGCCAGCTCGGGAAGCATTACTGGTGATATCAAATAATAGTTATTTATTAAAATTCAAATTCATGCATAAAAAAAGTGATATAGAACAAAAAGATGGTATGATTAAAGGTCAACAAGAAGCAAATAGGGCTGAGGTTGTGACTCAGTGATAGAACCTTTGTCTCCCACGTGTGAGACACTGGGTTTGACTCTCAATACCTTCTATGAACAAATGAATAAAATAAAGGTCCAGAGATACCCACCGGAGCTCAGGCCCTTCCCAGATGCACTGGAGCTGCAGTGGGATGCTCAGGCCCAGCCCAGAATGCTTCTACTCACCTGCAGACACCAACCAGAGCTCATGTACAGTCCAGATCTGCCCCCGCTGACCTGGGCAGGAGGCCAGACACAGGGTAGGCCAGTGTCCATCCCTCAACTGGGAGACCTGCACCGAGCTCACGTCTGTCCCAGGACCACGTCCCCACACTGGCAGACACCTGTTGGAATTCAGGATCTGCCCAGATCAGCCTCACAAACCTGCATGGAGCCCAGGAAAGGGTAGGTCCAGGTCCATCCTAACACTGGCTGACCCTCCCCAGAGCTGAGCCTTGGGCCATGACTGCCTCTGCCCACCAGCAGACCACTGCAGGAGCTCTGATCCAGTCCAGAGTCACCGTGAGGACCTGTGCAGGAGACGGGGCCCAGGGTAGCCCTAGTCCATCCACTCATCTTGAGACTGGCACCAAAGTTCAGGTTCTGCTCAGGACTGCCTCCACCCTCCAGCAGCTACCTCCAGAGCTCAGGTTTGGACCAGGACAGACTGCCCACCAACAAACCCTCGCTGGTGGCCAATCCTGGCCCATTTCAGCCTCGACGACCTGAGTGGTAGCTGAAGCCCAGAATAGGCCCTGGTCCATCCCACCACCAGCAGACCCCTGCTGTATCTCAGGCACCCACCAGATTAGCCTTGTAGATGGGCACAGGAGCCCAGGAATAGGGTAGCCCTGGGAGCATATGTCCAACGCCACACCACCATCAGAGCTCAGACTCGGCTCGGGACTCACTCTGCCACAGGCAGAACCCTGCCAGAGCATATACAAGTCCCAGATCAGCCTCACTACCCTGCACAGGAGCCCAGGCAAGGGGAGGCCCTGTTGCAAGCCACTACCTCCAGAACCCCACCAGAGCTCCAGCTCTGCCCAGATCCAACTCAAAGACCTGGCAGGACAAAACCCCAGTCCAGGGTTGGCCTGTCCTTCCAGTCATCAAGAGGCTTGCATTGGAATTCAGGCTCTGCCCAGGACCTACTCTGCCCACTGACAGACAGCTGCAGAACTTCAGCCCCAACCAAGATCAGCCTCACTGACAGGCACGGGAGCCTAGTCCAAGGTAGACCTGGTACCAGCTGAAATAAGCAGGCCCCAAGAAGAGCTCAGGCCAGACACGGGACCACCTCTGATCAACAAGTGGAGCTCAAATTCGGCCAAGATTGGCCCCGCTGACCTGCTTGAAGGCAGAGGCAAAGATAGGCCCAATGTCATCTCGCCACATGCAAAACCCCACCAGACCTCCAGCTCTACCCAAATCCAACTCCATGATATGGCAGGAGATGAAGTCCTAGCCCAGGGTAGCCCAAGGCAATCCAGTAACCATGAGACTAGCAGTCTCTGCCCAAAGGCCTACCCTACCAAAAGTCATTTTGGCAGCCACCCAGATCAGCCTTGCTGACAGGTGCAGGAACCTGGCCCAAGGTAGGCCTGGACCCAACTGCCACAAGCAGGCTGTGAGCAGAGCTCAGGCCAGAAACAAGACAGTCTCTGCCCAAAGGCCCACCTCTGCCAGAGCTCATCTGTGCCCCAATCCACCTTGCTGATCCACTGAGAAGTCCTGACAGGGTAGATCCTGTTCCCTCCTGCCAACAGCTGACACCCTGCTGTAGCTCAGCATCCAACCAGTTAACCCTTGCAGATGTGCACAGGAGCCCTGGCACAGGGTAACACTGGGAACATGTGGCCACCACCAGACCTTCACTTCTGCTCAGGCTTGGCCCAGGACCGACTCTGCCCACAGGCAAGACACTCTCCAGAGCTCATTCCCAGCCCAGGTCTAGCTGTAGCATCTGCAGCAGAGCCAGGGAAAGGTTAGGAATGTTCCATTCCTCTACTGTCTGAGCCCTGCTGGAGCTCAGGCTTGGCCCAGGACCACCACCACCCTCATGCAGTCCCCTGCTGCTCATAAATAGCCCATATTTTCCTTGCTGACCTGCACAAGAGCCCAGGCAAGGGGAGGCTGAGCTCCATCCTGACAGCTGCAGACCACCACCAGAGCTCCAGCTCTGCCCAGATCCAACTCGACAACATGGTAGGAGACAGAGGCAGAGCCTAGGGTAGCCCAAGTCCATCAAGTCACCTTCAGACTGGTACCTGAGCTCAGGCTCCTCCCAGAAATGACTGTCCACTGTCAGACAGTCACCAAAGTTCAGCCCCAGTCCAGATCTCCCTCTGACAGGCAAGCAAGCCTGCCCCAAGTTAGGCCTTGGACCAATGCCACAAGCAGGCCCCAAGCAGCCCTAAGGCCAGACACAGGACCGTCTCTGCCCACAGGCAGAGCTCAAACATGCCCAAGATTGGCCTTGTTGACCTGCGCAGGATCCTGTGCAAGGGGAGGCCCAGTTCCGTCCCGCCACCTGCAGAATCCCACCAGAGCTCCAGCTCTAACCAGATCCAACTCAGTGTCCTGGCAGGAGACAAAGTCAGAGCCCAGGGTAGCCCAAGTCGATCCAGTCATCATGAGACTGGCACCAAAGCTCAGGCTCTGCTCATGAATGACTCTACCCACTGACAATCAGTCACCCAAGTTCAACCCCACCCAGATCAGCAGTGCTGACAGGTGTGGGAGCCTGGTCCAAGCTAGGCCTGGGATCAACTGCCACAAGTAGGCCCCTGGTAGAGCTCAGGCCACAAGTTCTACAGCCTCACCCCACAGGCAGACACATTCTGGACTCTGGTTCTTCTCCGATCAGCCTAGTCCACCTACTTGGGAGCCTACAAATGGATAGACACAGTGCCATCCCCCCAGTGTCTGATCCCCGCTGGAGCTCAGACTCAGCCCAATACCACCTCTATCTATGGTCAGATGCACACCAGACTCAGGCCCGGGCCAGGACTGCCTCTGCTCACTTGCTGACTCCTGCTGGAGCTTGGGCTCAGCCCACATTATCCTAGTACACCTGTGGGAGTCCAGTAGTAGGCCTGAGTTCATTTCTCCACTGCCAGATAGCAGGTGGAGCTTAGGCTTGACTCAGGATTGCCTCTCCAACCTGCACGGGAACCTTGGCAAGTGTAGGAGTGGTTCCATCCCACCACCTGCACACCTCACCTGGACCTCAAGCTCTGCCCAGGAGCCAGGCCCCAGGGAAAGCCCTGGTTCTACCTGCCACCACCTGACATCGGTGGTTCTTAGGCTCATCCCAGGACTTCCTCTACTCATTTCCAGACATCTTTGGGAGCTCAGGATCACCCCAGATCTGTGAGGATGACCTGCAGTGGAAGCCTGGGCACAGAATGGCCACAGGTCCATTCCCCCACCAGCCAACCACTGCAGGAGCTTATGCCTAGATCTGATCTGCCTGGCCAAACTCTCCTGAGCTCATGCTCAGGGTAAGCCTAGGAACATCCCGCCACTGGATGACCTCTTCTGGAGCTCAGGCTCTGTCCAGATCAGTCTATTGCAACCGCATGGGTGTCCTTACCTAGGGTAGGCCTGAGTCCAGCAGACCCTCACCAGATTTGAGGTTCATCCCAGGACTATCTCAGTCCACTGGCAGACACTTTCAGAACTCAGGCAGGGCCCAGGACTGTATGCACCCATCAGCAGACTCCCAATGGAGCTCAGGTAAGGCCAGATCCTCCTCATGGATCTGCATGGCTGCCAGAACCCTAATTAGGTATGGATCAATCCCACCAGGGGAAAGCCCCCAGGAGCTGATGAATAAATAAATAGCCAAAACAATAAATAAATAAAGGAAGGAAGGAAAAAGAAAGAAAACTAGTTCATTCATATTTTTGATTTTATTCACATTTACTTTCAGTAGGACATCATGGATTGACTCTATTCTTCAATGCAAGAGACTTACTTATATTACCTAAGCCTGATTTGGGTGACCCAAATGTTATCCATGCAAAAATTAAACATAATTGTCAAATATTGAAGATTTCTTCCCTGACTTTCACCAATATCAATCATATTCACCAGAATACCCCATCTGAAAAATTTGATTTCACATCTGAAATTTGGAAATAGAACCAGAATTCCCAAGCTGGCAAAGGGCTCTCTACATGAGGCAAAATTGTTCCCAGTTGGTAGAAAACAATATTTTGATGATGTTCCTTTGGGTTTCCGAACAACTCACTAGAGGTTAATCATATACAAAGCTCGTAAAATTCAAGAAAAAGAAACAAACACCTTAATAAAAATGGGAAAAGACAAATGTAGGCTGTTTATAAAATATCACATACCATACACTTGAGATGGCATTTCATGTCAATATAGTAATCCAAAGAATATATAAAGTACATTTGTGTGTGTGCATATCACATAAAAAGAATAAAGAGAATGAGAAAACCTAATGTTGACAGTGTTGGAAAACGGAATTGTCATGCTCTGATAATTGCAATGAAAAATTGTCATAACCCTTCTGCAGAGAAGTTTAAAATATATACCAAAATTTGAAGTGCACACTTTCCTTTTACCCAAGAATTCCAACTCAAATAACTTATGTATAGTTATTATGGCAAATTTTTAAATTTTACCATGAAATTGATCATTGTAATCAAGGTTCCCATTGGCTAGGGATCAGACCTCAGGTCCCTGGGGAAAGTCATTGGGTACCATTGCATTGCTCACACCCATGCCTTTCCTGGGGGTTGCTTACAATCATAAACAGCCCTCCTTCCAGAGATGTCTCTCTCAGCTCTTGGGCCATAGTTTCACTGGATTGGTAACATTTTTCCCATTAAACTCTAGGACATTCTTATATATTTTGGAAATTCAGATTCAAGTGTTTCCTCACATCTACAGGTTGTCTCCTGCGCTGATTTTTGTCCCCTTCTGTAGTATGGGCAGATGTTGTCCATTATCTATTCTTGCTTTTGTTGTCTGTGCTATAGATGTTGTATCAAGAAAGATAGAAAAAAAGAAAGAAAGAGAGAGAGAGAGAGAGAGAGAAAGGATGGAAGGAAGGAAGGAAGAAAAAAAGAAAAAAGAAAGAAATCATTGCCAAGACTAATGAGAATGACTGGACAATGAAGGTTTTTTTTCTCCTGTTTTTTTCTAGGAAATTTGTAGGCATAGGTCTCACACAGGTCCGCCTTGCCGACCTGCACAGGAGATGGTGCCCAGGGTAACACAGGGTCCATTCCTCCACCAACTGACCCCTGCTGGATCTAAGGTTCTGCCTAGATCTACATTGCCAACATGCCCAAGAGCCAGGGGACAGGGTAGCCCGGGTCCATAAAACCTCTGTGAGACCTCCACCAGAGTTCAGGTTTGGTCTGGACAACCTGCACCCACCAGCCAATCATGCTGGAGCTCAGGAATGCCTTCGCCCACAGGAACTCTCTCCAGAACTCAGGCATGGCCCAGGATCTCCTCTGGCCACAGACAGATAGCAGCTGGGGCTCAGTACTGGCCTACATCAGCTTCTATGACCTGAACGGGAGCAGGAACACAGGGTAAGCCCTGGTCTTTCACACTACTTGCAGACCCCAGCAGGAGCTCAGTCTCTGCCCAGATTGACCATGCAGATTTGCAAGGGAGCCTCAGCACAGGTTAGGCCCAAGTTCATCCTGCCAACAGGATACACTGCCTGGAGCTTAGCATGCACCCAGGATTGCCTCTGCCAACAGGAAGACATGTTCTGGAGCTCATACACAGCCCAGGTCCTCCTCAACGACCTGTGCAGCAGCAAGAGTTCAGGGTAGGCCCAGGGTTATCCCACCACTTGCAGAACCCCACAGGAGCTCTTGCTCCTCCAAGATCTGCCTTGCTGACATGCATGGGAGCCCATTGCACAGGATAGCCCTGGATCTATCCCGCCACCAGGAGATCTCCTGCAGGAGCTCAGGACTGGCCCAGATCTTCTTTGCCAACCTGCATGGCTGCCAGGGCTCAGATAAAGTGCAAGTCACTCTCTCCGCCAGGAAAGTACCCAGGAGCTCAACAAGAAACAAATAGCCTAGATAGATAGATAGATAGATAGATAGATAGATAGATAGATAGATGAATCTAGATTATGCATATTCCTGATTTTTTTTGCATTTCCTTTCAGTAGGACTTCATGGATTGACTCTATTCATTAATTCAAGAGATTTATAGAACCTAATCCTGAATTTGGTGGGCCAAATGTTGTCCATTTAAAAATAAATCATGATTGAGAAATATTGAAATTATCTTCTCTGACTTGTCAACAATATCAACCATATTCACCAGAATATCTCATCTGAAAAACTTGATTTCACTCTGGAAACTTATAAGAAGAACCAGAATTTCCAAGCTGGCAAAGAGCTCTATACATGAGGCAAAACTGTTGACAGTTGCTTGAAAACAGTATTTTGGTGATGTTCATGTGGGTGTCTGCACAGCTCACTCACCAGAGGTTAATCATACACTGAGCTCCTATAATTCAAGAAAAAGTAACAAACAGCCTATTAAAAATAGGAAAAGACAAATGTAGATCATTTATAAAATATGACATACTATAAATTTGAGATGGCATTTCATGTTATTATAGCTATCCAAAAAATATATAAAGTATATGTATGTTCCTATCTAATAAAAGAATAAAGAGAATGAGAAAAATCTAATATTGACAGGGTTGGAAAATGGAATTGTCATGCTCTGATAATTGCAATGCAAAATTGTCAGAGAAGTTTTAGAACATATACTAAAATTTGAAGTGCATGCTTACCTTTTGGCCAAGAATTTCAATTTAAGTAACATATTTATTGTCATTGTGGCAATTCTTAAATTGATCATTGTAACCAAGGTCCGAACCAGCTGGGAATCAGACCTCGGGTTCCTGGGGAAAGTCACTGGGCACCATTTCTCTGCTCACACCCATAGCTTTCCCAGGGAGGTTGCTTAGGTTAATAAAGACAGGTCTCTTTGCAGAAATGTCTCTTCCAGTCCTTAGCCATGATTTCATTGGATTGGTAACTTTTTTGGCTATTAAACCCTAGGACATTCTTATATATTTTGGAAATCCACAATGTGAAAGCATTTCCTCCCTACTGCAGGTTGTTTTCTGCCCTGACTTTGATTGTCCCCTTCTGCAGTATGGGAAGATGTTGTCCAATATCTATTCTTTTTTTTTTTAAAGAGAGAGTGAGAGAGTGAGAGAGGAGAGAGAGTGAGAGAATTTTTAATATTTATTTTTTAGTTCTCGGCGGACACAACATCTTTGTTGGTATGTGGTGCTGAGGATCGAACCCTGGCCGCACGCATGCCAGGTGAGCGCGCTACCTCTTGAGCCACATCCCCAGCCCAATATCTATTCTTGTTTTGTTGTCTGTGCTATAAATGTTGTAACAAAAAACAAAACAAAAAGAAACAAGAAAGAAATCATTGCTGAGACTAATGAGAATGACTAGACAATGAAGGGTTGTTTTCTCCTGTTTTTTTTTTTCCCTAGGAAGTTTACAGCCATAGATCTCACATTTAAGTCTTCCACTCACTTTAAAGTGATTTGCATGTGGCATAAGATAAGCATCTTGTTTCATCTTTTGGCATGCGGGCATATTATTTCTCACTAATTTTTTTTATGGAGTTGTTATGGTTTTATATCCATAAGATCACCATATGCAAATAGAGACATTTTTTACTTCTTTTCCTATTGGGGTGTATTTTCTTTCTTTTTCATTCCTAGCTACTCTGGTTAGGGCTTCTAGTACTCTGCTGAACAGAAGTGGTGAGCTTGGGCATTCTTGCCTTGTTCCTGATCATACATAAACAGCTCCCACCGCCACTGAGGATTATATTATGATGTTTTCATATATGGCCTTTATGGGGTTGAGTTAACTTCTGGATCTTTCTAGTTTATTGTGTATATTTGTTATGAAGGTGTTGAATTTGATAACCATGTGATCTTCATCCTTGTTTCAGTTGATTTGGTGTGTGACAGATGACTGTTATGAGGGAAATGAAAATCAGAACATCAATTAGACATCACACCACATGCTACAGCTCTGTGTTTTCTTATCAAAAACCCACAAAAGACATCAAGTGCTAGTGGAGACTAGGGGGATTGGAACCCCTCTATTGGTGGGAGTGAAACATGGTGTGGCTGCTATGGAAACTAGTATGGCAGTTCCTCAAAAAAATTGAACTAGAACTCTCAGGAACTGGCCACACCATTTCTGTGTATTTATTAAAAAAAAACTAAAATTGAGTTTTGAAAAAGGTATTAGCACTTCCACCTTCATTCTAGCATTAGTCACAGGAGTTGGGATGTGGAAACATTTCTAGATGTCTATCAAAAGATGTATAGGTTTACAGATTATGGCTGATCACACATGAAGCTTCAAATAAAGAAATAATACCATCAGTCCAGGACAACACAAGGGAGTCACAGATGACCAAAAGAAGTGGGCCAGTTCCACAACAAACACTGCGGGACTCCACACACATGATGTCTGTAAGATGGTCCAACTCATATACACAGAGAGTAGAAGGGGAGTTGCCAAAGGTGGGGCATAAGGACATGTTAATCATCAGAGGTAAAATTTCAGGGATGCAGAGGATGCAAATCTAGAGAGCTGGGCTTGTAGATATCCAGGCCACACTGTTGTGACCTGGAAGTTAGTGAAGGAGGCTGCTTCCCTCTTCAATATTCTTACCAAATTCTAACAATAAATAAATAAATTGAAGTACATTCACTTCCACAGAGGCCTTGGAATATTTTCTAAAAAGAATCCACTATCTGCTTCAGAAATTAAGTTCCTTCGTGTATCCATTGGTGTCTACGTATTTTCCCCAAATTTAACAAAGATGTTTGGTTATAAAAGATTGTTTTTACAAAAGTCATACTGTGCATAATTTTAACTGGGACACACATCAGGCTGGGCAAAGCTTTCAACAATGAGAAGATACCCAAGTCTGAGTATTCAGAGTGCAAGGGCTACAGGGAGGGCAAAGATTTGTTTGTGACCTTCCTGCCACACACACCATTGAGGCCATTATGTTCCCAGCCAGGGGAACCAAGGCATGGGACACACAGGAATCCAATTTGGCCTGATTGGCTCAAGTGTCCATATGCAGAGGTTTCTAGAATTTTCTTAATTATTTTCAGTCAGAACCAACATGGACCTGGGATTGGTTATGGCCAGATCCACCCCATCCATCAAGGCATAGGATGTGTCATCATTGTTGGTCACCCAGAATCCAGCAGATCCTCAAGCACAATGTCTCCCATGTGGAGCCACCATGAACAATGGCAGATGTGCACGCCTTTACCATTTTGCATGTCGTTTTCTCCCTGTTTGCTCCTTTTGTGAAAGCAGGGATTGAGTTCAATTCATCTCAAAATCTAAGAGCCTAGAAAATTACCAGCCTGTAAGTGTGGATAAATGGCATTTTTGTTGATTTCTTCCTGAGCAAGACTTCATCAAAGCTCATTCTGAAGAGAAAATATTGTAACATTGGGATGTGCTTGGCTGCAGTTATAGAACATCCAACAAATGGTGTTAGGATTTACAAGATATCTTTTTGTCCTATATGAACAAGACTCCTGAAGCCCTGAGTTCCTAGGGATGGGGTGGCATCAGTGTGATATCACTGTAGATTCAGGGTCTTTCAGCATTCTGCTCTTGTCTTCATCTCTTGCCTGCATCCTCACAGTCACAATATGGATGCCAAGCTCTCACTCTTCAGTTCCTAGACGGGAGAGTGAGGCCTCCTTAACTCAGCTCAACATGCAGACTGGTCTCAGTAACTTCACCAGTGGAGACCAATCACCTTTCCCACCTGAAAGCACCCCCCATTCACCTGCCACCCTGTTACCATCTACCACAACTCCTGATTATGTCCTTCATTACATAAATCTATCCCAATGTGAAGTTAATCTTTTCAATGTGAAAGAGGTTACTAACCCAAAGGGATCCTCTGTGAAGGTGAGTCTTCAGCCTGTGACCTTTTCATGGAGAGGTGGGTGATCAGAGAGGCCATTGTGCCACATCTTCACAGGCAGAAGTGGAAGACTGGTGGAAACCAGGCCATACAAGTCCATAAAGTGAAACTATCATCATGAATAAATTTTAACACAGATCTTTGATCCAATTTTAGAAATTCTGAAGTTTGACCATGTTTAGTCCACATACCTGTGCATGGTGGCAATCAGCTGGAGCAGAGTGGCAGATCTGTGTGCTCTCCAGTTTGCCACAGTCCCCACCTGCCTGCTGCCCTGTGTGCCATCTCATCCCTCTGCTCATTCATGTTCCTGGTTTGGCCCTGAAGGTGACTGGGCTTATGTTCCTATTTTGGTGTACAAAGAATGTTTTTCAAATTAATTTTCCTTTACTCTTTTGATCTGGGCATAGTGAGTAGATATAGTTTTCTGATGGGGGCTATGAGGTTAGAGAGGTAGAAACATCCCCAAGGTCAAACAGGTCACTCCCCATCTGCAGGGGTCCTAAGCATGTATTTAAGTTTCCTGCAATTGCAGGCTCCTTCCACCATGTGCAGAGAGACAAGAGTCAGAGCCCAGGTGGAAGACTATTTGGTTTTGCAAAAGGGGCCCAGTGGAAAGGAGCAAGGGACTCACAGGGAAAGATCATGGTCAAAGACAACCAAGAGCAACGAAGGTCGAAGCCAACTTTACCCAACTTCAACAATTCCAAGCAGCTTCTGCTCCAGCTCCTAACACAACTGATTCCTGTTTGTGGCAGTATGTGGGGCCCAGAAAAGTACAGAAAAAAGACACATGAAAAGAGAGTGACAGAGACAGAGAGAAGTGCGCAAAGGAAGACAGGCTGAAAGGGACAGAAAAAGAGACTGAGGGTGGGAGGGAAGAGAACACCAAAGAGCAGCGGGAGAGAGATGGAGGTTGGCATGGGACAGAGTTAAAGAGCTTCAGAGAGCTGGGTGAAATTGCTGAGGGCCATTACCAAGTAGGAATGACGCGTCGAAATTTCCTTGCCAAGCGTACCCCATGCTGCTTAGAGGACATTCAATGGGACATTGCATGCATGCTTTAATAAGGTGACCTTGCTCAAGGACCAAGGCGGATCCGGGTTTAGAGCTGATCAGCTTTGAGGAAGTAACCGGCTCCTTGAGTTTAAGGCGTTGCCAATTTAAGATAATGGGTTTTAGGGAAGTTAGAGGTTGAAGATTATTGCTGGAATTAGGGTGTTCCTGCTGCTTGTTCCCGTTGAGTTCTCGTGAGATTAAAATGGGATTTGGAGATAGCCTCGTGGAGTAGGTGAATTGTGTGGGCAGACAGCAGAAGGCATTTGCCCCTGGACCTGTGTGGAGGCGGTGTGAGAGCGGGAATAAAGAATTGCTGTTTGAATCTACAAAGGTGTGTGGTGGCTCGTGATTCTGGTGCCAAGCCGAGACATTGGCTTTGGCAAGGTAACAGATATGGAATATTTACATCTACTAGGCAGTATGTGCTTTTGTAAAAAAAAAATACCAATAAAAATCTAATGAAAGCTTCCCCATGGCTACCTTTGTACCCCTGGGAAAACCAGATAAACTTTTTGTAATGGTCACCTACAACCAAAAAATATGTATAAGTTAGTTTTAAACAATGGATTAGTTTTAAAGATAAATATTATTCTTTATAATTATTATCAACGTTAAAATATCGATTGTGATGAACTTGAAAGCAGATAACTTTTTAACATAGCATGTCAGAAAGGCTCTTTTTAGTCCCTATGCATGGTTTGAGTCTACACCTACAGCTTAGTATAACTTTTCAGAAACCACATGTGGTTTTCTAAAAAATGTGCTTCAATTCCCAGAGAGTTTATAGAGACATGGTGGCTATTGCTTTAGCTATACTTGTGAAGGCTTTGAATATAAAGTGTATCCAACATTGGGCTCATGGGTTGAAGGCTTGGTCACCAGGCTGTAGGGTTCAGAGTGAGTGCTTTGGGGAAGCATGAGGACTCTGACCTCATCAGTGGATTTATCCATTAATGGATTCATATTTGATGGCATATTGGAAGGTGGGGAAACTAGGTGGTGGGACCTGGTGGGAGGAAGCAGGTCCCTCTGAGCATGCCCCTTCCTCACTCGCTCTGCTTTCTTGCTGTCATCATGAGCAGCTTTCTTCTGCCACACCCTTCTGCCATGATGTTCTACATCACTTCAGACCCAGAGCAACACATTTGCTGGCTGTGGGTACTGAAGTCTTTGAAATCATAAGCCAAAATGAATCTTTCCTCCTGTGAGTTTGTTTTCTGAGTTATTTTGTCAAACATCTATGGTCAATAAGATGTTATAAAAATTTAGATATCTTATTTAGAAGTTTAAACTTTTGATGTTATGTAACCTCATTCTTGTATTCTATAATGCTTCATTAACTATTTTCTCTTCAAGATCTGTGCAAGTAAAAACATTTAAACAGTTAAGGTATTTGCTCTCATAAAATCATAAATCTGTACAAAGAAGCAAATACATGAGAAAACACTGTGTCCTGGAATAAAATCTGCAGTGGAAAGACCGGGAGATGAGGGTGTGGCTGCATCAGACAGGCCTTAAATCTCCCTTAGATTCTCTCACCCTCATCTGTCTCCTAGACCTTGGACTTTGCTCACCTCAATTGACATCAAGGCCACAGACCCTTGGGGCCTCACAGATTCTGGTGCCTGAGGTAATGTACTACTTCCCTAGGATGCAGTCTCGCCTTCTCCAACCAATTCCAGAATAGAGGAAGCACCACACCTGGTGACTTCTAAAAGGACAAAGTGCTACAACCCTCAAATAAATAGAAGTTAGCATTCATGAAGCCAATAACACAATGAGAGATTATATTGGAACAATCACTAAATAACTCCATTTTAATAGACTGTTGTGAGTCATGAGTTTTCCATACATGCCGCTGGACACATACAGAAGCAGAGTCACACATTACCTTGCATTTTCTTCTTTTCCTTTTGTAACTCATTCTCTTTTCCCCCACTATTGCAGTCTTGGGATTTCATTTCTCTATAAAGAATTGGCCCTTGGGGCTGGGGTGGTGGCTCAGTAGTAGAGCATTTGCCTAGCATGTGTGAGGCACTGGGTTCAATTCTCAGCATCACATATAAATAAATAAAATAAAAATCCATTGACAACTAAAAACTATTAAAATTAAAGAAAAATTGGCCCTTAAAAACCTTGTTTTGATCTATGCTATTTAGGATAGCTAAGCTAAGACAGTGATCATTTTGATTTGAGGATGGGTGTAGGAAAGAAAGGGTGAAAGGTATTGATCAGGAAAGATTGCATCAAGATATCAGTTACTTAAAGAATGCAATGAACAATTTTATACTTATGATTTCTCAGAAGTCTTTTGCCATTATAAATTATGACTTTGATGAGGATAGTCAGAAAATCTAAAAGTGAGAAAATAGTAGAAGTCCATTAGTTCATTAATCCAGAGATATCACCACACTACATTGAGCCTTAACTGCATCCAAAATTCTCACCTGGAAGGATAGTCAAGATTTGCAATCCTTTTGTCCATATTACTTATCATCCATTGAGATACTAATGATGTTCATCTTTCATCAAATTCTGTATCTTAATTTTTATTCTGAATTTTTCTCTAGCATTGCATTTGGAGACTATTAACACCATCTAATTATTTGTGGAAACACAACACAAATTCTTGAAGATGTTCATATTTTTAACCTCCATATTCTTCAATTTCAATCTATCTCTCCCTTAATCCACTATAAATTCTAGCAGTCTTTGACCTTTCTAACCCTCTCTTTTGACTTCTTCCATTTTCTTCAAGTTTTTCCCTGAACTTCTTATTCTTCGTACTAAATCCAAATCATGCCAAAGAGCTTTCAAGTTTCTTTTCCCTCTTGCTCATCTATTTTAAGTTTGATGTTTGCTTTCGTGCCTTCTGTTTCCTTGTTCACTTGGAGCCAGCTCTGTAGTCTTTGTCACGAAGCCACTTCTGTCACCTCAGTCGACAACCTATCCTTCCTTAAGAAAAACGAAAAACAATGAGGAAAAAAAAATACTCCAACCCTTTAGTAAACTTCCTTACACCAAAACCCGTGTAAATAAAACATCTAGCTCCACAAAGAGAACGTGGCATTCACCTCAGCTCCAAAACTCTTGTGAGAAAACAGGCATTTCACACAAGAGAAAGGTATCTGCCTCCAAACCAGAACTCTGGTTAGAAATTTGGTGAAGTACAAAGAGGTCCCACTTTCGGAAGAAGTAAGTCCAATAGTTGAAATGGCAGTTTACTTTGTTCTTTCAAATACAATTTTGTCTCAACTTAGGGTAGCCAGATAATTTATTATCTGAGCCAGTGTATTTTTGAAAATGAAAAGGGCTTGAAATATCAAGTGTAAGCCAGGACTGTTTCAAACAAATAGGGAAGACTCTTAACTCTGCTTTGGGAAGTCTACGAATAACACTGGAAACCTTTCGTTTTAATTTAGAACTCTGGGAATCAATCACTCCTTGGGATCTTTGTAGTTTTTCAGTTGCTCAGTGAAGGCCTACCAGCTCTAAGGATTTCAAATGAAAGAAAAATGAGGACATGCAGATGGAACCTGAATGTAGTACTTAAGAGTGATGACTGTTCTTTCCTATCCTGACTCTACTTGTTGTGTGAGATTGGACAAGCCATTTAACCACTCTGTGTCTCAGTTTTCTCATCTGTAAAATAGGAATGAGTGGTGCCACATTGTGCTGCGAGGGTTAAATGAGTGAAACCCCTTAAAGTAGTTCCTTGCATATAACACTACCTACTGCTAGAGGCTGAAGCACAAAGTGGGCGGGTCCTTCCTATGGCTGTGAATACTAAGATTTCCAAGAGCATGGCTGATGAGACACAGGGCAAGTCTCCTATGACTTTCTACTTCTACATATAATATAATACCCAAGGTTAATTTCTGATTCCTTGTAATATTTAATGCAAAAAAAATTAAGAAAAAAAATGAGGAGTTTACTTGCTAAAGAGAGACTTGCTTTCTCCTGTCTTTTATGTCAAGGAAGAAGTTATACAAGTGTGTTTTTGCATTGTGTTTATGTGAGAGTCCCAGAAAATAGTTCGAACATAGAGTAACTGTTGACCTAAGAGAAGAAATCCAGGAGAGAAAATGAGATAGAGAGCTTCACTAAGACATGTAAGTACACCTAGTACAGCTACTTTTTTTGGTGAGGATTGAACTCAGGGGCACTCAACCACTGAGCCACACCCCCAGACCTAGTTTATATCTTATTTAGAGACAGGGCCTTCCTGAGTTGCTTAGCACTTCATTTTCGCTGAGGCTGGCTTTGAACTTGCGATCCTCCTGCCTCAGCCTCCTGAGCCACTGGGATTACACCTGTTAGCCACCATGCCAAGCTATTATGGCTACTTTCCTCATATGAAAACCAAGCAGGCATTTCTTTGCTACTGTGAATGCTGTGATTTTTCTCCTACTGAGCAATTAAGTGAGCACAGATGTGGGTATTTCTTCTGTTCTTGGCCCTTTATGGCCACAAGGAACTCTCAGCACTTTCAGGGAAGCTCTTCCCTTCACGACCCACCCCCCAGGCTGACCTGGAGAGGTCACCACTAGCTGTCCAGGGGGCAAGTGGTTCCCAGAGCTCCAGGAGGGCTTAGGCTGATAGGGAGTAGGAAAAAAAATACAGAAGATACATTCCAAAACCCCACACATCCCAAAGCATCTTGCCAACAGAAACTCAGGCTGGTTTTATGATTATGTCTGACTATAATCCAAGGGAAGCAGAAGACAATGGTATGGAAAACAGAGCAATGGGTAGCCACCATGTGCCTCTGATTAAAAAGTCACTTGCTAGAAAACTAGCAATTGAGAGAGAGCAGGAGCATCGACCTTCTCCTGAAAAGCCACTCGTTGTTATGCTGGGTTTACTGATTTTCACAACCAAAATTGCCACTGCATTTTTTCCACCCATATCCTATGGGTCTCAGGAAAGGAAAATTGGAGATTCTCCTGCTCCCTAAATCATTATCTATTCCCACAGTGGGTGTAGAACATTTCTTGGCATGGGCAATGGAGGAGCAGTGGCCAAGGTTAGACTTCATTTGTTGGGGTAGAGTGATGCATCAGTATGTCTTTATTGAACGTTATTGAAGAAACGAGGATAAAACTGCAGCAGGATTCTTTGGGAGGGCTAGACCTTTAAAACGTTATCAGATTTGAATTTTAAAATATAAAAAAGTCTCCCACTGAGTCTTGACTGATGAGCATGAGATTTTTATAACACCATATAGCAGTGATTATAGCAGCTGGACAGCACCTCTCAATCTTTGGTCTACCTCTCTGTTTTCCATGGGAGGCAACAGAGTACCAGAGAGCTCAGGTCTCACTTACCCAAGCGTCAGACCCAGAAGGACAACAGGAACAAAGATCACCTCACTTCCCGGTTTCCCAACAGAGCTCTTTATATGACACCAGGAGGTTGTTTTTGCAATAAAGATAGACTTATCCGTTAAAAATAATGTTCTACCTCATAGAGATTGAGAGTAGAATGGTGGTTAGCATATGCTGGGGTGCATATGAAGGAGGAGGAGAATGAAGTGGGTGCTAAGTTATGGTCAGGAGTAAGAATTGTAGTTTGCTATGGAACAGTAGGATGACTCAACAGTATGTACTGATAATCTCAAAAAACTGGAAGGATTTTTAATGTTTTGCCATAAGTAAAAGACAAATCTTTGAAGAGTCAGACATGTTGAACCCGATTTAAACATTATGCAATGTGTACATGTATTGAAACAGCACATAGTACCTATCAACATGTACAATGTTTATGTTTTATGTATTAACTAAAATATTTTAATTTAAATTGATAGAAAAGAAAACGTTTAAAAAACTAATATATGTAAAAGCAAAATCTGTTTTCTCCCCTATTTAATGAAATTGATCAATGAGCTTGTTAGAGAAAACACTTCCAAAGGCAGGAACTCCATGAAAAAGGTGGGAAATATGGTTGGATGATAAATCATGTGACCACAATGTGCCCCCACCTCCTCTTCCTGGACCCCACTCTCTCACTGCTTCCGTGAGGCTCCATTCTGATTTGTGCTGACTGAATTTTGACACATGCTTCAGAATCATTTTTCCTTCTCCCCTTGCCCATTAACCAAAGACCATCACCTGCTCAAGAAATGTATTCCAGATGTCTTAAAGAAATTCCCTCTAAAACATAGTATCAGATATTTTTCTAAAGTAAATAAATAGTATAAAAATATTTCCATATTTGTAAAAATTGTTGATTTTTATTCGTTTTAAATAGTTCATGCATTCAGTATTTAAAATATATATCAGGAAACTTTACTTATTATTGTTTTATTTTCCCCAGGAATTGAACCCAGGGGTGTTTAAACACATCCCCAGCCTTTTCTTATATTTTAGAGACAGGGTCTTGCTAAATTGCTTTGAGCCTCACTAATTTGCTGAGGTTAGCTTTGAATTCTCAATCCTCCTGCCTCAGCCTCCTGAGCAGCTGGGATTACAGGTGTGCACTACTGTGCCCAGCTAAAACATGTATCAGGAAACTTTAATGTGCACCAGATCATCTGTGATAATTGCATTTGAGGAAGGTTTCTGCCAGAGCAGAGTATATTGCTTGACTCTAATTCATTTGGGCATAAAGAGCTGCTTATTGAAAAAAGTAATATGATAGGTGTGGTGGCACACCTCAGTACACCCAGCCTCAAGGTGAGGCTGAGGCAGGAGGATCACAAGTTCAAGTGAGGCTCTACAACTTAGTGAGACTCTATCTCAAAATTTTACAAATAAGTAAATAAAAATTAAAGGTCTGGGAATGTAGCTCAGTGCTAGAGCAGGGTGGATTCAATTCCCTATACCAAAAAAAAGTACATTGTTAGCAAAATAAGGACTAAACTTTAAAGTGAAAGACCTTAGATGTAAGCAAGTAATTAGATCTAGACTCCACCATTATTTTCCCTGTATGTTGTTATGTAAACTGAAACTTGGATTGAAATAGGCAAATGTGCAGGGTTCCATGTTACCCTGAAGGCTTTGACTACCAGGATGAATTCTTGGATATTTCCTATGACATGAAATACCATGTGCCCTATGTGTAAAGTATTCTATGCATGTAGATGTTGGTGGGAATGGATAAGTAGGAGGATCAATGAAAGAATGGCAGGGCTAGAAGGTGGGAAGAAAGGATACAATTGAATCTTGCCACATAGAGGACAGAATTCATTGTGAAACTTATCTACCTCCCACCTGATTTCTTTTTAGAAAGGTGAGAAAGGTCCTAGATCTGACTCAAGAAGTGTGGAAAGCTTGCTATAGCAATAACTGAACATCAGTCTTCAATGAGATGCTAATGTTGAAATGCCTTTTAAAAGCACAATTTATACTTGACATGTTCAAAGGCTGCCAATATCCATTCGTCTGCTAAAGCCCTCTATATTTGTATTATACAATAAGTGAGAGCAACTGTCTCTTAATACTATAAAAAATTGTTAACAATCTAGAAAATATACCTCAAAATGAACCCCTCTAGTTCTGTTCAGGAGTGCTGTGCTTTTTATAATGGATACCATAATGAAAAATTCCTTATTAAATTTATTGTGGTTTTTAATGAACTGGTTCTCCAAATGTGAAAAGTCTGTGTTGATATACTGGGATTGTATGACTTAGAAAATAAAGGGAGTGCATATTTAATACTGAAAGATAATAAGACAGATTAGGCCATATTTTATTTTAAAATGTGCTTTTTTCCAACATTTATAAGAGTAAGCAGATAAACCTGCCAGCATCTCTTCCTTTTATACAAAGAACTGACTATAATAAAATTTTAGTCATACTCTTAGAAGATTTTAGAACAAAAGTGGAGAAATCTAGGGCAGAAAGATGATGAACTTGCCATTAAATCTTATTCACTAGTACTTGATGCCTGAAATCTCACAGAACATTTAATGTGCCTATTACATTGAACATTTGACAGCTTTTACATAATATTCTAGGCAAAGGTGACCTGATCCTCCTGTGCTGTTGACAGTGCAGCTGAAATGCCCTCCAATAAATGAAGCAGGATTATCTAGCCAAGATGGCAAACAACAGCTTATGATATGCACCAGGAATTTCCATTGCTCATTGGATCCCTGCTGTCAATGACACATGGATCATGTCTGAATATAAAGCCATGTTTCCCTAGACATTTGATAAGTTTTAAAGGACAAGAAAACACAAAGCGGACTTCAGATTTAAAGACCAGTTGTGTGTTCCACACTTAGAAGTTTACAATGCTCCATCAAAGCAAGCTTTGAAAGTCTTTAGGGTTATGTTAGTGTGTATCTTCCTTAATCATATTCTATTGACTTGGATGCATCTCCAGCTTAAAATTCATAGAACACAAGGAATAAACTATATGTTGTAAGACAATAATGAAAATAAACAAGCACTCAGAAGTGGCATATGAGGTGACAAAAATTGTGGAGGATTCATGCAATATGTTAAAGATGTCTGCATCGATGTACCATATAATGACTGCTACTTTGCCTCCCAATTTGTGGGGAAAAAAAATAATCGAATAAAAGCCTGGGTGCTTGTTGTCAATGCATAAGCTACAAGTCACCTGTTGTAAATTTAGTTTATAATAGTGTAATTAGCTGCCACATGGCCAGATTTTCTAAATGCTCTTCCTTCTGCTGGAAGCTTGACAATTTGAATGCCACAGAATATCAACACCAATCTTTCACAGCCTTTTGCCAGAGCAGCCTCAGGATATGTTGAGCTGGCGAGGTAACTACATTAGAGAATTGAGTTTGTTCTTTTTCAGAAGACAAATATACTATCTTTGAAACCACTTACAAGGAAAAAAATAGTCATTAAATACCAGTGTCCAACACCAAACTAGAGTTGTTAATAATAGGAGTATTCTAGCATTGCAAAGATACGAGACCTCAAAGTCAGAAAAAAAGAATGGTGCTAAAGACAGGCAAACCCAGAATACTTTATAGAAAATCATATCTGGGGTTGGTGGGAGAGTTGCAGCTTATAACAGTCATATCTAATACAGAGTGTTGTCATATATAATAGCAGCAATGATATAAATGTAGATATGTTTATAGCTTCTTACACAAGTGAGGAAGTGAACAGAGTTTTGGGAAATATCATAGAATACAGCAGAATGCAGCTGAGCCCAGAAATAAAAGTTGTAAGACTCCTTGCCAGAGAGAGAGAGAGAGAGAGAGAGAGAGAGAGAGAGAGAGAGAGAGAGAAAGCATTAACTGCTTTGTTTGCAGAACATTAAAAAACTAATAGTGAGCTTTCATTGAGAATAATTTTCTTTAATATGGAGAAGCTAATTTATTTGATTATTTTTGGTGAAACACTCTAACATTTGATGCATAGGTAGATATACAAGATGTTGCAACCTAAGTATAATTACAGTGTATGTGTTAAATTAAGAAACACTATAAATTGAGAATAATCTAAGAAATTTGTGAAAAAAACACTTTTATTTTTTAAAAAATGCAGAAGCACATAAATTCTGGATGAATTCTGCTTTATGTCAGACTGAATAGATTTATCTTTTTGAAAATCTCACATACATCTTAAGCTATAGTAATTAACAAAATTGTAATAACTGTAGGTGCTTGGTGGCTATTTGAAAACTATACATCTCTAGTTCCCTTTCTATTACTTATTCCAACTTTCCTTGGCACTCACAAATTGACAGATCTAAGGCTACATATAGGGCAAGATTCACCAGGGCCTACTGCATATGGCAGTGAGATATTCCTGCAGCAATTGAATCCAAAGTTTGGCTGCCTTATCCATCAGCTATGTGATAACTACAGTTTGGCTCTTAACTCTAACAACACTTATGCTATTGCAGAAGTGACCAAAAAAAAAAAAAAAAGAAGTCATTTGGAAACATCCGTCTCCTCATCTCCTCACAATATGGAGGACTTTGCTTTTTTAGTTTCCTTGTTAATTTTTGAAAAAAGAGTGTTGACTAGATTGATAGTTGACTAAGGTAATGTTTTTATATAAAGCAATATGGACATTTGAAAAGTAAATTTTAAGCTGTCTAATATGGAGTTCCATAGGGAGTCATTCTTTCATTGAAATCTGTTATTGTTTGAGAAAATCATCGAGAATGATTTTCTTTAATATGGAGAAGCTAATTTACTTGATTATTTTTAGTGAAACACTCTAACATTTGATGCATAGGTAGATATACAAGATGTTGCAACCTAACTATAATTACAGTGCATGTGTTAAATTAAGAAACACTATAAATTGAGAATAATCTTAGAAATTTTTGAAAAACCAATTTTATTTTAAAATAAAAATAAAAATCTCACATACTTCTTAAGCTATAGTAATGAACAAAATTTTTAAGAACTGGACGTGCTTGGTGGCTATTTGAAAACCATACACCTCTAGTTCCCTTTCTATTACTTGCTTTCCTATTAAGAAACATAGAAAATAAGAACAATAATTAAGAACAATAATTGCGACTTTTAAAATTAAATGCTCAGCGTACTTACAAAATGTACTTACAAAATAGTGCTTATGACATGCTTCTCATTTATCTTCCTTATGTTAGGAATAATGGTTTAATAAAGCAATCAAAAATATACAAGAAAAGTTTTTAAACATTAAAAAAAATCACAAACCAATAAATCACAATATGTAACTAGAAAATTTATGTGAACATGCTATTTTAACTTTATTTTCTCCCTTTAATCATAAATACTCTGTGATATAAAAATTTGGGAAAAAGAAAATTTGTTAATTTAGTTACAAATGTGAAATACCAATGTGAACTTCTCACAACTTAGTATTTATTTATCATTGCCCTATTATAAATTCTCTTTGCTTATTTATGCAGTAATTATGGAAACCAGACCCACCCCACCAGTTGTGTAATAGCTGACACCCAGCTTTGACTCTAACATTCAGTTGACAGAATTCCAGCTCTTGCTCCTACCAAAGGTACTTTGGTAACTACTTGACTGTATATTTTTCTATTGATTATGTAGATATAAATATGCCCATTTACTAGGCTACACTATTTTAACTAAGTAATAAAGTAACAGTGAACAGTGTACATTATTTTATTGATCTGATAGATACACAGAGAGATATTTGTCCAATTATTTTTTTCTAGGCTAAAGTATTTTAGTTGAGGTAATACATGTATTAGTTAAAATTTTGAGTATTTCTTTAAGATTTATAATAAATAAGACAATTCCCCACACCATCAAAATAAGCAGTCATTTTTAACTCCTATAGCTGTTTCTTCTGATATTTAGGTCCATATATCCACATGTCAGAAAGTCATTGCCTGATTTTTAAATTTTAGATATTATTTTGTTCATGCTGTGAAGCATGATAATTTAGCTACTGATCCTGCCTCATGTCTTTCAATCAAATTTAAGTTATACATGGTAATTAAATCAGCATTGTTTATATTATCATGCAAGGCTAAGTATATTTCTAGTTTTCTACATTTTTCTCTAGATGTAGTAATAACTTGATATTTTCCTTTAATTTTCTACAGACCTCTGTCTTATCTTGCCCTAATTTCCCTGTAGAACTATAAGATTCTTCTAAACATAGCCAGACACAGCTATCACCATCTGTTGTTTCCTGGTGTTTGCCTTTCCCTATGTACCTCTCTCTTGACTACTCCATGAGAACACTGCTCTGCTGTATCATCCCAGGGCCTCCCATGTGGGGCTCTTCATTCCTGGATCCCGTGTCTTCCTGTTTCATGGCTTATTATCTCAGTTAGTACCTTTACCACCTATAGCTTCTAGAGAAAGAGTTTATGGGCCTTTTTTTTAAGATATGTGTTTTCAGATTTTTAAGTACTTGCATAGACTACTAGTTGAGTTTTGAGTATTTTAAGATACCGTTATCTGCATAATTAATTTTTAAATTAGGTATAAAATCTTGGTTGGAAATCATTGCCTTCACAGTCTTGAACATATTGAACCACTTTCTTCTAGTTTCCAATGCTGCTTTGATCACCTTTTGTTTATTTAACATGGATTACTAAAGCAAAGAAAAAAATCATTTTCCACCTAGGTCACTGGTGGTCTTGTTAAAGTTTCAATGAAGTTGTTGGAACTAAAGCTCAGCTGGAAAATACTAAAAGAGACTCTGAGAGGAAGAAATTCAAACACATACTGTAGAAAATCTTTTCAAGAAGTTTTGCTGAGAAGGAGAACAGAGAAATTGAAGGAACATAGCTGGGGTGGTATGTAGAATCAAAGATGGAGTGCATCTTGTTTGTTATTTTTTAAGGTAAGAGATAATAGTGTAATTTTACATTTATACAAGTCTTAGAAAACAAGATAAGTTGAGGATCTGGGAGAAGAGATGTAAGACAGTGAATGAGGTTCTACAGAGAGAGACCTTGAGACTCACGTGAGAACCTGCAGCTTTGTGACTTTAAACCTTCTGCTTTTTCCAATTGCCACATTGACACTTCAACATGTGATGAACCAGAGGATTTAATAATATCTTGCCTTATAAGTGCAAAGGAACAATTTCAAGTTACAGTATAAAGTTCTGTAAACATTAGTACTTCCTAAGTAAAATCCCCTGTGATGTGCATAGTTATAAATGCAATAACCAAGACAGGCCATCTTATAAAAAATAGACTATAAATATTTAGTCACAATGAATGCCCTCAGTTTGGTTAGTGAGACATAAAAATGGGCTGTAAGTTGAAAGGTCCAAGTATCATAATAATATACATTTTAAAGCACTTTAGAGTCTTCATTGAACTTTATTCTGGATTATCGAATTTTATCTTTACTGCAATGGTAAGAGATGGGCGAGGCAGAGATTATTCTATGTATTTTATCATTGAGGAAACTGAGACCAAAGGAAAGAGAAGAAAAGAAATTCACTTATAATCACAGCATGCCGAAGTTACTCCTCTAGTTATGGTTGAGTATCTCTTATCTATAATGCTTAGTACCATAAGTATATCAGATTTCAGAGGTTTTCAGATTTCTAAATATTTGCATAGACTACTAGTCGAGCATCCCTAATCTGAAACCCCAAATTTGCCATGGTTGGATTCTTATTAACATTAGTTCTTGGTAAGTGTGGGGGTGGTTTTGGGGGGGGTTTGGTTTTGTTTCTGTTTTAATAAGAAGCTCACTTCTTTTTCTCACTATGTTAATGTCAACTGAGAGAGACTCTCAAAAACCTTCCTGGAAAAGGCCACTGGAATGTGTCATTGTTCTTTCCATCCAAACACACACGTACACACACACACACACACACACACACACACACACAAATAGCTACTTATGCTTCTCTTTTCTATTTGATTAAGAAATGTAAAATACCTTCAAATTTTATATGCATTCCTTTCCACATAAATCTCATTACTTCTCAATTTACACTGTTGACCACTATATTAGTCTAGATAACTTACACTGACTGCTAAAACAGAAAGAAGAGAAAAAAAAAAAAACACCAAAATCTTAATGGCTGGACTGGACTCACAATTTACTTCATTATCAAACAATTGCTGAGAGTTGGATGGGGCTTTCCTCCATCTAATGTCCCAAGAATCCATGTTTCTTCCAACTCATGATCTACTATTTAAGGTAACAAGGTAATTGAGGGAAAGTAAAGAGGTGACATATCAGCTCAAATTATTTGGCTCAGAAGTGACACATTTATTTCCTGTCTCATTCATTGGTTGGACCTAGTCACTCCTCCCTGGCTAGATGCAAGGGAGCAGCCAGCAGTCTCCCTGTGATTAGGGACAGCAGATCTGGATGTGGGGCAGTGCTAATGGCATTACCACACTCACTTTCCTGAGTTTTTTCCCAAAGCTTTTTCATTCTTCTGATTACATCAGAAAACATCATTTGGGAGCTGATATGTCTTTTGAGATATTTTTAAATAAGGAGAATCTGTCCCTGAAAAAAAAAATCAATCAGAAATAGATAGGAGACCAGACTAAGTCATTTTTAAAAAGGGAGCAATTGAATGCCTTCTGTCCAACACCTTCCGAATGCAATCCTTTAACCTTAGGGGATTTTTGTTATGACCTCTGAATTAGGACAATTTTAGCTCCTATAGAAAAAAATTATGTATATAGTCTTCCCCCAAGCCAGTGACTTAATACAATGAATATTTATTCCTAACCTCTATGGTTTGGGTAAATGTTCCCTCAAGGCCCATGTGTTAATAGCTTGATCCCCAGCCCATGGCACTAAGGGGAAGTGGTTGCACCTTTAAGAGGTGGGGCCTAATTGGAGAAAGTTAGATCACTGGGCACTACCCTGGAAGGGAATTTGAGAACCTAAGCCCCTTGCTCTTTTTCTCTTTTGCCTCCCAGTTGCACAAGGTAATTAACTTTGGCTGGCATATGCTTCCACCAAAAATAATAGGCCCAATTGACTACAGACTAAAACCTCCAAAACTGTAAGCCAAAATGAACTTGTCCTCCTTATAAGTTGATTTCCTTGACTCTTTTGTAGCTGTGATTGAAAGCCATCTAATACATGATTCTTTGAACTGTGCAGCTGTTATGGATCAAGAGATGGCTTTCCTCCATGAATAGTTTTCAAATTATGGGTTCCTCACTTCTTGGTCTCAATCATCCCCCTAGGATCTTGGGGGCTTTTACATGTAAAAGGTAAAAGAGAAAGAATATACAGATATCACATTTATTATTTAGCAACCTTGCACAGAAATAACACACTTCATTTTCATTAGATGGTTGAGAATTAGCCCCCATGGCCCCATATAGATACAAGGGAAACTTGGAAGTGTAGTCTTTAGCTGGGCAGCCACATCCCAGCAACAGCTCAGTTCTGCAGAAAAGGAAGTGCAAATTTGGGGTGCTCTGCTAGACATCTCAGCCATGCATCCAAAACACAAACTTATACATCTATTTCCAAATATTTCATATTAAATATCAAATTCTAAATGTATTCTCAATTCATATTTAATACTCCAAGTATACTAGGATCTGCACAAAATCTATATCGGATAGAGACCCAGTGTTTAAGGAGCTTAGTCTCTGAGGGAAGCTCACAAATAACACAGTGAGATAATTTACCAAAGTTGCACTCAGAAGTGGGAAAACAAGATACAACATGGCGGGCTGTTTTGAGACCTCACTTTGATCTTATGTGAACAATTGCATTCTCTTAGGCTTTTGAGGCCCTATGCTCCGTAAAGTCCAGTGTCTTTCAACCCCCAAATTGTTTTCCTTTTTTCACATTTATAACTCTATAAATAATATACAAGAGAATAAACATATAGCTATTAATCAATAATACCTCCATTTGATAGGGTAATCATAATTCTTTAGTGTTTTAAACTCTACTGGATCTAAGTAAGTGACATACATTCTCTCAACTCTGCACTGATCAAAAGTTACAGGATGGTTTTCAGATGTTCAATGGTTTTGTGTGTGAGTGAGTCACATGTGAACTCTTTGAAAACAGAGAATATGGGCTTTCCCAAATCTCTACTTCCAGTTCCTGCTATGTAAATGTTCACTGAAGTGAATTGAGTAAATTTTTACGGAAATCTTCCTTGAATTGGTGAGCTGTAGTAAGTGAGGTTACCATTGGGATGCATGTGAGATTCTTTCTAACTCAATATTTTTATTAATGTGTTGGGGGAAGATGCAAATCTCAAAACATACTCATACTCATAAAATTTTAAGATGATCCTAGCTTGGGAGGAGTACCAAACACCAGGGACAAAAAAAATATAATCCAAAAAAGTTAGAACTGTCTACATAAAAAGAAACTTGGCCTTCAAAAATGTAAATGACTACATGCAAGGAAAAAAAATGGTTTGAATTCTTCCTAAGCAAGGGAATAAAAGAAATCTGGAGTCCAAGGGTGATGATAATTTACAAATTAGATCTGTGTTTAATATGAAGAGCTATAAACAGGGTCATAGCTATTTTGGCCTGAATTTTGAGAGCTTCATATAATAAATGGGCCAGGAAACTAATTGTCCTTCTTTGTGTGATGTTAAAGATTTTCTAAATTTCAGTTGTTCTAATTTCAACCAATATCATTAGAAATAGAGCTAAACTAAGAATTTGGAAAAGAACCAAAAACATCAGTAGGAATAAGATCAATTACTAATAATAGTTTTCTATAGTGTGTACTTATTTATTCACTTCCTAAGATACTTTACTGATACAAATACCTTAGGTATTTATTATATCGACTATGTTACTCATTAATTCTTAGAACCTCCTTTTTGGTGTAGATTTTCCCCCATTTTACCAATGATGACGCATTCAAAGATTTCACATCGTATGTTAATCTTGCCAGCCGACTAGTCGGCCTTCTTATAAATTTCATACCTAGATGAGAAAAAAAGAAAATAAGAATGTATCATTTACCTAGGAATGGCAGAAAATATTTTCCTTAGCCAACCTGAGCTCTGCACTTTATGAGAGGAAATATGTTGTGAAATTTTTTTATGTGTAACATCATGATATCCATTGCTCTAGTCAGAGGACACTTGCTCCCTGTTCAGATGAGACTTGAGAGCATTCATCTCATTCAACCTGTTTTCCTATCTCAAATGCAAAAGGCCTCTCTATTGCCTTGCCACTGTTAGGATAAAAGGAAAAATAGAAAAAAAAATGGCTCCAACCTCTATCCGACATCCATATTCCTCCATATTCCTGATCTTGCACAGATGGGCAATCACTTTATGTGTACTTTCCTCAATACAATGGCGTTGACACTAACTCACTCTTAGAGTGGCAAGTAAGAGTGAAATAAGATAGTGCTTGAGACGAAGAGAGTGTTCAGTAAATGGGAACTATTATTGACCGAGTGATGAGGCTCATACATTTACCTGGGGATGGAATCAGTGATTCCATTTGAAAAAAAAAAAAAAAGATTTTCATATGCAATATGCAATATAACAATGATGTCAAGCATTCCTCCACTGCATCGTCCAAGCTATAAACTTCATCTCTGTCATTTTCCTCGTTGTCCTTTTTCTTTCCTTCATTCTGTCCTGGCCTCTACCCCCACATACTTTTGAATTATTTGTATATTAATCTGTCTACTTACACCTCTTACTCATGGGAACAAAGAAAAATGCCTTATTTAACTTTTTATCTCATAACATTAACAACTATCTAATCAATAAATAAAATTAGGATTCTCCTTTAGACAACAACAACCAAAACAAAATAATTTTTAAAAAACCCTCAATTTTAGAAAAAAAAATTAATGCATACATGGCACCTATTTTGTTTCTTATTTATGCTGTAGGTTTAAGAATCAAGGCAGTGTACTTTTAATCCAGAATGGAATCTTCAATAATTTAATGAAAAATGAAAACAAGACAGAAACTAAAGTTTAACATCTATTGAATTTTGTTAAGCCTTGGGCAAAAATCACATTTGGATCAAAGTTGTTTTCTGTAAAGGAAGAACATGGTAGAAATAGAGATCTCTGAGAAGGGCTGGTGAAAGTCAGAAGCTATCCCTAACAGTCAACTTTCTTTTAAGATACTTTCAAAATGTGTAGCATAGCATACAGAAACCAACACACACACGACTAAAATGAACAGAACACTTAGTATGTTTATTTGCTTCCTAAGTGTTTGCGGGGGCACTGCTGTCTTGCTATCCTTCACAATGCATTAAGTGCAATGTCTTTATTGAACTTCAAGGTCCAGAATTAAAGAGAAGAGAAATACATTTTGTGCTATTGTTGTACCACAAATGGATGGATAGGTCTGTAAGTACATACACATTTCAGTACCCCCACATAAATACTTAGTTTTGATCAAATTGTTCACTCTCTATTTTTATATAGGTGATTAAATTGGCCTTTCCATCTTGATAATACAAGCCATTGCATGACACTAATGCTCCAGTGGAAAAACAAATTAGCCAGGATATATGAATTCAGCAATTATCAGAATGTCCTTAGCAAAGATCAGAAAATAAGATGGTTTTGAGGGGCTATCCTTAAGGTTAGAATATATGTTGAACACAGATGATGAGAAATTGGAAGAATTTGTGGTCAGGAAGACTTTGTGAGGCAAAATTGTTGAAAACATGTACACAGAACAAGGATCCTGCAATATATTAAGACTCTGCTTTTTATTATGCTATTTTAAAATTTTTTTCATAGTTCTTCCTTTTCTGGATTACTTCAAATATAAATCTTCACAGATTAATTATACAAATGATGTGTTCTTAAGGTTATGACAGAGTGACACCATTAAGAAAGTGTTTAAGAAGATTGTAAAAGGAAACACATCCTCTGAAAATAATAAATAGTAAAATTTTTAAAATTTAAATAGGTTTCAAACTTTTTTAAAAAAAATTTATGCTATGATCAATACCATATAAATTTAGTTTAAAATACACAGAGATAAAGAAGAAACAAGAGGAGAAAGAAAAAGAGAAGGAAGTAGGAAGTGGGAGAGGAGAAAAGAGATATTATTTTCAGCTCTACTCTTCTTGTAACACTGCCAGTAATCTACATATTTGATAATTCTAAACACACTGTATTCTAGGAGCTAACTTGAAGCCTTCCTACTATAATTTTGCTATATTTTAAATGATTGGTACTGAGTTATAAAGTGTAATATACATGAATTCTTTGAAAAGAAAACATTTGAAATAACAGTAATATTTCTTAGTCATAAAATTATGACTTTTTGATAAAATATAAGCAAAGAACACTAATACTGTAAAGAGATATGGAAAGGTGTACAATTCTAGAATCTATTTTCAGTAGGTTAAAATGTAGCATAAAATTAGCATGGCAGAGATAGGAGCCCTATCATTATCACATATATGTTGATACATCCAGAAGTTTTATATATATCTTTGTTTATTAATGTGTGGCAAATTTGCCAGTGACTTTCAAATTTCCAACTTGAGCTAAATAGTAGTTGTAGTTAGTTCTCCCAAAGAGAGAAAGTAAGAAGCTTCAGCTTCTCTTCCCTCAGATGCTCCTTTGTGCATTCATTAGTGCATTCATATATTCATGCATTCACAACAGACATCTATGGATCTTTCTTATTTGCATGACATTCCTCAGTGCTGGGGAGATTTTAAGGTGATTAATTAAGTCAAAGTTTACAAGAGTTCATTTCATAAATTCTTGACAGGAAGATATGCAAGACTCCATAAATTCCTTAGATAAACATTAGGAAATGTTATAACATGGAAAATACTACTGAAGAAAGCCAGGTTTACCATGAAGAAGGTGCCTGAGAGTGATTATGTCTTTTCTTTAGGCTGTATGAGCACCTACTTCTATGCCTTAAAGTCATGTTGATATTGGCTAATACCTGTATGAGTTCTCTGAACTTCTTGTCCCAACCCACTATGAACACTGCATCACTACTAAATCTCTTGGTTTCCAGGCTTGTGAGTAAACTTCCTTTTCTTCACTCTCTTGGATATAACACTTGCACCATCTCTCAATCCATTTCATTGTTGTCTTTTTTTTTACTTCAATTCAGATTTCACTGATGATTCTCTCTTCTTCCCTGTTCCCCTATCTGATTTCTGTAACCCCAGTTTCATGACATCCTTATGTAGGCAATGCCCAAAGCCTCTAGGAGTGACTAAAGCAGTCATTATGATAGTGAAAATGTAAAGGAAAGAAGGGACTAGATGCTAATTGCTAAGTAACCTTGATTATAATTAAGAAACATTATAAAAATGTCAGAATTTATTCTTACATCTTTTTCTTGATAATTGAATTTTTTACATTTTAAATTCTCAGAAACGTTTTCTAGATTCAGCAGAGGGATTCATTTGCTCTCCAAATTTTATTATAAAGTATTGAACATTGATTCTGCAATATAAATGAGAATTTTCTATCTATAAATTACTATATCTTTGATACTGTCCTGAAGAAAGCTTATCTTGGAAGACTGCATTTGTAAACAAAAAATAGAAAAATCACTGGAAATTTCCAGGTTGTCTAAAGTAAGCTAAATGATCATCATTCATATGCTCTCAATCTAAATGCCACTATTAATACTTTGCACATATTAACATATAAAACATAGCTTCTTAGATTTCTGTGCTTACCATAGATTTGGTTTTTCTTTCCTTAAGGATATCAGAATTTTCAGGAATAGCATCAATCAGATAAATAAATCAATGACATATTCCCAGTGACTTTAAGTTCTGGTAGAAGTTCAGAATCAATTAGTTAAAAATCAATGAGAATTTTATTTACTGACATGTGACATAAAATGCAAAATAATAGTTGTTTATTATTATATAAATAAATGAATGTGTTTGTTTTCTTTCCCACATTATACAACCCAGAGTTTCACTGCAGGGTTAATCTGGTGGTTTCAGGTTATCAGAGATACAGACTTTTTTCATCTTTTTCCTTTATTCTCTTTGCAAAGGGCAACAGTACTCAAAGTGACTTAAGGTATAAAATGTCTCCTCAAGCTCTTACAATTTTATCCCGGAATAGGAGGAAGGAAACCACAGAGTAAGCAGGTCCCTCTATAGAGCTCCACATTCTTGCTTGCTTTTTGCTAGCTGCAACTTAGTCACCTTGCTGCCAAGTAAGGCTAGGAAATGTAGTTCTTTCATAGAAGCATTTGAGGTCCTTTAGGAAGAAGAGGAGGAAGAGATGCAGGAGTAAGTAGGCAGAAGTCAGTACCCCAATAAATGACTCTGTTACTGCTCTTTTATTGGTGCTTCCCCCTATTGTTTAACAGTAGAGCAAGTGTTATGTGATTACTTTGCAGAAATCAAGCATATTTAAGCCAGGTAGCTTAGCTTCTTATTGGCTAGAAAAGGTTAATTATGGACAATGAATCAAATAAAAAGTTTGTGTTCATTAGAAAAAAATAACGAGGTGCTACTAACAAGCCACTTGTAAGCAAATTTAACAAAAAGGTGTCCTGTTTCTGGGTAGAAGAAGCCTCGCACTAGGATACTGGTTTAGAGTCAAGTGGAACAGGATTCAGGTCCCATTTGCCTCTGCTGGCAGGACATAAAACCTGAATAACTGTACACACGATCCTGGCAGGAGTTGCACTCTTCAACATTGGATGAGAATAAAGCTGTCACCCAAACTACTTTGTGTTCATTTAATGCTATCAAATGCTGTCTGCTTCTATGTTACTAGGTAAGTTAGCAAGCTGAAGCTGGTTGTAATGTGGGCTCTGTGGGTGAGAAACATCTGGTTTTGTTTTGTTCTTCCTTTCATCTCAGTCTTCCTTTATTTCCCTTTCTCCCTCATCCTTCCCCAGATTCTGTGAATTATAATGTTCTGTGTATTCTGCTTCCTCTGCATCTCTCAAATGTATGAATTTGTCTCCAACCCTATTCTACCTGTCTTGAGTAAGACCAACTGGAAGTTATTATGCCTCTGCCATGAGGAGGCTGAGGAAGTGTGATAGGCAATAATGTCATTCTCCTCCAAAACTTGGTCCTATTCCCTGGATAAACCAGGAACTCAGTAGTTGTTCTTCATATTGTCTCTCCTTCACTGAGAATCAATCCGTCACCTAACTAATGCATTTTGCTTCATAGTTATCTCTTAGGTCATCCACTTTTTCCCCATCCATATCATTATCACCACTGAATCCAGCTACAATTGTTCCTCTTTTTGTTTACCACAATAGTCCTTTAAGCGGTCCACCATGAAATTACTCTTCCACCTTTCTTTTACTTCTCATCTACACCTCCTTCCAATATGTTTTCCCCGTTGCCCTTTAATGGCATGTAAAACCCTCTGAGACTTGGGCTTCTTCCAATATCTCCAACTTCACCCTGCTTCACTGCATATGCTCCTTTAGTGTTTGGGCTTTCCTTTAGTCCTTTATATTGTGGTTGACCTCTGCATCTGTTGTTGCCTGTCAACTGTGATTTATCTTTTAGATCTTAGTTCAAACTATACTTTTCTAGAACAGGCTTCTCTGACACCCATGACTAGGTGAACTGTCCTTAATATATGTTCTCATAATTCCATGTAGTGCATTTATCTCAGGGGCAATTTTACATTTGTTTGTGTGATTGTTTTATTAATATCTGTTACATTCAAAGGGTCATAAAATCCATGAGAGAGGAGATTATGTTAGCCACTGTGAGCCCAACCCAAAAGATGCTAAAGAAATGCATTCTGAGTAAAAGAGAAGAAAGAAAGGAAAGAAAGAAGCGAGCAGGAAGAGATGGGGTGGGGAGGAAAACATATTTTCTGTATTTTGTTTTCTCTGCAGTACCTAGCACAACATTTTGCTCATAGAAAGTTCACTGCATTTTTTTTAATGAAATGACCATAGTATCACCAATGATTTGTGCAGATTGTAGTTGGAAAATCAAATTTATTCCTTTGTTCTGGCCAGTCACTAAACATGCTGAGTTGTCCATTTTTGAATAGTTCTGATTTATTGAACTAGTTTAGAATTAGTGCCAGAAATCCCAGTGCCAGAACTGAAGTTCTTACTTTCTTGCCTTGCTCCTGACATATGGCTCATTACGTAAATTAACCGATGAAAATTTATATCAACCTTTCAAGAAGTGGATTCATTGTCCCAGATTTGTGGCTGGGAAGACACAGAGATAGTTTAATGTCTCATTAAGATTCAGAACCACTGTCATTAAAAAAAATACTGTAAAGAAAGGACAATGAAGTGTGTATAGGTGAAATAAAAAAGTTGAAGAAAGTGCTATTTGGTTCCCCAAAAATGGGTGAAAATTCTAGTAGCTCTGTTCTTGATCAGTGCATATGTAGGTCTCTCACTGGCCATTGGTCACTAAATAAATCTCAAGTTTTGGGCTTTTTGTAGGCTATATACTAAAAATGTTTTCTCTACAATTTGTAACAGATATGGATAGAATATGTCCACAATAGTTTATTCAATGCACAGACTAGGTCCTGTGGTAGCTAAATATTTATGTTTGCAGTGTTGGGAACTGAACCCAGAGCCTTGTGCATGCCAAACACATGCTGTATCACTCACCGAACCACACTCCAGCCTCATAGCTAAAATTGTTTCTTCTGACGTTCAAAGTAACTGCCTGAGTAAAGGAGGGAAAGGATTTTGCCCTATTTTTGTTATGTGGGTTGTCCAAGATCACAGACCTGTGTTGCCTTTGTTTTCCGCCTCCTGGTTGAATTGCTCTTCTGCTATTTTTTACACACATGAGTTTTAGACAAAAACTCACTCCTTTCCACCTCTTGACCCAAGTGCTGCTGCTGAAAAATATTCAACTTCTTGGACTCTGCCTACTGAGATCCCAGCATATAGCTACCTTGCTTTGGGCTAAACTCTTGGGCTCTACCTAGGCCTGCTTAATTTTATAATATCTTCCTGCTTCCCACTTGTCTAGCCTGAGTATCCTCAGGGTCCTCCTTAGATTCTGGTCCAGGGAATCCTGAACTTCGAATCTGACTTGTCAAGAAATTAAAATTCTGCCTTTCTGCAGGCTGAGGTATGAAAACTACGGTTCCACCATAGAAACCAATTGGCCATTGCCCTTGTGTTGCTAGGCCCTCTGAGAAGTTAGGGACCTTAGTTAATTTTGTCCTGCTTTGGAAATTTAAGGAGTTTGCCAAAGCAGAAGACTTCAGGTCAAAAAACAAAGGAAGACCCAGATGATAGGACTCACATAGATATCCAAAGTGAATCCTAGAATACTTACTTAGCTAAATTTAGGGAAAAAATAATCTATCATCTCTTTTCTTTTAGCAGCCCCTTTTCAGCACATTGACAAAGCAAATTTTTTAAATGCAATGAGTATACCGGGAATACTATCTCTCTAGAAGAACTTTCATTTGGACAATTTCAGGAACAAATGAAAACACGAAGAGAATAAGTAGGTTAGCTCTAATAATTGCCATGAGTGAGCTTGGGAACTCTTGACATCAGGGTATGGAGAATTCATGAGGTGTTCTCTTCTGTGTTTACTGGATACATCCTGCTCAAGTTTTCTCATAAGGGTGCATCTAAGATATCAGCTAGTTATTTAAAGGCTTAGCTGGGGCTCAAGTAGCTTCTTCTCAGATGGTTCACTCTTCCCAAAGCCCTCCCTTCCTTGCCATGTGGTATCTCTATAGAATCCCAGTATAAGGCAATTGGCTTCCCCATGGCAAAGTATGCAAAAGAGAGCAAGTAAGAAGCCATGGTGCCTTTTATTACCCCATCTTCAAGTCAAATACTCTCACTCCTGCTTATTTTTTTTCCTATCCTTTTAAAGAAAATCATGAAGTTTGAAGCCATCTGTATCTCAAGGCTCTGTTTTCTTGAAGTAGTGTAATGAAGTTATAAATGCATTTTTAAACCACTACAATGTTTTGTTTTCAAGAACATTTTGAAAATATTTTTGAGTATGGTAATTCACATTAATTTTGAATTAATAAGCCAAAAAATGACCTTGAAATGAATATCATATCTTTAAATAAAATTTATTTTATTTCAGAATAATTACATTAATTTAAGAAGCATCTTTGTCTAATTTAGTAAAGTGAAATTTAAGTGTGAATAAATTTATTGAAAGTTCCCATTTGAAATAAGAAATAGAATTAATATGGTACTGCTTTTTAGCCCAACAGATTTCCAATATTTTTCAAAACTAATTTAATCATATTTGAAGTTTTAAAATGAAAGTATTCTATATACTTCAGAAAGTTGTATTTGTGCAGTATAACTGAATCTGTCAAATATAAGATGTGGGAATGTCAGGCAGGCAGTTGCAGAAGAGTAGAGTAACTGGTGTGGGACAAGAAGTTATCTCTGATAGTGGCAGAGGTAAGCTATGATATGGATGAGGGATGATCTTAAAAACCACTTGAATACTGATGTCTCCTAAATTACTGACTACTTTCTGAATTCCATATTTGTATATATAGCTTTTACACAGCAAAGCCCTTTGGATAATAAATGTCTTTTCCAATTTTAATATGTTCTAAACTGGGATCTTGGTACTGGCTTCCTAGTCCCTGTTTCCTTCAATGTTATCCATCTCAATAAGTGAAAAATCCACTTTTCCCAATGCTCACACCAAAAACATTGGAATTCTATCTGGATCTGCTCTCATTCACCTGATGCATTAGTAAAAACTGTGAGTACAACCTTCAACATTTATTCAAATCTGAGAGAGAGAGAGAGAGAGAGAGAGAGAGAGAGAGAGAGAGAGAGAGAGAGAGAGAGAGATTGAGATTGTTCTATGGAATAAAATGAGCCAGAGAAGAGTGAATAAAGAAGTGTTGGTTGGGGAAGGGATGCCATTTAGGTAGGGGTCATTGGGAAGGCCTCCTCCCTGTTTTCACTGCTAGCACCTTCGTTCAGGCTGTCACCATCTCTTGGATTGTGCCGTCATCTCCTAACTAGCTTCATCTTCTACAATCTACCCCTACACAGAAGCTAAGGGATCCTGTTACAGTATCAAGCCACTCTTTTATGAGAAATGTCTGATACAATTGTATCTCTCTGCAAGTAAAGGGCAACTCTTCGTCATTATCTATGATCTCCTACATGATCTGCACTTATCTCTGACTTGCTCTCCTGCAGACACCCTTCCCACCTCAGTTACATGAGACATGTTCTCATCTTAGAGACTTTACTTTCTTTCCTGTGACCTTGAATCCTTTTCCCCAAAGGATTTGTTTTCTCACTTTAGACAAGTTTGTCTCAAAGTTTATTTCCTCAATAAGGCCTTCCTAATCACCCCATCTAATTTTCAACCATTCCCCAATGGACACTTCTTTATTCACCCTTCCATAGAACTAACTCTCTCTCTCTCTCTCTCTCTCTCTCTCTCTCTCTCTCTCTCTCTCTCTCTCTCTCTCTCTCTCACACACACACACACACACACACACACACACACACACACACACACTCGAATTTCTTTTTCTCTTTTCCTCACTAGAATGTGAGTTTCACCAGAGCAGGGATTTTTGTCTTTAAGGTCAAATCCCTAATGGAGGGAATGACGCCTGGCTCATGACAGATGTACAAATAGTACTTGCTGATGAGTAACCTTTCTCTTTTTCACACTGTTGTCCCAGATGCTATCTTTCCTTTGAAGGCTCCTCCTCTGTGGCTTAATCCACTCTCTGCCAGTCTTACTCATAACCTTGCTCTCTCCAAAATCTCTCTTTTCATTTGCATTACCTCCTATCTGGTGATCCTGTGACCACTACTCTGCTCAAGTTTTTCTCATCCCAATGTAAACAAGAAAATAAATATAGTCTCTTTCTTCTTGTTCCCTTTTAAGCAGAATTCTATTTCCTCTCCTTTAAGTCATGGCCAAACCACCCAATAGATTTTTTTAAAAAAAGAAAGAAATCTATATTTCATGCCCCCATTTCCTCCTCACTGATTGTTCCCTCCCAGTCTGGCTCCTGTCATCATTACACTGCTTAAATTATTCTCTAAGGGTCATCATGATATGCCAAGTCCAATAACCTTTCATAGTGTTTAATATTCTGTTTATTTCTAGAGAAGTGGATATTGCTTTCAAAAATCTTGGGTGTTCTGACCATGGATGAGGGATGATCTTAAATACCACTTGAATACTGATGTTTCAACGAATTTCAAAAAAATAATTAGAGTTCACTTTCATTTTATAAACAAAAGTATATCACAGAAATCCTTCAAGAGATCCTTCTTTCTTTACTTCTGTGAATGATCTTTGATCTCCTCCTAGCTCTCTGACTTTCCCAGCTTTGTAAACTCTGGATTTCTGTGAGAGTCAATTTTTCATCATTGGGACAAAATACCTGGGGAAAACAACTTAAGGAGGAAAAAACTGTTTGGGTCATGGTTTCAACCAATAGTTAGCTGAATCCATTACTATGGGCTTGTGATGAGGCAGAGCATCATGGCAGAGAGGGTATGGTGGACCAGAGCTGCTCACCTCCTGGCAGCCAAGTAGGGGAAAAGGGGGAGGGGGAGTCTGGCTGGGAGGAGAGAGAGAGAGGGCCAGACACAAGATATACCATTTCAGGGAATGTCCCCAAATTGACTCCACATCCCAATAATGCCTCAAATGATGAATTCATTAATGAATTAATCCACTAATACCGTAAGGACCCATAACAATCCAATCAGCCTTCCCGAAGACCCTACAACTGAACATTGTTGCACTGGGGCCCAAGCCCTCAACCCATTAGTCTTTGGGGAATACTTCATATCCAAACCACATAAGTCCCTTTGTTTTCTTTCTCTGCAATGCAGGTGTTGCCCAAACACCTGTTCTTGGTCTTTGTCATTTCTTTGTACGATCTTCTTTTGTTATCCCATACTCAGACATGTCCTCTTTCCCAAACCTCTGCAATTGCCTCAATATTTCCCTCCAGACATTCCACTGACATCTTGAACCAAATATTTTCAAAACTTATTTCATTACGTCTCCACCAACCCTGTTCTTATGTTTGCTATTCATGATTAATACTGCTTACCTTTCTCCCGGTCAACAAAACCAGAAAATTCAGCATTAGCTTGAGAATTCCCTTCCTGCTTGTACATCTGAAGCCAACTGTCTCCTTCTACCTGAAATATTGCTCAAAACTACCACCTCTTCTCTATCACTCTGCCCCTACTCTACTTTTGATCTTTACTATGTCTTTCTAGCAAGAATATAAAGTCTTGCCCATCAGACTTTTCTTCCCAAGCCTCATCTCCTCCCAACTCATTTCACACTTTATTTAGAAATGAGTCCTAAAACAATGCCTGGCTTAAAACCCATTTTTGACAATGCTTTGCTAGCAGATTCATAAGTTTAATTTCTGGCTTCAAGATCTTTATAACTTAGTGTTTATGTACTCATTGAGAAAAAAGTTGCTTTCTTGGTATTTGAGAGCAGATCAAAAGCTTATAACCTCCAAAGAGCAAGCTACTCTTTGGGATCATTCTCATGCTATAATTTCCTGGATGAGATAGAACCCTCATTTGTTTTAGGTTGTGCGGATGCATTACATTTTTCCTCTTAAGAACTTCCACCTCAGTTAGATGCCAGGTTGTAGTTCTTTGGATCTGTTTGGGATGTCATGAGGCAGCTTTAGTGTACCCATGGGGACCAGAAGACTTCAATTTCCTCTTTATCAGAAGTTTTCCTTTGTACACTTGTATCTCTGTAAGGGGCAAGAAAAGTCACCCTAGTTTTATATTTACTTATCATCATCATCTCAAAAATATGATTAAAAAAATAAGCTCTCATAAGATCAAACAGATAGGAAGTGATCTGTCAATCACAACACATATTAGCATGTTTATGGGCCTCTGATAATCTTTGATGGTTAATATTTATGACTCTGTGGTTCATAAACCTAGGCCATCAGCAGGACCAGTTCACTACGATCTTGCTAAAACGTTAGAGACCTAGGGGGATTAGCCTTATCTCATCTTTCCACTGATGTATCTGTTATCAAATATGTGGATTTGGCATTAAAAAAAAACAATTCAGGTTTTGCCTATGTATGTACCTTTCAGAAAAAGTCATAGAATGGAAGGGTAATATTGGAGCAGAAAGAGAGTGAGTAGGCAGAAAAGAAGTGAAAGAGAGGACAAATTCCACTATTTAAGAATTCCTAAAATATGGGGGAAACGTTCTATATCACATACTAGAATACAATGTCTCAGCCTCCCAGAAACATCTATTCTATTTTAAAAAGCCAAAAATATATCACAGAGACTTAAATCCTTTTATAATTTTCTATGAGTAGAACAAACTGAGATTAGCAATTGTTAACATTGGCAAGGGAACTGGAGAAAGAAAACAGAGGTGATGCACATTAGAACCATAAAAATCATGTTTTCAGATTTCATTCACTTTTATAACCAAAACAAAAAGACTGACTTGGCAGCAACCAACAAAGCCAATAACCCTCTTGCAATGGTGTCCAATATTCTAAAACATATGTTTTGAGTTATCTGGCCCCTGTAAGTTTCCTATTTCTCCAGGTGGGAATAAAGATAATCCTGACAGATTTACCCAGGTTCCATTGTCAAATACTTGTAGGTGGTACTCACTTCTTTTGTACATATTTCCACAAGGCTTTCAATTATTTCAGATGGTTTTGAAGTTTTGGAAAATAAAATCTCTAATTGGAATTAATTATAATTCACTTTAATTTTGGAAACAGAATATGTCAGAAAAATTCACTATGAGAGTACCTGTAAATTACATGAATGTTTGAAGTTTAAGTGTCAGTGGTGTGTATGACAAGAATATAAAATTTTCACTAAGTTGAACACATTTATCAAACTTCTGAGCAGTTCAAAGCTCTGGCTTAAATAAAAAAGAAATGTGAATATTCTGAGTAGAATTTTGCTATTGCTAGATACAACATCTTGAGGTGACAGAGCAAGAAGGTGAGGCTAGGAAGTGGGATCCAGACTAAATTTTATCCTCAGGTCTTGCATGATTGACTTTACAGCAGGAGGAAAATGAATGGTCTCAATATAGGAGGCTCTGAAGCTCCTTTTACTTCTGATGCCAGAAAAGCTGCTGCCTCCACATTTTCTACTCTTTTTATCTGGCATAATGTGAGGGAGAGGGTCAGGGGACACACTTGTGGCCTCTAATGGCCAGATAATGGACCACAATAAAAGTTATGTGTCCCCAGCTGGATGTGAAGACATATAATGGTTGACAAGATCCATTATCTAACTATTAGAACCTGGAGAGAATGGAGACAATTATTTCATCAAAGAAAAAATCCATTTTCACTTATTCAAGAAAAAAAAAATTGCTTATGTGCTCTGTGTTTTCTTGAAAAATCCTGCCTTTGTATTCAAATAAAAATCCAATTGTAACAGTAGTCAATGTTTATGGAATACTTATAATATGCTCATTGGCTTCATAGAGAACAGGGTCTGTAGAATAGAACTCATCAATTTCAAACTTGACTTCAGCATTTACTTGGAGGAAGATAACGCCTCCATGTCTCAGTTTTTCCAATGTATAAAATAATGAAAATAGCAGTGCATGTATCATACAGTCATCAAGGACGGCATATGCTAAGTATACAATAAACAACAGTTATAATTAATGTTATTGTTGTAATATTGTCATTGAGTAGATATATAGTTTAGATCTCTAGTTTATCCCATTTGATGAATTAAGACATATAGAGGATGAAGTCAACCTGTTTAATCTGGAGGTTTGTGAATATATTTTAAAAGATTCATTGTCCCATCAGAAAAAATTGAAAAAAAGATTTTGTCTATGTGCCTTTTGGTGGATAAAAGGGTTCATGGCCTTAAAACAGCCCTTGATTCTCAAAATTATAAGAATCCCTGATGAATTAAATTTAACATATGATTTCGCCTGGCAAGTGATGCAGGGTGGTTATTGAGCAAAAATATTTTTAAGTGATTTCTTTTCCTTTGTATTGTTTTTTAAATGCTAGGAAAAATCAAATATTAAAATCAATAACAGGTACCTATTCTGTCTGCTGAGTGCCAAAATAGGTACATGCATACCATCACAGAATGGTCTATTTTTCACCTCTTTTTGAGATGAATGTCTTTTCAAGAAACATTTGAAAGAAACAAAACCAATTCAGTTACAAAGGTGGGAAGCTATGGATTGAGTGTCTTGGTAATAGTTCTGTAGCAATCAATAAATACATTTTTTGACATTTCATTGGGCCTTTAGGGACCCCTAGAATTTGAGTCAAGATTCTCATACATATAATGGTATCATGATATCAATGTTTCCTTCTTTCATAATGCACTTGAAAAAGGAATCTGCATCAACCCCTTCCACCCCTTTGGATATAAATTTTGTGCAGGATCACTCTCTGTTCAACTAATGCCTGGCTGTTGGAGCTATTAAACACTAAAAGAGGATTTGTGGGCCCAGGAAAAATTTAAAACTGTTATCATTATAATTGAAAAAATAAATACCACTTGTTTTGTAGAGAAGAATTATATCACAGTGGTTAGAAATAGATCCTCTAAAGACAGGCTGTAAAGGCTCAAATATCAATTGTCATTACTAACAGTACAACCATGGGACAATGAATTCACCTATCTCTATATCAGTTTTCTTATCTTTAAAATGGGAGTATATATTGCATGTATTTCACGGAATCACTGTGTGAGAACCAACTGTATTAACTCTCTCTCTCTCTCTCTCTCTCTCTCTCTCTCTATAATATATATATATATATATATATATATATATATATATATATATATATATATAATTGCAAGGATTACATAATCCTGTGCCTAGAATATAAGAGCTGTATGAATGTATCATTATTATGTAATCCATTTCTTATGAATTAAGAAAAGAATACTTATGTGCTAATTCTATCTCATCTGCTTCATGACCTTTACACTTAGACAAACCATTACCTCTGAACTCCATTTTTCTTACCAATATGAAGATATATTCCCTAAATCCATGATGATGTGCAAAATCAATAACATACCAGTGTTTTGTAACTTATGGACCCTGCCTATGTTTTGAGTCTCAAAACATCTACAAACTTTATTGGGCCTTGTATGTTTTGAAAAAAAAATCATTTATGGTTAATTTTGAGTAATTTCAGAATCAAAATGCTTAACAGAGAAATTGTTTTGACTTGTGCATATCTTTTATGACATGAATTTTTCTGTGGGATTAATTCTAGTTAAGACTCTCTTCCTCTTTAAGTTTTCTCAGATTTTATATTTTGGGGTTTGATGAGGTATCTGAATGAATCAGAATTCTGGTTCAAAGAAAGAGCTGACCCCATTACTGACTCCTTCACATTTAGAGAAACTGAGGGGAGGTCATTGAATATTAATGGATTTTTGTTTCACAGCACTTTGTTTTTCAAAATTCTAAGCTCCTTTTGCTAGTTTCTAAACATTTTAACTCAATTTTCACTTTTAATTTTTGATGCATTATAGCATTTAGATGATTCTCACATTGGTTAGATTAGCCTTGTGTTTTACCCTTGTTTGCCAGGAATTGAATATTTACAAAATCAATATGTATAAATATGTGCTTGCTCAACTTTTCTATTTCTGTCGGTAGTCATAAAGAGCTGAAATGCTTTCGTCATTTCAGCTCAATAACCTTCCTCTCTTCAGGATTTCTGGGGTCACTAAAAAAAAGACATTCTGGTTGTTTATTCTTCTACTTTGTTAGGGAAATAAACCCAGATGTTATCATTTGTTTTCATGCTTCTGTAAGTTGTCTTTCACTGAATACTTGGTGGCTTAAAGCAACTGTGCTTTATTATTTCTCACTCTTCTTTGGCTTGGCTGGTTGATTTTTCTACAGTCTCGCCTGGGCCTATTCATGTGCTTGACATCAGCTGACAGGGCTGGGACTGGAGCTCATCTGGGCTTGCTGGGAGGCTGAGCCTCTCTGTCCATGTGGTCTTTCATCTTGAGATTCTACATATTTTAGTCCCTGGGCAGCATTCCAAGAGAGGAAAATGTTGAAGACATGAGGGCCTGGTTCCTGAACTCACACAATGTCATTTCCACCTTATTCCATTGGTCAAAACATGTCACAAATAAGGACAGTCCAGATGTAAGCATTGGGAAAAGAGATTCTCCCATTTTGTGGAAGAAACTGCAATTATTTCTGGTCATATTTAATCTACAAAAATGCCTGTTTTTTTTTTTTCCTCAGCTAAGGTTTTCAGTGCTAGAATGTTGACAGAAACTGTGAACTTTTGTCAGTGGCACTAAAGAAAGCCAGTAACAAGCGCCCATGAGTTTTAAACTCAGAGGCAGCACCCACTCACTCTAGTTACTCAGCAGGTATTAGTAAGGCATCTATTCTATGTACGAGCACTAAGGTAAACTATAAATGGTCGCTGATCCTCATACAGAATTTAACTTAGACTGCAGCCCCCCAAAAGTCATAACCTAGAAATAGATAATAAACTTTGAATAATTTGATGCTTTTATTGGCTGTCTACTAGATATACCCAAGCTCTATATTGGCATTCTAAATGTAACAATGAATCTGAGTCTCTGGTCACATGACTTGGTAATAAGTAGAAGCATACTATAAACAAAAAAATTAACATAAACAAAGTTAATCAAATCCAAGAATAAATTAGTATTATAAATATTATGATAGAATAGTCCCAGCTCCAGTCCCATCATCGTTCTGGAGATTCAAGATTAGGATATGCTTCCAAGAAGGGGTGAGTCTTTTAAAGCAGATACATGATCTTCAGGCTGACCAGTAAGGGCTGTGAGATCCAGGAAGGTAAAGCAGCATAAACAATAGAAGTGGATTATATAAACCTTGGAGAGGAATGAAAGCTGAGATTTGTTCAGTGTGTCTGAAACCCAGAATTCTGGGTGAGATGGAGAAGGAGAGCAAGGAAGGAAGGAAAAACAGAAGTGATAAACAATGAACAGAAGTGGCCAGGGACTTAATTATGGAGGACCTTAAATAGCATCCTATAAAGTTTGAATTTTCTCCTATAGGTAATGGGACTCTGCTGAAGGATTTTCATCAGAGGGTGACAAGATAAAATTTGCATTTTTAAGAAGATCACTCTAACCTCTATAAGATAAATAGGCTAAGGCAAGAGTAGAGACAGAGAGAGTAGCTAGATTACTGCACTGATCAAATAAGCTTTGATAATGACTATGGCAATGGCAGAAAGGATAAAGAGGAAGAGATGTATCATACCTTCAGTAGACATGTTTTGAGTGTCTACTGAGTGCCAAGTGATACTCTAAGTGCTGGGAATATTATGCCATAGAACTGACCTTGTAGATTTAGAAAGAAATCATTCTGAGGCAGATATAGAACTTCTTTGAGCAGAAGGACACATTACCTAATTGAGTATAGGAGTGACGAAAAGGAAGGATCCCAGAAGTCCCAAGTGGAATTAATGGTGGCATCTTAACAATAAGACAACTGTTTTTAAACAGTAGGTACTAGAAGATCAAGAAAGAAAGCATTCTTTTATAGGTAAGCCAAAAATAACACTGAAAATATGCATATCCAGTGGAGGCTTACAGAAATGCCAGTTGTACTTATATTCATATATTGTCTTCAATTTTCAAAGATGACACATAAACAAGAGTAAAGGTGTATGTATAAATGGGTGACAGTGAGTCTGACAGAATTATTCCACTGCTTTCATCTTTTCTATCCTTGACAAACTCAGCCATATCTTCCTATGTGTGGTTTAATTGAACTTGACCCTAAGATTTGATAACTCCAATTCCCTGTGGCTCAATAATTGGGCCCCATGTGTGATAAAGGCAGGTTGCACTAGGAATCCCCCAGCTGCTGCTTATGTGAATGGATTAAATTAGAACTTCCCAGTATCCTGCCTGCTCCTGATTTGATCGTGGCCATAAAGATATATTTTCAGTTAAATTTCTACATAAAAAGCCAACAATAAGGGGCTGGGGATGTGGCTCAAGTGGTAGCTCGCTCGCCTGGCATGCGTGCGGCCCGGGTTCGATCCTCAGCACCACATACAAACAAAGATGTTGTGTCCACCAATAACTAAAAAATAAATGTTAAAATTCTCTCTCTCTCTCTCTCCCTGTCTCATTCTCTCTTTAAAAAAAAAAAAGCCAACAATAGGAAAACAGCCAATAATAATAACTTACTCCCTTTCCGTTTAGAGGTTCATAACACTATTATGCCATGACTAGAATCCATTATTATATTCTGGGTATCTAGTTCATCTATTTTTAGCATAAATATCTAATTCTTGGCACAATGATGAACCTATTACATATGACTAACACTCAGTGTTTGACATTAATCTTGCTCCTAGTTTTTCATTAGGTCAATCAGAAAGCCTTTATGGAGTCCATATTCTATACTCAGCAGTTTAGGACTTGGGGAAACTGCTTCAAGTATGATGAAAAATCATCCCTCACTAGCAAAGAAGATATGTAGATAAGTAAACAAATACTTGCCATAAGGCATTCATTCATTCATTCGTTACTTGCTCTATTTTGATATATAGGAATACAAAAATAAATAGTACTGCTCTCAAGACAATATTGTTGTGTGGATTTCTAAATGATTATGAGCAGAGTTTAGCACTTTATGTAAGTTAGCTTATTTTTATCTTCTGGAGCTTTACAGGGCAGGTGTTACTGCTTGTACCATGGAGGAGAAACTGGAGGCTGAAATCACTTGCACAAGGTCACACAGGAAGCTAGGACCAAGTTAGCATATAGTATATATGGGTCTAGCATATATGGGTCTAAACCCTGTGATCTTTTCTCACAATACAAGCCCTCAGCATGAAGCGCTAAATTCTAAAAATAATAATTAAAACAACAAAAAAACATAATAAACTTCACTTAATATTGCCCTTCTTTACTGCCTCTTATGTACCCTTTATGTTTACACTCCCCAAAAATGTAGTTCACATTGTCAAAATATTTACCTTATACTTGCACATCAGCCACACTTTGAAGTCCCCATCACACAGATATACCAAACACGTTGGCCTGGGACCAATAAAAATCTAATCTGTTTTTCTTAAAAAAGTGACCTCTTAGTTTGCAGTGAAATATAATCTTTTCATTCTTATTTTACTCACCAGGAAGGAGGTTGTGTGGCATAATAAAAAGATTATGTGTTTCAGAATCAGACTTTTCTGAGTTTAAATCCCAACCAAGCAAGGATCTGTGTCCATCTCTGTGACCTGTGCCAGTTTCTTAGACTTCCTAGGCTTTACTTATTTAATATACAAAGTAGGAATGATACTACTTACCATTCAGGAATGTTGCAAGAATTAATATTTTTCAAGTATAATAGAAAAAAATGTTTTCAATTTTCAGGCACTCAATAAATATAATTGTTTATCACCACTACCACCACCATCAGCAGCACAATCTCTTCTGCATTTGGTAAAGTCCATAATCTCTTTCTTAAATTCCTTCCTCCCTAGAGTTTATCCAAGAGATGCTTTTCTGCATTTTTTTCATATTGTTTCTTTTCTCCTACTAATCATAGTCTGCATTCTATTGTTCCCAGGTGTTCTTATTCTTGGTCCATTTCTCTTCTTATTTTTAATATTCATCCCAGGATATGTTCATCTTCCTGTGATTTCCTCTACCTCTAATACCTTTCCTAGATTTGTGTGTGAGTCCTAGTTCTTTCCTTTGAATCTAATATCTGTGTATGCCAATGTCCACTAGACACTCTAGGACAGTGTGCTATGGGCAACCCAAACTCAGCAGACCCAAAATGAATTAGGAATAATTTGTCTTCTTCTTCCTCTAAATTATTTGTCTTTTGTATTCACAATGACCAGTAAAAGATCTCATCACCTACCCAATGATGGACAACAGAAATCTGGGCGTGAGCCTAGATAAGTAGCCTCCAACCCAATTGGTAAACAAATAATATGGATTATTACTCTTTTTTAAGAGAGAGAGAAAGAGAGAGAGAGAGAGAGAAGAGAGAGAGAGAATTTTTTAATATTTATTTTTCAGTTTTCCATGGACACAACATCTTTTATTTTATTTATATGTGGTGCTGAGGATCGAACCCAACGCCCTGTGCATGGCAGGCGAGCGCACTACCGCTTGAGTCACATCCCCAGCCCTGGATTTTTACTCTTAATGTTTCTTATCTTCTGCTCTTCTCTCTTTTGGTATTGCCCAGGTTAGGCCCCACATCATCATTCCCATCTCCTCACCTTTCAATGGATTTTCTTACCTCCTGGGAAACTACTCCAATACTGACTGCATACCGCTCACTAAACTTTCTGAAATGTCCAGGGTACACTTTCTGTCTATACATGGAGCTCTCCAACAAAGTTAAGAATGCATAAAGGGAAAATAAAGACATAAAATTAATACATATAAATTCAAGCATAAGTAGCCCACATAATGCCCAACAAAGTAAGCCCTTTGACCCCTCCCATCCTTCTGTGTTTATGCCCATCATAATCCCTGAGATTATAAATTCAATGGGTTTTATTCTTATGATTATGTGAAGATACATGGTACAGTTGATGTTAAGAAGGAGTTTATCCAAGTGGACCTGGCCTATTCACAGGAGCCCTTAAAAGACAGTATTCTCTGGTGTGTGTAGAAGATGGAATCTGAGAGTCTAAGCACGGGAAGGCTTCTATGTATATTGGTTGGCTTGCATATTTGGAGGCCAAATCAAGGAATATGTGCAATTCCTGGAAAATAAGAGTAGCTGAAAACAAAATTCAGCAATAGACTTTGTAACCTCAGCCCAATCATTGTAAGAAATTACATTTTACCAACTACCAGAGTGAGCTTTGAAGTAAATATTTCCCCAGAGTTCCCAGAATTTGATATAGTCCTCCAAAGACCTTGACACTGAGCAGAGGACCCATTCAGGCCATGACAGGCTTCTGACCTACAGAAAAGTTAATGAAAGAATGGATGTTTTTAAACTCATAAGTTCATGGTAATTTGCTATGTAACAATACAAAACTAACATATCAACTCACTGTTGACACTAATCAGTGTCAATCTATTAGTGAATGATTTGAAAGAGTGAGCTGATGGATGGGGGATGGTTAGAGATGGACAGGTGAGTGAATGAATGATGTTCTCAACAGCATGTTCTGAGAACCTCACTCAGTGCTGGGCACACAGTTGGCACTTCATATGTATTAATTGTCTTATTGGGAAAATATGATAAGAATAAATTATAACAAGAATAAAGATGAGTGTGGTGCTCTGTGTCTTGACTACTGATCAGTAATCCCTTTCATAAACTGAGTCAGAGAATAAAATTGTAGAGAGGCAGAAAGTAATAGGAGATAATTAGAAAAAGATGCAGAGCCCCAAACACTAAAGTCTTCTACCTGATGCAAAGGAGTATTGACCCTTTATATATAAAAATGCAAGAATTCTTTATCTTAACTCTTTTAATATTTAATTTAAATATTTCCTCCCAGCATGTCTTACTTCTTTTTGGTTTAATTATTAGCAAATTTTATTATTGATAACTTGGTAAGTTTTTTAAAAAGTTGGTATATACTGAACTTTTTATGTTCTTTTATAATTTTATGTTTCTCTTTTCCTTACAAAGTAACAGATCTGGTAATTGTCCTTAGTTTTTTGGTAGTCTTGTGGTGTGTAGCAATGTCTTAGCTGGCACCTTTAGGACTAATGGTTGGTTATAAATTAGAAAAGTTGGTTAAAGTGGGAAATCATTAAAATTAATAAAGTATCTTAATTCATTCTTCTTGGGCATAAGACTACTTCCTGTCTTTGAAAGTGAATCTGCTGATGAGTACTTCACCAGTCTTGCCCAAACCACTTCCTAAGGCACAGGTACGGTTCTCTCTTAGGGTTCTTTAAAGTAGCTGGAGAATCTATAAGCCATTTGTGTATAGACTCTTTCTAGTTTTATGATGTTATCCCAGTCTTTTCATTATTGTCTCACCCACCCACGATCCAAATATTTACGAATTAAGGATTCAACTGCCTTTTCTCACTTAGATAGCACTTAACAACTAAGGTGCCAACATTGACGAGTACAGTCACTTTTACAGATTTGGGAACAAACCATCTGAATCTTGGAAGACTTGTTCCACCACCAGTAGGTGCAGCAGGGCACAAGCAAAGAGCCTAGCTTGCCAGATTGAGCACTCAGCATGCCATGGCTCTCAGCCAAGGCATTTTACAGTTGGAAAGAAAAGTGTGGTTAACCCACTGAGATGGCCCAGTGAAGACCAGCAAAGACGGTTCTGCATTATACCCTCCGTGACTTTAGTCAGGTCATTTAATTCACATCTCAGTTTACTCATCTGTAAAATGCAAATTAAATTAGCACCCATGTTGATGGATTTTTTTTTTTTGGTGGTTAAATAATCAAAACGTAGGGAAATGCTTAAAAACATGTATGGTGCATAATAAGTGTCTGAAAATTAAAATAATGAAAATAAATATAAGTGAAAATTAAATGTATTAAAAATGGATATGATTATTTATAGAACTTTAAAATTATTTCACATCACAATGTAATATTAATATTGTTGTTGTCACTGTTATCACCATTACATAGTATAGATAACATTTATTGAACATTAACTGGCAAGACAAGTACTTTATATGCATTATTTCCTTTTGTAACTAGTTCAACATTGCCAGTTATTAAGCAGTAGCACCAAGAGAGAAATTCATTTGCTTTTATTCCAGAATTTCTGCGACTTATTAGATTGTTTGTGCTGTTTCTTTTCTGAAAAGTATTTTATATTTGAGTTACAAAAAACGTATTGACTACAATAAGATGATATAAATTTAAAACAATCTTATGTTACCAATAAAAATTGAACTCCTTTTTTTGGGGGGGGGGATACTGGGGACTGAACTCAGGAGCATTCAATCACTGAGCCACATCCCCAGCCTTATTTGGTATTTTATTTAGAGACAGGGTCTCACTGAGTTGCTTAGTACCTCACTATTGCTGAGGCTGGCTTTGAACTCATGATTCTCCTGCCTCAGCCTCCTGAGCCACTGGGATCACAGGAGTGTCCCGCCATGCCCAACTTGAACTCCTTTTAATACCTTGAAATATATAAGTTTTACATTTATATATGAAATTTTACACACATATACATATATGTATGTATATACCCACAGTTTCCTGCTTAATGGCAATTCCCAAATCTCATCACCATTGGTCTCTGGTCAAATCCAGAGACCCTCCTCAGCACCTTTCATAAGGCTGCTCTCCTGAAACGAGTCCCTTGGTCTTTGTCATCGGGAAGCATTTCCTCTCCTCCATGTTTGAAGCACAGTTTGGACTGGGTGCCGTCTTTAGTTCTAGGGGTTTGCTCCTTCAGTGTTTTGCATGCACCAGTCCACGTGTTCCTGGCCTGAAAGTTTTCTGGTGAGAAATCCACTGAGGGTCTAATGAAGATTCCCTTGTATATGATAAATCACTTTTCTCTCTTTCAAAATTCTCTGCTTTTAACTTTGATCATTTACCTGTAATGTAAACATCTTGGTGTTGACATCTTTAGTTCCAACTTATTTGGGATCCTTTAGGGGGTCACAGATTTGAGTGTCTGTTTCCCTCCTCAGGATTGGGAACTTTTCAGCCACTATTTCTTTAAACTTGCTTCACTCTGCATTCTTTCTCCTTCCCTTTGGAACCTCCATGAAGCCTACATTGATCTGCTGGATGCTGTCCCATGAGTCCTGCAGGTTTCCTTCATTCTGTGTCATTGTTTCTTCCTTCTCTTCCTCTGACTCGGTAATCTGAAATGAAATGTCTTTGAGCTTGCTGATTCTGCTTGATTGAATCTGCTGTCGAAGCTCCCTGTTGAATCATTCAGTTCATTCATTATATTTCTCAGCTCTTGGATTTTGGTTTGGTTCTTTTAAATGATTTCTATCTCTTGGTTGAACTTCTAATTTTGCCCTTGTACTGGTGTCTTTCTGATTTTATTTCATGGTCTATCTATATTGTCTAGTAGCTCAATGCTATTTTTCAAGAGTATTATTTAGAATTCTTTGTCAGGCAATTAGTAGATCCCCATTTCTATAGTTTAGGTAATTGAAACATTATTTCGGTCCTTTTATGGTGTCATGTTTCCTTGATTCTTCATGTTGTTTGTAACCTTGCATTGGATATTTGTGCATTTAAAAAAGTAGTCACCTCTTCCAGTCTTTACAGACTGGCTTTAGCAAGGAAAGCCCTTCATCAGTATCTAGTGCAGAGATGCTTGACCAACTACCAGAGTGTTCCAAGGGGCTATGCTGCTGAAATGAACAGGCAGGCTCCCCTAGCACTTGGGCCTTTTTATTTATCACTTATTTCATTTCACCACCCTTTTCAGAAGCCTCTCCTAAACACAACTTCACCTTGTGCTCTCTCAGCACGACCCTGGTGTGCACAGGTATCATCTGGCTCCTTCACTTTGCCATGTAGGAACTGGAGCTCATAAATCTTAGGCAGGCCACTACGCTGGCTAATGCCATTCTGTGAGTGATAAGTTGTCCTTTGTCTCTGACCCAGGAATCTAACATCTTCTGCCAGCACTTTGGAGAGTGAAGAAGGCTGAGTCCTTCACTCATAGGTGGGGTGAAATCCCAGACAACTCTTCACAGTTCTCAAAAGGTGATGGTCTTTGTGTTAAGTATGTGTAATAGAGATTCATGTGCTTTGAAAAAATTGTACTTCAATAAAGTTCAACCTTTAAAAATGCTAACAACACTTTGAATCCAATTATTGCCCTCTTTATTGGGAAATCTAGGATGCTCGTTCCAATGTGTAAGCAAGATCTCTTAAATAGTTTCAGGGCCTACATTTACCACATTGAAGTCTGGATATTGGTGGCTTTCTTTGGTGCTCTGAAGCTTTTCTGACACTACCACATCTACAGAACAAAATGAAATATTGTGTGTACCTATATACACACATATCACACACATATATAAATTGTGTATGAATCAATTGATTCAACTCTGAAGTCTTTACAAAACTAAAGGGTCTATGCAACATTTTCTTTGGAGTAAATGAATACACAACTACAAACATATCACTGTACAAGTGAGGAAAATGTGTCAGTTTTTACATAATCAGTCAAGCGAGTAATAATATCATTTTCCTCTTGTCATCTACATGTTATTTAGGGAATTAAAATCCCACTAACATTTTCCTGTATTAGACTAATAATTTGAGAAGCTAAGCTAAAGGAAAAATTGCTGTGGAATCATAATGGAAATAATAGTACCTTTCTTTGTAGATCAGATTAAGGCAGTTTGCAATGAAAAAAAAGCTGATATTGTTCACCAGAGAATATAGCATTAGGATTCCAATTTCATAATTTGAAAGCTTGGCTTACACAGATAAATCATTTTAAGCTTTTTGGCAGTGTTAAGTTTGTTGTCAAAATTACAAAATTCCTGCTGACATTCTTAGGAAAGGGATGCAAGTGCAGCTCTGATTTGCCTTTGCCATCAGCTCCTTTCTTCTTGCTTTTCTGAAGTACACAGCACACAGTCGTCATCTAAGTCACGTGCTGGGTAATGGCTCCCAGGTCTTTGATCTCTATTCTATGGGTAACTTAGTGGCCACTGATGACTCTCTTTAAACACATGAACTCTTTTTAAAGCAGTCCACATATGAAAATATAAAGATGGTGTTATTTCTCCCATAAAGACAAGCTTTCAGCAAGGTGCCACAGCCCTGCCTCTGCTGTCCCTCGTGGTCCAATCTGCAGCCCTGCCTATAGGCCCAGGCCTTTCAGGACATTGGTGCCCAAACAGACTCTTGTCGTTCAGATCCTGAGCACAGAGGTTTCTCTACCATTGCATACTGATCTCTGTGTATCCAAAATTTTGTTAATCTTAATATTTAATCATACAAGTTTCACATGAGCAAATTCTTTTTGCAAAGAAAGGAAATGTTCCAAGCAAGGGTAAAGTCTCTTCAGTGCCTGTGTCTAGTCATAGACTGTCATCACCATCTGACCTGTGAGTGTCCTTCAGGGCCATGTGCAGAGGTCAGAAACCAAGCTTCCCGGCATTTCTGGTCCGGGGCTGCCTGCTAAGGCCACCGCCAGCACTGTCTTTGTCCCCACATCGGGGTGCTGCTGGGGCCCTTTCATGTGTTCACCATTTCACAGCCTGAACAGTGAAGTGAGTAGGTGAAGCCAGTACAGCAACATGATCCAACCTTGGGACTTTCACCTCTGTCATCAGCAATGAGACCGTGGTGCTGAGCCCGAGTAAGAAGTCCAATTACATCTTTGCCAATTACATCAATGAGACCTGTTCTTTATGCCTCAGGTTACTACCTGGAATCTGGGAAGGTCAGTCTGCTGAGCTGCCAGAGTTTGAGAATCGCAAACAGGAGGCATTTAGGGACAAGAGGCGTTTGCTTCTCCGTGAAAGAAGCCTGGGGGGAGCCAGGCAAGGCCGTGGGGCTGCCAAGCACAAGGTTCTGAGTGCTGCTTTGCCAGCCTCAGCACACGGCTTCCTGCTCATGGGCCAGTGAGCTCTGAAGCAGAGCAGGCCTGGTACCAGTGCCTCAGTTTGTCTTCCCTGCTTAATAAAAGGCAGCCCTTGAGTTTATTTTCTTTTGCTATGATGCACTTTTGATTTGAGTCAACAAATGTTCATTATTTAGAAAAACTAAGAGAAAAGGGGAATGAGGAAGGGCAAGGGGACTGAGGTTCAGTGCCAGCTCTCCTGGATGGAGAGGGGCATGTGTGGACCACGGATGCCAGACACACTGTGCAGAGGGGACTTGGGGGGAGCCAGACAGGAGAGGAGCTGGGCTGCCAAACCCTAACACAGTCGAATAGCCCTGACTGCAGAAGGGAACAGCTGGGAGGACAAGGTCTGCGGTACCCAGGCCAACACCACTGCTTCCCTGGCCCCCCGGGGAAGGAACACCTGCTTCAGCTCAAGCCTGAGAGCGTCTTGGCAGGGGAGGCGTTCTAGGTGTACACCACACTCCTGTGGCCAATGCCACCCACGGTGCCTTCTTTTAAGGAACTCAGGCCAACGATTCTCCACCAGGCTCCCCTGCACGTTGCCGGGAGTCACTCAGGGGTCTCATTCACATGTTGGCAGATGGAGTTGCTTTCAGATGTCATGAATGTTCTGTTTCAGCTGGGATGACAAGTGTTCTCAAAGGCAAGAAATGCACACCTTAGACACAAACATCCTCGCTGTCTGAGATGACGGGGCCACTCCATGGGACAGGGAGCTTCAAAGGGGGTCCCACACATTCCCTGGGTGGAAACAGCAACATTGGAAGCGCTGCCCCTGGACTCACCTGTCCCTCCTCCTGAGAAGCAGCTCCCAACACCTTGTCCATTTCCAGCAGCTGAGTGATAGGGAGTCCTCACAGCAGCCAGGGCACTGCTTAGCGCCTTCCTAGAGGAGTGGGCCCTGCGATTCTGCCATCCAGGCCACCTTGAGGAGGCCGGCCGCAGCAGCCGGAGGACAGCCCGCTCTCCCCGTGCACTCTGTGGACCATGAGCTGGAACTACCGGAGCTGAGCGCTCCTCGGGGGTCCACCACGGTGGGAGAAGTTCCCCTGCTCCGCGCAGCACCTGGTTCCAAGTCCACGAGGCCTTGACAGCATCCCAAATGCACAAGGCAATACTTTATTTCTTTGAGGTCTGGAAGGTGAGATGAATGGATGCATGTTGTTGGTGTACAATTCTTCACAGATAAAGGTCAGTTTAGTAACAAAACCCGGAAACCAGCTCCAGTGTCTGGTGAGGAGGTAATGTCCATCGTGGCCAATACCCAGGACCTTGAGAGGGATCCCACCCTCTGGGACACGGCCCAGGTGCCACCCACTTTCCCCAGGGGAGCACATTCGGGTGGGATACTGGAGATGCACTTTTATGGCAAAATGTGCTGGTGCTTCCCCTAGAGGTTTGCAGAGTAGCCCTTCCCCAAGCCACACTGGAGAAAGGTGGCTGCAGCCGAGGAGAAGGAGAAGAAAGGATGCAATTTTCTTTGAGGTAAGCAGTTTATTTAATAAATTTATATGAGATTTTCCTCCCAAAGAACTAAAAAGAGGAGAACCAGCAGTAATCAAGATGTCTTAATTCCTTGACATAAACATACACACAGATTAATGAAGCTTGCAGAGATTCTTTATAAAGGAAAGATTGCTTATGGATTCATATCAAAATTTTCATGCTAATCCCAGTGAAGAGATAGAGTATCTGGTATCAGAGTTAATAATCTGATTGCCAAACTGTCCGAGACAATTCCACCCAGTCTGAACTCCAATCAGTCCACCTCGTCTCATTTCAGTGTGCTTGGCGTCTCCGGCCCCGTGTCCCTGCACCGAGCCGCCACCTCAACAGTGATGGAAGATATGATGTAAACATGTTGACAAATTAAATTTTTACATTTCAGAGGCGATTTGCTGAGGACGCTTGTGTCGAGAATATGGGTCTGATTATAGAATTCCATAGGTACCCCAGGATCATTTTCTTTGTTAGGTTTTGTCTTTTCTTTGACCTCAGGCTTTGAGCGGCTGCTAATGGCAATTCATTCTGTAACTTCAGAGGGTGGGAGAGGAAAGGGAGCAAGATGGAAGGATAGGGAGGTGGACCCACTCACCCACAGTTACAAAGGAAGACCAGACATGACAGGATTTCATACCTGCCCTCGGCTGCACACATCCATTAATAGCCAACCCATCATCCCCAAAAGTTACATGGAAGCAAGCAACATCTTTCAGTTCATTTGTTTCAATATGTTTTTTTTTCCCCTCCAGAAAATGAAGAGCAAAATCCTCTTAAAATGAGCCCCATTTTCACTCTTCAATATTTTGAGGAGCTCCAAAGTTTAATTTGATGTTGTTTACTCTACTTAAGCGAACCATTAATGGGAGACTAATTCTGAATTTGTTCTGGGTGGTGCAATGATTAAATTATATCAGTTCAAAACTGCAGATGCTGCCAGTTAGGTATTTCACGTTGCAACGTGCTCACAGTTGCCTGTAGTGAGTTTTTAATTGTCTCAGTTTTATTTTTAAAATCAAAGAAGTTAAGAAAAAATCTTTTTAGGTGAAGAATAAAAATACAAGTACATGGGAAGACAGCTTAAAACGTGCAGAAAGTATTTACACCTCAGACTTGATCTGCTTTGTTTCCCCCAAAGACTTACTGATTTTAAATAGAGGTTTTTCAGGCTCCCTGGGAGAATTGAAGGAGCTCCACTGGAGAGCTCCTGGTTACCAAAGGTCAAGCTAAAGGTCGTGCCACGTTCCGTGATTCTCCTGTTTAAGCTGCTTCCATCCACTGGGCATGATTCTGATAAACTCAAATCACAGCCTTTATGGAGAACTAGTGATAGCAACTAAAATGCACATGTTTTATAACCACGCTCAGGCGTGTTTTTTAGCTTCCACTTTCCCTACCAATATTTCAAAAAGAGACTTTGTTTCTTGATCCCTTGTCCACAATGAGACAGAGTGAGTCAATCAGGAATTGAATTAGAAAAAAGCAAAATTAAAAAAAAAAACCTAAATCTAAACAAAAACAAAAAAGCATTTAGTGATCCAGGAGGCTCTGGCTATTTTAAGTGGAGGCTGTGAATTTTGATGTTCAAAATTTTGACCATAGCTTGGGCAAGTAACAACCTAAGCATTGCACTGAATATAACATACTTGAGAAAGGAAAGGGAAATGTTAGAGAAGGAAAAATGAAATCAATCCTACTCACTTATAGTAACCCTAAAAATATCGGCCACATTTGCAAACCTTCCAATGGGGTCCACGCTGGTCCAGTCATTTCTAGGACTCCATCCCTTGCAGGAGCCTCACTCACTCCAGGCTTTGCTTCTATTGTCACACTGACCTCTTCTTTCCAGTGCCCTTTCTGGCTCCAAATCTCCCTCTTCTGATGAGGGCACCAGTGGTCACATGGGATCCCACCCTAAACCCTCCTTCCAAATAAGGCCACATCCCCAAGTTCTGCAGACAAATACAGGGATGTGTATTTTGGGAGATAGCAATTCAACCCAAAACTATAGTAATATTCTGTCATCTGATACTTTGTGCAAAACAAAGGGACCCAGGTTCTTGCTCCTATGTTTCACCTCTTTGGAATGTCAACGTGTTTGAAAGCTCTAGAAACACCAAGAAATGCTGTGGGGTGGAGGGCAGCAGTCACTTCAGCTCCCCACTCACTTCATGGGCAAAGAGCAAGGATTTGCTCTTATCCAGCGCAGGCCACGGCACCGAGGTGGTCACCTAACTACAGATTCCACTCCTTCCTTAGCCTCCTGGCAGGAAAACCTTCTTGCCGCATCCGTGGTCATGTTCTGGTACACGTGATCATGGCACAAATACAGCTGGGGGGTGTGGTTTTCCACTTTCTCAGTGGACTCTGGGAGTGGCTGTCCATCACAGATAAAACAAAAGCAGGGGTGAAGACAGAGCTGGGCAGGGTGGGCAGGGTGGATGGGAGCCCCTGAGGGCTTACTGAGTAGAAGGCTCCTCCAGGGGGTGAGTGGTTTGGAAGCAGCTCTTGTGGATGGTCCGGGGGCTGTCTGGTGTCGCTGAACCCTCCTGCTTCCTGCTTGAGCACTTGCCATGCGTGGCTTAAGAATCAGTGCCTGGTGGCAGTATCCGTCAATTTGTGGGGCCGAGGACCCCAGAGAGAGCTGATGTCGGCTGCCCACGTGCAGAAGCTGTGTTCCCCACATACAAATGCAGGACATTTAATTAGACTTAAAGGTGTGGATAATAGAAAATGTAAAAACAAAATGAGGGAATATGGATGTCCAAGTATATATACTTGCTTTTTATGTCATTTAATTATAATTTCATACAATTTAATGTTTGATAAAGGCTGTCTTGAACAGCCAGCACCCAGAGCGCCGAGGTGTAATGACACGCTTGACCATTTACAGAGTGAAACAGATCCAGTCGCCTGGGGCAGCAGACTTCCCACTGCTGCTTGGAAAAGGCAAAATTCACCTGCTACAGCTCCCAGCGGAACATCCACCCCAGGCTCCTCTTCTGCCTGGTGTCTCTGGGACGCTCTTGTACCTCAGGTGCAGCAAGGTGACAGGCCTTCCACTGGGCTCCTCATCTGCCCACTGCCCGCTGCTCTCATCCACAGCCCTTCAGTCCCCCAGCTTGTTTTCCTAGTTCTTTGGAATCACCGTGAGGGCCCCTCTCCTCCCTGTGGCCGCAGCCCCAGTTCTGCCATTCCCACTTCCATGGTACATGTTTCTAAGCTTCTAGGCAAATCTGATTGTCGAGTCCATTTTCTGTGGCTGTAACTGAATACCACAGACTGGGTGATTTATAAGAAGAGAGGTTTGTTCGGCTCACAGTTTGGGAGACTGGCAAGTCCAAGGTCAGGGCCTGATGGGAAGGGCACCTTCTGGCTGATGCAACTCTGCAGAGGCCTGAGGTGGTGCAGAGCGTCTCATGACAAGTGGGGGGCATCTAGGCCAGGCAGCCACACTGGCTCTCACAACAGATTGGCTCTCAAGAAAGCCTGTTGACAGCTAATGCATTAATCTGAGAGTGGATTGACCCACTCCTAAGGGCAGCGCCCTCATGACCCAGTCCCCTCCCGAGCTCCCACCTGTTCCCAACTCTTGGCACAGTCAGTGGGATTCAGAGTCAGCAGGGGTCTAGAGGTGCTTCCTGACCCAGGCACTGAGTTGGACAGTGTGGGCCATACCAGTCTCTGCCCCAAAGCAGACCGCTTCCTCCCATCTCCCAGAGAGGCTGGGCTGGCCACGTTCCACCCACCTGCAGACCCTCCAATACGCCTCCGCTTCCAGCCCTACATGCCGTGCTCCTGAGGGAGGCTCTTCCCTCTGGCTGCTCCCGCCTCGGCGCCCAGACTTCCCCCATCCTCAGCCACCCACTTTCCCCATCCTCAGCTCCCCACTTTCTCCTCCTGAGGGCCTTTGCAGATCTGCATTTTGTGCCAGTTCCTGTGCCACCCTTTGAGATACTTTGGGGCTTTCAGTCCATTATTAATGAATGTTGTCCCTGTCCTTTCGTGCAAGCCTCTCTCCTCCAGCTGGCTGTGTGCTGCCTTGGGCATGCTACTTCTGACCCTGCATGGACAGACTATACCCAGCCCCGGCTGACCATGCAGTCATTGTCACTACCAAAGTCAGCCTTATGGTCTTGATGGAATACGGGAGCTCCCATGGTGAGTGGGTTTAAAGCAGAACTGTGCCCTGGATTCCAGCTGCTTCTCTTCCCTACAGCTTTCCAACCTCTTTACCAGGCTCTGAGGAATCCTGAGGCTCCACATTGGGACCAAGTTTCTCTTTGACTACAGAACTGTCAACAATCCTTGGCTATCAGGTTCCAAGAAGCACAGTTTGAAGACTGACTTGTAGAACTTGGTGACCTGTTTGGATCTTAATGAGTATAGAGCTGTGGCTAGTGGGTGGACATGGAGCCACACCGAGTGTTCAAACCAGGTGCTTCCTCACTACCAGCTAAGTCGTTGATGCTAATGACTTGTGAATACACTGAATTAATGATTAGTGGGATAGGTAGTTACAATTACTGGGATGCTGAGTCTTGAAAAGAGAAAATACTGTAGATGAAAACCAGGAGAATGCAATGGTGTCAGAGTTAAGGAATATTCACCTGCAAAGACACCCGGGAACACTGCACGAAGTTTAGGGTCAGCCTTGAAGAGAAGGTTAACACACACTGTCATGTGGACAGGAACTGTGACTATAAGAGCCTGAATCAGGTAGGCTTCTCATGCATGCCACAGGCGGAGGGTCACACACCCATGAATGTTTGTGTGCTAGTGACTGCGGGCTTTCGTATGCATGTGTGTATTTTGAAAAAATAGATGTTTCACTGTTTTTGAGAGGTCACAGCTCGGGAGTTCCCGTGGAGAAGAGCCTTTCCCAGGAAGGGTGCTCCCGGCATCCTTGGGGCCTGGGGCCAGCCGAGTCCAGAGGCTTCAGGACAGCTGTCCAGCCAGATCAGCCTCTCTGCAGGAGCATGGTCCCCCATGCCTCGGGCCTCCCTGTGTGACTTCTGATGTGTCCACCAGAAGTCTAATCTTTTCTGTCTAATCTGGAAAGTGCCACTTCACTATGTACCTACACATCAACACACCATGCAGGGCACCTTACACACAGAGCACAGTAAATTAACAAATAAGCAAAAGGGCATTTTTAAGAATTTTACATTGAAGGAGAGGAAGAGGAAAGGGGCTGTAATTCATTTTCTTCCCTGTCGTCATTGTTGTTTGAACACTCACACAAACAAAAATGAGCTGAAATTTGAATGAAAGATAATTTGGAAAGAAGTCAAACGTTACAATAAATAGGAAACATACTAAAAGTCAAGATTGTTTTCGACAAACTCATAGCAGTTGAAATTTGCACATTTTTAAAATGTTGTAATGCCCTGATTTGTATATCTGATTCCACATAAGCATCTCATTCTTTGCAAATGATTAATATAGAACAATTTTTTGATAAATGAAGCAAGAGTTTCATAAACATTTTCTCATTTCTTTTGCTGTTTTTTTCCTGTTAGTTGCACTTTACATCTGGTTCTCTTCTTCTTCTACCATCAAGTTATTCATAATGATAACACAGAAAACGTGTAGCAAACCCTGCAGCCTTTTGCATAACAGGGCTGGGGAGGCTGAGCGTGAGTCCCCCCGGGCAGTCTTTGGGAAGCTACCACAGAGAGGGCCCAGGTTTGTCCGTGGAAGCTCTGGCCCTGCCAGGTGTTTACTGTGAGGTGCTTGCTTGAACCACGGGGGCTCTCCCCTGGAGCAATCAGGAAAGAGCAGCCCAGCTGGCTCTGCTGACCGTGTTCCTGAAGCAGACACACACTCAGGCCCAGGCACACGCATTCTCACCCTCCCTGCAGCACAGAGCGACACATGGCAAGAGCATGCTCAGCTCAGAGTGGCTACATAGAACCCAAACCTGGTCATTAATCCACTCTCTCAGCTGTGGATTGGTGTATGGTCCAGGGTGGGGCAGGTCCAGGAAGAGCCTTGGGCTGTCTTAGGGCAGGTGTCCTCTGAAGTGACCACTGGGTGGGTATAAGGGGGTTATTCTATTCAAAAGCATTGGTGAAACAGTGCCTATAGACTTATTTCACCCTTTCCTCTGTGTGGAAATTAATGTGTAAACATCCTGTGCCTCGAGCGTGTTATCCACCCATGACCCTGCCCTAGCAGCTCCTCAAGGGAGCAGCTGTCCTGGCCACTCAGCCCCACCTCCCATGGTGCTCCTCCCAGAGACTCCCAGGTGGACCGAGCCCGAGTGGTGCAAGACACCTCAGGCATTATGCAGCCTGTCCCTCCTACACAAACCCCACCCCGTGAAGCGGCACAGCCAGGCTGCTCTGGACACCGCTGTCTCTTACAGCACATAGCTCACTAGGAGGAAGCACATCCTCTCCTCTTGGACATCCCTTCCACCCCTTCTCATTCCCAGCCTTCCCTGGGAAGCTCTTTCCATGGGAGGAAGACCCTAGGACCCTGCCGTGAGGGCTCAGTGGCCTCATACAAGAGGGTGACAGGAGGAGAAGAGAGACAACCGTCCTTTCTCCGTGCAGGGCCTGCTCAGGGCCCATGTCTGTGGTCCGTCTGCACAATCCCACTGCCCACAGCAGAAGGTTAGTACTCTCCACTCCTCAGGACAGCTGACTCAGTGGTGGTCAGTCCTGTGTTGACCTTGGCCTCAGAGCCACTGGCCTACCGCTGGACATTCCTTCCACGCCTGCAGTCTCAACTTTACACAATGGACAGGTTGAACGTTTTGCAAATCTTTAAATTCTGGCTCCCTTTGGCTTAACAATTTCATCTTTGAGTAATTTCCCCCTTCTCATCTTACTATTAACAACCAGAAGGAACTCAGCTGCTCCTTCAACCGATGAGCTAGCAGAGGAGACTTCCACAGAACCCAGTGTGCAAACTCAGTCCAGCCTGTCTCTGCCCCTTCATAAGAAGGTGGCCTCTCCTCCAGGTGCCAAGGCACACTCCCTATTTCCTGTGAGCCCTAGTCGGAGCAGCCACTACACCCTCTGCAGCTCTACCACCCTCTGCTCATGGTAGGATTGAAACAGGGGCTGGGGACCACTCTAGCCCTGAGCTGCTGGATGCAGGAGGGGAGCAGCAATGTGGTGAATGTCTCAGGTGTGCAACCGCCTGTTTCCCTAAGGAGAGGCGGGGATGGTGGGGAAGGTCAGGGATTCTGCTCCATCTGCTTCCTGCACATCAAGGCAGGGCTGTCTGCCTCTCTCCTGGGAGCCCACCCATCCTCCTGTTTCCCAGAGTCCACAATGAGAACATCAGCCTACTAGCTAGCAGGGCCAGGGTCACAGGAGTCAGCTGACACACTCAATATTCATCCTCTCAGGGTCTCCAACTCTGAGCAGTAAAATGTGATCTGAGGGATGAAACCACAACCCAGAGCAGAATTGGCTTTAAAAAAAGAAGCACTGCAGGACTAAGAGAACCCTAGGTAAGAGAACTGAGGATAAAATAACCCAGGAGTGAAAGAACCCAGGATAAGGTAACCCAGGACTGGGAGAGCCCAGGATTGAGAGAGCCCAGGGATAAGAGAGCCCAGGAAAAGAGAACCCAGGACTGAGAGAATCCAGCAAGACAAATCCACTGCTCCGAGGGGAGCAGAAGGTACCCAACATGGGGGTCACAGAACACAAATCCCGGGGTTTCAAACAGATGTGGATTTGTTTATAGAAAGTGTTCTAAAGAGCGAACAGATTACAACACTCCCTTGACCAATCCTGGCATCTAATTTTGAACTTTTGCATTTATTGATCCGCTTTATTTTTAAAAAACCGAAATGGAGGCTTGAGGGGTTTATGTTTCCATGACCCAGCTGGTTTCACCTGGGAAACAAACCGGGACTGAGCTCACTGCTCCTCAAGTGAGGGCAAGTCCCCCGGTTCCAGGGAGAGGGCGGCTGCCCTGTGGGCTGCTGGGGGCAGGCTGGCTGCAGTGGCCGGGCAGCTCCAGATGGGGAGGCTCCTTGATGGATGTGCCGCCCTCCCAGGCATCCGGCCTTTGTTGTGTAAATAAACAGACTCCTCAGTCTCCACTGGTTGCCATTAAAAGGGCGGTCCTTAATTTAGGACCGTCTGTTCCTGAGGCCAGGCAGATTCATTTCGTCTATGTTGCTGTCTTCCTCTGCTCCTTTCTGCCACACAAGTGCTAAATCAAAGACATGGAGACACGGGGTAAACACCACTGATGTTTAGACATGTAGACACGGACACACACACGGCCTCACTCTTTCCCTCACTGCGGCCTGGGCTTCCACCGTGTGTCGGCAAGACACATGCGTGTCAAGGAGCAAATGATGATGCCAGGTCACGTTACATGCCAGGTGAGCGACTGCCCCAACAGGACCCAGCTGCGGAACCAAGAGAAGTCAGGGGTGCCCGCCACAGTAACCAAAGCCCTGCCTCATTGGAAACAGACCTCTCTCCTGAGCACCTGGTGGCAGGCGCTGCCGACCCACCCACAACAACCTGGGAAGCAGCCTTGCTGCAGCTGGAAAATTGAAAACAGCTTGGAATCAAGACCCCTTGTTCCCATGATGGCGGATTAAAGACGAAGCCCCCTGGACTCACCAGCCTCCCGTTTCAGTTCCCAGGAAACCTTGTGGGGTGGTCTTTTGTCCTGATAAGATAACCGCTAAGATGTCTTGCAGAACCACCTGTAAGACCTGTTTTGAAGACACACCTCTGTTCCTTGCACTTCTGTTAGTGAGAATGCCTCACACAAGCCAGCTTTGGTTCACTCGTCTCTCAGTGCACGCCAAGCTTTACCCAAGTTTCAATCTGTGAAGAAAGAATTGGAAAGACATAAAAGAAGAGATGCCAGCAAGAGTATCCGTGATGCCTGTGTGACCGCTGGTGTTGCTAGTGATTTCTGATGGTGTTCTGAGTCACCCGTGAACTTATGCTGTATACATGGCTCTGCTGGGACAGAACCACCTGTCTTTTCTGCTGAGCCTTTTAAGGCCAACCCATGTCTGATTTCCTGGGATGATTTCTTGAGTGCCTTCCCCACATGAAGTCCAGCCCTTGAACTGGGAGGCCTACTGTCTGGCTCACTGCCCTCCGGCCCCTGGGCCCCATGGTCCTCAGGGAGGTGCTTCTTAGTTTGTTCACTGCCTTCGCATCCTGTTCTCAGTCCTCCACCCTATTTTCAAATCTCAAGGGTCACTTTGCAGGTCACTGTCCAGCGAGGACCCTGGGGCCTGGAGAGAGCCTCCGTGAGCTAATGTACAGCCCCTCTGTTCCCCAGGAGCCAGAGTAGCAGAGATACCCACAGGAACAGTGCAAGTTCTTGTTTTATTCCTCTCAAATTGCAGTGTCCAGACTGTCCACTTGGAGCCCCGCCTCAGCTCCACCCCACTCCTCTGTAGGAAGCGGGGCCCTCTGCTGTAATGAAGGCTGGCCAGCAGGCAAGTGCGGCTTGGCTTTGTTCTTGACCCTGCTGTACTCCAACCTTGCAATCTATACCCGCAGCACCCGATGGTGGAACTGCCGTGGGCCCCTCTCTCTGCCCTTTCCCGCACCGCCTTGGCTCTTTGATAACCCCACCTGTGTCCCAACAGCTCCCTCCACATTAAGGCAGGTGGGCCTCCACCAGAGCCCAAGGCTGGCCCTTCAGAGCTGATTGACAGTGAGGCCGTCCACGTGCACCATGTTGTGATTCTGGCACGTGACCTGCAGGGGTTCAATAGAGATCCTAGCTCACATTTGTGGTTAGGTATGTGTACCTGTCTAGATAGATTTATTGATAAAGATATGTAACAGGACATGATCTATATTACATATGTAGCATCAATAGATAAAAGTTAATGAGTAACAGAAAATGTGGCAGATAGCGTGAAATGGCGTGTACACAAGCCATGGACAGAGCGACGTGTGTGGCCTTGCGCGGTGCTCTATTTAGAGTGTTCAGATATGCAGTTTGCCTGTATTCACTCAGAGTGAATGACATAATTCCCAAGCCAACGTGCCTTGGCCACAGGAACAACTGGTGGCACGTGCAGCCCTCAGGCTGTGTTCTGAACCCAGGGCCCGCCCGTCCTGTCAGGTCTTCTGCGCTGGCCACAGCTAAGCAGGTGTCCTTCCAGCCTCACTGGAGAGTGGGATCTTCCGCTGGAGTCACCAGAAGACCTGGCTGAGCCTGTCCTTCTGCTCGTGCACAGGCAGCAGGCCTGGGCAGAGGGAGCAGAACCTGGGTTGAGGTTGAGAGATCTAGTGTTCACCTGGGGGTGACAAGTGGACTCCTGCACATGCTGACCCCAAGTCAGAGGCTGCCCAGGCTGCGGATGAAAACCTGAGAGCTCCTGGCCTCCCGGCTACTTAAAGGGGCGTCAGTGAACAAAACAGCAAAGGAATGTGCTGGGGCCCTTGGTGTTAAGGCTCAGTGGCAAGAGGAGAAACAGCAGCACAGATGGCATCAGAGAGCAGGATACCCTGGGGCCCTCGGTATCAAGCTCGGGTGGCAGGAGGAGACGGGCATCAGAGAGCAGGTGTCTCTCCCGTGCTCAGCCTGGGGTCATAGGGTTGGAGGAGAGCCCAGATGGGAAGTCCTATTTTGCCATGTCATGTCCCGGGAATGGGCAGGCCACATGACAGAGCTCCAGCTGACCTTCACTGCCTGCATGGGCCGGGGGGATGTCTTTGTTCTCTGGACTCTCTCCATACTTCTCTCTTTGGAAGGACTCACTGTGTGGAGTCCACAGGAAAGCCATGGGCACCACATTCCACTTCCGGAGGACAGAGTATCTGCAGGAGGAATTAGGGCCTGCTCTGCTGGGCCGTCTCTCTCCTGCCCAGTCCTCCGTTCGTTTGTTCGGCTGTCCTCAGGTGGTTTGGCCTCGTGGGCATCTGCGGTGTAATATGGGTTACAGGCTGCACTGCGCTGCGTACTCTGTTGCACCAGTGGTTCGAGCTCTGGAGTGGGAGCTCTCAGTCACCTCCTAATCCTTCCACACCCTCCACACTTTTTTTTCTTTTTAGCACTTGTTTCTTGCTTATACTCTCAGCTCACCTTGGACATGTCCTTCCCCATTGCTGGGTGCTGGGTTCTGCAATGTATGCCCAGGCCCTGGCACTGTGGCCGGAAGATGGTGTTGTGTGCTCTCTGCTGCTGGCACAGCAAGGACAACAGAGAGTGTGACCAGCAGTGCACACACATACCTGCAGTGTTGGGTCTCTCTTCAGGAAAACCTGAGTCTGTTCTGATCCTCTCACCCTGCCATGATGCTGCCTGCACGTCCCAGCCGCCACTCCCCAGGCACCACTCACACAGCTGCCTGTCCTTGCCCTGTCTTCCCCTGAGCCCCAGTGGGCCCTTTATGGTCACCAATGAACTACATGCAGAACATGGAGGTGTGACCGTGGCCTTGCCCTAGGTGCCGCACGCTGTGGATGCAGAGCAGTCGTCTTCTTGGTCAGCCTGCTTCCTGGGCCCTGCGTAGGTCCTGCACGTGGGCATCAAGGAGGACAGCAGGTTGGAAGTGGAAAGCACTCAACTCTGAGAGTGGCCAAGAAGGATTGCACCCGTCTTTGGACCTGCGACCTCTGTCTCATGGGAGGAGAGTGAGCAAGGTCGTTTGGGCTGCACCATTTGCACCTGCCAGGGCTGGAAGAGGCTCCTGATGGCAACCAAACTACTCTAGGAGAGGACGGGTCAGGGCAGCCCAAGGGATTGCTGTCCCAGCATCGGGCACGTGGTGTGAGCACAGGTGACCAACTCCTTCTTAGGTGAGAATTCTTGCACGAAGAACCCTTTCTCAGGCAAAATGGACATGGCCAGCACCTCTCTTTAGAGCTCAGGGTCCATGAGGGACTGGGGTCTTCCCTGAGTGGGGAAGCCCAACCCTGAAGGGAACCGGCCCGAGACCCCGGAGTCTCCCACACACCTTCCTCCTCTGCCCACTCTCTCCTACTCCTTTCATTCTCCTCCGCTTTCTGACTTTCACAGATGACCATTTCATCGTGCTCAGTGTCCACTTAGGACTCTAAATGTCATCATTTGCTTACTTCCTTGTAGGGGAAACAAAATCCACAAAATCTGATTTTTACAAACTTTGGGAGAGGTGATCTCCTGTCTATTTTTTTTTTTTCTCTCTGAAATTCAATCAGAAACTCAGCAAAAGGAATTATAGGAAAAGATTGGCAATGGTACTGCCTAAAAATGAATTACTTCCCGTTTTGTGTATAAACTCAGGTTCGTTTAATTACCAAGCATTAATTTGTGGAATAAACTGAAGGAATTAAATACTGCCCAATATAGTCTAGCTGCACCTAACTGAGATGATTAATGAAATTGTTTATGTTAAATTTCCTGTAAGATTATATAGATTTTTAAAAATCCCTGCCACCATCACTATATATTTTGTAGCATGAAAAAGATGACCCTTAAAATATGACCCTTAAGATCAATGGTGATTTGCAGCACAATGAAGTCCCTGTGATAAACCGTGGGACTTCCAGCTGTGTCTGCTTTGCCCATGCAGTGACTTTGTCCTGAAGCTGCTCTGGAGCGCTGGAGCTTGCCTCCTCGGGGTCCACAGGTGCCCAGGACTTCCTTCCTGGAGGCCCCCAAGTTTCCCCTGTCTCATCGTCACGATCGATCGTCATGATTGTCTGAAGGTCCCAGAGCCAGGAAGGAAATGGATACTGACCTTTTGCCCATGCAGCCCCTGAACCAGTGGTTGGTGAGGATCCCCTTACTTAAAACTCATGGCTGTGATGGGGGAAGGGGACAAGCAAAATCCCAAATTGAATAAGCTCAAGGAAATTAAAAGAACCATGGATGTGGGCTCCTCCATATAGGATGGAGCAGTGTCTGCACGGGGCTGGGGAGGCCTTGCAGCTGGCCTGCATGCTGCTCTGTCCACTAGCATGTGTGTGGGTGTGTCTGTCTGTATCCCCACATGCTTCTTCCTGGACGTTGGCAGACAGCCTTCCTCCGGGTGGGGTAGAGAAGTGCCTACTGGTTATGTCCACCTGAGGCAGCTCTTCCTCTCAGACAGCACCCCGGAACAGGATTCTGATGTCGACCAAAACCGCAGAAAGGGATGGATATGGGTCCAGCATTTGACCCATGGCTTAAGATCTGTGCTGTCACCAGGGCTGCATATCCGAGAGGACGGTGGACCTGTGTGGGCCATGTACTATTTCTTGTGTGCCAGGCTATGTTGCCCTCAGATGTCCTGCCTAATTGCCAGTACAGCCCCTGAGCTGGTGGACCTCAGGCAGGTTTTCTGCCTAAGCAAGTGAACACTCAGGTATCAAGTCCTGGCCAGGATCACCCAGATGCGATGCCACCCACCCTGCAGCCACCAAGGTATGGGCATTGGCCTGGGGTGATCAGGCTTTGGATTCTACTGTTTAAAGTTTGGTAACCATTCATCAAATGCATGAGCCTCACTGAACTTCAAAGTCTTGTCTACAAAACAGTCCTGTGCTCAGTGTCAGAACATCTCGCTGTGCCTGCAAAGCAGAAGGGGTGGGCCTGCCCACCAGGGGCTTGTCCAGCAGCAGCCAGCAGGAGCCCCAGGGAAAGCTGCTGCAGGGGCAGCAACCACAGTCCATCTCTCCAACTCTGGTGCCTCCCCTGAAGGCAGCAGTGGACAGACAGTGGGTGCCGCCGGACTTGGAGGGACACGGGTGTCCTGAAGACTGAGTCAGCCCCTGCCCTGCACCTCACAGCATCAGTCTCAACCCTCTTCATCCCCTGCAAGTATGTTTGTGGCAGGTGCTGGTCTGATCCACTTCCCTCTTCCTTCTTAGAAGGCCTCTGGATTTTGTTTATAAAACATTGATCAGAGCAGGAGTAAAGAGGATGCAACACAGATGGGAACACCCAGGGGCCTACCAGAAGCAGTTGTGGAGGGCACTGGCAAAGCCTTGACCTAGGCCTCTTCTCTCTGCACCACCTGACCGACAGCAGGAAGCCCCTTGTCCTGAGCTCCCTCAGCCCTGCTCAGGTGGACATTGGCCAGTAGCTCAAGCCTTTCAGGAGGACAAAGGCCCAAATAAAATCTTTGAAGTGTCCCCCAAATTGCTTGACTGAGATGTCTCTTGAGTAGCTGCCCAGTGGAGGGGAGGGGTCTCTGGCAGCACAGAGGATCAACTGACATGTTTGCTGCTCATTTTTGGCTGGGGAACTGTTTGGAAATTCATCATGGTTTCCATCAGGGAGTCTCAGAAGTGGTGGAATATGGTTGTATTTGGTCATATTTCCCTGGCTGGCCACTAAATGTTAAAGTGACTGCTACCACCAGAATGGCCCAGGGTGAGCTCTCTAGCTGTGGCCACAGTGGCCTTATTGGATGTCCTCCCACCACAGAGCTTTGGTCTCTGCTGCTCCAGCCCCTAGCAGGGCAGGACCTCGGGCTCCAAGGACCATGCAGGCCCCATCTGCTGAGCACATGTGTTCTCCTGAGCAGTTGGCAGGAGCTGTGTGTCTCCAAGTCAGCTTTCATGTTTGGGAAAGGGAGAGGATAGGGCCAAATTTGCTCTACTTTTGATGTCATTAAGGTTGTCATCTGCATAGGTTTTTAAAACATATATAACATAATAACTGGATTAATACCAGTACGTTGAAAGATAAAGTAATAACCAAACATATCCGTTAAATGTTTTCAAGTATTTGTAGTGAAAACATAATTGTAATAGAAAACAAGTGCACTAAAGAGGGAAAAATTATTTTTATACCTCAAGCAAAACACATACATACACACAAAAATAAAAGGCTTAAGGTCCCCCCTCAAGAACATCTGGTTTACAGTACACTAAAAGCAAATTTGGATTAACCTAGAAATTAAATGTGTGTCGTATACAAACCATTGATTAAACTATATTAAAATCTATAGACCTCATGGAAAGGTATAATATTCTTTGCTGCATACAGATTTTTATAAGAATAAAGGATGTGGACAAAACTGTTTCTGTGAACTCTGTGTCAAAAAGCTAGCAGAAGTTCATATGACTTAAATGTCCTTGATCTGCCTCCTGTCTACCTGCCCTGGTAGAGACGGGTCCTGAGAGTGGGGTGGTGAGGTGGATTCAGGGTTTCCTTGCAGTTCTGTTCTTTGATGTTTCCCCTTTGTGCAGGATCCTCATTCTGCATCCAGTAGTAAACTATTCCGTGCAGTATCATTCAATCCTGGGATGAGAACCTTGTTTCTCCTCCTACCCACACAGTGCCCCCTGAACTCAGAACCACGGGTCAGCGTGGAGCTCCTGATTCTGCAGCCAATGAATCCAAGCCCCAGCCACTGTGGGCTGGAGCTGCCCCTCTCGCAGGAAGGCCAGGGAGCATGGAGCCTAAAGGCAGGAAGTGCTGTGGGGGAGGCCTCCTCTTAGCTCCTTGCCTGAGTGAGACCAGGGGAGAAGATGGCCCTTGGGAAAGCCAGGTAAGAGCAGGTTCTGGAGTGACACCCTCCTGAGAGTCCAGTTCACATGCCTTGCTCTTCTCACTGAGCTCAGAAGACCCAAATTAGCACCCTTTGGCCCCACCTGCCACAAACCTTGCTTCTTATCATGCTGACTTGCATGTGGACTTGCAGGGACTGGAAAGTCCGAGTAGGCCAAGGACCCTGTGGGGAGCCTGCACTAGGGCCCTTTGCACCAGGACCTGGGTGAAGGAGCCCTGTGTCCGGAGCACACTGAGGGCCTGTCACTCCTGCCACACGGCATTCCAGCTCTCCCTGACAAGGGCAGTGTGCTGAAAATGGATGGGGTGTAATTATTATTTTTTTTAATTCCAGAAAATTTGCTTGATGTTCATAAATAATCTATTCGATCACTTTAGCAAAAGGGAAATGTTAAAATAATGGAAAATACTGTTCACCTAGACTTGTCCGCAGTCTTTAAATCATTCTCCACTCCATCCCTCTTGCTGACATTTGGAGATGATTTTAATTAAGGGCCCTTGACAAGGCACCATAGTCATTTAAAATTACCGGCTCAGGAAAATCTTTATAAAGGTGGCTTTAAAGAGTTCAGAAATCCCAATAGTTCCCTGTATCAAGAGGGTGCACTATAAAATTGTAAATGAGCACACTCGCGCAAGAGGTGATAAAGTGCTGTTGTTTTTCTGGCTTGACATTTCATGGATTCTGAGTGGGCCCGGCTTAGTGGCACGACATAAATCACCAGGCAGACCTGGATATTGTAAAACTTGAACACAGGAGCATCTCAGAGGCTGTGGTGTGAATCATGATCGGTGAGTATGGACGGCTGCTCACGTGATTGCCAGAGCGTGAGAAGGTAGTCTTTGTTGTCGGTGAGCCCAGAAACTCACTGTCAGGATGGTGGGAACAGCCACGTGGAACCGGAGTCATTGTCAATAGTGACGGCTGTTCCTAAGGTGAGAAGCATCTCCATTAGCCCTGTAAGTCCAAAAGCATAAGCAGCACTCCTCCACCACGAGGAGACAATTCCTTCCTATCTGGAGCTACCCGCTGGTTCTAACCCATGTGCCTTCCCCCAGATGCCACACTGTCCTTCTCTGCCCTGAACCTGGGGGCTTCACTGTGCCACCTGTGCCCCCCATACCAGGAGACAGCACCCTGAAGGCAGAGCCTCCTTCCCAGAGGCACCACATCTCCCCAGGTGCCCTGGAAGCCCAAAGCCATGACTTTGACAGCTTTTATGGAAGGACTGGATTGCTCTGCAGTGAACACATCGGCTCACTGGACATAGGACAAAATGGCAGCAAGGCACGGCCACAGCCGGATGGATTCTTACCTCAGACCTGTAAGAAACCTGTATAAGCAGTTAATTTATGAAATGCAAATGCCCAAATCATTACCCAGCTCAAATTCCTTTTGCAAAACCATTAAATCTAAATTCATATGACATAATTCACTGATTCAAAAATTATTCGTATACTAATTGGTTTGAATGCAGAATCTCCCCTCTAAATGAACAGTTGATCCGGGGGCTGTGTGATGACCTTCTTGACACTGGGCCCTTCTCTCAAGCACCTTAGTTCACGTGCTTCCATTCCAACATCCAAAGCCCACTTGATGAGCGCACAGGGACACGCACAGTCTTATACCTTGGAGGCAGGGAGACGAAAGACACAGGGACTTCAAGAAATGCAACTGATTTTCACTTTTCTAAACTAATCATTTAATAGTTACTTTTGTTGCATTCAGTTTTCAAATTATTAAGAATTTATTAATTTACTGTTTTTGAGGAAATTAACTTGGTGTCTGTTAAATAGATCACAAGCTTGAAGACTCTTTCAGGAGACAGGAGATATTGTAAACTTTGGGTCTCCTGAGTTTGGTGAGGGCTAGAAATGACCTGGTAAAGGTGTGGGCTCCTCTGACCTACAAATCCCAGTGAGGCAGGCAGCGCTGGGTTCCCACCCCAATCTGTGCTTGAGAGTGTGGACAGCAAGAGGCGCTCTGCCCTGGAGAGATGGCGGGAGGCGCGGGGCGGCACAGCCCCTGCCAGCCCCAGAGCCCCCAGCCTCCCCCTACGAGCTCTTGCTGACCACATGAGGCCACCTGCAGGCCTCGGTCCCTCGAATGCCACACAAGAGGGCTTTGTTATGGCCGATATCATTCACGTGGCACATCCAGGAATTCAGACCTTGCAAGGAGTGCAACATGGATTGGCTTGTCTAGAAAGAGGGGAGGACTGGGTGGCAAGAGGCACTGGGGGACATCTTTCCAGAGAGCTAGGCCTGCAGAGGCAGAGATGTTCTCCAGGGACTGTAGACATCACCACAACATTGCCCTGGCCTCTGAGTTCCCCTTCAGTAGCTCTGAAAATGCCCCAGCACTCAGGGCCTTGGGCAGCCTGTCCATCCCGTGAGCTGTCTTCATATTCCTCAAACTGCATGCCAATACATCCCCAGGGACCGGGAGGTGTGGATTCATTTCAAGGCCTGAGGCTCCATTCTGTCTCTCTGGTTATATTTGTGGCCCAGGAAACATTTTATAGCTCAAGGAATCATAAAGCTTCAAGGCACTTGGGAAATTTGGGGCCTGGCTCCCAATCCCGCATTTCCCAAAGATCTCAGACACTGGCCCAAGTGCATAGCCAGTGAGGGCCTGTGAGGACCAGGGCTGGGGTGCCTCCCCTGGGGCAGCTTCTGCCTGATACTGCCCATAGACTGCACACAGCTCCACAGTCAAAACAGGAGCATCCTCTGCCTTTGCATTGTTAAAAGGTAGTGTAAAGAAGAGGCCTCCAGGACTCAGAAGCCATTAATGCCTCCAATAGGCGCACATCCAGGACTATTAGACATGTACTGGGACCGCACAGTGTCTGATGCAGTTCCTGTGCTTGCCTTTGGGCAAACAAGCTGCTTAACGTCCCCGAATCTCCAACAGGCATCCTACATTGTCCCACAGGGAGCAATGTGCTGATTTTCAGCTTTGCAATGAATTCCTCCAAATATGGCTTAGTGTCAAAGAAAATTCCTACTTTTTTTTTTTTTTTTTGAGAGAGACACGTGATACTATAAGAATTCAGAAACAAAAGAATCCCTGCACACGGCCTGCCATTGGTCTGTTTGGCAGAATTGTGGCATGATTCTTTCCTGTGCTCTTAACTGATGTACACCTGGGGGGAATGGACAGGGACTGGCTCCCTTGCGGGAGCCCAGCGTGCTCCCAATCATGCCTTGTCCTCCTCATCCACAGGAGGCCTCTGGGCACCACATGGGGCCTCAGAGGGTCTGACATTTTTCAAATACACACCTGCATGGAAACCCTGTTGCTGATTCATGGCTCGGTTGCACTTCTATCATGGTGGGCTCATCTGGGGTGGAACACAGAGTGCTGTCTGACAGCTGTGTGTTTGACCCAGCAGTTATCACCATGTAAAAGGCATCAGCTGGAGAGGGCCGTGACACTTAGGAAGAGGGGCTATCTCAACACAAAACACCCACCAAAGGCTGGGAAGCTTCCTGGGCGACCGCTCAAGAGGTGCCACTCAGCATCTCCGCCTGGAACCCTGTGCCTCTGCCCACAGAGCACTTCCTCATGACCTCCAGAAACAGGGTCTGAACACACAGATGTGTTGCTAGTGATGAGAATCTTATAAAGGAATTACAGATTCAGGCAGAACAGGATACACCCAATGAACAGACATGATGCTCTCACTTGAAAATGATGAATGGTTAATATTTTAAAGGGACAGAATAATTTGCTCGTGGTGTGGTCCCTAGTTAAACTGAATAATATGTATTTGATAATGCCTTTTACAATTTGCCTTGACTACAATAAGCGTGTTTTGACAGCTAAAGCTAACCTAGACTAGAAGCCAGTTCTTTGGGTGAATTATAGTCTTAGATTGGCTCATGACTCTCCACCATTGATTTCAAAAGTTTTCTTTTTTTCCAGAGTGGTCCAGGGCTCAATTTCCAGATTCCCTGTTGGCCACTGGTAAGAATCAGGCAGGGTGCTCATGGCTGTGGGGAAGCGACCTGGTGACACTAGGCATTTGGTTGTGCTTTACGCGGCTCCAGAGAAGGCATGGAGTGAAGGGCTGCAGCAAGAGCCTTCCACACCCAAGAAACAGACACACGGAGGAGGAAACTACCCCCTGGCCAGGGCAGATCAACCCTAGGCAGTCTGACTTTCGCTTGGTGCCCACTCTCCCAGGCTGCTGGAACCATATCACAGTGCAGAAAGAGAGAAGTTTTTCCTTCAGCAGTGGGGTTTTTTAGAAAAATCAGAGTTCTACACTTGGAGCCAGATGTGATGGAGTGAATGTTTGAAAAATGTGCAGCGTGCTTAAGAGACTTCCTCAACGGCACCGACTTCATCCATCACATGGTTTGTTGGGCAACAATCGGTCCAGATACGTCAGGTGCTACAAATACTGTCATAAAATTAGTTAATTCAGGTGTCCTGGGCACCCACTTCTCGGCGTCCTTTGCTGGGCGGTTTTGATGGCTTTTCTCCACGCTGTGATGATTTGCTGCTGCACTGTGATGTTTATGGGCTCCATAAAGGGAAGGTTCTAAAAAGATTATAGGCACTGAGAAAGGAAATATCACCTTTTCTTCAGGAGAAGGAGCAAAACAGACCAAACATTTTTGGAATTTCTTGCCTGCCATGAAGAGGTGATGGTTCCCCATTGACATCCTCAGTTGTTTTATATCCTCCACAAAAGTCTTCAAGAGGTAGAATAAAAATTTCCAGATATAAGACAGACTCTGCTCTGCTTATCCAGGGCCTGCTGCAGCTTGTTGGGAAAGTTTCATGAAGAATCGCTCCTTCAGGACACGGCGTGAGTGTGCCTGCCGGGAATTCACCACTGTCCCTGCACATGTCCCTCCTGACGGCACCAGCACCTCTTCATTTTTAAGCTATCCTTTTAAATCCTGAAAAATGATCTAGGAATTGCATAAAAGTGTTGCTTAAACTTCCGTTTGTCCTTGTTGTCCAGACTGTGGAATCTGGGTGGGGATTCGAGGTTGCGGATCCTCACATGGACATTCCCCAACCCACCAAAGCACAACACTCACCTTTACTTTGGAAAAGGACTTGAAAACTCCCGTGTTAGAACCCACTATAGGAAACAAAGGAACCAACAAGAAAATTCAGAAAGTGATCAGGGCCAGCCTCCGGCTTTGGGTACTTTTAAGGGAGTTTTGAGATTGAACTTCACCCTTCTTTCTCCAGTTAGCTCACCGCCCAATACTGGGTTGTCACGAAGGTCGGCAGGAAAGACCCTCCTCACATCTGGCAAAAGGGTCTCCAGGCTGCAGGGCTCTTCCGCACACTGTCTGCTCTGCTCCAGGACAGCACCCTAAAGCCCTTGGGGCTCTAGTCACTGCTCCAGGTGCCTGGGGCAGGACAAGAGCTGTCCTGGAGCATGCGCACACTTGTCCACTGGGGCTCATCACTGGAGCTGGCATCACCCCACCCCGCGGCATGTGTCCATGGTGGGACTGTGTGTGCCTGTGGGTGGGGACATGTGGGGGGGCTGTTCCATCCTCTCAATTTTGCTGTGAACCTAAAAACATTCTAAAAATGGTTGATGTTTTAAAAATACTGACTGGAGGAGAGAGGAGGGGAGGGAAGAGCCGCGATGGAGGATGCGGAGGTGAGGGAGCACAGGCTGGACTGCCGCAGGGAGCAGAACAGACAGAGCTGGCTCAGCGTGGGGTCCCCGGCCAGGCTGGTGCGAAGCCGGGAGTGGGAGCTGGCCTTGACCAGGGCCAGAGTCCATTCAGAAAGTGAGAAGAAACTCCCTGGGGGCACCTAGAGTGTCCATGTGGAGTGACCCCGCAGGAGGGGTGTGGACTCCAGGAGACCCGAGGCGAGAGCGTGCCCCCAGGCGGTCAGTCACACAGGACTCCTGGACTTTCTGCAGCCCCTTCTCAGGGCTGCTGCGACCGTTTAACAACAGAAAATCATTCTCTCAATTCTGGAAAAGTCCAAAGTCGAGCTGTTTAAAATAAGGGCTGATCCATCCTGGGATTCTGTGGGACTGTCTGTGCCTTTCCGCTAGTGTGCCCTGACCCAGGAGGCCTGTCACTCTCATGTACTCTGCCTCCACCTGGCCTCGTGTCCTCTCCTCTTCCACAAGGACAGTCATTGCATGTCCTCCACCCTGCTCATATATGACCTCATCTTATCTTGACAAATGACATCTGAAAAGACCAACCCAAACACTGCCAGAAGCTGCAGGAGGACCTGAATTTGCAGAACCCACTGTTCAGCCAGGACACTTTCATTCATAGCAACCCTCACCACTGGTCTTGGCTTGTCCCTGAGCTGTTGAGGGCTTCACCTGTGAACCATAAGACTGACCTCTATCGGAACCTCGGATGCTAAGCCTGGGTAGAGCTGGGCAGAGCAGGGCACAGCTGGGCAGACACCTGGTTCTGGGACAACACTAATCCCTGTCTTGAATGTTTGAAAACTCTGGAGGGCAGGATGCTGCAGACAAAATAAAACCCCTTCTCATGGTCAACTTCTGATCTAGGCAGTGGCCCCTCGTCTCCCACGGGCCCCCCTGCTCCCTCTGCCCCTCCTGCCTCCTGGATTCCCTCCTGGTCCCTCACACTCACACTCCAGCAGTCCTGGCCGTGGCCGGGTGAGGAGGAGGGGTCTCCTGGGTCCTGGGGAACTGCACGTCAGCTGGGAGCACAGGGCTGTTGGTGGAGTGGGATGAGAAACCCCACCCTGCCACTGTCTGCTGTCAGCCCGTGCTCTGGGGCTGCACGGTCCAGCCCTGCCTGGCCTGTTCCAGTATCTCCCTGATCTTTGTCACGGCTTATTCCTCCACCAAGTCAGGAGGGCAGCCAACTTCAGGGGAGAGAGGCTGATTCTAGAATTTAGGAGGGTGGTCAGAGGTGTTGGGATCAGACCATTGGATCTAACCTCAAAGATATTCCTGTAAGGAAGGACCAAGGGTGGCTTTAACGGGGATCTCCCTGGACAGGTGTCCTAGAGAAAGAGGACCACCTGTCCCAGGTGGCCTGGTGCCTGGGGTGGAGTGCAACTTCCGGTGTCGGCAATCCCAGCGACCAGGGCTCCTAGAGGCCAAATGTGGGTGTGGTACCTGCTGCAGGGGTCAGGGGCTGCAGATGTATGAAAGAGTGTGGGCGAGTCATCCCGCGGCCATCTAAGGGACGTGCCTCCTTGTGATAGGGGTCCTCCCACACCCGAAGGTGAGGAGCGTCCAGGGGGTGTTTCTGAAGGAGCGGGGCTGGACTGGCTGTGGCAGGTGTGCGAAGAGCGCTCTACTGGTGGCTCTGCAGCGCGGGTGGCCCTGCCTCTCGCCCATCCCCGCGCCCTGCCTCGGCTCCCTTCTTCAGCCAGGTGATGCCTGCAGGAGCCCAGCCGGGCGCAGTGCACCCTCAGAGAGGAGGCAGCCCGCTCGCCTGGACAACTATTCCCAGCTCAGGTTGCAGGGAGGCATCGCTGACTCCCTCCTCAGGACCTGCGGGCGCCATCCAGCCTCACCCCGCCTCCAGGACCTCAGGGCCTCTACTGCCTCCCGCAGAGCCCGCACCTGCCTCGGACTGGGCAGAGCCACCGGTGGACACCCCTGCCCAGGGCCCTTCCCGGTTGTTGCAGCATGTAATCTCCGAGAATGCCCTAATTTCTCTCCTGGCCTAAGCCTGTCATCAGGACTGAGACAGGCTTATCCCTCTGCACAGAGGAGGTTAGCCGATCACGCTGGAGTCAAAGGGGATTATGATGCTTATGATGTAATACACTGAGTCAAATTAAGTGCGTGTGTTTGTACATCAGAGGATCCTGTTGCTGGGCTTCAGTGTCTTCCACTGGGTCTAAAAAATTGCCAATAAAACACAAGTGAACGGAGAAAAACCCTCCAGCAGAGAACAAGAACAAAGTAAGGATTTTTTTTTCCTTGTCTGTTCAACCTAGTAAATGGAATTCTTAGTTCCACGGGTGCCTCTCATTTTTAATATCAAGTGGGGATAGAGCACAGGAGAGCTCTGTTCTGAATGGTCGGTTCTGGCTTCTGTCTAATGGACTCCAGCTCCATCAGGTCTATATATAGCACTCACAGAGAGAGCGTGGGGATTTGGGAACTTCTGGGACCACAGAAATAGCATTTTATCCTAGGCTGCTTCCAACTTCCTCTCTGCTCACAGCCACTTCTGGCTCCGTGCTCTCCCCTGCAGAGGGTGGGCAAGGGAAAATCAGTGCCTTTCTTTGAAGATTCTTTTGAGAATTCCCCAGGAAATGCCAACAGGCAAGAAAGAGAGTCTCCCGAGGTCTTCAGTGGACTCTGCTTGGCATAGATGGAAATAGACAAGATCTCCTCTAGGGCACTTTCCAGTAAATCCCATGTCTGTGCTCTTTCACATGTGAGTAGACAGGTGTGTGCCCAGACGTGCTCCCTGGCCTCCTGATGCTATCTCCTTGTACAGCCTTCAGCGGTGCAGGATAAGTCACTGCTCAGAGAGCCAAGGGCCTCCTGCCTCCTTGCCTCCAGGTGCTCAGTCCATAGAGTCTCCAGGATGACACAGGGAAGCAGAGCAGGAGTTCTCTGCTGCAGTAGATGGCCCTGTTTCATGTGGAAGATGAGTTCTTACAAGGAGTGGCAGAAGTTTCCTCTTGCATCTGAAACTGCCTTGGAAATAAATAGAGGTGTTGATTCGGGGGAAAATACGTGAAACAGAAAACTTAATCATAACTCCTGGTTTCCATTTGACATGTAGAAAACTAGAAAGAGAATTATTCTTACCTCTCCAACACCATCGACCCAGGTGAAAGACATGTAAATCCACAAGTTTTATGTAAGGCCATCAACAACTCAAAATACGAGGAAGGACAGGTATCTTCAGGAAACACAGACATCATCACTTGCTTGTGGGGCAGATGGCACCATACACCAGCCAAAGGAGTCAGTGACACGCCTGCTGAGCAGCTGCAGGCTCAGGCTGGCCGTGGGACCCAGGAGCCGGGGTTCCCTGCACATGGGAATCGGCATCTGCTCTTGGGCTCTCCTCCCCACACTTCATTGGGTGCTCACGAAGCAGAGTGGGGCCAGCAGGGTCCTGAGAAGAGTGGATCTGGGAACACAGCATCCTCTTTGGGAACACCCATCCCTGCTAAGAAACAAGGCCACCACACACAGGATCACCACCACCATTCCCTTGGGAACCAGCCAGAACCCACTGCAGACGGGGAGAGGAGACCCAGAAAGACCTGCCCCTGTCCAGACAAAACCCGCAGCCATCGGTCCATACTGTAGCAGACGCAGGAGTGGGACGCAGGAGAGCAGCAGAGGCTGAGGGGGGCCGCGGGGCCTGCGTGTGGTGAGTCTGCGCTGTGGGCAGGCAGTGGTGTGCTGTTGGAGGGTGCATGTCATCAGTCAGAGATGTATACAGTAAGCACCAGAGAAGAGGACCATGCCGTGACGCCCAGCATCACCACCAACAGGACTTAGCACGGTTTGGAACAGCCCAGCCGAGCCGCACAACACACGTCCTCCTCGGTCAGGCAGACATTCAATAGGAGGACCCGCTCTGTTCTACAACACAAGTCCGAATAAATTTAAGAGGATTTAAAGCATATGAAGTATGTTCTTTGACCACAATGTAATTAAATTATTAGGCTAAAAAAAACCACCAAAATGTTTGAAAGTTAAATAAGGCACTTCTAAATAACCCATGGGCCAAAGAAAATAGACATAATATGAAAATAAAAACACTAAAAACCTGGGGGATGCTAATAGATTACTGAGGAAGAAATAGACACAACAGTCACTTGTATTACAAAATAAGAAACGTCCCAGACCAGCAGTCCCAGAGTCTGCTTCAAGAAGTTTGAAAAAGTGAGCAAACAAAATATGGAAATAATAAAGATCACCATGAAAAGAATAAAATGGAAAAAAAAAACAGTAAAGCCAATCGAGGAGACCAAATGTCGTCTCTTTGCAAAGATCACCAAAAAATAATTAAAGTTAGTTAAATCACTAGGTGGATTGATGGAAAATAGAAAGGCACAAGTTACAATAACTGAAATAACCGAGGTACATTACCCCCGATTCCCTGTGTGCCAAATGGAATACAGTCTGTGCCAGGACAGTGGGCACCGTGACCAGAGGGGGCTTTCACGACGCCACAGACTGCAGGGAAAAGGAGACTGGGCGTCTCGGACATTCCTATAGCCATCCACACAACAGAAGGACAGTTTATGGCCACCTCACAAAGACATTCCAGATCCAGATGACCCCACTGATGAATTCTGTTGAATATTTAAGGAGTGGGAAAATGCCAGTTTTAGACAAATCCACCCAGAAAATCAAAGAAGAAGGGATATATTTGTATTCATTCTACGAATCCAGCACTACACCGATACTAAAATCAAACAAAACCAATACAAAAAAAGAATACAGTGGACCAATATTCCTCATTGATACAGATGTAAAAACTCCTAACAAAATCCTAGCAAATGGAATCCAGCAATATCTGATCGTGGATACTCTAGGGCAGCCAACTGGGTTTTATTCCAAGAATGTAAGTTTGGTGTAACATTCTGAAATGAATCATAATTCACCACATTGACCGATTAAGAAGGAAAAACTACGAGGTCATCATTACCGAATTAGAAATATTATCTGACAGAATCGGGTATGACCTACAATCCTCAGCCAAGTAGAAACAAAGGGAACTTCCTCCACCTCATCCCTGGGGGGATAAGCCCATAGCAGGCCTTGGACATGACGGGGAGCCCGCCTGTGGGCATGTGCTGGCCCAGGCCTGGCCACAGCCTCGGTCCCCAGTGGACCGTACCTCAGGTTCTGAGGTCTGTGGCCACCCCACTGCACAGCTGCATGTGTGTGGGGGAAGGCATGCAGCCAGCCAGCTTTTGCTGATAGATGACCAACACGTGGGTGTTCCACACCTAGGAGGATAGACACCACGGGATTGGATTTTATATGGATTATAGGACCATTTGTGTGTCAAAACCATGTTTATAAGCAGAGAACCTGTCTTCAGAGAAGCAGAATGAACATGAGCCTTGCATGTCACCACCAATGGAACAGAGCCCTCCTGACATGCGGGTCCCTCGTGAGTGGAGAGGCATCGGCTAGATCTCAGACGACATCTCTGAGGACAGGAGTAGTGTCCTCACTAAAGTCTCAGGTTTCATTTATTAAAGTGGGATAAAGACACCAACAGGGCTCCTACTTAAGGAAACCCAAATATGTAGGTCTAAATTTTAAAGGCTAATAAATCAGCGTTTTGTATTATACAGCATTAAATTTGTATTATAGGATTTTATAGCCATTCTGCACCATGGACAGCAGGAGGCAGGTGCTGTCCAGGGACCTCCCCACCACGGACAGCAGGAGGGAGGTGCCAGAGCCAAGGTGGAGTCTCCAACCATCCTCCCGCATGGCAGGGGCAGACAGCAAAGGTAATAAAATCTAGAAACCAAATCCTGCCCAGTCGGTTTGGGTCAGGATCATTTTATGAAAGTGTTTAACTCACGTCTCAGCTTCCAGAACGAGCCTGCCAGGTGTGATTCTCGTTCCCTACGCACGGGAAGCTGGTGAGGCTGGTGGTCGCTCGAAACTCAGCTCTCAGGGCTCTCGTCTGAAGACCCCTGATTGGCTGTGAGTTCACGCAAAGAGACATGGTGCTCTGCAGCAGGAGGGGAGCACCAGGAAGCTCTCCCTGGCCAACGTGTCACAGCAGGAGAGTGCGAACCCCTGTCATGGGCCTGACATTCTGTGACAGGCCCCAAATGGCTCCTTGACCTTCCTGCTCAGTCAGGTAGGAGCAGCCGTGACCGGGGGCAGGAAGCCTGGTGGGCAGAGCATCTCACGCCTGCGTGCCATGGGAGGTCGCAACACAGAGTCAGCCCTTCACTAAGGACTTTCTGACCCATTGCTGACCTGACACAAACTGGAAAAGTCAGGGGAAGAGACAGGTGGCCTTCATCTTGTACCTGCCCTGAGTTGGGCTGGGGAGGGGCCCTCTGAGGCTCAGTTCCAGGGGCATTTCATTTTAGGAAATGAATCAACGAGTTTTCAAAGTGTGCTGGAGAAATAGGTTTTAGGTGACTTTGATGCTTACTGGTGTCCACAGAACGGCCCTGGATAGCACCCTCTGTTGCCAATACTCACAGTGTGAAAGATTTAGGTCATGCTTACTCTTCATGTAAATTCAGCCAAACGACTAGTATCTTGGTGGGGATTTTCCCTCAGATCCATTTTAAGAGATCAGAATGTGATAAAAAATATTAGAGTCTTAATATATAACCATCTAGGCATTGTTGACTTAAAATGTTCAATCAAAATATTGCAAATCTGTATACATTTATGTAGTGACAAATGAATTAACGAAAACATTTAAATAAATTGTAATTTATAATTCTATGGTAAAGCAGATAGCTCACACTTCCAGTGTGGATTTATAGAACATGGACTTTACCTTTACCCCAACCTGGACCTGGGAGACGCAAACAGAAGCAGTCAGTCTCCAGATAGGTCTCACTTAGCCTTTATTGCCAAGACGCTGTTTGGGAGAAGAGGCCACTTCACCACTCAGACTACCTGGGAAGCACAGGAACGGGCAGCAGAATCCAGATCCCCCAGGGCAGAAGGTCCTCTCAGCTGGGGCTTGGCCCTGCGTAGCCCCAGGGAGCAGCAGACAGGAGCACCCCATGGTGTGCGCACAGGACCTCGGGACCTGGAAACCTTCAGGTCAGAGTAGTCCACCCAAGTTTGAACATGGTGTTGTGTCCGTGCCCGTAAGTGGTGTTGGTACATGTGTGTGCTGTTCATGTGTATGTAGTGTGTGTCTGTGTCCATGTGTTACGGTATGGCTGGTGAGCTATGGTATATGTATGGTATGTGCATATGGAATATGTGCTTAGTATGTGTGGTGTGTGAGTTCATGTGTATGAGTTTGTGAGAATGTAGTGTGTATGATACACAGATGATCCACACTGTATTGCATTCATGTATGTGTGTGGTGTGTATAAATGTGTTCATGTGTATATGAATGTGTAGTGTGTGTTGTGTGTGTAGTGTGTGTGTGATGTGTACAGTATTTGTGGCTTGTGTTTGTGTGTGTGTATAGGGGAATTTGGTGTATCTATGGTGTTTGTGTAGTGTGTAGAGATGTGTCTATATTTGAACATGTATGTGTGTTTACATGTATGTTGTGTTTATGCAGTGTGTGTGGTGAATGTTTGGTATGGGATGGATTGTGGTGTGTGGTGTATGTGCATGTGTGGGTGCATATCTAGGTGTCTATGGTGTACAGAAGGTGTTTGTGTATGGATGTGTGCAGCATGTGACACGTGCATAATATTTGTGGTGTGTGTGCACATGTGTCTGTTTATGCCTGTGGTGTGTAGGGCATGTGTTCATGTGTGTATGGGTGTGTGGCATGAATGGGGCCTATGTGGTATTTGGGGTGTGTGTGCATGGTGTGTGTGGTATGTGTTCACATGTGGTGTGTGTTCATGTGTACATAAGGGAGAGCGTGGTGTGGCTATGGTGTTTCTGTGGTGTGAATGGATATATCTGCATGTCTTTTGTATTATCATGTGTGTGTACATATGTTTTTGTGTATGTTTGTGTTTATGTGGTGCATGGTATATCTGTGGTGGGGGGTTCATTTGGGATGGGTGTTGTACATGTTTGTGTTTGTGTGTCTGTGATATGTGTGGAATGTTGGCATTTGTGTATGGTGTGTGTTGTGCATGGTGTGGTGTGTATGCTATGTGGGAGGTGCACATGTGTGTACATGTTTGTGTGTGGTGTTACAGCACATGTTCATCATGTGTAGGGGTGTGTGGCATGTGAGATGGGATTGTGGTATTATCATGTGTGTACCGTGTGTGGTGTTATGTGTTCCTGTGTGTGTGGCAGGTATGGTATTTGTGGCGTGTGTGGTCCGTGTAAGGTGTGTACCTATGCAGGCGCAGGTCAGGTGCACTCCCGGGGTCGGGGCCTGGGCTTCCCTGCAGGGGAACCCCTCCCCCCTGCTGGGCAGCACTAGGGAGAGGGTCACTTCAGACTGGGAGTGAGTGGGGGCTCGGTGACCCTGGGCCGCTCAGAGCTGCATCCGCAGGGGAGAAGGCCACCAGCCAGGGCAGAGGGTGTGACCCCAAGAGAGCCTGCGTGTGGGGTGTGAGGCGCGTGTCCCCAGGCCCTGTTGGTGGGAGGCCCAGGAAGAGCAGGCTTGGCTCAGAGGGCAGCTCAGAACCTAGACGTTCAACCGGTCCAGTACCCAGTACCGGGAGCCCAGCCACACAGCTGTCCTGGCCAGCCCAGGTGAGCCGGGCCTTCTCTGGGCTCCTTCCGTCTGCCCGTTTGCGGTGCGGGTTCCGAGATCTCTGGAGGAAGCTGGTTAGGACAGTCCGTTCCTGGCTGGGAAAGGAGGCCGTCAGTCCCTCAGAGCACAGGCTCAGAGGCCTGCAAGGAGGCGCAGCTGGAGCCCGGTCAGCAGGAGCCGTCAGCAAGCGCCTCCTGCGCCCGCAGGACGCAGCACACTGGGCGTGCAGAGGGCTGAGGAAGAGGGGCGCTCCGGGTGTCACGGGAACACGGTCCCCTCCTGCCTGATTCCAGTGGAAGCCTAGAGACAGGAAAAGGTCACTGGCTCAAATGGGTGGAGGGCGAGGCCATCCAATCAGCTGTCCTGGCCAGCACACCGCCCCTTCCACTGGGGAGTGTGCAGACCCAGGCAGGGACTCCTCCAGCCCAGGCCACCTGGCACCTGCTCTCAAGCTGAGACCACCCCCAGGCAGGCGCACAGGACGATGGCAAGTCTGGCAAGTCTGGCAAGTCGCAGAGGTGTCCCTGTGGACCATGCCCAGCACTTCCAGTCCGAGTCTGCGTTAAGAACTGGTGATAGGTTAAGTGTTAGGATGAAGTTATGTGACCTGGTGCGTTCTCTAAAGGGTAGGACTTTTAAGCTAAGAACAAACAAAACCTAGAAAAAAGCAGTTTTCAAAATATTGTTTACTTTCAATTTTTTTAAAATTTCTGATTTGCAATCGAACAATGATATTTTCCTTCAGAAGAGGGACTCTCCACCAGCTCACCCCACTGATTTGGGTATCTCTCTGAACACAAGGGCAGAAGGTGATGGCTGCACTGAAGCTGCAGTGTGAGCCCCATGGTCACTCGGTCCATGTACCTGGGGCCCAGGGGCACCTGGACTCAGAGTCCAGCTGGGCTGTCACCGGGCCACGGTATTCACAGTATCCAGGTGCTGAGCACCCACAGGCCTTAGAGGGACTCCAAGGCATGAATCGATGTGTTCCCAGATTCATCTGTGCTCAGTCAGGAGCATGAGGAGACGCAGAGGTGTGCGGTGCTGGGCAGAGCAGGCTCGGCCCGACTTCACTGCCAGGGGCTGCTCCTGTGCCTGGGCCAAAGGAAGCTCAGAAGGTGACAGCAAGAAGAGCTCCCAGGACACAGGGCTGGGGCACCGTCCGCACTGACTGCAGGGAGGGTATGTGAAGGGCCGGGAACCCTTCCCGACGGTCCTGGGAGACCCGCTGTCCTCGCTGCCTCATTTCTCCTGCGGGGCAAGTTTGAAAACCACATTGCATTCTTGTTATGAATTTCCCTTTGAGTTCTGAGTGCCAGGAATGTTCTGGGTTCAGCCTCCTGAGGTCAGGTGCTGAGGAGAGAGGTGTGGCCTTTGAGCAACCAGCAAGTCAGGTGGAAAACTGAAGGCAGCAGTCACCGAGGGCTCTTTTAATGAACGTTAATGCTCATCCCTTCAATCCTACATAACTAACCTAAAAATGCAAAAAGTTAGATTTGATATGGGTCAGTCTGGATCTCTCCAGTTAATTCTGTGGGAAATATATCCTGTATACTTTCCATACCCTGAGACATGATGGACATTTTGTTATGAGCTAAATGCAGAAAAATTAGAGCCCTGTGAGCAGAATCACTTTCTGTTTCTCTCTGGGTCCTCAGTGCTGAATCTCTGCACGTGATGAGGAGGACCATAAGGGTCCAGCCCCTCTGCACAGTCCTCCTAGTCCATAAACCCTCCCTTAGCTGGCTTGTTTGCATGCCCAGAGTGCATGGACTTTTAATAAAAACACTGAAGCCAAGAATGCTTTTGTCTTTTGTTAAATGAGGTAAACAACTGGAGCTGGGGAGCAAAGCCACCAAGTACAAACAGCTCTTCCCTGAGCCCCTCCCGTCAGCATCCAGACATGGAAAGTGTTGGTCCCTGCCACGCCCTGCTCGAGCTGTCTGGGCCCGCCTGCTGGAAAGCTCCATCTTGCGGATGACACCCTCCCTCTGCCACAGCAGGTATTTCAAATGTGCCCAAACAACAGCAAAGATGCCCAATGAGGACCACCAAGGACCCGCCCTCCCTCCGGCATGAGCATCAGAACTTGTGCTGTGCTCAGGGGATGGCACAGGGCTCTGGAGCCGGGGATTCCTCTCACCTTCGGCCCCTTTATTCCTGTTGGTGAGAAACACTCTCCCTAACAGAAGGGCCTGGGCTGCTTTATTAAGAGCACTGATAGCATGCCTTTGAAATGTTCCCTGGTCTCAGCAGCTTTCTTTTTGGTGCTGCACAAATCATCCAGAAGCCTGCCCTGCTCCACGACAGACTAGCCAGCAGACTTCCTGGTCTTCTGAGTGGAGCATGCGTGGCCGGGCTCGGGGAAGGTTTCCTGACACTGTGCCGACAGCCCCCCTCGGCATCTTGGAGTACATAGTGGTCCCCACCCAGCCTGACTCACACGCAGCATCACTAGAAGAATTCAGTCTCAGGATTTATTTCACCTTAAATATGTATAATTTGTTTTTTAATTCATCTTCTCCATTCTCACAAATCCCACCAAATCACAGAATGATTTCTAAAAATAGGACTAGACAAAATCTTGTCTTGTGCAGAGAGGTTCATTGTTGAAAAATCCAGGGTTGAAATTGTGTCTGTTTTGTGCAATAAGAAGCCTTTCTTCCTTTACACTCTTTTTCCTCTCTAGTTTTCTGATTATTAGTTTGGCTTGGTTTTGCATTTGATTTTTGCCTCTTGTCTACATAGTAGTCTGAGCTTTCCCTCTAAAAAAGAAAACATGAGTGGGTTCTGCTAGAGGTTGGTTATGTGCAATAATCTAACAGTAGGATGTGCCTGGTGACTCACAGTTCAGCTCTGCCGAGTTTTCACAGACACATTTGTAAGATGATTAACTCAGGAATTCATGCTGCTCAGAATAAGTAAATGGTGAGTGTTTGACCGTTTTCATGTAGAAACCTGGGAAAGCACCCGTCAGGATCAAGGACAGGGGTTTGCAGTCCCTGGCAGGCTTTGCAAGGGTAATAAAGATGCGGAGAGCTATCAGAGCGGGTTATTTACAGGACCGCCAGTGTTTGAGCACAGCTGGTATTTTAAAATCTGACATTATTTTCAGTATTTATTTTAAATCTCAATACTTAAATTGATTTAAGAAGGTCAAAGAATGTGCTCTTTCCCCCTTCACATGCACAGAATTAGGTTGACCCCCAAAAATAAAGGAAGGCAGAATTGCCAGTTGACTTTGAAGAGGGCAGGGAAGTTACCTGCGTGCTCCCTGAGGAACTCCGGTGCCCTGACTCTGAGCCCCAAGAAGCACAGAGGAGAAACGCAAACAGAGCCTTCCTGCGTCCTCCTTTGTTCCTTGGGGTCTGTCCCAGAGCCGAGTGCCCTGCCGCGCCCGTCAGCCTGGGAGGCTGTGCTGCCAGGGCTGAGCCGTGCGGATCGCCCGCTGCACCGTATGTGAACTGGGTGTGCATTTGCATCGCTTGTCAAAACAATCCTGAAATCCCATTTTCCTTTAATAAAGTATAGTTTTGTCCTCCAGATGTATGCTTGAATAAGATGTCATACTCTGTTTTTGTTCTGGATTGCTCCCTGCTGATGTTCCTAGGCAGCAAGAAAATTACCTTATTGAAACATATTGCTGGTGATGACTACGGTGCCAAATTTTACATTGGTATTACACACATGACATATTCAGAGACCTTTGAGTAAGACTATGAATATCAAGTGATTGAGAAGATTATACAGGCTCGGGCCTTTTTCATGGGGTAAGAAAGGTTGTGGTTCCAGATGAGTGTCTTTCAGATCAATATAATTATGTCATAAAAACATGTCACAAAATAGTTGACTCCACAGCCTGCACACCCTGCCTGCCATCGCCCCACTCTGTATTCCGCGTGGAATTACCTCTGGTGGCTAACGGCAACCTGGGTGCCGGCTTTTGTGAGTCTCCATTCCCTGGCATATGGGGGCATCTGGATTTCAGGGGCCGTCTGGCCAGATGTGCAGACTCATGGCCTGGTGGGGATCAGAGCGTTCTAGGTCCAACATACAGTGCTCAGCCAGATACCACCCAGGCACCCAAAAGGAAAGTGTGGACACATGACTAATGGCAGTGGGAGGGACCGGGAGGTCTAGTGACTGTGGGCCAGGTGCTGGTGTTGGCTGGGGAGGGTGCCCGCACCTGGTGCGTCTCCCAGCTAGCAGGTGCTGATGGGAATCCACAATGCCAGGCTTCCCCTCTGGGGAACAGTCAAGAAGCCCCTGCCACAGCCCCAGGGCCCAGGGTGGAGTGTGAGTGACTTCTGAGACATGAACACTGACAAGGAGAGGGCTGGATGATGCGTGCAGGACAGCCGTGTCGTCCCTGGCTGAAGACGCTCTCCCGGGGAGCACGTGTCAACATGAGCATGTCTGCCCGAGGTCACCCGGTGCTGTGGGCCACCTCTGTGTGGATGCACACCTCCTCCGTTTAGGAATCTGGCTTCTGGGTAAATGCTTCTGCATTTCGCAGGGGGTCTGGGGAGCAACGTCCTAACCCTAAGATACAGTTACATTATTTTAAAAGGATGCAAACACCCACTACTGGACAAAAATTCCCGATTTATTGGCTCATGTGAGTAGCATCCATCAGCTGATCATTTAGAGGAAAAAATGAAAATGCTCGGAGTGTGGGGGCCGTGAATGTGCCCTGCTCACAGTCTCCAGCAGGCTGCCGTCACTTGGAGGCCTCACACCATTGACTTCTAATACCCCTGGACGAAAAGCCAGAACAGCCAGAGAACCTTCCAGACTTATCTGTCACTTTAAAGGAGCCATTGGAACTTCAAGCAGCAGCTCTCAGATTTGGCCTATTTCTGAAGGAGTTTTTCACTTTCTCTATTGTGTCCCTCTCTTTCCTTTGCTGATCTCTGCCTCATTTCTTTCCTTTTCCATTATTATTTTTCAGTCACTGGATATGAGCTCTCTGTGCTCCTGCAGCTGCCCCACAGGGACCAGGAGGCTGGGCCCTTGCACCAGGGAAGAGACTCTCCAAAACCTGACCCCAGCTGTTTGGGAGCAAGTCCTCGACTCTGCTCTGGGTGTGTCAGTGACATCTGAGGAAGATCACCAGAATACGAGTTTTATTTTAACTGTCCTTCGTTGCTTCTGGTCTGTGCTTGTCTCATCTGTGGGGCTAACTGGCTGCTAAGGACAGCTCCCAAGAACACAGAGGGCTCCAGAAGTCGGAGGCCCCCACTGAGCAGCTACATGCCCCTCTGGACTCTACCAGAAAGCCACTCTTGCGCCTCAAACCCTTGGTGGCCTGCACTCCCTGCTCCCCAGAGCTCCAGCAGGGTGCCCTGCTGCATTCCCACCTGGCAGCTCGGAGGCCTGCGGATCCAGGGCTCCTGGACCTGGAGCGTCCAGACCTGCAGGCCGCACAGCTCTCCACATGAACTGTTCTGGAAACATTCCCTTTCTCAGCACTGGATTTTCTACACCTTGATGAGATTCTAGGGGAAGAGACTGAGCCCAGCTGCCCAGCTCATCACTGCACCAGGGTCCACATTTCCACAGTGCGGAAATCCCTCCTTGTAAAGGCCGGCTCCTTCCCAGTGTTTGCTCTCTTGTAAATGTCCACATTGTGAGGCATCATCTGCGCCTCCTGCGTGTTTATTATTCCATTCTATGTACTTTATAGAAATGAAAGTCCTCTCCCTCACTTCCTCTGCTTCTGAGGGATGAATGTACTGCCTGGTGGTTTTATTGCACCGGTGTTTGTAAAGGTAAATCATCCAGCATGTTCCCTCCCCCGGGGCCGTGTCTGCCCACCTCACACGGTAGCCAGCTGGCCGCACAGAGAAGACATCCTGTGGCTCACTTCCTCCTCTGGTGGGTGTCCGGAGCATCCAGTGCCAACGTCAACAGGGCAGGACCTCTGTTCTGGGTGAGCCCCCACCTAGAGGCCTGGGGCCTGGGGGGTTGCTGGGCACAAAGTGCAGTGCCCTCCACATCTCCTTCACCTTTTCTGATGATTTTAGTCCAACCCGGTGTCTGTCGCTCTGTTGTTAAACATGCTAGTGCAGAACGTACCCTTCCCGTTCCCAATCCCTGGGAGCTCCTCACCCCTGGTCACATCAACAGGCTCAGGGTATCTTCTCTTTCTTTTTCCTTCCTTCCTTCCTTCCTTCCTTCCTTCCCTCCCTCCTTCCTTCCTTCCTTCCCTCCCTCCTTCCTTCCTTCCTTCCTTCCTTCCTCCTTCCTTCCTTCCTTCCTCCTTCCTTCCTTCCTTCCTCCTTCCTTCCTTCCTTCCTCCTTCCTTCCTTCCTTCCTCCTTCCTTTCTTCTTTTTCAACACTTTTATAATAAAAAGGAAAACGCTTCTTTACAGAAAATAATGTGAAAGCTTGTGTTGTAAGGGACTTTCCACAGAGGAACACGAGGGAGAGACCTGGGTGCATTTCTGGGACCTGGCAGAGTCAGGTGAGCCATCAGACCCCGAGGCAGCGGGTGAGCAATGAGCTTTCTCAGGAAACAGACTGTGTGTCATACAGCAAAAGCTACCTGCTGTATGACGAGGAAAGGTGGCTCGGACAGTTGTCCTAGAAACAGCCACAGCTGCAGCCCCCCAGGAGAACCCTTCTGCGGAGTCCAGGGGAGCAGCTGCCAGCACGGTGGACAGCGTGGAGCCATGAGTAGCCACGCAGCTCAGGCGGAGGATGGAGTCCCGGCCTCCCCGCCCTCACTAGCCCTGACGTCTTGAAGCAGCACAGCTCTGCAGCACGAGATTCACCCACACAACCTCACGCACGCCTAGAGCTCTAGCCCAGTGGCCAACGTGGGGTCATATTCTTATTTATTTTATTTATTTCCAAGTGCAATGTTGGGAATGAACCATTTTAGACCTGGAAATACTCCCAATGGTGGGCATTCTTCTCTTTGGCCTGCACATCCCTCTGTTGTGGTAGGAGGGGCTGGAGGGATGTAAGTGCTTACTGTCAGGACATCAGTAGGCTGGGAAGAGTAAGTGACTAGCCCGCGCGCACACCTGGACCAGTGGAGACTATGACTGAACTTCTAACGGGTGCTAAGAATTCTGGATTGCAGACTGCCACATACTGGCACCAAATGTCCTGTTCCAGCTTCAGAAGATCCTTTAGCCGGCAGGACACACTGTGCTGATTAGACCTCAGAGGGAGTGAGGCAGGTCTGGATAATAAGCCAGTGCCCTCGACTCCGAAGGTGACCCTGGCAGAGTGAGCAGGTGGACCCATCTGAAGGCCATTCTTGCCCATGCACTCTGCACATTCTCAGCACCCTGCCTGGGTCTCTGTGGTGCCCACCACGTTGTGCTGGAGAGAGGTTTGCACCTGGAGCTCAGCTTCGAGTCACAGCTGTCTGGCATCCACCTGGGAGATTAACTCATGGAGCCTGACCCCAGGGACCCACCAGGATAAGGAAGATGGTGACCACAGGGCCCTGGGTCTTGAGTGAGCCTTTGTATCCATTAGAAGTTCTCTAATCAGCTGCAGATTTGACTTGCCTTTAAAGGATGTGTCTGGAGAGGGGAACACAGCTGCTAAGTGCGTGAGCAGGGGGGCTCTTCTGCTTCTTGGAGGGCCGAGGGCTGAGACTCTCGGTGGGTCAGGGTAAGCCCCCTCAGACCTGTGCACAGTGCCTCCTCCAACCTCACCTCACGGAGTGCACTCAGAGGTGCACTGTTCCTGTCAGACCAGATTCACCCTAAACCCTGAGTGGGGACTGTGTGACGGCTGGGGTCCTCTGAGAGGGAGGAGGCATGGGGGTCCAGAGCAGGAGTTTGGGGCTCTGCCCCTGGCAAGAGTCAGACCTCTGGATCAGGAAGGCCCGCCAGAGGCCTCCCCTGGCCATTCTACACACTCTCCCTTGAGCAGGTGGGACCCTCCCACAGGTGGAGTGGGGGGAAGGCGGGTGAAGGCCGTGTGTGCTCACAACGCGGCCCCTGACTGTGTCTTGGCAGGTGAGGCAGGATGGCTGTGGGCACTTCCACCTGCCTGCAAGGAGCACACCCCTGAATGTGGCCAGGAGGAGGCAGGGTTCCCCAGGAGAGCAGGCCTCCCCTCCCCCTTCACTCTTCCCTTTTCATACCCCGTGGGAAAGATCCCAGGTTTCCACCAAGTTGCACATGGAAGAGATGCTAAAAGGTTAAACGCCCAAAGCAAAATACCAATGCCCACAGCAACAGAAACCATCCATGAGGAGGACCCCTCTGGCATCGTGACCTTGATTAACTCCGGGGAATATCCAACCCTTCCTGCCTGCCCACCCTTCCTCTCTGTGTCGAGTCCAGGTTCCAACAACCAGCACTGGGCACCTAGCCTGCCTCCCGTCACAGCTTCGGTTTGACTTTAGGTACAACATGAAATACTATGAAAGGCCTTGTACTTTGGAAAATGAAAAAAGAAGGAAAAGAAAAATGTAAGTTCCTAAATGTAGACTGCCAGAAACGTGTGTGAGTATATGTGTGAGCATATTGTGCACACACATGAACACATGTGTGAGTGCATGAGCATGTGTGTGCAAGTGGGAATGTGTGTGAGTATATCTGTGTGCAAGCATGTTGTGTGAATGTGTGTGCACAGACATGTGTATAAACTGTTTGTAGAGAAATCCTGAAAGCTGTACAGATATTCTGAAACAGGATTCCAAGAAAAATAATATTTTCAAATGATTCTGTAATGATTTGTAAAAAAAAAAAAAGAAACAAAAACAAAATATAGACTCACAAATTAACAGAGACTTCAGAATCATTCTTTAAATAGTGCCACTCTTTGTGTGGACAAGGTTGCTGGTCATCCTGTGTGTCTATTTTGTTTGTTTGTTTTTTAGGCTAAAACAATTTCCTCAGGGTATAACAGTGTGCTTATGAGTTTAGTGATAAAAGGGGTGTAATTCTACCTTGGGGTGAATGATTGAAGCTGACCAGGCCTGGAGTAGAGAGCCCAAGTGGGGAGCGCTGTCAGGCATCAGTCCACCAGTCCCCGTCTGTCCGTCCCTCGCTGTGGCCCTGGGTGACGTCAGAATGAAACGTGGGACGTCAGCCCTGAGCACGTCATTAGAGGCAGGGATCCAGAGGAGTGTCTGCTGTGGCCTGAGCCTGCAGGGGTCCTGGCATGTGTCGGCCCCTCCAAGTGAAAGAGCGTGAGGGAGCGGCGTGCAGGGGAGGGGTGGGAAGGCACGTAACAGCCCACAAACACTCATCGCTTTAACGAGTGAATGGCTGATTCTGGATATAAAAGAGAACACTAAAACAATTATTTTATTAATCCCATCATAAAACTTTAAATAAGTTAAACAAAAATGCAAATAAAATAAGTGATAAAAATTTAATTAAATAAAACTTTAATTCAGTGATCTATAGCAATGAGATAATTGAGTAGGTTGGTTATTCAGAAGATGTATTTTTAGGCTGAAAATACTATTTTTTTCTAAATCAATTCACGTAGTAAAGTGGATTGATTTTGACTTCCCCAGAACTGACTGCTTCGAATGTTCTCGATGATCTGCAAGTCACTCAGGACTTGAGCGTCTGTGCTTAGAATGGCAGTGACAAGGAGTTTCAGAAGGGAGCAGCTGACGGTGCCTCAGGAGCAAGACAGTCCCACTCACGCCCATGTGCTCAGATTTCAGGCACAATGTGCAGTTGTAAAATTGACACCCAAGCGAGCCAGGCTGGGAATCCCTGCAGCACTCCTGAGGGGCTGATGGCCACAGTCTGTAGCACAGGCTACCAGTCACAAGCCTACTGTTAAATTCAAACGGGAAAATAAGAACTTTGTGCTTGTAGACCCGGGAAGCAGCCCAGGGCACTCTGCAGCCCAGAGCAATGGGGTGGGGGCTCCAGGGTCTCCGGGATGCATCTCCACCCTTCACCCGAATGGAGACCCTTCCCACTGCCACACCACTGCCATACCACTGCCAGGAGTCAGCCCCTCAGGGCACTCCTCCCCACCTCTTACCCAGGGAACATTTCTGACAGCCAGCAGCTGGAAAGCTCTGGACCCCAGCCCTGGGCTTCCTTGTCTGTGAGATATGACAGGCATTGGTGGCTTTTGATGCTCCTTTCAGGGTCAAGGTGCTAACATGTTCCTTGTTTTACATTTTTCCTATGTATAATTGCTGGTGGGACTGAAAATTGGTGAAGCCAATATGGAAAGCAGTGTGGAGATTGCTTGGAAATCTGGAATGGAACCACCATTTGACCCAGCTATCTCTCTCCTTGGTCTATACCCAAAGGACTTGAAAATAGCACACTACAGGGGCACAGCCACATCAATGTTTACAGCAGCACAATTCACAATAGCTAAACTGTGGAGCCAACCTAGATGCCCCTTAGTGGATGAATGGATAAAAAAAAACGTGGCATATATACACAATGGAATTTTACTCAGCAATAAAAGAGAATAAAATCATGGCATTTGCAGTTAAATGGATGGTGTTGGAGAAGATAATGCTAAGTGAAGTTAGCCAATCCCCCCCAAAAACAAATGCCAAATGTTTTCTCCGATGTAAGGAGGCTGACTCATAGTGGGGTAAGGAGGGAGAGCATGGGAGGAATAGACAAACTCTAGATGGGGCAGAGGGGTGAGAGGGAAAGGGAGGGGGCAGGGGATTAGCAAGGATGGTGGAATGTGATGGACATCATTGTCCAAAGTACATGTTTGAAGACACGAATTGGGTGTCAACATACTTTATGTACAGAGATATGAAAGATTGTGGTATATATGTGTAATAAGAATCGCAATGCATTCCGCTGTCATTTTTTTAAATCAATAAAAAAGTTAAGAAATATCCTATGTAGAATTTATAGAACAATAACTGAGCACAGCTGAGAGTTGACCCAGTGCCAATCACTGTTCCTCTGCATGGATTTATTTCACTTTGTCCCAGGAGCTTGGTGTTATCCCCACAGTGTGTGCAGCCTCTGAGGGTGTGACAGCGCAGGACTCAGACTGGGCTGTGAGGGCCAGGTCTGCCCCAGGGCAGGGACCATGGAGTGCTGTACAGTGGAGACCACGTGAGATCCTTCCGCTCTCGGCTGTGTCTTTCCTGTGTGCTGGTGGTGGTGGCAGGAAGAGCCAGGGCCTGGAGGGGAAGGAGGAGCTGTGGGAGGGGCAGGGGACACCCTGGGAACCCTGACTCCAAGGCCTCATCCCGCTAACCCTCAAGTTTGGGGTCGGTCTCCCCCGACAGGCGTCCTTCAAGTCCTTCAAGGTGAACTTAGCTGAGCCCGCTGGAGAGCTCAGTGCTGCTCCTCGCTCTCCAGGTGAAGACGCCGAGCACAGAAGGTCCAACTCTGTTCTCAATGGGGGCAGCCGTGGCCCACGGGGGAGGGGACAGGAGAGGACATGAGGAGGCCACCTCAGGACCACGGTGTGGCACTCTGGTGCTCCTGTGCCTGCCGGTGGCCCAGAGTCACTCCTAAGGGTGACGAGGGAAGGTGTCCCCTCCCGAGGGCCCTTGGGTGGGGGAGACCCCAGGCTCGTGCCAGTGCTGCAGCAGTGTCCCCAGGTGCCCTCCATTCCCATGACCCCGGCTGCTCCAGAACTGTGAGTCCTCACCTTCTGCCTCGCCTCATGGCCCACAGAAACAATCGGCAGCAGAACCGATCTCCAGGACCGTGTCGTGTGAACTCTGAGAGAAGCTGGAGCTCGTCTGGCCCAAGTCCCTTCTGTTAAACTCTGGACCACATTTGGGTGGTTTTTCCCTAAGTACAGTTAACAAGCAAGAGTCCCTTCCTTGGTGACTGCGTGTGCTTCGAGGTGCTGCCGGGACTGCGGGTCTTTCCAAATCTGTGGATCAGAAGGAAACCTGCTCCAACGTCTGCCTGGCTGTCTTCACATCCAGCTGGCTAGATGCAGCCTCTTGCTTAATGCTGAGATTCTGACCGGGCATTTCTTTAAACCAGTCACTAACGGTGGCATTAACAAGGCAAGATGCAGCAGAGCGTGAACCTGGGTGGGTTTGGCCCGTACCCACTGGGTTCTGCCAGACTCCGCCAAGGCCTTCCTGGTACTAGAGACTAGACAATCAGCGGAACTCCCCCTTCAATAAGTGGTCAGGACAAAAGGAAACACCAGTACAAAAATGAATCTTACCTTCTTCCCCCAAACCCGTCCCAGACTCCACACAACTCAGTCCCTTCAAAACCAGCATCCGGTGCTCCATGGTAAGTGGCCAGGGGCCACGACTTTCTCATTTGTCATGGTGCTGGGGACATGTCTGTCCCTCCTGGCGTGATCTCTGTTCCAGGCGTGGCTTGGCCTTCCAGATGCCAACATTGCTGAGCCACCTGCGCGGAGCCAGGGGCAGTGGGAACCATGAGGGCCTGTCGTGCGGGGTCTGCATGCAGGACCAGCCTGGTGGCCAGTGGCTGGGTCCTGGAGGTCAGCTGTGAACCTGCAGCTCCTGGTGGTGCTGCCCTTAGTCCAGCAGGCTGCGCTTTTGGCAACAATACCGCAAGAAGCAAACATCTTTGAAGCACATATTAAAAACTAGGTACCAGCTTTTCATTGTTCAAAAACTTTTATGACAAACAATTTGCATAAAATATCTATCATCATTTACCATCTCCTTGGAAGCCACAGTGGTGCCATTAATGTCACACACCTGAAGACAAATCCTCAGGGGAGATCCTAACAGCCTTTCTGCAATCCACGCAAGCTGGGAAGACTGCCACGCACGCGCCCGTCATCTGCCCTGCGTCGCTCCAAGGACTTGGCTTTAACATAGGTTCTAGGTTTTAAATCTTGTTGCATTCTGGTTTCGAGAAAGGGTCTCACTAAATCGCTCAGGCTGGCTTCAAACCTGCAATTCTCCTGCCTCAGCTTCCCCGGGGGCCAGGATTACAGGTGTGTGCCACCAAGTGTAACCTTCCACGTATGTCACGTGAGCATGACATCTAGTGTTCTTATTTCCTGTGTGGGTGCTGTGTGTGTGAACATGAAAGCACAGCATAAGTTGTTGGCTTTGCAACAACAACAACAACCTTTTGAAAAATTAAATAATTCCATTTTTGTCAGTGCCATTAGTGGTTAACTGGCAAAGAAGCTGTTATTTTTAATAATGGCTCAATAGTTTATCCATTTATTTATTCAAAACTTTTCTTTTCGGGGGGATACCAGGGATTTAACTGAGGGGCACTCAACCACTGAGCCACATCCCAGCCCTGTTTTATATTTTATTTAAAGACAAGGTCTCACTGAGTTGCTTAGAACCTCACAGTTGCTGAGGCTGGCTTCAAACTCATGATCCTCCTGCCTCAGCCTCCCCAGCTGCTGGGATTACAGGCGTGCGCCACCACACCAGTCTCAAAACTTTCTTAAGTCTAACAAAAGTGAAATTTGTAAGGTTATTATGAATTCTATGTGTTTAGTAAAATTTTAACATTGATTGCAATTTTCTTGGTGGTGGTGATTACAAAAGGCAAATCAGCCTTATGGTACAAATAGTGTACATCTTAAATCGTGGAGCTCCTGCAGCATTAGTGAATCTGGGATGGGCTGCTCTGCCTGCAGAATTCCTGGCTGTGTAGACAAGGGGTGGAACTCCACTGGGGGAAGCAGAGGTTGAACACTGTGCTCTGTCGATCAGAGTAACCGAAGGCGCTTCCCGAGAAGAAGTGGGTGTTGGCTGGGGAAGCTCCTTGGCTTGGTGGTGAGCTCTGCCGGCTTGGTGGTGAGCTCTGCCTGGCTTCACCTCACTTCAGCAACCGCTGGGCCATTAAGGGCTCTCCTGTGTATCAGCCAAAGCATCCTGTAATAGAACTGAGCATCTCATAATCCATTCCCCTAAATTTTTGCTGTATTTTGCACAGTTATTTAGAGATATTTAATCAGATCATTTAATCAAATTTTTGCCCAAAATGTCAACTTCTGAAGTGTTATTGAACTGCATTATTTCCCAGTTCACAAGTTACCCTTCCTCCTGGGAAGAGGCTACACAGACATCCCCCATAAGGCAAGACAAAACGGAACCGAGCCAAGTGATTGCTGAGAGCTCAAATGGGGTACAATTTAATTTGGAAATTAAATGCATTTTGGATATCTGAGCTTGCAAGTGTATTTAGATGAATTTTATATTACAATTGGAATTGTTTATATTAACAGTGCAGATAGAATGAAATTTGAGATCTATGATTTTTATAATCTACATTTGACAAGATTTTTGAAAAATCATAGTGAGACTTAATTTCAGAGCGTTCATTGTGTTTTATTATATTGATGCTTTTTAGTTGCCCTCCCAATAAAAAGGAAGTATAGTACCTGGGAAAGCATGGAGGCTGAACTCTGAGTGAAGGCAGAGACCAAGACTCTCCTCCACATGCAGAGCTGCCCCTGATGGCCCTGGGGTCTCAGGGTTCTGGGAGAGCTTCTTTTCTCCTAAAAAGAAAATACAGTCATGGAAAAGAGCCCATTACAATGCCAGAAATTTTAAGTATATTAATCATAACACTCAACTTTTGAAGATGATCAAAAGAAATTATATTAAAAGTTCAAAGTAATAAAAAACCTTAAACTATATTTTCAGAGTAGTGGGAAGACGTGAGTATGAGTCAGATAGGCCTCATGGAATGAATACTACTCATGCTCACTTAAGGGAAAAAACTCATATAAACAGGTGTTTTTACAGGTTGCTTTAGTGTATGCAGATATGTAGAGTTTATATTTTTCCAAAATAATTTGTTTTGAAATAGTTTTTGAGTAGAACTATGTTTTAGGTTATTATAAATATATCCACAAAGTCAAAACAAATTGCCATTCAAAAAATAAACACTTTGGGCTGGGGCTGTAGCTCAGTGGCAGCGCGCTAGCCTAGCATGTGTGAGGCCCTGGGTTCTGTCCTTAGCACCACATAAAAGAATAAAAAAATCTTAAAAAACCACACACACCCACTCTGATCATGGAATTCAACTCACTTTATCACTTTCTTTTATTCTGAAAGGTGCCACACTCAGATGACAAGTTTCGTGGTCACATCCCTATGATGCATGACCTCTCTGTCCCCCAGCATCAAGAGGGGGCCTCTGCTCTCTCAGTGGGGTCTTCATGGGACAAGAGACTCCCGACCCTGAGGACCAGGGCCATCAGGATGAGCTGTAGAGCCATAGCTTCAACATCCGTCAGAGAACAAGGGGGTGCAGGGGTATGGCCCATGGCCTTTCACTTCCTGATTGGGGTTTACGGGGAAAACAGTGCCGTTTTAAAGGACTTTGACCGCCTGTGGCTGGCATCAAAGTTCAGAACCCTGAACAAGCTGGAGCTTCCTGCTTTGTGTGTAGTGCGGAAATATGGCAGCCTCCAGGCCCAGAGACCTGACGTCCCACCTGGGGGACAGAGAGGTCATGCCTGATGCAAACAGATGGCCACCGCTGTGGAGCACAGAGCAGGGTTCACGGCTCTGCAGTGCTCAGACCTGGGGTCCCAGAAGGTGAATCCTGAGGCTTCCTCCAAAACGTCTAAGGCTCGTGTTGGCCAAAATCCAACCAGGGATGCAACAACAGAACCCCCAGTTCCCATGCAGACCAGGAGGAGCCACAGGGCCAGCCTGGCCGGAGAAGGCGCGGCCCACACTGAGTGAGTGGGGTGGAGTCTCAGGGACCTTTTACACAAACCGTCTGGAGCACAGCAAAAAGATAAGGTCCCATGAAAAGGCAAGAAAACGTCCCCATGGTCAATAGAGAAGGCAGTCAACAGAAGACCGAGACATCCAGGCTCAGCTCTCGACCTTAAAATGATGGGAATACAGCAGAACAGTGCCTCAGCACACCTGGAAAGACAGGGAAACTCCCTCTTTGCTAAACCTGAAAAAGAACTTGAAGAAGGAGAGATACAAGCTATGGGCAGAAACATCAGGAAAAGAGTAACAGGAAGAACACAGCCAGGACATGATGACCAGGGTGGGCACTGTGCAAGGACGTCCTGGGTGTCTGCAGCCCTGGAGCAGAGGAAACAAGGACGACAGAAGGGATATTTCAAAGGATGACGTCTAATGTTTGAAGACTGATAAAAGAAACTAGTCTACGATTCAGAAAAAGCCAGGTCATGCAACTAATAGAAATACAAATGTGAAAACCCCTATGTCTAAGCATATCCTGTTCTCCCTGCTGAAACCAAAGATAAACTGAATATGTAAAGAGGAAAATAATAACAATGTAAAGGACGCTGACTTTCCACCTGAAAGACAGGAACAGAAGACAGCAGCCCAGTGGACCCAAACGGGAAAGATAGATGAACCCTAGGTGCAGCAGAACACCCCTCAAAAGGATGAAGGAAATGAAAAGTTCCTCATCTGCAAAACTGCCAAGCTCTCCACTCTCAGGTCCCCCAGGCCAACAGAGCCAGATCAGGTCTGTCAGGAACAGGTGGCATAAGGGTGGTCCGTGCTCAAATCTTCCTTCTGCTTTCTTGGTTTCTTTAAGGCCCGTGACTCTTCAAAGCAGAACTGCAATTCTGTGTTATGGGTTTATTATATATCAAGAAAGGGCACAGCGCACTGCAAAGTTCATGTCTAACGGGAGGCAGCCAAGTAACGAGTCCAGGCAGACAGTGAGAAGTGCAGCTGCACACTGTGCTCTCTGGAGGAAGAGGCAGAAAACCACATCAAGGCACTCAGCTTCAAATTCAAAACAGAAGTTAGAATAGACTACCAAAAATTTCAGTTATCCCCAAGACAGCAGGAAAAAATGAATGAACACAAAGATAGATGGCACCAATAGAAATCAATTTCAATACTATAAGCCTGAACCAAACTGTATCCCATTAAACGTAGTGGGCTGAGCACACCCCTGTAAGGACAGACTGTGCTCCAGGTGAACCGGCTGACTCCAAGTCGGCTCCTGGGATGAGACTGCGTAAATGACTGAGCTGTCGGGGTTGGCTGTGCAGCTGGGGCTCCCCAAGTTAATTCTGTATCAACAAACATGCTTACTGAACCACGAAGAGTACAGTGTGCTCATCTGAAGCTTCACGCATATGTTATTAAAACTTAATAGTTAACTCTAGCAATTGTTCAAAATTCACACCTACCAGCATTTTTTTCCTAGAGGAAATTATATAAGATTGTAGACACATAGTGATAATTAAAAAAAAAACAGATTAAAGGCAGCTTTGATATTAGTCCTAAATCCTCTGCGGGTAATGCACCCCTTCTTGGGTGCAGCCCTAATGTTCCCTGCCCTTGGGGAGCATGGGGACTTCCAGGTGGAGCCCTCTTTCCACCACCGTCTCACATCTGGGAGCTACTGGTGCAAATTCTTCAGGTCCCACCTTTGAAATCCTGTCTTGTGGGAAGTGTTCTTTCTTAACCCCAAGATGTGGTTTGGTGACATCTGTCAAGTCCATCAGAAGCCCCTGTCACTCCTCATCATTGTTCCCACTGTGGATATTTTCAATAGTTTATCTAATTTCCTACAACTTACCAGGATTTGGTGGAGTTTGCTGAAATTGACATCTGTGAGGACAGGGTTCCCCCTCCCTCTCTCTCCCCTTTTGCAGTTGGTTATGTAATATAGCCCCCAGCACATGAGACGAACACAGTAAATGTTACATGAGTGATTATAAATACACAGAGTAGAAAATATGACCATTACACGTCCCTGGGAAAATTGGTTAATATCTGAGGAAATCAGAAGTAAAACTTGCAGAATTCAAACTAAATTAAACATAGGAATTAAATGTTAAAGTAAAGCATAAAAAAAGAAATAGAGGAAAATACAGGTGGACGGTTAAGTGCCATTTATATTATGGTGGATTTCTTGTACTTTTTACTTTAGATTCTACACTTAGGTAGAGCTTATGTGTTTAAAATTCCCTGGCTTTACATGTAGCTCTGTCATCCATCTCAAATCACATGTTTGTGAAATAAACACATGCATGTTCATGTGAACACCAGTTATCCAAGAGCCAACTCCAGAATTATTAAGGACATGTCTACCACATTCTGCCGGAGCCCTCCAGGCGGGTAGGCCAGCTGTTCTGTGGCCATCCTTGACACTGCCCACCTGCTGTTCCGGGTTTCTGCCTTGGTCAGTACTTCACTGCCTTAGCTACCAGGGGTTCCACTGATTTATGGAACCTGGTGGAGATTCATTATGTTCAACAGGACCTAGGCAATTCTATGTTGCTTCATTTGCCTATAAAATGAGGGTCAGTTTTATAATTTTCAAAATATTATTGGAATATTGATTGGAATCGCATTTATTTTATATACCAGTTGGTTTTAAAAAACTGACATCTTTAAAATGTTGTTTATTAAAATCCATGAACATGAAATATTATCCAATTCTCTCAATGATATTTTTAGGTATTCAGCGTACCTGGTTTTTACAGCTTTAGTTTGGTTTATTCTGTGTATTTTATTCTGAATACTTACATTATTAAATTCTTTTTTTTTTGTTTGTTTGAATGTTGGTAACATAAATTCTCAGCTTAATTGTGGGTCTTGACCTGTGTTCAGAAGACTTTGGTTTTACTTGTCATTTCTGGGTTGGGTTTGGTTTCGGTCTTTGGATTTTCAAGTGCATCATTATGATACTTGAGGAAAAGGCAGTTTCACTTCTCCCCTCCCCACTGCGGTTCTGCTGTCCTCTCTTTCCTGGCTGTGCAGTAGTGGTGGCTGCGGCCTGGGTGGGGTGGTGAGCAGCCCCTTCCCACCTCCCGAGCTGCAGCACAGGGCCCCCCCAGGCACCTAGACAAGCGCATGCTCCTCCTCCTCCCGAGCTGCAGTACAGGGGGCCCCCCAGGCACCTAGACAAGCGCTCGCTCCTCCTCCTCTCTGGAGCTCCGCTACAAGCGGCCGTCGGACTTTATCAAATGGTCGGGGGCATCTCCTGAGATGACCATGGAGGTTTCCTTCCTCGTCCTTTCAATTCCATTATTTGATATTGGCACATTTTAAAAGTCAACTGATGAAGGACAAAGTGAGGGACTCACTCCAGCAGAATTCTTGACTTACTAGAAGGTGACACTGATCAAGGTGGTGGAGTCGTTGGTCTGACCCTAGATAAAGCATGAGCCAGGAAAGCCGGCCCCCCGGGGCTCCGGGCTTCCCCACGGTCACCTGGTCATCTAAGGGTACCCACATCCCTCTCCATCATGCCTGGGATTCCTGCAGAGCACCTCTGCTTCCTGCCCCGAGGAGAAAGAAGCCATTCGGAGCCCCGGGAGCGCACTCCTTGGCGCTGACCCGGATGCCTGTCTGGTGCTGGCCACCGTGGAGGTTTCTGTGCAAACCTGCACCTCTGGTTTGCTGGGCCCCAATAGTCCTCGCAAATGCCACCGGACGGAAGGGTGAAAGAGCACCTGCGCCTCCACAGAGTAGACCTGCTCCACCCATCTCCCGGGGAGGCGCGGAGGAAGCCACAGGTCAGAAGGTCAGAGCAGTGACCTGTCCGGCCTCAGACGCCCTCCCTGCTCCCAGTTTGCCAGGACCTGGGTGCAGGGATGAGCAGCCGGCCTGGTCCTGCCCAAGTGTTTCTGTGCATTCACAGTGGGGCAGGTGGAGGAGGAGAAGCCAGCGCTTGGCACAGGAGGGCTGTGTAGTGGCGATTGGTGCCCCGCAGGGGTCCCTTCCCTGCCTCTCCTCTGCCCTTTGCACACCTGGCACCAAGGACCACGCGCCGAAAACCAATCCTGACTCATATCAGAAATTCAAGTGGCCAAGAGGATCAAAGCATCCCCTGAACTCCACGTGGTTTCTTGGAACCCCACGCAGTTTCTTGGAACCCCATGCGGTTTCTTGGAACCCCGTGGTGGTCGCGGGTGCCCAGATGAGAGCGAGCTCCGGAAGGAAGCAGAACTGCGTGCAGGGTGCAGAGCGCACGAAAGGGAGGGTGCGCGCTTAATCAGTTCCCGCACATCTGTCGTTACACAGTTGGGCTCCTTCACAAAGTCACCCTAACTACCTTAACATATGTAGAGCCAAATTAAAATTACTTTATCAATCTTTCATTTTCAGCTTTCCCATCTTTGGGGTTTTTTTCCATCCATGTGTTCATCGTTTCGGCAAAGCCATCTCGTCTCCCCAGAAGTCAGCCGGTGGGAGCCAAGGGTGGTTGAGGGGCTCGGCGGGGGCAGGAGAGGGAGGGAAGGTGTGATTTACAAGCCTTCAGTCCTTGTCCATATTCTACACTTGATGATTTCAATATTTTAATAGCCAACCATTTGTCTTTCTCTTTTATGGAACAATATATTTCCCTGAATTGTTTGTTTTCAATAAATTACTTTTTGAGCTGAAGTGCGATTTGGGGGGTAATGTAAGAAAGAATACCCATTTAAACATGCACCTCATCTTTGGAAAGCAGCAACACACCCTCAGCGTGATTTTGCAAGCATCTCTGGGTGGACGCTCTTGCAACGTTTTCTTGAAGTAGGGCCACGTGGGTCACAGCAGGAAGGAGCAGAGTAAAATGGAGGACAGCACAGGCTTGGAGGGATGTGATTCCTGGGGAAACGGGGAGTGCCAGCCAGCACCAGGGCACAGAGGGCTTCTCTAGCCTCTCTGAGTTCACTTTTCCCTTAAGCAGCTTGTACATGTGGAAGAGAAGTTCACCGCTGTCTTCCCCGTCCTTCTTCAGGTTTTCATGCAACATAAGGTCCATTTTATTTTCACTGCCCTTTCATCATATCCCACCCTCTTTGGATGGCGAGAAAAGCATAAGTCAGTCAGTTACAAAGAGCCATCAGTACATTGACCTGCATAGTCACAGTGACTCTGGGAACACATGGATTCTGTTTGTTTGATGCTGGAGTTTTCTTATCTTTCAGAGCATCTGTTAACATGCTAAAAACAAAAACAAAAACAAACAAAAAAAACAACGCTAGCTAGTTGTGTAAAATTAACCTCTTTTAGGGACTAGATAATAAATCATTTTTTTCAAATTAAAAGAAAAGGAAAGGTAAGTAGGCGTGTTTTTCTTTCAGACAAATGTTTTCTAATAAGCAGTAAATGAGAGTTCCCAATATTCTTGTAAAGTTGCCCAACAATGTCAGAAAAGAAAGCACCTTGCTTCAAGTCTGCCCATGAAGTATTCAGGAAGGGTAGTCCCCCACCTCCTTCCTGCCTCGGCAGTCGAAGGTTGGGAGCTGAGCTGGTTGCTTTCCGATCCCTGTGAAAATGCCGGCTTCCTCACCTACTCTCCTGTGGCCAGGGTGAGGCTTTTCCCATTGACACAGTTCAAGCGGCGCTACCACACTGTTCCTGTGTCTGGCGTCCTGGACACACATTTCTGAGGACACACATTCAGGGGTGCTGCAGGGTCTGGGAACCTGGAAGTGGCTGCCCCAGTGCCTTGGCAGTGCAGCCCGGGTCTTCCCAAGGATCCATCCTTGCCAACAAGTACACTGTCAGACTTGGGGACTTTCGCCAGTCTGGCGGGTGCAAATGGCATCTCATTATTGTTTTAATTTGCACTTCTCAGATTACTGATGAGGTTAAACATCTGTTCATGTGTTTATTTGCCATATTTTTTCCTCTGCAGTGAACCTATTAGGTTGTTTTCCTTTTTATTACTGACTTGAAGAACTTTTTCTTATATATATTTCAATGATTAATCCTTTGTTAGTTAAACGTGCTGCCAATCTGTACCCCAGTTTATGGGTTATCTTTTCCCTGTTTTCCTTGTGAATTTGAGACGTGGAAGTTCTTCATTTAATGTGGCCAGATTTCTTGTTTTACTTTCTTGGGGTGGTTTCCTTTGAGGTCTGTGTTCTCTGTGTACTTAATAAATTTTTCCCACCTTACGTTTGTAAAGTCATACTGAATTTTCTTGTGAAAGATTGAAGTTTTGTGATGTTTGCAGTACACTTCAGTTGGTCAGTGCTTATTATTTGCAGGGTGGTCCTGGATGGTGTTTCATTTTCCCCTGTGGATAGCTGAGTCTTCAGCACCAGTAGTCCTCAATTTCTACCTCCTTCCACTGCAATCCACCTCTCTCCTGAATTCCAGTACACTTTTCAAAAAGCTTCAGCAATTCTTACACAAATCTGTGGCAAATCTTTTTCAAAGATGCAGTCAATCTTCAGTGAGTCAATCGGATACCAACTAGTTCAAAGGAAGATAGAACGGATGCAGTTTGAGCGGGCTATATAGGAGTTCCTAAAGTAAGGTGGCTACCTCAGATACAGAACTGGCTGGCATCTTAGGTAGCAATGAAACTTTACTCTCGGGGTCCTTCTCTACTTGGCAGAGAGCACTTCCTGCCAGACAGATTCGTTTGCATGATGTTAATTTTCTACAAGAACTTGCTGTACTTTACACAGTTTGGATCCTTATCAACAATAGTAAATCAAACAAGATTAGATTCCCCTAAGAGACTCACATGAGGCTGATTGGTCAGATGACTCTGGCCAGTGTTGACGTCACCAGGCGGCTGTGAGAGCAAGTGTGGGCATTGCTGTGCCTTCTGATACTCGTACGAGGCTGAAGAATCTGCATCACCAACCTCTCCAGGTGCTGTGGCTGCTGCTGCTGTAGGAATCCAATATTGCCAATTTCTGGGCACCCATAACTATGATAAGAAGCACCGTTATTCTTTAATCCTGTGTCCAAGGGGCAGGTGATCTCTCCTGTTTCTCGATGTTCTGCTCCCCTGGGCCATCCATCCCTGGGCACGACAGGATGCCTGGTTGCTCTGTGGCATGGAAGCCATTGGAGGTATGGAGTGTGGGAAGCCTCTCACCTCTGTGCTTATTGGAAGAGTGACTGGCTGTCCTGGCTCGTTTCTTTCACGTACATGTAGAGCTGGCTTGTTAATGCACATGAAAACCAACCATGCTGTGAGAGGAGCAACACTGCCCCCGTGAACTTGGAGGACCGTTTTCCCTCATGCAAGCCCTTGGGTATCAGCAAAGCGTTTCTTCATTTAATTTGCTCTTTGATAGTATCTTTCAATAAAGCTTTGTTATATTCTCCAAAAGTTTTACATTTCACTGAGTGTATTGCTAGTTATTTTTAGGGTTATTTTAAAGAGTCTTCTATAGAAAATTTATTGGAATATTTACTCCATTTCTATTTAATGTGAGGACTAAACGTTGAAATTCACATCTAACTTTGTACATTTTTACTTCTTTTTTTATTGTTTTTATTTTTTAAATACATGACAGCATGCATCACAATTCTTATTACATACATAGAACACGATTTTTTGTATCTCTGTTTGTATACAAGCATGTTCACACCATTCCATGTCTTCACACATGGGCTTTGGATAATGATGTCCCTCACGTTCTTATTTTTAATTTCTTTTTGTCACAATTTCATTGTTGCTTTCTTGATTTTCCTTTTTTAGTAATTTAAAATTATATACTTTCTTTCTTTTAAGAGTAATTATAGGTGATTTACCATGCATATTCAACACTGAGAAACTGAAGTCATATTACTTTATTCTCCTTTCAAATAGATGTAGAATCCTGGAACTTAATTTGCTATTCTTTAGTTAGATTCTATTTCTATTAATTGTTATAAATACCTAATTTATGCATTTATCACTTTATATCACCACAATACATGACGTATGTCCCTGTGACTCTGTGGCCTTGGACTCCCTCTTCTTCCTCCAGACATGCATCTGGTGCTCACTGAGAACGTCCTGAGCCGGTCTGTGTGGCACACACCTCACCTGTATTCCCAGAGGCTCAGGAGGCTGAGGCAGGAGGATCACGAGTTCAAAGCTAGCTTCAGCAAAAGTGAGGCGCTAAGCAACTCAGTGAGACACTACTCTAAATAAAATACAAGACAGGGCTGGAGATGTGACTCAGTGGTTAAGTGCCCCTGAGTTCAATCCCCCTCCAAAATAAAAAGAATGTCATGAGCTTTTGTGGGTAGCAAGCCTTCTGATGTTTACACTTTATTGAGAACATCTCTATTTTATCCCTTTTATACAACAATAGTTTCATTGGCCAGAAAATTCGGGGGGGGTGGTATTTATTTTTCTCAGTGCTTTAAAGATAGCTGATTGGATTCAATGTTGTACATGTGTAGGTGTGTCCAGGAGTAGATTTCTTCCCATTTACCCCTCTACAGCTGAGTCCCAGGATTTGCTCTTCAGCAGTTCTGAGATAACCCTACCTAGCATTGCTTGCTATGGTCTCACTCAGTCAGAATACTGATTCCAAATGAGGGTCATCCCCTGCTGCTGCATCAGTGACACTTCATCTCCCATCTGTCTGCCTCTGTGCCATACATTGGTTGGTTCTTTTAACTCTGTATTCCAATTTACTAATTCTCTTTCCAGTTGGGTCTAATGCACCACTTAATCTATCCACCAGGTTTTTTATTTTAAGTATTATATGATTTTTATTTAATGTAAATGTTTGCTAATTTGGAGGTTCTCATATCCTTGCCACATCATTTGATAATACCCTTAGTATGTTCTAGTTAATTGGCTTTATTTTGTAGAGCAGTTTTAGATTTACTGAAACACAGAAAGAACGCCCAGAGTCCCCCTGGACCCCTTCCCCTACACCTTGTTTCCCCCCACCAGACCCATGGCCCTCCTGGCAGGGCAGTCCGTTTGCCAAGCTCGTGAATCAGTACTGACGCACTGCTATTGACCACATCCATGGCTTTCATAGGGTTCCGTCTTCATGACGTAGAGTCTGTGGGTTTTAGCAAACATAATGGCAAGTATCATCGCCAGAGCATCACACAGAATTAGTTCTCCAAAACTTCCTCCATGCCTGCTGTCCCCCTCCCCAGGCTCCTTCGCCTGACACTGGTCTTTCACTGTCCTCAGTGTGGTCTTTTCCAGGGGGTCATGTGGTCACAACCATGCAGCGTGCAGCCTTCTCAGATTGGTTTCTGTCACTGAGGATGTGCCCTTGAGCTTCCTCCACGTATTTTCATAGCTTATGGCTTGTTTTTTATCACTGACCAATGTCCGCCTTCAGGTGACCCAGCTTGTTTTTCCAGCCACTTACAGAAGGACATCCTGCTTGCTTCTGAGTTTTGGCCATCAGGAAGAAGGCTGCTATGAACACCCTGGGAAGACCTCTGTGTGCACGCGACTCACTGGGCGGTCAGGAGGGTTGCCAGGGATCGCTGGGCATGAGGCGAGCGCGTCTTGGCTGTGTGAGACCCGCCGGCCTCTTGCCCCAGCCGCCAGTGGCAAGTGAGCCCTCCCGTCATGCCCCCTCCTCCCCCACCCTTGCTGTTGCTGGTGTTCTGCATTTTGGCCGCTCTGGCAGGCGAGCAGAGGTATTTCAACTTGGATTTCCCTGAGTATAGGGGATGTGGAACCGCTTGTCTGGGGCTTATTTGCTGTCTGTCTGTCTTCCTTGTTGAGGCATCTGTCCAGGTCTTTTGCCCAACTTGTAACTGGGTTGCTGGTTTCCTTGTGGATAAGTTGGAAGTGTTCTGTGTGTATTTTGAGTTCCATTCTTTTATCATATATGAGTTTTGCAAAAATTTTCTTCCGGCTGTGGCTTGTATTTTCATTCTCTTCAGAGAGTCTTTCACAGTGTAAGTTTTGATTTTAATGAAGTTAACCTATGCATCTTACATTTCATGGACTTGATTTTGGACGGTGATTTTGGTTATCAATGAATCCAAAGCCAGCTAGGTTTGCACCTCTGTGATCTTCTAGTCTTACAGTTTTGTGTTGAAAGCCACAACCAAGTCAAGATGGTGCCTGGCATTTTGCCAGAAGGAGTAGTTGAGAAGTAACGCCAGTGAGCCATTAAGATGATGATCATTAAGTTAAGCTGTGTATAATTATTAAGATAATGACTGATTGCTGTAACTGGATGATGCTAAATTGAAACAAGTTGTGTATTCAGTTGTATATATAAACCTCTGCTGTCGGGCAATAAGGCAACTCCTGCTACCTCGGGTGCCCGCTACTTTTGAGTTCTCATGGAGTTCCCATTGAGTTCCCGTTAGTTCTCGAGGAGTTTCCATTGAGTTCCGGTTGAGTTCCCATTGGGTTCAGGCAATAAAGTAGTTCCTGTTTGAACCTACAAGTGGCTTGTGACCTCCCGATTATTTGTGCCCAGCCAGACTACAGCAGTTTTGCACTTTATAATTAGGCCTCTGATCCTAAATATCTGTGATCCCCCACTGAGTTACTTTTTGTGAGGAGTTTAAGGTCTGTGCCTAGGTATTTTCAGGGGGATGCTCAGTTAACACAGCCATCTCTGCTCCACTCTGTGCCTCTGCTCCTTTGTGACTGTACTTGTGTGGGTCTGTTGTGTTGCCTGCGTCCTCTGCTCTGTCAAGTGCAAAGCTGTCAAGATCACAGTAATTGTCGGGGTCAGGGCATGTCAGTCCTCCAACTTTGTTCTTGGCCTAGTAATTTCCAAAATGTAGGAATTAGGTATGTATTTAAATATTATATGCAAGAATCCCCAAATCTGCAGAACTCGTAGTCTGATTCTGTGATTTTTGCTGCTCCTAAACCCTGCTGTTTTCTTCTCTTTTACTATTTTGTTTTAATTGTAGGTGGACATAATACCTCTATTTTATTTTTATGTGGTACTGAGGATCAAATCCAGGGCCTCACACATGCTAGACGAACTCTCTACCACTGAGCCACAACTCCAGTTCCCCTGCTGGATTTTTAATTGTTGGAAATACTGAGCTCACATTTTCTGCAGAAATTCTTTGAGGCCTTTGTGAAGGTTCTTTCCCTCATAAAAGATCTTTGCTTGGTTCTCAGTTGCGCTGCAGGACCCCCTATAGCAGGTTTCAGCCTAGGTCACTGGAACACTCCTGCTTGATGCACAGGTGGAAGTGGGGAACTTCAGAGGTGTTTTTTGGTTCTTCTCACATAGATGAGGAACAGACACTTTTCTTTATCATCGTGTTTTGTGGGTCAGGTGGGATTGTCAGATAAAACACAGCATGTCCATTCCAGTTTCAGACATACTAAGTAGAGCCTTACTATCTGCAGCCACAGACTGACTTAGACAACAAGACTCACGTTTGCCTGAAATCACATCCAGCTGGGTCCTCGGGGGCTTATCACAGTCTCGCAAGCTGAGCCAGAGTGCTTTGAGAACAGTTCCTCTCTCCCTTGGGGTCAACCTGGGGTGCTCCGGTTTGAAAGTTGGTGGGTGTTAGAGGAGGCCATCCCTGTCTCCTTAGAGAGCCCCAGGTGCTGCTGACGGCAGGGCCCAGCCGTTACATTTGGGCATCCATGGTGCTGTCCATTCATTCTTTGCTAGCTCAGGGTTGCACCGGGATTTTAAAACACCTTCTCCCCAGCACTCAGGAGCAGTCCGCAACAGGAGAATGTTGCTGACATCTCATCCAAAGCACCATCTGGCTTGCTGGGGCATTCCTTGTCCAGAGAACGAGCCCTCCTCAGAGAAGGCACTGGGGGGAGGGTGGTGCATGCTCCAAGCACAGGGAGGTCTGTGCACTGTGTGCCCAGGGCCTCCGAGAAGCTGGACTAGGGTCTCCATCTGACCGCTGTCTCCAGAGCCTCAGCAGGTGCCCAGGCAGAGGATCCTTGCAGGGACTCCTCCACAGGCCCTGTCCAGCTGCAGGTCAAGGTAGCGCAGAGACTGTGTCGGTGTCTATGAACCCAGAGGGCCAGAAGTGAAGATGAGCCTGGCCATGTGCAGCCTCACTGAGTGGCTGGGCAGTGAGGGCTGCAGACAGCAGGTAGGCAGAGAAGTGTGGCCCATGGAGGAGACCTCTTTAATGGAGCGGGCAGACACCTGAGGGGAGAGCATGCACTTGGGGGTGCCTGGGCTGGGACTGAGTTTAGCCAAACCTCCACAGATTTGAACTTCAGCATCTAGCTTGGCCACCGGACACTCCATTTTCCTTACTTTAAATCATGGGGTCTGTGCAAAGGAACATGCAGGGAGGCACTGTGTCCACCCTGGCCTGGGATCGCAGCACAGCTCCTGGAGTGACATGTCTGCACTTGCCCAGGGATAGGCTCCTGCCCAGGGAGGCAGCCAAACCAGGTGAGCAGAGCAGGGGAGCTGGACCACCCAGAAGCATGGGCACAGAGGCTCCCAGAGCCAAGCTCAAGCCCAGAAATGTGAACAGGGTGACAACGGAATAAATAGTCACGTCAACAAAAGTGAGGAAGATAGAAAATACAAGAGAGGGTCAGCAAGGATGAAAGAAGGTGGATCAAATACCCTAACATGAATCTGCCATAAAAAGTAGATTGCTAAGATTGGGTTGAAAAGTTAGAAATGCCATGTGGCTATCAAGGTAAAGTAAAAAAAATAAAGACCATGAAACATAGCATCAAATAAATGTGAGTGAGTAAGGAAGCAGACAATATTCACAGCGAGGTGCAGCGCCTTGAGGCTTCTTCCAGTTCAGCCTGCTACAGTGAAAGCTGAGTGCAGGGCTGGGTGTGGACCCTGCTGCTATCTTCTCTGCAGCATCAAGAGAACAGGTCTGCAGCGCCCCACAGTCCCATGAACCCTACACACATGCCGACCCCGTATATCTGATCCCCTTCTCCATCCAAAGGTCTCTACATGACCCTCTTCTCCATGCACAAGCTCTCTCTTTGTGACGCCCTTCTCCATCCCAAGGCTCTCTGTGTGATCCCCTTCTTCATCCCCAGGCTCTCTGTGTGACCCCCGACTCCATCCCCAGGCTCTCTGTGTGATCCCTTTCTCCATCCCCAAGCTCTCTGTGTGATCCCCTTCTCCATGCCCAGTCTCTGTGATCCAATTCTCCCTGCCCAGTCTCTATAATCCGCTTCTCCCTGCCCAGGCTATCTGTGTGATCCCCTTCTGCATCCCCAGGCTCCTTGTGTGATCCCATTCTACATGCCCAGGCTCTTTGTGTGATCCCCTTCTCCATCCCCAAGCTCTCTGTATGATCCCCTTCTTCCTGCCATGTCTCTGTGATCCACTTCTACCTGCCCAGTCTCTGTGATCCGCGTCTCCCTGCCCAGGCTTTTGTGTGATCCCCTTCTCCATCCCCAAGCTCTCTGTGTGATCCCCTTCATCATCCCCAAGCTCACTATGTGATCCAATTCTCCATCTCAAAACTCTCTATGTCATCCCCTTCTCCATTCCCAGGCTCTCTGTGTGATCCCCTTCTCCATCCCCAAGCTCTCTGTGTGATGCCCTCCTCCATGCCCAAGCACTCTCTTTGTGACCCCCCTCTCCATCCCCAGGCTCTCTGTGTGATCCCCTTCTCCATCCCAAGGCTCCCTGTGTGATCCCCTTCTCCATCCCAAGGCTCCCTGTGTGATCCCCTTCTCCATGCCCAGGCTCCCTGTGTGATCCAATTCTCCATGCCCAGGCTCCCTGTGTAATCCCCTTCTCCATGCCCAGGCTCTCTGTGTGATCCCCTTCTCCATCCCCAGGCTCCCTGTGTGATCCAATTCTCCATGCCCAGGCTGTCTGTGTGATCCCCTTCTCCATCCCCAAGCTCTCTGTGTGATCCCCTTCTCCCTGCCAAGTCTCTGTGATCTGCTTCTTTCTGCCCAGTCTCTGTGATCCACTTCTCCAGACAAGGCTCTCTGTGTGATCCCTTTCAACATGCCCAGGCCCTCGGTGTGATCCCCTTCTCCATCCCCAGGTTCTCTGTGTGATCCCATCTCCATGACCAAACTCCCTGTGTGATCCCCTTCTCCATCCCCAGGTCCTCTGTGTGATCCCATCTCCATGACCAAACTCCCTGTGTGATCCCCTTCTCCATCCCCAGAATCTTTGTGTGATCCCCTTCTCCATCCTCAATCTCTCTGTGTGATCCCGTTCTACATGCCCAGGCTCTAGGTGTGAACCCCTTCTCCATGCCCAGGCTCTCTGTGTGATCGCCTTCTGCATCCCCAGGCTCCCTGTGTGATCACCTTCTCCATTCCCAGGCTCCCTGTGTGATCCCCTTCATCATCCCCAAGCTCTCTGTGTGATCCCCTCCTCCATGCTCAAGCTTTCTCTTTGTGACCCCCTTCTCCATCCACAGGCTCCCTGTGTGATCCCCTTCTCCTTCCCCAAGCTCTCTGTGTGATCACCTTTTCCATGCCCAGGCACTCTGTGTGATCCTCATCTCCATACCTAAACTCCCTGTGTGATCCCCTTCTCCATCCCCAGGCTCTCTGTATGATCCCCTTCTCCTTCCCCAATCTCCCTGTGTGATCCCCTTCTCCATCCCCAGAATCTTGTGTGATCCCCTTCTCCATCCTCAATCTCTCTGTGTGATCCCCTTCTCCATCCCCAGGCTCCCTGTGTGATCTCCTTCTCCATCCCCAGGCTCCCTGTGTGATCACCTTCTCCATCCCCAGGATCTCTGTGTGATCACCTTCTCCATCCCAGGGCTCTCTGTGTGATTCTCATCTCCATCCCCAAACTCCCTGTGTGATACCCTTCTCCATCCCCAGGCTCTCTGTGTGATCCCCTTCTCCATCCCCAGACTCCCTGTGTGATCCCCTTCTTCATCCCAATGCTCTCTGTGTGATCCTGTGCTCCCTGCCCAGGCTCTCTGTGTGATCCCCTTCTCCCTGCCAAGTATCTGTGATCGGCTTCTTTCTGCCCAGTCTCTGTGATCCCCTTCTGCATCCCCAGGCTCTCTGTGTGATCCCCTTCTCCATTCACAGGCTCTCTGTGTAATCCAGTTCTCCATCCTTAGGCTCTCTGTGTGATCCCTTTCTGAATCCCAGGGCTCCTGTGTGATCCTCATCTCCATCCCAAAACTCCCTGTGTGATCCCTCTTCTCCATCCCCTGGCTCTCTGTGTGATCCCCTTCTCCATCCCCAGGCTCTCTGTGTGATTCCCTTCTCCATCCCCAGAATCTGTGATCAGCTTCTTTCTGTCCAGTCTCTGATCCACTTCTCCCTACTGAGGCTCTCTGTATGATCCCCTTCTCCATCCAGGGATCTTACTGTGATCCACTTCTCCATCCCTATTCTACCTGTGTGATACCCTTCTCCATGCCCAGGCTCTCTGTGTGATCCCCCTTCTCCATCCCCAGGCTCTCTGTGTGATCCCCTTCTCCAACTCCAGGCTCCCTGTGTGATCCCCTTCTCCATGCCCAGGCTCTCTGTGTGATCCCCTTCTCCATCCCCAGGGTCCCTGTGTGATCCCCTTCATCATCCCCAAGCTCACTATGTGATCCACTTCTCCACTGCCAAGCTCTCTATGTGAACCCCTTCTCCATTCCCAGGCTCTCTGTGTGATCCTCTCCTCCATGCTCATGCTCTCTCTTTGTAACCCCCGTCTCCATCCCAAGGCTCTCTGTGTGATCCCCTTCTTCATCCCAGGCTCCCTGTGTGATCCCCTTCTCCATCCCCAATCTCTGTGTGATCACCTTCTTCATGCCCAGGCTCTGTGTGATCCCCATCTCCATCCCCAAACTCCCTGTGTGATCCCCTTCTCCATCCCCAGGCTTCCTGTGTGATCCCCTTCTCCATCCCCAGGCTCCCTTTCTGATTTCCTTCCTGATGCCCAGGCTCTCTGTGTGATCTACTTCTCCATCCCCAGGCTCCCTGTGTGATCCCCTTCTCCATCCCAAGGCTCTCTGTGTGATTCCCTTCTCCCTGCCCAGTCTCTGTGATCAGCTTCTTTCTGCCCAGTCTCTGTGATCAATTTCTCCCTACTGAGGCTCTCTGGGTGATCCCCTTCTCCATCAGGGGCTCTCTGTGTGATACACTTCTCCATTCCCATTCTCTCTGTGTGATCCCCTTCTCCATCCCTGGTCTCCCTGTGTGATCCCCTTCTCCATCCCCAGGCTCCCTGTGTGATCCCCTTCTCCATCCCCAGGCTCTCTGTGTGATCGACTTCTCCATCCCCAGGCTCCCTTTCTGATTTCCTTCCTGATGCCCAGGCTCTCTGTGTGATCTACTTCTCCATCCCCAGGCTCTCTGTGTGATCCCCCTTCTCCATCTCCAGGCTCTCTGTGTGATCCCCTTCTCCATTCTCAGGCTCTCTGTGTGATCCCCTTCTCCATCCCCAAGCTCTCTGTGTGATCCCCTCCTCCATGCTCAGGCACTCTCTTTGTGACCCCTGTCTCCATCCCAAGGCTTTGTGTGATCCCTTTCTCCATGCCCAGGTTCTATGTGTGATCACCTTCTCCATGCCCAGGGTCTCTGTGTGATCCCTCTTATCCATCCCCAGGCTCTCTGTGTTATCCCCTTCTCAATCCCCAGGCTCGCTGTGTGATCTCCTTCTCCATCCCAGGGCTCTCTGTGTGATCCTCATCAACATCCCCAAACTCCCTGTGTGATCCCCTTCTCCATCCCCAGGCTCTCTGTGTGATCCCCTTTCTCCATCCCCAGGCTCTCTGTGTGATACCCTTCTCCATCCCCAGGCTCCCTGTGTGATCCCCTTCTCCATCCCAAGGCTCTCTGTGTGATCCCCTTTTCCATGTCCAGGCTCCCTGTGTGATCCAATTCTCCATGCCCAGGCTCTCTGTATGATCCCCTTCTCCATCCCCAGGCTCTAGGTGTGATCCCCCTTCTCCATGCCCAGGCTCTCTGTGTGATCCCCATCTCCATCCCCAGGCTCCCTGTGTGATCCCCTTCTCCATGCCCAGGCTCTCTGTGTGATCCCATTCTCCATCCCCAGGCTCTCTGTGTGATCCCCTTCTCCATCCCCAGGCTCTCTGTGTGATCCCCTTCTCCATGCCCAGGCTCTCTGTGTGATCGCCTTCTCCATCCCCAGGCTCCCTGTGTGATCCCCTTCATCATCCCCAAGCTCACTATGTGATCCACCTCTCCATCGACAAGCTCTCTATGTAATAAACTTCTCCATTCCCAGGCTCTCTGTGTGATCCCCTTCTTCATCCCCAGGCTCTCTGTGTGATCCCCTTCTCCATCCCCAGGCTCTCTGTGTGATTCCTTTCTCCATGCCCAGGCACTCTGTGTGATCCTCATCTCCATACCTAAACTCCCCATGTGATCCCCTTCTCCAATACCCAGGCTCTCTGTGTGATCCCCTTCTCCATCCACAGGCTCCCTGTGTGATCTCCTTCTCCATCCCCAGGCTCCCTGTGTGATCACCTTCTCCATGCCCAGGCTCTCTGTGTGATCCCTTTCTCCATCCTGGGCTCTCTGTGTGATCCTAATCTCCATCCCCAAACTCCCTGTGTGATCCCCTTCTCCATCCCCAGGCTCTCTGTGTGATCCCCTTCTTTATCCCAGGGCTCTCTGTGTGATCCAATTCTCCATCTCCAAACTCCCTGTGTGATCCCCTTCTCCATCCCCAGGCTCTCTGTGTGATCCCCCATCTCCATCCCCAGGCTCTCTGTGTAATCCCGCTTCTCCATCCCCAGGCTCTCTGTGTGATCCCCTTCTCCATCCCTGGGCTCACATTGTGATCCCCTTCTCCATCCCCAGGCTCTCTGTGTGATCCCCTTCTCCATCCCAATGCTCTCTGTGTGATCCCCTGCTCCATCCCAATGCTCTCTGTGTGATTGCCTTCTCCCTGCCCAGGCTCTCTGTGTGATCCCCTTCTCCATGCCCAGGCTCCCTGTGTGATCCAATTCTCCATACCCAGGCTATCTGTGTGATCCACTTCTCCATCCCCAAGCTATCGGTGTGATCCCCTTCTCCATCCCCAGGCTCTCTGTGTGATCCCATTCTCCATCCTCAGGCTCTCTGTGTAATCCAGTTCTTTATCCTTCGGCTCTCTGTGTGATCCTTTTCTCCATGCCCAGGCTCTCTGTGATCCCCTTCTGCATTCCCAGGCTCTCTGTGTGATCCCCTTCTCCATCCACAGGCTCTCTGTGTAATCCAGTTCTCCATCCTTAGGCTCTCTGTGTGATTCCCTTCTCCATGCCCAGGCTCTCTGTGTGATCCCCTTTTTATCCCCAGGCTCCCTATGTGATCCCCTTCTCCATCCCCAGGCTCCTTGTGTGATCCCCTTCTCCATCCACAGGCTCCCTTTGTGATTTCCTTCTCCATGCCCAGGCTCACTGTGTGATATGCTTCTCCATGGTAAGGCTCTCTGTGTGACCCCTTCTCCATCCCCAGGCGTTCTGTATGATCCCATTCTCCATCCCCAAGCTCTCTGTGTGATCCCTTTCTCCTTGCCCTGACTCGGTGATCCTCTTCTCCCTGCCCAGGCTATCTGTGTGGTCCTCTTCTGCATCCCCATGCTCCCTGTGTGATCCCCTTCTCCATCCCCAGGCTCTCTCTGTGATCCCCTTCTCCATCCCCAGGCTCTCTGTGTGATCCCTTTCTCCATGCCCAGGCTCTCTGTGTGATCCCTTTCTCCATGCCCAGGCTCTCTGTGTGATCCCCTTTTCCATGCCCAGGCTCTCTGTGTGATCCCCTTCTCCATCCTCAGGCTCTCTGTGTGATCCCCTTCTCCATCCCAAGGCTCTCTGTGTGATCCAATTCTCCAGGCCCAGGCTATATGTGTGATCCCCTTCTCCCTGCCAAGTCTCTGTGATCTGCTTTTTTCTGCACAGTCTCTGTGATCCACTTCTCCAGAGCCAGGCTCCTGTGTGATCCCCTTCTCCATTACCAGGCTCCCTTTGTGATTTCCTTCTCCATGCCCAGGCTCTCTGTGTGATTCTCATCTCCATCCCTAAACTCCCTGTGTGATCCCCTTCTCCATCCCCAGGCTCTCTGTGTGATCCCCCTTCTCCTTCCCCAGGCTCTCTGTGTGATCTCCTTCTACATCCCCAGGCTCCTTGTGTGATCCCCTACTCCATCCCCAGGCTCCCTTTGTGATTACCTTCTCCATGCCCAGACTCACTGTGTGACCCCTTCTCGATCCCCAGGCTTTCTGTGTGATCCCATTCTCCATCCCCAAGCTCTCTGTGTTATCCCTTTCTCCCTGCCCAGTCTCTGTGATCCGCTTCTCCATCCCCAGGCTCTCTGTGTGATCCTCTTCTGCATCCCCAGGCTCCCTGTGTGATCCCCTTCTCCTTCCCCAGGCTCTCTCTGTGATCCCCTTCTGGATCCCCAGGCTCTCTGTGTGATCCCCCTCTCCATCCACAGTCTCTCTGTGTGATCCCCTTCTCCATCCCCAGGCTCCTTTTGTGAATTTCTTCTTCATGCCCAGGCTCTCTGTGTGATCCCCTTTTCCATGCCCAGGCTCTTTGTATGACCCCCTTCTACATCCCCAGGCTTTTTGTGTGATCCCATTCTCCATTCCCAAGTTCTCTGTGTGATCCCTTTCTCCCTGCCCAGTCTCTGTGATGGCGTCTCCCTGCCCAGGCTCTTTGTGTGATTCCCTTCTCAATCCCCAGGCTCCTTGTGTGATCCCCTTAAACATGCCCAGGTCCTCGGTGTGATCCCCTACTCCATCCCCAGGTTCTCTGTGTTATCTCATCTCCATGCCCAAACTCCTTGTGTGATCACCTTCTCCATCCCCAGAATCTTTGTGTGATCCCCTTCTCCATCCTCAGTCTCTCTGTGTGATCGCCGTCTCCATCCAAAAACTCCCTGTGTGATCCCCTTCTCCATCCCCAGGCTCTCTGTGTAATCGCCTTCTCCATCCCCAGAATCTTTGTGTGATCCCCTTCTCCATCCTCAATATCTCTGTGTGAACCCCCTGCTCCATGCCTAGGATCTCTGTGTGATCCCCTTCTCCATCCCCAGGCTCCCTGTGTGATCCCCTTCATCATCTCCAAGCTCACTATGTGATCCACTTCTCCATTGCCAAGCTCTCTATGTGATCCCCTTCTCCATTCCCAGGCTCTCTGTGTGATCCCCTTCTCCATCCCCAGCTCTGTGATCCCCTCCTCCATGCTCATGCTCTCTCTTTGTAACCCCTGTCTCCATCCCAAGGCTCTCTGTGTGATCCCCTTCTTCATCCCCAGGATCTCTGTGTGATCCCCTTCTTCATCCCCAGGATCTCTGTGTGATCCCCTTCTTCATCCCCAGGCTCTCTGTGTGATCCCCTTCTCCATCCCCAGGATCCCTTTGTGATCCCCTTCTCCATTCCCAGGCTCCCTGTGTAATCCCTTTCTCCATGCCCAGGCACTCAGTGTGATCCTCATCTCCATACCTAAACTCCCTGTGTGATCCCCTTCTCCATCCCCAGGCTCCCTGTGTGATCCCTTTCTCCATCCTCAGGCTCTCTGTGTATTCCTCATCTTATTCCCCAAACTCCCTGTGTGATCCCCTTCTCCATCCCCAGGCTCTGTGTTTGATCTTTCTTCTCCATCCCTAGGCTCTCTTTGTCATCCCCTTCTCCATCCCCAGGCTCTCTGTGTGATTCTCTTCTCCCTGCCCAGTCTCTGTGATCAGCTTCTTTCTGCCCAGTCTCTGTGATCCATTTCTCCCTGCTGAGGCACTCTGGGTGATCCCCTTCTCCACCTGGGGCTCTCTGTGTGACCCACTTCTCCATCCCCATTCTCTCTGTGTGATCCCCTTCTCCATCCCTGGTCTCCCTGTGTGATCCCCTTCTCCATCCCCAGGCTCCCTTTGTGATTTCCTTCTTGATTCCCAGGCTCTCTGTGTGATCTGCTTCTCCATCCCCAGGCTCTCAGTGTGATCCCCTTCTCAATCCCAGGCTCTCTGTGTGATCTCCCTTTTCCATCCCCAGGATCTCAGTGTGATCCCCTTGTCATCCCCAGGCTCTCTGTGTGATCCCCTTCTCCATCCACAGGCTCCTTGTGTTATCCCCTTCTTTATCCCAAGGCTCTCTGTGTGATCGCCTTCTCCCTGCCCAGGCTCTCTGTGTGATCCCCTTCTCCATGCTCAGGCACTCTGTGTGATCCCCTTCTCCATCCCCAGGCTCCCTGTGTGATCCAATTCTCCATGCCCAGGCTATCTGTGTGATCCCCTTCTCCCTGCCAAGTCTCTGTGATCCACTTCTCCAGACCCAGGCTCCCTGTGTGATCCCCTTCTCCATCCCCAGGCTCTCTGTGTGATCCCCATCTCCCTGCCCAGTCTCCCTGATCCGCTTCTCCCTGCTGAGGATCTTTGTTTGATCCCCTTCTCCATCCCCAGGTTCTCTGTGTTATCCCCTTCTCCATCCCCAGGCTCTCTGTGTGATCCCCTTCTCAGTGCCCAGGCTCTCTGTGTGATCCTTTTCTCTATCCCCAGGCTCCAGGTGTGATCCCCTTCTCCATCCCCAGGCTCCCTGTGTGATCCCCTTCTCCATCCCCAGGCTCTCTGTGTGATCCCCATCTCCCTGCCCAGTCTCCCTGATCCACTTCTCCCTGCCCAGTCTCTGTGATCCGCTTCTCCCTGCTGAGGATCTTTGTTTGATCCCCTTCTCCATCCACAGGCTCACTGTGTGACCCCCTTCTCCATCCCAAGGCTCTCTGTGTGATCCCCTTCTCCATCCCTGGGCTCTCTGTGTGATCCCCTTCTTCATCTCCAGGTTCTCTGTGTTATCCTTTCTCCATGCCCAGGCTCTCTGTGTGATCCCCTTCTCCATCCCCAGGCTCTCTGTGTGATCCCCTTCTACATCCCCAGGCTCTCTGTGTGATCCCCTTCTCCATCCCTGGGCTCTCTGTGTGATCCCCTTCTCCATCCCTGGGCTCTCTGTGTGATCCTTATCTCCATCCGCAAACTCCCTCTGTGATCTCCTTCTCCATCCCCAGGCTCTGTTTGTGATCCCCTTCTGCATTTCCAACCTCTCTGTGTGATCCCCTCCTCCATGCCCAAGCTCTCTCTTTGTGACCCCCTTTTCCATCCCCAGGCTCTCTGTGTGATCCCCTTCTCCGTCATTGGGCTCTCTGTGTGATCCCCTTCTCCATCCCCAGGCTCCCTTTGTGATCCCCTTCTCCATCCCCAGGCTCTCTGTGTGATCCCCTTCTCCATCCCCAGGCTCCCTGTGTGATCCCCTTCTACATGCCCAGGCTCTCTGTGTGATCCCCTTCTCCATCCCAGGCTCTCTGTGTTATCTAAAGTAAGTTTCTGTTTTATAATTAAAAGTTATAATATGTTGCATTGCACAAAAAATTTTGAAATCCATAGGTGTTCCACTTTGTCAGGAGGCCAAATTCACTACTCACTTTCCCATAACATCCCCTATAATAAAGGCAAAAGATTGAACAATACAAGTATCCCCATATTAATGAGATACAAACTAAAATAAAAAGTCTAGTTTATCACTATAATTATTTCTCCACCATGGGGAATAATCAGAGCATGACTCTTTAGTTATGACTTTTCTCTTATCCATCTGACCTTTTATCCTGGGATGACTATGTTTAATGCCTTTTAGTAGATATCACCAGCCTGGGCACTAAATCTATATGGAAATTAAACTGGCAATCCAGAACACATTGATTTATGAGGTTGCCTTTCTCCTTTACATTTCATAATATTTTTGAACATTCATAAATTAAACAGAAAATCAATTTAAATTAAAAGTTAAGGGGCAGTAACCCTCAGGTAGATGCTTAATGGTTTATTAGTTTATGAAATATATAAGGTATACTAAACTTTATATTGGTGTTATTATTATTTAATATTTTCTACATACTCAATGGTACTATCAATTTGTGTTCATTCAGGACCCAATTGCCCAGTTTTTTAATTATATAGCCTGCCTTATTCTACAATTAAACTTTTGTTCATTCATTTTATTCTAAATGTTGGTTCTTCAAAAAAAATGTTAGGAGAAAAAAAATGACATTTTTGTACTTTAGAAGTTCCATTAAAACTTAGAAACAGTGCCCTCTTTGGGAGCATTTTTATTAGCAACTAATAATACTTTAAAAGTTATGTGTTTAGTGGGCTGGGAATGTGGTTCAGGCGGTAGCACGCTTGTCTGGCATGCGTGCGGCCCGGGTTCGATCCTCAGCACCACATACCAACAAAAATGTTGTGTCCGCCGAGAACTAAGAAATAAATATTAAAAATTATCTCTCTCTCTCCTCTCTCACTCTCTCTTTAAAAAAAAGTTATGTGTTTAGAGAACATTTAAGGATGTGAGAATGTTTACAAGATAATACTATGAGAAAGACATAACATGTCCTAAATTATTTACTTGCATTATATAGGCATTCATTTTATTCAATGCATCTCTCATTGTATTTCTAGTGTATGCAAATCATCAAGAATAAAGCAGAGAAAAGAAAAAAAAGAGCAGATGTAGGAATGCCTTCATGGAGCCTGCATTCTAAAAAGAAACAAATATTAAACCATGAATTATATAAGTCACATTAAGCAGGAATGTTTAGTAGTAATTATTGTGTAGTAACCACTATTCCCCATGCATTAGTCCATATCATCCTCCTAACAGCATTACAAAGGAAATACAGCTATTATCCCTATACAGATGTGAAAACTGAGGCACAAAAATATTAAGTAACTAGTCCATGTCCAACAGCTGGAAAGTGATGATGCTGAGTCATAGCATAGACATGGGCTGTCTAGCATTAAAGTGTAGGGGCTAAACCCCTTGGTTCAGCCTTTCTAGTATGGTGAATCCTTACAAAGGGTTGAACTTGCTGCTATAGCAAGACACATGTGGTGCTTGGAAAATTGAGCAAAAATTTTCTCTGGGAAATAATTGTTGGAATGAGTTTTCAAGGCCGAGTGGGAACGAACTACATATGCATTAATATGAGCAAGAGAGGGAGGCTGACTTAAAGAGAATGCAATGTGCAAAGGGGTTGAAGTGAGAAGCATGAGAGGAGTTAGAGGAGCAGTGGGAAGTCCACAGTGGCTGTAGAGCAGTCAATGGGGATGTGGGCAGGAAAATCTGGAGTAAATTCCAGGAACACCCCTCTGAATTAGAACTGGACACTCTGATTTCATTCTCTATATAATCAACCTCTCCTTTATCAATAGACATCATAATAAGCTACAGTTAGAATCACTTGGGAGAGTCTTATAATTCCTCATCTCAGACCAACTATTTCAGAATCTCTGGAAAGGCACCAGGTTTTAATAGCTCTAAAGGATGCAATCAAGATTGAGAACTAGTTAGATGATTATCAGTTTATAAGATCTAGTAACATCTAAATTAGGAGAAACCTCCAGAACCAAAAATGTGAATAATATTATTATCATGATTGAGTGTAGTTTTGAATTATGAATACATGTCACTAGAGGAGGTGACATGAAGGAGTATCTGATGGGAACTGATGTGAGCTGCATGATACTCAAAAGACGTATTGTTCTCAGTTCCATGTTGGGACAACCAGATGTGGAGTGCTGACCTCAGGTGAGAAAAGAGGAAAGGAGACAAGTCAAAGGCTTAGGATGATATGAGCCTTTGATCTAGGGACATCCCTTCCCCACAGTGCCCAGTGTTTACCTTCTGGGCTGAGAGAGAGAGATCTATAGGGTGGGGTGGGAAAAGTCAAGTTTGGGGTTTAACCTGAAAGTGCAGGCCTATGGAGCACTACTGAAAAGAAAAGAGCATGGAGATCCAGTGACCCATCAACAGCCTGCCCTGATGGAGAGTCCAGAGGGGGTGGTTGTCATTCAGGACCTTGCTGACATATTGAAGATGGGTCTCCATCCCAAACCTTCAGGAAGGCTTTGCCAAGTGATGATGTGCAGTGTCTGTATTAACGAAAAAGATTATGATGATTATAATAAACATTATTTATTTAATCCCCCTAAAATAAATGTGATTTTTCAACATAACAAAAAACTTGAAGTTGAAAGCATTTGATTGCAAGAACCCAAATGTTTTTAGAAGCAGAACTCTTTCTTCCTCCTCTTCCTCTTCCTTCTCCTTTTCCTCCTCCTGCTCCTCCTCCTTTCTCTCTCTTTCCCTCTCTCCTCTCTCCTTTCTCTTCTCTCTCCCTTCCATTTAGTAAGTCAATAGTGAAATAAAGGAAATTAAGGAGAGTGAAATTGCATACGTTTTGTGGGTGTCTTTGACGAATTAATTGAAGAACAGCATAAATAGACCAAGACATTAGAATGTAGGCTACTTCTGTGGACCAGGTGAGACATGGTAGTAGCTTGGAATGGAGCCTAGTGGCAGTGGAAGAGGAAGAAGTGGCAAGTGTGAGATTTGGCCTCAAGCATCAACAATAGTTAAAGCAAAGGAGATTACGACAGATGGAGTAAGACAGATGGACATGGACATATCATTTTGCCAGTTAGAGCTATTATCTCTATTTTCTCTCTCAAATCTTTTATCATCTTTTTATATTTTTTAGTGGGTAGCTGATAATGGAATGGTGGAATAAATATATAGTACACTCCTAATTTCATATAGAAAATAAACTGGAAAAATACTGACAAATGTAGATAGTGATGAACTCTGGATGGGTAGTATCACGGGGCGATTCCAAGAATAAAAATGGTCTCCACTTACAGAGCATACGCATGCCAGGCAACTCCAAGTCTCTTTGCTGACATTATCCACTTCATCCTCAATTTCTAAGGTATAGAAATGTTTCTTGGAGCTGGAAAATTTAAAATAGCATTAATTACTTCAGCTGTTTAAAAATATACCATTCAAATTCATATAACATTAAGGTGAACTAAAACCACAACCCAGTGTCTTTCAGACATGAAAGACTCAATAATGACAATAATAGTTGCTGAACATTCATTGAGTGCCAAGCATCATGCTAAGCGTTTTGCAAGTATTAAAATTCTCACAAATAATTATCCCTATTTAGCCAGTGGAAAAGCCTATCCTAGAGAGTTCAAGTATGTTTTCCATGGTCTTATGTCTTTGTGATTCTGTAGAGTCTGAAATTCAGGGAAGGGATAAAGACTTCAGGGTCCAGAGCTGGAGTCTCTCTCTCAAAAGAGACTTCCAAGGACCCCCTTAACTCTGATCTCTGAGTGTTTAAATTTAGTTATATTTATGGAAACTTTATTCATTTATTTACTTATCTATTTCAAATGTTCACTTACGCTTTTGATATTTTTAGAGCCCAATGTTTTCAAACATAGAAGAACACATAGTGATATAATCCCTCAAATAGTTATTGTCTTATTTTTACAAAAGAGGATGAATTCAAGTATTATAAGGTCTGTATAACAGGTTATAAACATTACCAATGGCAACCAAAGAAAGAAAAGTCAATAAATATATTGAATTATGGGGATGCCTGGAATAATTTCCTGAAAATATAATGTAGCCATTTTAAGGTAATCATTTTTATTATTCCACCCCTCAATTCTACTAAGGCTTCATTCATAGTGACTGACTGTCAAAGAACTAAGACTGATTTCAAGTAGAACAATGTAGCACATGTTTAAAGGCAGTAAAATTGGGCTGATTAAAAAATGTTGGGCCAGGCACAATGCCACGTGCTTGTAATTAATCCCAGTGGCTTGGGAGGCTGAAACAGGACAATCAGGAGTTCAAATCCAGCTTCAGCAACATAGTGAAGCCCTAAGCAACTCAATGAAACCCTGTCTCAAAATAAAACAATAAAAAAGGGCTGACTCAGAGGTTAAGCACTGCTGGGTTCAATCCTTGGTATCAAAAATAAATAAATAAATAGATAAATAAATAAAGTTTCCATAAATATACCTAAACGAAAACATCCAGAGATCAGAATTAAGGGGCTCAAATCCTCACTTAGGCCTTTGATATTAATAGAGCCCATCAGTAGATACATGGCTCATAGCTAATTATCATATCATGTAAATAGCCTACTTTAAATACATTTTCATTGCAGTTTATTATAAAATCATCTTTACTACAGTGATTTTGTTTATTGCTTCAGTTAGAAAAAATTTATATTCCCATAATAAAGGCAGAGTATATGCTCTTATCTTTAACTCCTATGTATCTAAAATGTAACCTTTTTTTGAGACTGGAATGGTAAGTTACAATCTCAGTTCTTTAATTGACATACTTACCTGAAGTTATTCATCACCAAGTAAAGAAGCACTTTTCCATCTTTTTAGTACTTCCACTTTTTGTTGATTAGTCCAGAGGCTGAAAAGAAGAAAAGGGATTGTGTTTTCTTTTTTTTTATTGTTGTTTATGCTTCTTAAAATTAGACATAGGCAAAGTCGTGAACAGCTATTGAGGTTCCTCCATCTCAACTCCTCTCCAACACAGAAAGGTCATGTTGGGCAACACAGAATGGACAATTCCTATCCCAAAGAAGAAAGAATGTGTTGGTGCAAAAATTAATTGTTGAAGGAAAGGGAATTCACATGTGATTTTTAAGATTAGAGTGCTTACCTGGCACGTGTGAAGCCCTGGGTTCGATCCTCAGCACTACATAAAAGTAAATAGATTAAAAATAAAGGCATTGTGTACAAATAAAAGAAAGAAATATTTTTAAAAATTGGATTATATTGTAGTCAGAAGTCAGATCTGTACCTCTGAAAGCCAGAAGTTTTAAACAGTGACTGCTTTACTTAGGGTGAAACAAGTGTAGTAAAGAAGTGCTCTTGACAACAATTTTAGAAATTTAATAAGTTTTGAAACATGTAAGAAAACTCTGAAAAGAGAACTTTACCAAAAATCCATGGACACTGCCTTCCTAGAACTACATGCTACTGACAGAACAAGGTAAAAAGTAAAATGTTCAAGCAATGCTTTCTTTACCACTAGCCATAGTTTTCCTCTCTAGATAAGCACATAATTCATACATGTTCTTTGTATATAGGCTATTATTTTGTCTCTAGTGCTATTTTTTTTTTGGTCTATGAAAATTATAGACCATGTATCATTGCTGTTTTCTTTCCATTTGTTCTCTTTTGTTTTACCTAGAAAGCATGGTATCTTAGTCCATTTGGACTGCTATGTCAAAGCACCGTAAACCAAGTGTGGCTTATAAACAACAGAAACTTATTTCTCACAGTTCTGTTGGTTCAGAAGTCCACGAAGATGGCTCCAGCAGATCCACTATCTGGTGAAGGGCCCATTTTCTGGTTGACAAAAAGTGCCTTTTCTCTGTGTCCTCACATAGTAGAAGGGGCAAGCAATCTTTCTTGGGCCTCTTTTATGAGATCACTAATCCCATTCATGAAGGCCCCATCCTCATAATGTATTCACCTCCCAATGTCTCCAACTTCTAATGCCTTCACTTTGGGCATGAGGATATACACATATGAATTTTGGGTAGATATGAACATTCAGAAAATAGCACCTGGTTAAAGGAGTTGTTCTGTCACCATTGGTTTATCAAAAAAAAAAAAAAAAAAACCAGTGACTGACAAAAAGAAAAAAAGAGCCTGGTTGAACATATAGCATTAATTAATTAGATAATGGTCTGTGTCTGTGAGTGATCTGGTCTGTGTCTATGAATAATTTGGTTCTGGAAATTAGAAAATATGTGAAAAAGCTAGAGATTATAGCTTTGTAAAGTAGCTAAGTGAGGACAAATGAAGCTAAGAGACTTGCTGTGGTACACAGAATTCAAATTATTTGCATCCCTGATGTAAACATTCTGCATAATGTTCAGAACTGTGAATATGAAGGGTGTTGTGGTTTAGATGTGGTGTCTCCCAAAAGCTCATGTATGAAACGATGCAAGAAGGTTTGAAGGAGAAATGATTGGGTTATAGTTTTGACCTAATCAGTGAATTGATTCCCTGATGGGATTAACTGAGTGGGAACTGGAGGCAGGTGGAAGTGGTACATTGCGGGCGTGGCTATGGGGTATATATTTTGTATCTGGCTAGTAGACTCTCACTGCTTACTGATCACCATTTGAGCTGCTTCCCTCTGCCACACTCTTCCCCCATGATATTCTGCTTCACCTCGAACCCTAATGAACAGAACCTGCTGTCTATGGAGATAGACCTCTGAAACTGTGAGCCCTCCAATGAACTTTTCCTTCTTCTACAATTGTTCTGGTCAGATCTTTTAGTCCTAGCAGTGAAAAATCTGACTAAAACAATAGGTTTATCATACAACGTTAAACCTCATGATGAGGTTTAACGTTGTATGATAAAGTTGACCTTAAAGTAGATTATATGCATGGTTATGATCTAATCACATAAGACCTTGAAAAGCAGTTTTCTTTGGCTAGCTGCAGAACAGGAACTCAGATTTTGGAGAAATAGATGGACTCAATGAGCAATTGCTGGCTTGAAGAAGGAGGAGTCATGTAGAAAGTATGAGAAGCCTCCAGGAGCTGAGAGGAGCCCCCTAGCTAATAACCAGTAAGGAATCAGAAATCTCAACCTTACAGTTAAAAAGAAATTATTTTGCCAACAACTAGTGAGCTGGGGAAAGCACCCTAAATCAAAGAGGAGACAGGTCACCCCAACACCCCAGTGAGACTTTGAGAAGAGAATACAGTGATAACATGCCCACACTGCTGACCCAGAAAACCTTGGACCTTATAAATGAGTGTCATTTTAAACTGAGTTATTCACATTTTATTCTCTAGTAACAGAAAATGCACCCATTTGCCTAAGAGTCTGTTGTTATTAAGTGATGGCCTAAGGCCTCCTGAGATGCAGGATAAAGTCTTTTACCTCCTATTGCAGACAGCAATGACAACGATTTCAGTATGAATCCGATCAACCAGCTCCAAAGTGTATGATCAAAGTTTAGTAACCCACTGGGTTAGAAATAGCTAAATTACTATTTCCTAATGAATAAGAGAATGTGAAAACTGATATTTATAGTTTGTCCAACATTAATTCTGAATAAAAAAATAAACTACCTCAGAGAAAATGGAATATTGTTCCCATCAAACTGCATGGTTAGAAGCCAAAAAAAAAAAAAAAAAAAAAAAAAAAACGGAAGCTACTTCAACATTCCAGTCCTCTCAGGTCTGATGTTGCTAGCTAGAAACCAGAGGGGTATTTGGTGATTGGAATATGGACTCTGAACATAATTTTGTAAAAGCACCATCACCCTATTAAGACTTGAGTAAGATTTTTGCCACATGCAAAACTTTCCATTTCATCATGTGAAATTACTCTGAAGAAAAATGTTATGATTTCCAGATTTAAAACAACCCAATGTCATTAGCCATTTACCCAGTTAGAAAATCTCTCACTTTCCCATCTTGCTAAAACCAAAATCAGAAATGACTTGGTCAAAGGGAAAAAGGATTCACCAAGTACCCATATGTTTCTTGGTATATGAAACTTGGAGTTGTGTAGGCAATGAGTTCTAATATTATATTAGTACCACTTTTCATACATCAGACAATAGGGAAAATCATGTAATTTCTACCACATATGATCTAACTGTTGTGATTTTGCTGATGAGGGAAATAGTGGCTTCGTCTTTCCTGTGGCATGCCGTCTCTATTAGACTTCGTAAACTGCAGTGGTTGAAATCTTTAACCAGCCATTACTCATAAGCATATGTTAATTGTTGCAGAGATCATAAGCAGGTCAATTAGGAGGCAGAGACTGGAACCGAAGGCAACATTCAGCTGGAGGGAAAATCCAGGGCAGGTGTCGGCCCTGGTGGGAGCTCTACACATCTTGGGTAGAAGCTCATTTAATGTTTTGATTTGCTGAATTTGCATTTCAAATTTTCATTCCTAATAGACAATATAGTCAGTCTTTGTTAATGAGGACTCTGATTACATGTGTCATTATAATTGGGAATTAGCAGACCAGCCTTGTTTTGGAGATTAAACCTTTGGTGGGAGCTGAAACCCTTGAGAACCAAAGGAGAATCGGCGTATGAGGAGAGATTCAGAAAAGGGGCCAGAAAAAGAGGAGGCTTGTGAGAAATAATTACTCAAGGGCCAAAAACAACAAATAATAAATTAGATCCAATTCATTATTTAATTGCCAATGTGTTTTTATAAGGTTTTATATATAAACTAAAGAAAAAATTTGACACAAAACAATTTCCCATAGCCCACAGAATAATACAGTACTCCAACAGTGAAGGGAACAGGTAAGTTTATTTCTCTATGGAAACCCCCAAATGATACTTTAAAAGAAGGAATATATTGGCCTCTAAGGACTTAGATCCATGGTGCATTTAGAGACAGTTCATTTGTACTGGGTCTGATCAAGTTACCTAGGGCCTCTGATTTGCATTTAGTAACCACCATTCGACTCTCTACTTTTATAACCTCAACTTTTCAGATTTCACAAGTAAGTGAGAACATGTAGTATCTGTTTCTGTGTACCTGGCTTATTTCACTTAACATAATATTCTCTAGGTCTATCTATGCTGTCACAAATGACAGGCTTTTCTACTTTTTAAAGTATAATAGTATTCCTTGATGTGCATAAACAATGAATGGATCTTAAATGTATTCATCCACTGATGAATACTTAGCTTGTATCTTTTTCTTGAACATAAGAGTACAAACATCCCTCCAATGTACTAATTTCAATTCCTTTGGATGTATATCCAAGAGTGGAATTGCTTGATCGTAGGATAATTATACTTTTAGTCTTTAAAGGAACTTCCATACTATGTTCCAAAATGGCTGTACTAATGTACAATACCACCAACGATGTTCAAGGATTCCCTTTTTCCACATCCTAACTAACACTTATCTTTCATCTTTTTGATAGTAGCCATTCTAACAGATGTGAGTTGATATTTTATTGGACTTTTAATTTGCATCTCTCTGATGATAAGGGGAAAATGCCAGAATCTCTTATCTGTTGACTATATGTCTTATTTTGAGAAATGTTTATTCAGATTCTTTGTCAATTGTTTATCAGATGTACATTTTGCAAATATTTTCTCCCAATCTCAAGGTTGTCTCTTGACTTTATTAATTGTTTAAATATGCAGAAGCTTTTCAGCTTGATGTAATTCAGTTTGTTTACTTTTGCTTTCATTGCCTGAATAGCATATTAAAATTTATATACTGCTATCATCTACAGCAGATTATTGGCTCTTCAAAACCACATAAATTATTTAATATTACTAATCTAGTTAATAAATTAATAAGTTGAATTCAGACCAGTAAAATGATTTGCCCTGAGACAGAGCTACAGACAGCAGAGTAAAGATTGTTACTCTGGACTTAAACTTCAGATCCCAGATTGTTCTACTCTGTGCTATCAACAGTTAGATGAAAAGTCTTTCACACTTCTAAGCATGGATGTGTAAGAAATCAGCAAAGTTCCCAGCTGCCTTTTCATAAATCTGACAAGGTGCTACTCATTCGAAATCATGTGGAGTAGAAAGAAAGAAATGAGAACAGAGTGTAAAATTAAAAGCCTGAATTTCCTGTAGAAAGTTCTCATTACCTATGAGTTAGTGTGGCCCCAATTATACCATAGTAACTAATAACCCCATAGAATCCATGGTTTAAAACATCCAAATCTGATGCTCACTCATGAGATGGCTTATGAGCAATTACTCATTTGGGGTCCACATTGCCTCTCAACCCAGGTATCCACAACCATAAAAGCAGGGAAAGAACCCAGTGATCCACAAGCTGTCTGCATCCCTAAGTTAGCATCTTCTGAGACTGTCCCTCTAACCAATAGCACCATTGCCCCACCAGATGCCTGAACTCCAAATCTGGACTCCTTTCTGAACCCATCTTTCCAGCATCCTTCCCAGCCCCTTACTAACAAATCACTTAGTCCAGACTTTCCTTTGTCATGGCTCTGTCTATAGTGTCTTCATTTGAGGAATAGCACCCTAAGGTCAGCATAGCTATTACATGAGAGTGTCTACCACAAACACCATTTGAGAAAAAATTTTTGACTTCATACAAGACATGTTTTATTTCAGAAAGACAGCAGAAAGGAAACAGCCCTTGGAATCAGAAGCTCTAGGTTTCTGTTACCTGTAATACACTGCAGTCCACTTAATTCTACAAGCATGAATTTCTGTATCTGTAAAATGGGGATGATAGAATCCTTACCCACAGGATTATAATGAGAATTAAATGTTCTAGGTATTGAAGTACTTAGTACGTTATAAAATCCTATACACATGGTAGGAATTATCATTATTAATATTAATGAAAGCCAGGCAGTAATAACCTTGAAGCAATTAGCAGCTGTTAATATACTAAACTGGATTTACTTGTCCTAATGAACTATAGAATGGCTTTATTTAAAGGGTGAAGGCAATCGTTAATTTATTCAAACATCCATTAAGCACATATTATATGGCAGTTGCTATGCTAGGTGCAATAGATTCTGCAAGCCAAAAATGATGGTTTCTGTCCTCTTGGATACTAATAGTAGTGATGAAAAAACAAAGCTGGGTTATAAAGCAAAATTAGAAAAAAAATCAAAGTACTGTGAGATTTCCTGTTTAAATAGGAAAAGATTACCTAGTACAGGAAGCATCAAGAATGATTTAGCAGAGGTGGTAGGATTTGAGCTCAACAATTAAGAAAGAGTAAGGTTTGAATGAGTGAGAAGTGTAATTGTGTGATAGAAACATGACCAATATCTCAGTATAGATAACATCTCTACTCCCTGATAGCTTTGTGACCCCACACAATGACTTAGCTTCTGAACTGTAGGAGTATGGTGAGGAATTAGAAGGGAAACGTGGACCTGATGCTTCTCAAATGATAGCGTGCACGTACAACATGGAGTATGTGCTGCAATGCAGATTTTGATTTTATAGAGCTGGAGTGAGGCCAGAGATTTGGATTTTCTCTGGGAAGATGTATTAATACAGTTGACTCATGGACTACATGCAGGATGGAAGTCACTTTTTGACAGTGCCCAGAACACACTAGTGCCTGTTCAACAACTATTCTCATTCATCCAGTTATCCCCCAACTGCTGGATGGTATAAGGCAAAATCTAAGAGGTACAAATGTAGGACCTACTCACCAAATTTTGCCTGGATTTCTCATATCTGAATATATTTCCTAAACATGAACAACTCATAATTCTTAATAACTGACAGAGATAAAATGAACTTTTAACATGAAGGTAAATATTTTTATACAGCAATCAACACTATTTATTACTGAAGCAAAAGCTTGGTTTTTTAATTAATAGCCATATAATCATTTGAAACTCTGGTTCAACATCAGAGTGCTTTTTTCTTTTTAATTCAGAACAAAAGTGAAAAATAGCAAAGTACATTCCTTAGTCAGATTCTTGTTTGTAGCAACTTTAATTAGGCCCCATATATTTTTATACTCATATAACATCTTTCATTATGATAATTCTCACCTAACATATAAATATGCTTCAAACATAGACTCTTTCTTCTTTCTCAGTGCTGCTTCTGAACTTTGTACATGTATTCTTGTATAATCCCATATTGATATATATTTTCCAACTCTTTCCAAAAGTAAGAGTCAACTGACTAAGACAGCATTGCTTTCCTAGCTAGATGACATCCCACATAGACTTGGACAATTTGTCCAACTTTATTTGAGGTATCTCAAACTGAGATTTAATCACTTGCTAAAAACTGAGATTTATATATTAAGAAAGAGAAAGCAATATAGTAAAATAGCACCTGTATAAAAGATGAAATTCTATGTCCATGACTGGAGCAACAAAATGACTTCAAGAATCCTTGAGACAGTAGTGTTTGGTCAGATCAGTCAGCAAAATGTACACATGACAGTTCCATCCATCCAAATCCAGGATTAATAGTCCTGGCCATCGCAGTATCTGCACATAGACTTCGCCTATCAGTTTGGTCCAATGTGACAGCTGCAATAAGATCTCCGAGCCATCCTTCCCATTAGACACAGGCCAAGATCATGCACAGTTCACTAGGGTATACAATCAGTTACCTTATTCAAGTTTCAGTTTCAAAACATACATAACACCTTTCCTTCTGCAGGCCCTAAATTAATTTTTTAAATGTAATAATGACTTGCATAGAATGTACTGTATGTATATGATGATGAAGACAATAATAATATATTAATAATTATATTAATATATAATATGCACCTGGAAGACAGAAATTTATATAGTTCCCCCTTCTAGATAACCTAGAAAATAAATTCATAAAATATGCATGGGGAGAGGACAAATGATTATGATATTCATGATGGTTATAATAACAAATAACCTGGGGTTTGAGAGTATTTATTTTACTGTTTATATCTACCTTTGTTTTTATGAAATAAAGATTTTAAAACTAAAAGAGCAATTTTTTAAAAAAGAGAGAGAAATCTGTAATCTTTGGTGTATGCTTTAGTAGTTTTCTTTATTTTTCTTTCTTAAAAACACAAAAGATTCTTCTGGAATACAAATGACCATAAATTCCAGCCTACAAGTGCATGACTAATTTAATTGCAGGCAGAAGAGGATCATTTGCTAATGCTCTCACTAGAATTCCGTACTAAACGATTTGCTCAGAGAGCAATTGATGCCCCTAGAAAACTTTGAAAAATGTTCTAGTTAGAAACAACTTTGTCCATGTCATATATTTTCTGTTTTTATCTCCATCATTTTTATTCTTCAGGACATTCGGATGAAATTTTCATCTCTTTTTCTTGAGGGTTCATGTGCTCCTGCTTATTTCTTACCTGAAATCATGAGCTCATTATGACAGTATAAGATGCCAAATTGTGTGTCACAGAAATCACAATGCAGAATCCCTACCCCCAGCCAGAACTTAATACAAAAAAAAAGAAGAAAGAAAAATGAAAGAAAAGAAAGGCCAGTCAGTAATTTGTCTTCAGAACATGAAACTCATTACTTATAAATTATTGTTAATTATATATTGAGATAAATATAGAATCATCATTTCTACAACCCTTGGAAATAGACAAGCTCTTAAAAATTTATTGGTGTCCTTAAGATTGGATGATATAAAACAGTAAATCACTGTGCATATATGCAGCCTTTGGAGGTCTTCAAAAAAAGTACCATGGAATTACAAATACTGAACTGCTGGCCCTGGGAATGGCAGCAGCTCCACTCCACATCTCCTGTCTTTCGAGGGGGGGGGGGTGCCTGTATATAACATAGAACAACTGCTAACCTGTCACAGTGAACTTCCCGATTGCTGCCTTCCACTCTGACTCACCCACCAGTCTTCCCAGAAACTTCAAAGTAAAGCCTCTAATACTGTTAGGTCTCCCAATATCCTTACCCAACTCCAGTCCAAAAGAGTCAAAAATAAGAAATATAATTGAAGTGTAGGATAAATTTGAATATTGGGCTAAACTACGGTGAATCTGTAGATTGTAAATTTGAGTTGATTTCAACAGTACATTTGGAATACGTTAACATGGAAGCCATGTTAACATAATTACCATTGACCAATATACTAGCATCATAAGATACTTTAGAAAAGATCTACATAATATATATTCAAGACCCTTCCTTCCTTCACTATAAAGTTTTATTTCCCATTGACTAGATTTTCTTGAAACCTCTTTGCCAAGAAATGTAGATCTATTTCAATTGCCCTGTAACATCACTTTCTAGACATTTTATTTTAAACATGGAATGGCAAAATAAAAGTAAGCTGGGTAAGGATAATTGAGGTTAACAGGACATTTGAAGGTCAAGGAGAATCTCTGTTACAACCCAGTTTCAAAAACCACCATAGGTCAACACTCTACAGGTATATATTAAAGGTTTTTCATATCAGAATAATATGCATATATCAAAATACAGCATGGGACATGGTCCTCTCTACAAAGGTTATTAATCTACTTGGGAAAATAACAGCAGTATACTATAAATATCTGAGAAATACAAAATATTATTCAAAATATACTGAGTGGAATGGTGGATGCATAAGAATTGCTGTTAACAGTAAGAATCTAACATATGTAAAGTAAATTGGGAAAACCAGAAACTTTGGAGTCAGATAGGACTAAGCTAGAATATCAGCTCAATTACTAGCTACATAATATTAAGAAATATACCCAAGCTCTAATCTAACCCTGGTTTCCACATCTCTGAAATGGTGATAATAATTCATAACTCATCATCTCTAGCAATTAGAGAAATGCAAATCAAAACTACTCTAATATTTCATCTCACTCCAGTCAGAATGGCAGCTATTATGAAGACAAACAACAATAAGTGTTGGCGAAGATGTGGGGGCAAAGGTGCACTCATACACTGCTGGTGGGACTGCAAATTGGTGCCACCAATATGGAAGCAGTATGGAGATTTCTTGGAAAATTGGGAATGGAACCACCATTTGACCCAAATATCCCTCTCTTCAGTCTATACCCAAAGGACTTAAAAACAGCATACTACAGGGACAAAGCCACATCAATGTTTATAGCCATACAATTCACAATAGCTAAACTGTGGAACCAACCTAGATGCCCTTCAATAGATGAATGGTTAAAAAAATGTGGCATATATAAACAATGGAATATTACTCAGCAATAAAAGAGAATAAAATCATGGCATTTGCCGGTAAATGGATATAGTTAAAGAAGATAATGCTAAGTGAAGTTAGCCAATCCCCCAAAAAAACAAATGCTGAATGTTTTCTCTGATATAAGGAGGCTGATTCATAGTAGGGTAGGGAGAGGGAGCATGGGAGCAATGTATGAACTCTAGATAGGGCTGAGGGGTTGGAGAGGAAGAGGGGGCATGGGGTTAGAGATGATGGTGGAATGTGATGGTCATTATTATCCAAAGTACAAGTATGAAGACACAAATTGGTGTGAATATACTTTGTATACAACCAGAGATATGAAAAATTGTGCTCTATATGTGTAATAAGAATTGCAATGCATTCCGTTGTCATATATAAATTTTAAAAAATTAAAACACATTCTAAAAAAATTATAACTCAGAGTTGTGGGAACTAAGTCAGATCATATATATGAAGAATCTAGCATAGTTTCTGGCACATAGCAGGAACTTAGTAAATCCCTCTTTTACTTCAAGGGATTCTGGTACATCAAAGATGCAGGTCCTAAAGTTCACAATCTTGAAATCTAATTAGGAAGATGAGACAATGCCTCTAGAGATGAAAAAACATAATAGTGAAAAGTGGCAACTAAGCACGCAATAGAGTCTATATATAGGGCTAAGATTCCAAGCATTTTTAAAAGACTTGATTATGGGAGATTTTCCAGGAGAAAATGGTATTTGCATTGAGGAACTGTTTGAGAGAGGAAGTCCAAAGTGAGTTTGGCTATTGTTGGCAAAATGATTTGGCAGGACTAATCACTCCTAGAGAGTGAGAGAAGTCTAGAGAGAATGAAGCAGGGGAGGCAAGAAGACCAGATCGAGAAGTTCCATGCTACAGGCAAAGGAAACACTGGAATTTTTTGAACAGGAGAATCACATAATAAAGAAGTGATTTTAAAAATAATCCAACAGTAGGTAACAGACATATTTGTTTTCTCCAAGCTCAACTATAAATTCCTGGATCAAAGAACTGTCCCCTCAACTCTCTGGACTAGTGCAAGTAATATCTTATGATGTTTCTGGCAAATGTTTGTTTCCTGTTCCATTGAATGACTTAAAGGGTTCCATTTCTTTGGCTTTGATTATTACAAAATACATGTTATTTACTATGTATTCACTAGCCCTATTGGTGTGATTTCAATTCAGGCAGTATTTAGACATAAAAACCAGCTCACCAATGAATAGTGTCTGAAATTGTACCCTGTTCGTGTTCAATGGTCTTCCACTCTTATCTGATAGTCTACTATTTCTTCGCTTTGAATTCTACTCTGAATTGCTAAGATCAAGAGTTTCTAAAGTACTCAAATTCCCAAAGCAAAACATGCTTGCTTTTTCTGAATTCTCTTAAAGCAAATGATGTTTTGCTTAGAGATTTATGCTGCTGGGTGCGTAAAAATCTTTGGTGATATTGGGAGTGATTCATAAATACCTAGGGAAGGCAAAAAACTTTATCTTAAAATAATTTTGAATGAATTTTTTTAAGTTTCATATTATCTTCTGTCTTTTTATAAACAATTAAATCTGTAGTAACCAAGAAAGACCTTAGGAGATTCTCAAATGGTGTGTCACCTTTGGGGACAAATTCAATCGTGCCTTTCTCAGTAGCTTCTGTTGGAGGCTACTTTTCTCACAGCTGTACTTTGTTCCTAACTGCATACAAACTTAATGTATTACTTTAAAATGGATATAATTATGATATCGACTTTATAGAGTCATTTCAAGGATTAAACAAGATGAAGTGAGTAAAGAATTTAGCACAGTGCTAAGCACATAATAAGCATTCATTCAATGTAAGTAATTATTATTATTATCCAAACAGATTATTCTTTCTTATTGTAGTGATGGCAAGGTGGGTAAGAGTTATGCATTCCTGCAAAGCTAGTCCCAAAGTGGAAGATAAAGCCACATTTTCCTTTGATAGAGAATTATATGGTAATTAAAAGTATTCCAACAAACATTTTTTTAGTTCTTTCTTTGTTGCTGCTCACCAAAGTAGGCATGGTGTATCTGAAGATAAATAAGACCTATTTTTGCCCTCTAGAATCCCATAGCTGATTGGGAAACATGCAGAGAAATCCAAAGGAATAAACACTACAAGAGAGTTATATTCAAAGTACCATCAGAGTACAGAGTAGAGAGCAATTAACTCAGTATGGAAGGTTAGAAATGAAAGAAAAGGTGATTGTTTAATTGGGTCTTATTAAGAAAATAAAATTGTGTCAAACAGACAATGAAAAGAAAGGGCATTTTAGGCTGGGTAAATATCATATGCAGGGAATTAAAATGTGAGAAAAATGTGCTCTACTGGGGAAAAAGTATACCTCTGCTTTTGCTGTTATTGTTATTTTTTGTATTTTCAACCTGATTATGTCATTGGGAATGTAGGTAGCAGGTGGTTAGGAAATGAGTGGATCACAAGGGGATTTAAATGGGTGACATGCTAAACAAGTTTGAGATATTTTGGAAACTGTGGAACATTTAACCTGAGCTCTACCCTTGTTAACTATAGGACTACATTGCAAAGCAGATTTCCAAATCTTATTCACTTTGCATAACTGAAACTTACGCCCTTTGATCAGAAACTCCCAATATCATCCTTTCCTCTGCCCCTGAAACTACCATTCTATTCTCTGTTTCTATAAGCTTGACATTTTAGATATCCCATATTAGAGAGTCATGTAGTATTTGTTCCATTGTAATTAGTTTATTTCACTTAGCATAATGTCCTCAAGGGCCATCCATGCTGTCAAAGATCCAAGATTTCCTTCTTTTTAAGGTTGAATAATATTACATTTGAGAAAAAAATACATATCAGTCCGGGACAATTGCTGTAACAAACAACTTGATAAGTTTAATAGCATAACAAAACAGTATTTTGCTCACACCAGAGCTAAGGAGCCCAGAAAGGCAACCTGTCCTGGGTCGTGTCCCTCATGAGGCACATGACTCACGGAGCTAAGCTATGAAAGGCATCCTCCTTCCAGGATAGAGAGGAACAAATATCAGCCCGGGACAATTGCTATAAGAGACAATGGCTGTTCTTCCTAGGAGGGACAGGAGCAAGAATTAAGCTGTCTCAGACAATTTCTCCTTATCTTCAGGTATCACATTCCCAATACATTCTGGAGTTATTATTAAAAACCACAAGCAAAAAATGGAGAAGAACAATCAGTCCAAAGGCACTCAGGGAACTGTCCTACAAATAGTGTGATCAATTGTACCATAAGAAAACTATTAGAAAGGTATCCACCTCACATGAACTGGATATGAAAATTAAGTACAATTATGATAAGAAACTCTCCATCCTTGCTGTCTGGACCATGGTCTTCTGTAGAGCAGAGAAGTATGACCTCATAAAGTTGTAGATGTATGTGTGTGTGTGTGTGTGTGTGTGTGTGTGTGTGTGTGTGTGTTGATGAACCTTTATTTTATTTATTGATGCCAGGAATCAAACCCAGTGCCTCATGCATATGAGGCAAGCACTCTACTGCTGAGCTACAACTCCAGCCCCTCTACACTTATATATGGAATTCCTATGAAACACTGCTCTCGTGACTGAGCATCTGACTGTAACATAAACCCTCACGGAGCTTACATTCCTGAAAGGGAGACAGCTCTAAAAACATGTTACTCAATTATTCATATAATTTCAACTATGATAAAAGGAATAAATCAGAAGCACAGGATGGAATGAGAATATAGAGGAACAATAAACTAACCCTGTGGACTAGAGCCTTATAAATAAATTTCATGTGGGTCCCAAAGATACATAAACTATGAACTCTTAAAGAAATTGCTGTGGAGGGGGAAGTATAAGACCTTCATGTAAACAATTGTATTACACAAGAGAAAGATGAGATATGTGTGAAGTGCCTTTGAATATCCAGGCAGGAGAGGTGGCTTTTAGGGGAAGGAAGATGTCCATCTGGAAAACACAGGTTTTACATTGTGCCTCTGAGGGTGACTATGAGTTGGAAATGTGGTGGGGCTGACCTACCAAGGCAAAGAAGGGATGAAACCAAATACAGCTGTGGGCAATGGAACAGGGTAGAAAACATTGAAGTACAGAGACTGTAGACTAAAGAAAACCAACAGGAAGTATATTTTAATCACCATCCAAAAAAGTAATGCATAGATTGAATTATCATCAGTGGGCCATGAAAAAAGACAGTGAGATGGATTTAAGTCAAAGAAATTAGAAGCAACAGGACTTGCCAATTTTTCCCACAAATATTTGAGCACTTACTATGAACCTCAACCTTGAAGCCAAAGTTCTCTTCCATCCTCATTAATGCTTCAAAAAATAAAAGGATATTCAAGTTATGCACATTTCATTTAGTTCTTTCTTCTCTACATAGTCTTCTGGATCATCATGAGTAGTATTGTTCAGTTTCTTTTACTCCATGTATCTCATAGTGATTGTTCTTTTACCAATCTGTCTGAAAATAACATGCTCCTTTTGTGAGAAGTAAAAAATGTCAAGTATTAAATATAATGCAGTCTGCACATACTATAGCTAGGCACTGCCATGTCATACTATATACATGTTATCTTGGCCTAACAGACTTTATATTTGCACAAACTGTGAACTGGCAGTTGGTATTTATATGCAGCCTGGCCCTCAGGGATGACCCATGGGCATGCAAGTCTTCCAGAGCTGGCAGCCTCTATGAATGCTGATTGTGTAATGTGTTTTTATAGAAACATATTCTAATGTGTGTTTCAAACTTGGAGCTACCCGTCTATGTATTCCTTCATTTAAAATAAAACACAAAGATGTTTAGCAGTGCAAATAGGAAAGGTGCCTCCAAATAGGTTTCAATTTGGGCCACTCTCCATAAATCTCCTCTGATTTCTATGCTTTCTGTTTTCAAAAAGAAAAAAGCTATCGGAGTGCTGGCATATTAGAGTTTTTGTTTGTTATTCACAGTGTGAAATCAGCATCACTAAATAAAGCAACTGCCAAATAAAGACGTTCTGGTTACAAAGAAAAACCACTGTACAACTAAAATCTTAAATCTAATTAAGGAATTTCCAAATGCCATATCCTTGAGACCTTCCAACAACAACAAAATAATACATTTCAGCTGGGACTTGTGAATCCCTAGCTTTGTACATAAAAGAAACAGCTTGTTCTAAAGCTGAACTTCAGTAAATTACAGGGGCGGTTTTGTCTTTCACAGCCCTGTTATGAGGGAACGTTCCTCTGCTGAAACCTCTGGGTAGTGAAGTCCGCAAGCAGTTCCCACTTCTTCCATAAGGGGCTAAATAAATATTATGCACATTCTGAAAATACTGTGTTGCTTTCAATACCCTTACATTAAAATGATTACTGTAAGTGGCTGATACATGGATAACTAGAAAATGTTGTTTCAAGTGTTTAGGTTAGGTCTAGGTACTCTTTCACACCTGTATAAATAGCTGCTTGCTGGGCACACACATTATCTAAATTTAAGGCCAAAATCAGGCTGAAACTACAGTAACAAAGTGTCTCTTTACTATTCTAGTAAAGAACAATCTCATTATGCTTCTGCATACCCAAAGAATAGGTGTTTCTTTACTCTTCCTCTTTTTAAAAGATAGAAAAGAAAACTTTGGAACCTTCCCTAATAGGACAATATGATCACTACTTGAAAAAAATCTAGAACTCATTATCCTAAAATTCACTTTTGCTACAGTACTTTCCATTGTGTGAGAGGTGAAGGGATGGATTTAGATTTCCATGATACACGATATTCAGTTCTGACTTTCACTTTGTTTGTATATGCATAAAGCTTTAATTAGCTGTTCAAGGTCATAAAGAATTGTGCTCTAAAGACTTAAATTATTCTAGAATAATCTTTCTTTTATTTAGAAAATATCACAAAATAATTTTATGACATTATGTTTTGCATTTTCAAATATATATGCTAATCTGGACAACTATAAAATTAGAAAGACTTTGTTAAATGCATTTAATGAATAGTTTACATGGACATACTTTTGTGTACATGTGTTTTATACATATTTTCACATATGTATGCATATGTACATACATATATGCACATAATTTATACATATACATATCCCTGGAAGCACACATAGGTTTACAGATAAACACAGACTCAGGAGGGCTTTCTTGAGTTCATGTGATCAGCAACCAATATGCTACCTTGACCTTTTTTCTTTTTTTAAACAAAGAGCCAGATTTGCCTCTGGCCACACTGTGCACTCTGTAGAACATACGCCCAACTTCAAAAGGGCCATGTAAGTGATGAGCTTTTGAAGCTAGGCAAAAGGCATATGTCTACATATGTCTTAAGGCACAGGGAAGTCAACCAATACCCTTATGGCCACAAAGAAGGTGTGTCTCTGTGATCAAACTAGCAATGAAAAGACTCATACTACCAGATCCTATGTTACTCATATTCATAGAGGTGAATGCTAATTGCTACAAAAATCATCATGATTGCTCTGCTAGACATACCCTCCTTCAATAGCCACTTCCAGGATAAGCAGGTGGTTTGTGGATCTAATTTCTAATAACAGTTAATGGTATGAGTGCTTATTATAGGCCAGCCCCTCTTTAACCCTTACAACCCCAATGTGTAATGTTATTATCATTTCCATTAGTTAATGAATTTTTATCTATGCAAACTTGTCATATTTCTGTGAGATATGTACTGATCTCATTCCCATGTTATAGATTAGAAAACCAATGCTTACAAAGTAACTTTCTAGGGTCATAGGACCAGTGAGCAGTAAGACTGGGACTGGAGCCACAGTTATCAGTCTCTAAAGTTTATGATCACCTTTCAAAAAAGTTTAAATGGTTGTCATTGACTGAACACTAAATATTTCAAGCATTATGCTAGGCCCATGGCATGCACTCTGTCTCTGATACTTATCCCACATAAGGGTGGATATTTTCATTTTTCCCATTTTATAGCAGGGGGAAGAAAAAGAACCATGAAGTGTTCTTGAATCCTACATATCCTTCCTCTCTCATGGAATTCTTATTTATTTTCCTCATCTGAGATGGAAACAAGTGGAGAAAGCACATTACAGGGCAGAATTAGAACCAAATCCACAAATTTCCCTGAATCATTGTTCTTTCAAATCACTTTGTTTTATATGAGAGCCTTTGGCCATCCACACCTGAATAATGTGAAGCAAGAGATAAATCCCTCAATAAAACATTGTTGGTGAAATCTTAGCTGCAGACCATCTTTCAGTCAATGCATGAGTGGATTTTGCCTTTTAAACTTGTGTAGGTCATGACATTACTCACATAAGCCAATACCTCATGATGTAGGTGAAAATTATGTATAGCCATATCTACAGAGGTACCTGAAACCACACAGGTTCATATGCTGTCCTCCCAACTTAGCTGTCCAAGACCTCCTGCTCTGATGCATACAAGTACCTAGCCCAGTTCAAGTACCCATCCCTTAAAAGCATTCAATAAACCTTTGCCCCTTTCATTGTCTTCAAACCAGAGTTTCTGCCTTGAATATTATAAGAACCCTTTTAGGAGAACATAAGGGCTGGGCTGCTAAAGAAGAAGTCAACTCCCTTGTCTATGTGATTATGCTGTCATCTCTCCAAATCCCATGGATAAGAAGCTCCCTTGCCAAAGCTCGTCCTCTGCACCCCTTATGGAGTCCACAGTGTTCTCATCAGTATCCGTGAGGTTGCAGTTACCTGCTGGTTTTCCACCTAATAGTGGAGTTGCAGAGTCAGATTTTTGGCGAGGTGGTATTCTGGCCATGACTAAGGCCTTGGGCCTTCCCAGAGCCAAGTCCTATAGTAAGAACCACAAGTGTGTCTTTCTGGGACTTTGTAGCAACCACCAGAATCCAACACTACATGGTACACTAACTTCCAGAGAAGGAAGAGTCTTTTAGGAAGAGAAGTGTCCATGCCAATAAAGTCTGGCATGACTTCACCCACTATCCATGAAGTCAGAATACATCATTTGGCCACATAAGCTGGATTCCAGAAAAATTCCCATGGTTGGTGATGTTACCTACCCAGAGAAAGCAGCCTGATAGGATTCTGAAGTTCTTGTTGATTAGCTTCTTAAAATCACCACTGTCTTGTTGATTAGCTTCCTAGGTTTAATTAGCTATTTTAGAGAAACTAATCTTAAGTACCCAACCCCTCTCTTGCTGTCACAGAAAGGATCTGCCACCACACAAAATAAAACTAATTATGCTTGACTTTTCCCTTGACAAAATGGTGGCATGCTTACTATCCCTGAGACCATTTGTCCACTGCAATAAATAAATAAATAAATAAATAATAGATTCATTACTCAAGAACCCAAGAAAGCATTAATGTTACCTGTGCACTCAAATATGTGCTTCACTTTCCCTGTGTGACCATTCATATACAGCCTCAGTGTCTATCGACATACAAGAGCAGATTACTTCATCCTCCAGGCCAGTTTTACCCCCTGAGAATGCCAGAAGGTAATACAAAAAAGTGAAGTACAATTTTCTTCCATTACATCTACTGGAAAATGAAACTTCGCACCACCCATTTTTTTTCTTCATAAGTTTTGATACTCTAAAAACAAAACATGGCATACCTTAAATCCCCATTCTGCACACTCTACCATCATTTTAAGAGCTTGTGGTACTGGTAAAACTTAATGGGCCTTCTTTCTTATTCTGTGACTCAACAGAGTACCAAAAAAAAAAAAATACACATGCTATGAGAGGTTGATTCTCTTTGTGTAAAAATCTCCAAACAACAAATAAAAACAGAAACAGCCACCATAGAGTAAGCCTCAAAAACCTTGCCTCTTGTGTGTTCTTAAGCCAAGCCTGGCTACAGTTCTTCTGGGTGATTAATTTCATTTGTTGACCAAACATGTATTGGGTGCTCATTCTGCTCCTGAACTACTAGCCTCTTGGAAAAAAAAAGAAATGACATATATGATCTCTGTACTTAAGGACTTCAAAATTGAAGAAGGGGATAAAAACATTGAAAAATTTATAGCCCCCTATGCTGAGCTATTATAGTAGAACAGACATTGAACCTAATATAGGTTAACTAATTATTACAAATACCTATAGAAAAAAAGCATCATATCTTCATTTACAGGTAAGAAAACTAAGGCTCAGAAAGTTTATGGAACTCTTGTCTAAGGTCAGTTGGCTAGACAACAGCTACACCGAGGTTCATACCCAGGTCTGTTCCGCACCAGGCTCACAGCTGTTCTTCTGTTCCCGAAGGTTAAAGTGGTAGAAACAAATGTACATTTCTGTGGAAATACAGCCTGATGATTAGAATATCTTCTTACAATTGGTATGATTACTTCACTTCCCATGACTCCGAGGACACTGAGTTGATCAAGCCATCTCTCCAACACCTCCCAAGGAAAGATTCAAGCCAAAATCCTTTGGTAAATAAACTCAAGTGAATGATTAAAAGTCCAACCAACTTATACTAACAAGGAATAGTAGGTGATGCCTGCTAATCACAATGTAGTTAAGGGAGCCTTCTCATAAGTTACCCTGTGTTCCTCTTTTCCATCTTTGGTCTAGCAGATTGATTCCCACAAAGAAGGGCACAGAAAAGAGCCATTGTGCCAGGTATATACCATCAGCATTCACAAGCACATCCATGGAGTGGCCTTCAAGAATCGTGCCAAAGACATTCCGAAAATTGCCACAAAAGAAAAGAGGAGTATAGATATGTGCATTGATACCAGAGCCAACAAGGCCACCTAGACTAAAGATATAAGAGACAATTAAATTTTAAAAATCTATAGGCAATTAATGTGAATGAGAACTAACCAAAGGTCATCAAAGTTATAAAACTGTAAAAAAAATAAGTAAGTAAGTAAGGGAATATCCATTCAGCACTGACTACCTTTCATATAGAAGTTAAACAATAAACCATTGTTGGTACTGAAAAACAACCTGGCCAGGTGGATGTACTTTAGTGAAGGTATATAAAAACCTAGAACTATACTTTTTTTTTTTTTTTATTTCTGTGACAGACAGGGGACAGACTAATCCACCCTGTATTTCAAATACCTCTGACCCCCAGAATAATACCAGTAGTTGAATTTCAAAAATAAAAAAGAGGAAAAGAAACCAAAACAGATAGCAACATGGGCAACCTGATGTCTATTTGAACTCATGTGTGCCCATAGGTGAATCTGACTATTTCTCATTTGGGCTAGGTAATTTCTAAATCTCTTAGTAACAGATATTAAATGCATAGTAGAGAAAGACCAGATTTTATATATATAAAAAGCAGGAAATTGTGGTTCCTTTTTATATTGAATATCCATAGAAATTATCTAGATCTTATTCAGCACAGTTATAGTTAGTTCTTGTGTGAATTCCTCCTATCCCAATCACCTACAAATTAAATTAATACAACACAATAAGTTAACAGAAAGGCAGGCAGATAATCATAGTCCTTATTAGGATACTAGCACATTTTCTTTGTATAGGAAAAAACATGTTCATTTACTAATAAACTGGCACCCAGGGATTAAAATTGTAGCCCCCTTTATAACATCTGAATGATTATGAGGTGCAGGATTGGTCTCAGTTTTTCCACCTGTGAAATGTGGAAAAGTAATTTTGGAAAAAAAAACTAATATGGTCATGCTTAAAAATAGTTATCTAGATTTCTACTTTAAAAGCAAAGGGACAGATGGGACATGAAGTCCTAAAACTTTCTTTGATTTAAATAAAATAACAAGCAACAAGAAATGAGCCTTAGATTCAATTTGTGGACTAGGAAAAAAATAAATCCTTTAATAACCCAAATTATCAAGGGTTGCTATTGATAAATAAATCCTTTAATAACTCAAATTATCAAGGGTTGCCATTCTTTTCAGATCACTAGAAATGATCATAGGCTATATAAAAAAATTATTGTTATTTTAAAGAGGTTTTTATTTTTCTGGTTCAGATAAGAATTAAAAAACTCAATGTGATTTCTGTTTCTAAGGTCATCTTTTCAGGAATTTGAGAAGCAGAGCATCCCCAGTGAAAACACTTTTGTATCCTCAGAATCTAATTAAATAACTAATTATCAGTAGATGATAGTAAAATATGTTACAGCACCAAGAGCTATATATAGTCTTAATAAAATGAAACTCCAATGTTCCACAAAATGCATTCCTGAAAACTGGTTCTTTCTCCCTCTTACAGAGGTAGAAAGCAGACAACAAAAGAGAATGGTCTTAACATAGTCTTGCTCACCTCTGAGTTTGACTTTCTTAAAAGGTAAAGTAGAAACACTAGTTCTCACTAGTGCCTTGGAAAAGCCAAGCTGGGTAATTTCTAAATCTCTTAGTAACAGATATTAAATGCACATCAGGGAAAGACCATGATTTTTGTGCACAGATGACCAAAAAGCATTGACAGTTTCGAACTGAGGTTCCCTTGGCAAAGCACAGTCTCAGGAGTTGGGCATACTGGGCTCATAAAACTAAAAAAGCCAAAAGTCATAATTTTGAAGGCACAACTTTCTATTTTATAACAAAATAGACTTTGGTACCTACTGTTTAAGAGAAGAGGCAGCTAAAAGCTAATTTACAGACACCTAGAAGATAGATTACTTAGGAGGGGGATATCTTTTTTTTGGGGGGGGAGTTGGCAATCAGAGGCTAAAATCAAATGTAAAAGCAATTCAGTTAGACCACGGAGCTTTACTCTGGTGACTACTAAATACAATACATGTGGACTTACCATGAATACAAGTGATTTATATTGATTTTTCTTCAATAGCTCTAAGAATAATAATCAGGTTAGTGTCGTGTGGACTTCCCTGTTTCTATTTATTTTACATAGGGCTTTGAATGTTCTGCTGTGTCTGGCAATATCTGTTGATGGCTTTATTTATTTATCTTGTTTTACAGTTTGTAATGACAGCTTTTAAATTAAGATACAGTTTTAAAAGATGGTAAATAAATGAGTAAGGGAGCCCCAGTAGGCAGAAATGATGTTATTCAACTTCCCAGCATGAGAAGCTCTCCCCCAGCAGTTCTGCAAAACCAATATAGGTAGGCTTTAAAAATATCCTCCTCTCTTGTTTCACCTGGGTGAAAACTTAATTTAATGGAATAATCTCATAAATATAATGATCTGAACATTCCCAACTGGCATCATGAAAAGTAAAAATCTCTATAGAGTTTCAACTAAAATGTCATCAGGTAATTAGAGAGTACTTACTGGCTGAAAATGTACTCACCACTGGCTAGAGGAAAGTCATTTTTACTAATTTTTTTCTACTAGACATAAAGAGTTTTGTTTTTCTTTCTTTTGTTTTTCTCAGAATGGCTTTAAACATCACAGGCTTCTGGGAATGTGGTTATGTTAGACAGCTTTTCATCGCTGTGACTAAAACATCTGACAACAACTCGGAGGAGGAAAAGTTTATTTGGGCTTACGATTTCAGAGGTGGCAGTCCATGGTCTACCACCTCCATTACTCTGGACTCAAGAAAATGAGGGAGAACATCATGGTGTAAGGACATAGCAGAAGAGGGCTGCTCAGCTTATGATAGTTGGAAAGCAGAGTAAGAGAGGGTAAGGAGTCAGGGATAAAATAGAAACCCCAAGGGCATGCCCCCGTGACCTAAACCCTCCAACCACACCACACCTGCCTGCAGGAACCACTCAGTAGTCTACTTAAATTATTAATCCATTAAATGGATTAATCCCCTGATTAGGTCACAGCTCTCATGATCTGATCATTCTATATCCTGAATCATCACATGAGCTTTTGGGTGGAAGATATTTCATACCCAAACCATAACAGTGGTTTAAAAAGGAAGATGGTTTGGTAAAGTTAAGGCATCAAATACAGTCTGGGAATAGTCACTAAGGGTGCTCTGGTGGGGAGCGTATATTTTATTTCATAGTGAAATGTAGAGAAGTAATTTTTAGGACAAAAATTAATGAAGGATTAAAATAATAACAAGCCAATGAATTCATAGAGCAAAAAGTACTTTTCCAAAAACCCAGTGCTACCTACCTTCTGGTGGTGATCTGGCTTAAGATATTAAGGAGATAAAAACACTGTGATATTTCTGTTTTTCCTTTACTATTGCTTCTTGCTCCCTCTGTTCACTCGAATCTTTCTAGACCATTTCAGGCTGACTCAGTTGTTTTTGCCTCTTTGTCTCAGAAATCCTGTCTTTCCTCCTTTTTTCTGCATGTATCTTCTCTATGATATGTTTTGTCTTCCTGTATGCATTGGGAATTCTCTCATTTTAATGATATCCACCAGATTCTTCCACTTTCTTTTGCCATTTATAGTTCTTGAAAAGCTTTTCTTGCTCACCCCATAGGATAATCTACCACTCTCATTACAGTAGTTCTGGGGATTTTAAATCTCTTCTTATTGTTTATGTTAGTTTTACTTGTAGTTGGTCCCCACAGCCCCAGAATCAATCTCTTGTGTTTTCAGTTATGCAGATGTCTGTAATGAAAGGGAACCCTTGGGAACACCACAGAGAACACACAGCTCTTCCACCAGACCCACAGCATTTGCTGTTAAATGACTTCCATCAAAAAGTAAGCACTAGAAAGCACACTGGAAGAAGTCAAAGAATTGCATTGTAATTCTAGAAAAATTAACATAAGGTACTTACAAGACCATAGGGTACAGGAGCATAACTACTGAAGCTATCCCTATAACATGGGTACTCTGTAGCCACTTAAACATGGTTTCTTTTTGTGAATGTTTCAGCATATAACCCCTTAACATAATGGGAGTAAAAGTTCTAACAGCATTTTGTTGCCACTTGCTGTTAAATGTTACATCAAATAAGAATATCCCTTTCTAGATAAATGGATAAGAATGATACTATGAGACAATACACAATATCTGCACCATTCAAAGCGCAATTAAGAGGAATTGAGTCATGTAATTGTCATCACCAACCTTTTAGAAATTTATTGACTTTTTGTGTTTTGTAGGTTAAAACTGGCAGTGATCTACGGAGTAAATTCAATACCAAGACCTAGTGTTTGACTTGGCAATGTCTCCAACATAAAGGGGCCACCATCATCCAACATCTAAAAACCTCTCCTCTTTCACATGATTCCATTTATTATAGATATCACTTTCAAATGTTGAAACATATATAGTCCCATTACTTCAGAGATCAAACATTTGGACATGTTTGGTTAAGTTACTCTTCAACTTGAGTACTTTTAGTCCCTAAGGTGGCCTGAGATCACAAGAGTTTGTTTTCATGAAATGTTTGAATCACAAACATATTCCATGTTTCTTATGGGGTTCCATAATAGCAAGGTAAATTGCTTTATAATCAAATACTAGTTGATAGAATCATAAATGCATATGAATAAAACCAGCTACTTTACTCATTAGATACCATCTACCAAATGTAATACAAATACTGAGATCATTTATAAGGTCTAAACTGTTTTCAGATATTTTGAAACTCACAAATACCTATCTAAAAAGAATTTGAAGAAAAACAGAATTTAAAAGGTATGTTTAAACATCTAAAGTTAAAAAGAAAAACAGTACTTTAAAAATTACACTGGGCTGGGATGTGGCTCAAGCGGTAGCACACTTGCCTGGCATGCATGTGTCCCAGGTTCCAATCTCAGCACCACATACAAAGAAAGATGTTGTGTCTGCCGAAAACTAATAAATAAATAAATATTTAAAAATTCTCTCTCTCTCTTAAAAAAATTACACTGTATAATGGCAGTTGAAATTATTTTAACTCACCAAATATTTTCTGTTCAGAAATATTTAAGAGATAACAGTTTAAATGGTGCTTTTGCTATTAATACATTAGCAGTATTATTATATATTCAACATGTTTATCAAACTCAAATTTTAACTCCAAAAAAATCAACACTAACATTGCCTTTCTGGGACATGAATATACTTCTAGGCATACTTAATATGATGTAGCCTTAGGAAGTACTTTTTTCTAAAACTAAAAACCAATTAAGCCCCTAAACCATAGACCAAATATATTAATCCTGCCTAAAAATTTAAAGTGTTTGCATCTAATTGGTAGAGAGATCAGTGGACTCTTTGATCCACATGGATGTAAGCCATTAACAAATGATGCAAAGAGAAAAAAATATTTTTCTCAGTTAAGTAGTTGATTTATTTTGTGAGAGGCAAAAATAACTTTTGACTAGAAGGAGATCTAATGTGAACTGTGTATGTGTGTGTGTGTGTGTGTGTGTGTGTGTGTGTGTGTGTGTGTGTGTAATAGATATTCCCACAGGGCTTGAGTTTAAGGGACTTCATGAGTAAATGCGTAGGTTTCCATTTGTCAGTGGTGATTCTTAAAAGGTTTTCTGATAAGTGATTTTCTCTTACAAAGAGATTTTAAATAAGTGAAACATGGAGGAAATATTCATGTCTCTACCTAAGAAATAAATTTCTAAATTGTTTTTTAAAACTCTTATCTAAACAAGTAAAACTTTTTTTGGTGAAGATTTTTATTCTTAGAATTTCCAATTATACTCACCCTAATTCTGTAAGAAATACATAAGGTGCTTTCCATATGCTTAGTACATAGTAGATATTTAATCCACACTGTTGAATTTGATAAAGGAATTTAAAATTCAATGTGGCTACATGAAATAGAGTTTGGTTAGTGTTAACAATAAATGAAAGGAATTGAAAAACGGATGATAAAGTAAGCTTTCTAAATTAAGGAAATTCATTGTATAATTGTATTTAATCTTAAACAATGAATAGAAATTCACAAAATATAAAGAATGTGTCATAGTTGTCCTTTTAAAAAATTACAAAATGTGAGTATTTAGGTTTATAAAACCAATTACTTATATTAAGAAACTATTAATTTAATATGTTCTGTACTGTAAACAAAATGTTTTCAAAATATTTATTAAAAGTTCTTCCAGGATTTCATCAGTGTTTTTTTGTTCATGATTTATTAATTACTCTAAAAAGGGGGTGAAAATGGAGAACTATAATAAAACAATTTTAACATACTGGGTTTAAAAAATCAATAATAAAATATATTAAGCATCTCATGTGATAATCTATGATTAAGAAAATGTGATGTAATTTGCTAAACTTTAGGTTATGTATGTTTTTCCAGAGTGGCATGATATTTGGATAAATATCCTCTTGCTACTTGGGATGTGGTAATGATTTTTGTACTCACGAAAATAAAGTAATTGTGACAGTAGCTCTGCTGATCTTTCAGGCTACTATCTAGAGTCCAAATGACTTGCAAAATAGATCCTTTGTGGCTGACTGGTTGCTGGGCGCTGGACAACTCCCTTACCAAAGTTCTCTCCACTCTTTGTAGGTGCAATGGTGAAGCCTTGACCTAATTAGCTTTACTTCTATAACTCTGACAATAAGGATTATCACCAATACACAAATTAAAAACCAGAGCTTTTGGTGCTGAGGTTGTGACTCAGTGGTAGAGTGCTTGCCTAGCGAGTGTGAGGCCATGGGTTCGATTCTCAGCACCACATATAAATAAATAAAAATATAAAACGGTCCATTGACAACTAAAATAAAACAAAAACAAAAAAAAAAACACATGTAGAAACTTGCCCCAGGCCACCATCAGTAGAGCAAAGATTTGAACCAGATCCGATTTCCAATATCAGATATTTTCTCTTTCTGAATTTCAAATGTCTTAATGTTTCAAAGTCTTTTGCCTCATTGGCAAATGGTGACATACAATCAAATTCAAATTGTTTTGAGAATTAAAGAATAATATTTGATACATAAAGTATATAGTTCAATCCTTGACATGTAGAAAGTTCTTCAAAAAATACTTCTTATCCTAAGACTAAAAATTGTCAGGGACACATGGCAGAATATAAGCCCTGGGATCATGTTGCAGCTTTACCCCTTATTATTTGTGATATTGAGCAAGACTCATGGTATCCCTATGGCTTGGTTTCCTCATTAGTAAATGGGAGTTATAATTTGATCACCCTTAATAAGCTCTTTGAGGACAAAATGAAGTAAATAACATAGGAACAGCATTCTGCATGACATGTAAAAGCATTCATAGTGATAGTTTGGGAGAATTTTGTGAAGCATTTAAATGTTCTACATATTTATCTTTGTATACAATCCCAGACATAAAGCTAAAATAAGATTTTCTGAAAACAATCATTTTGTAATGACATGCAATTCAATATAATAATAGCCCTTAATAAAAAAAATAATATTATAGCTCAAAGTCAACACAAGGAAACTATGGAAGTGATATGGCAATTTCATGGTGCATATACACAGGGATCCTATCTTAATTTAAAAAAAAATCTTTGCATTTTTCTTTTGAGATCAAAAAAATGTTCCAAGACTATATACGAAAAAATCAATTTTCAATGTGTTCTAGTAAATACCCAGGCAATCTAAAATTGTTACGATTAATGGAAATAACTGATTGCAGCCTGCTAACTTTACCTCTCTTAATTATAAAATACAATTTCAGTTTTGTGCCTTCCAAACCAAGATTTACAAAAGCTAAGAGAACTACTCTGCTCAGCCTGTGATTATATCAGCAGTGACAATTTTCAGGTCCTATCAGATTGGGTTTGGATGATAATTACTTGGGAAGTGTTTGATCTCAATTATGAATACATGATTAGTTTTTCATGAAATCAGTCAACCACACTGCACAGCACTACTCATGTGAGACCTTGTTGATTTAGCTGTTAGAAAGCACACATCTCCTTCGGTTCAGATGTGGGACATCGGTCCTGGGGGAAAAGAGGGTGGAAAAAGGGCAAGTTTATGGGTAATGATATTGCAGAGGCAGATATTTAAGGTTTGCTAATTTTCTTCTCAATTATACTCATCCCTTACCTCATTGTCATGCCTACTAGATGACCACAGATTCCATCTCAGTTGTAGAATATATTTTTCCTTCTCTTAAAAAAAAAACAAAGTCTCAAGATACCATTGTTATCTTTCAGCCCCTTAGAGGTTTTTGCCCTGATGAATAATATTTTATATGTGAAATGTTTATGTGATTTTTCACACAGTGATAACCCTGCTACCGCTTAACTTTGATGCATTGCGATCACTGGTTTTCTTCATTAAAGTGCTTTTACACACCCTTCCCATAAATTGACTTAAGAGTTAGAAATGGAACATTCAACACAACTTGGATGCTCAATAGAAAATTGCCTAGGAGCGTATTTTATGTTTGGTTTACAAATACACACACACACACACACACACACACACACACACACTTTTCCTCAAATGCCAGTGTGGGGGTATGCATTTCTTTGTTGATTTGTGTCTGTGTGTGGTTTTCTATGATATAGGATGTTTCCCTAAGAGTCACTATAACTTGCATTTTCTTAAATTTCATGTGATCATACTCAGAGATTAGATAAAAGGATTCAATTGTCAGTTTTTAAACAGCATGCATTTTTTTTAAAGAGGTGGAAGCATCACACTTCTAAAGAAAAGGAAATAAATTCTGAAAAATAGCCCAATCTTATTGACTTAGTAAAGCCCTAAAATAAGGAATTCTCTCGATTATTTTAACGAAAAGATACTTTACAAAAGTAAGATTTCAAATATCCAGCTCCATTTTCATAATTAAAATATCACTTTGAAGGTAGAACATACATATCATATATTTCTATTTTATTTACATTATCTTCTTTCCAAAACAAAAACAAAACCTCCAATACAATGTCAATAATATTTTGGCTGAGATATCTTAAAAATCATGTCTAATTCTTTGTGGGTAAAGGAGATAGAGATTTAGAAAGTTTGTCTGAATATTTTGAAATCTAAATTTAAACTCTAGCTTATTGCAATAACTGAGACATTTTAGAACTGGATTTCACAACCAGGGAGTCACTGATCTTTTGGAGCAGGCAATGATAATCCTTTCCTGTGAGCAGCTGTCTTTTACATGGTTGACAGATTCCCTGGCCTCTACCCACTAAATGTGAGTGGCACCCCTGCCCCAGTTGTGACAGTCATAAATGCCTTCAGACATTGTGAAGTGTCTTCTGTAGCCAAAATTGTCTCAGTAGAGAATTATTTTTTTTAATAAAAAGATTGGGGGGGAGATGGGCTTAAGATATTCAAATAATTTCCTCTACTTCCACTTATAGATGAAAACCTTATCTTGAGAAGAAGGCAGTGAAGAACGCTACAGACTTATACTAGTTCTGTAACAGAAAGGAATAAGACACTAGTGAATGTTAACGAGCCATATCTGTTCAGGAGATTAAGTACAAGTCCAAATAACATGCAAATACCAATGGTTAGCTGCTATTGGGACCTTTCTTCATAGTAACTTCTTTCATAGTAACTCATTTCTACAGCTGGAACTTAATATTCTGAATTAAAAGGAGTAGAATAAGTTCAAAAAGTATAAGAATTAAAAGACAAGACAGTTCATTTTGATGACAGGTCCTGAATAAACCTGACAAATCCTAAAGTTGCAATGAGGTCATTTTATTGATATAAACTGTCTATACATATTCTTACTGCACTAAGAAAGGGTATGATGTCTTTAAACATTGTGAGTACAATCAAACTGATGAATGAAAAATCCTCATCTTATCAATTTGATGAAGGACTTATCAAGTTGAGGAAAAACTATCCCAAAGCTGTCAAATCCTCATTGCCTCTGGCTTAATTATTACCTGTCTATATTTTTCCAAAGGAAAAACAAAAAAGGCTGATAATACAAGCAAACTAGTCTTACGATAGTATAATTTCTGTCACTTGCTGCTACAAATTGCATTATAGTATTAACTAGGAACCACCCTGGAAACAACACAAAGCCACTGATTTGGAGTACTAAATTTTTAGGACATGGCAGACCCATATTAGGATAACAAGCTCAAACTTCATTTCACATTAGGAAAACATAGCTGACAATACACCATTAGAGATTCCTGAGTTTTTCTTCCAGCAAATATACATAGCTATAGAAAGAAAATCTAGACCAAAATAAGGGGGGGGGAGGAGGAAATCCTAAGAAAACAGAAGGGAGATCAGTGAAATAGAGGAAGAAGATTGGGGGGGGGGGAGCGAGGTGGGAGGTAAATAAAAAAGGAATGGTGAAATTAAATTAGCTAAATTATATTATGTACATATGTGAATCTACCACAGTGAGTTCTACATTTATGTATATCTGTAAAGCACTAATAGGAGGGCTTTTGTTGCGGGGGGGCGAGTGCCAGGAAATCAAACTCAGGGGCACTCAACCACTGAGCCACATCCCCAGCCTGTTTTATATTTTATTTAGAGACAGGGTCTCACCAAGTTGCTCAGCACCTTTCTGTTGCTGAGGCAGGCTTTGAACTCGCTATCCTCCCACCCCAGCCTCCTGAGCTGCTAGGATTACAGGCATGTGGCACTGAGCCCAGCAATTACTAATTTAAAAGAAATACAAATAAATACAAGAAAGACCAGCAAAGGCGGGGGATGGGGGAAGAAGGACAGGAGGTAAAGGAGAAGTACTGGAAACTGAGGTGAAGCAAATTATATTCCATGCTTGTATGATTATGCTAAAATGAACCCCAATATTATATATAATTGCAATGCACTCATAAAATAAACTAAGTAATTAAAAATCTTCAATACTCACTGTATTTTGGTCTAAAATGAAGCTGAAATGCAATCACAACAAATAGGTTCTTGTTACCATTGCCAAAGGTCTAGCTGATTATCAGTACAATTGCTTATTGCTGTTGAAAATTATGTTGGTATCATTGGCTTTAAAATGTTTTCCATTGGTCTACCCAAACGATTCTTCAAAATCTTCAAATTGGTCTGCTGACTCCTTTAAAACCTGCTCTAAAAATAGGTAAATAACTAATACCTTGCAAACTTTTACACAAGCAGTGTTATAAAGTCTTTACATGTGTCCTCTCATTTAGTCTTTAAACAGTCCTGTAAGGTGGTAGAGGACTCATTATTACCCTTTGAAGAACCTGCAGTGAACAGAGATTAAACAACATTTTCCTTTGTCAAATGCATTTGGGATTTGTTATATCCCTTACCAATGTATCTCTTAGTATGTGCTTTAAAAGAGTGCATATTTTTTTTCTTTACAAATTTGTAAAATGGGTAATGTAAAATAATTACTTAAGTCATGTCTTTGGTAGACTGAGGTCCAGAAAGATAATATGCTTAGGTGAGATAATTAGAAGTCAGTCTATTTTGAATACAATTTACAATTCTTACTTAATAATTAGAATGAGATTGGTCTACAATTTGCACAGACACGGACATCTATATTGTTATTCTGAGTAAATACAATGGTTTTGCTATGATCCACACCCAATTGCACTTTCTGCCTGGGTCCTGTCTGTGACTGGACTGAGAACATACATTTGTGAGTTGGTTCCCATTAGGGGGCAAAGCTGATCAGTCAAAACAGAAGAAAGTGCTGTCTTGGCCTTGTTAGCCAGGCCAGCTGACCTTTATTGGCTGCCAAGAAGCTAAAGCATGATAAAATAGGGCACTGAAATCTAGGTGTAGGCACACATCTGTAATCCCAGGGGCTTGGGTGGCTGAGGCAGAAGGACAGGGAGTTCAAAGCCAGCCTCAGCAAAAGTGAGGCACTAAGCAACTCATGAGACCCTGTCTCTAAACGAAATACAAAAAAATACGGCTGGGGATATGGCTCAGTGGTTGAGTGCCCCTGAGTTCAATCCCTAGTACCCCCCACCCACCACAAAAAAAAAAATAAGGAAGTGAAGAAACAGTGTAGAAGCACAGCAAACCTTCTTTTGCCAGATGATGTCTCTTTCCTGGAAAACTAATTGTGAATTGTAATAGAATTCTAATTTCTAAACAGATTCTTAGTGAGCATATCCAAATCTTAATTGGCACTATTTCACTGACATTAAGAAAAAATATAAAATTCCACAAAATCTTATAATATCAGTAGTGTCTCAGGAATGAATACTGAGAAACTAACAGTATGACAGTCCACACCCATGTCACAAGGAGTTGCTGCTAAGCTAAATGCCACTTTGCATCACACATGTTGAAAAAAGTTGTATACAAAAATTTCTTTGGTTCAACTCACATTTAAATCAAGTGTGTTGGGATGATGGATAGATTCATTGCTTAGGGTAAGAAGTCAGCACCTTGGAGCACCATGACTGGAGGGCTGGGGTTGCAGCCACTTTTTCCATGAGATGCTTTCCCTCGGGCATTGTGGATCATTCCTGCATAAGCTGTTGCCTTGGGTAGTAGCTAACAGGACTAACATCAGGGTTCCCGTGACAGTATAAATATAAATAAGTGACTGGAGATAGATTTATTAATAGAAACAATAAGAAAGGCAACTCAACCAAATAGTCCAGGAAGAAGAAGAAAAGTTATGTGAGCAGTAATTTGGATTATTCAATCAAGGTCAAGTAAACGAAGGCTCCTCTTCTTTGAATAAGAGTGAAAATCAGGCTTTCTGTATCTATGATGCCATGCAGAGTCACCTTTCTATGGGAATTTGAAATGCTTATAGCCTAAGGGAATGAACACAGACCTCTGAATCAAGGACAGGTATGGGATGTAAGAAATGCCTCAGTATGCAAAAAATACAAAAAAAATCTACATGAGGCATCCCCCTGAGCAAGGGATGATCCAGCTAAGATGCTGCTTCTGACTGATATTAAAATAGAGCCTAGAATTACAGCCAGAAAATAATTTTCACATAATGAAAGGCTAGAGAGGACTCTTTTCAAGCTGTGTGAGGATGACAGAGATAGGATCAGTAGATCAAAGGGAAATCGGAATAAGAGAGAAGGAGTTTTTCTAGAACTATAAAAGATAACATGGTGTCTAAGAATAATATCAGTCATTTACAGTAAAATCTCCTTAATTTGGTACACAAGGAACCAAAACAATAGATTTTCAATTAGCCAAGTTTCAAATTATACTTTTTTTCTATTGAAGAATTGCATAAAAATAACCTCAAATTACGTCTTGTTTTAAATAAATCGATATGGAAGTAATGGGGTCTTACATTATCTTACAAGGTAATCAAAGTCCCCTCAAAGTAGTTTGGCCTGCTCCATTTCATCATCCATTTGAGAGCTGCCTACTATGTGCTGGAACCACATTTATGACACAACCCAGGGTCAGCAGTTTTCATGAGACAGCCTCCCTTTCGGAGGGAAAGTCCTTATTTATGTGGACAGTTGAAAGGACAGTGACTCAGTGTAGGATGCGATTGATGAAACTCCTTTCTTTTGCTGACTTAATCAGCCATTGACCATAGTCATTTAAAAAAAAAAGGTTATGCACAGGAATTAGAATGAAATTGCTCCCCAAATTTCTGTGCTTCAGAGAGAAAAACAATGTCATGGAATTGGTTATTTTTCCTTCCTCTTCAAAGACTATGGGTCCACCAACCACTGAAAAAGTCCCATTTAAGATCTGGTCCTGGGGAAAGGCCTGAAGAGTGACTCTGGGGTAAACTGTAACACCTCCAGTGATTGCCAAGGTAGGCCAGACAGGTGGCAATGAGGAAAATAGGTACCATAGTGTTGTCTATAGAACATCATAGGCTTCCTGAGGGTACACTTTAACCATCAATCTAACTTGAGAATAAAGTGACAGCAGACTTTTAAGTAAATTAGTTAGAAAATATGCAATAAAAAGTTGAGATATCTCCTGGACCTGAGTCATCCAATATGAAAGTCACTAGCCATATGTGGCTCTTGACCACTCAAAACGTCACTACTCAAAATGATAGGAAAAAAAAATTCATCAAATTTCAAAAACTATGTATAGGAAAAAAATGTATATTTTTACTTGAATTTTTTAATTTGTTTTAATTAGTTACACATGTCAGTACAATGATCTTGACATATCATACATTTGAATCAGATGGGGTATAATTCTCATTTTTCTGAGTGTACAGGTTGCAGAATCACATTGGTCATGCAGTCACGTATATACTCACAGCAATAATAATGCCTATTTTATTCTGCTTTCTTTCCTTTCCCCCTTTCCCTCCCCTCCCCTGCCATCACTTCTCTCTACCCAGTCTAATGTGACAGACTTTTTTCTTCTTTTCCTCACATCATCATACATGTATTCTGGATAACTATGAGGGTCTCCTTCCATCTTCCATGCAATTCCCCTTCTCCCTCCCTTTCCCTCCCACCTCTCTTCCCTATCTAGAGGTAATCTTCTTCTCATGCTCTTCCTCCCTACCCCATTTTGAATCACCCCACTTATATCAGAGAAGACATTTGGCATTTGTATTTTAGGGACTGGCTAACTTCACACTTAGCATAATCTGCTCTAATGCCATCCATTTCCCTGCAAATGCCATGATCTTGTTATTTTTTAGTGCTGAGTAATATTCCATTGTGTATATATGCCACATTTTTTTATCCATTCATCCATTGAAGGGCATCTACATTGGTTCCATAGTCTAGCTATTGTGAATTGTGCTGCTATAAACACTGATGTGGCTGTGTCCCTTTAGTATGCTGTTTTTAGGTCTTTTGGGTATAGTCTGAGAAGAGGAATAACTGGGTCAAATGGTGGTTCCATTCCCAGCTTTCCAAGGAATCTCCATACTGCTTTCCAAATTGGCTGCACCAATTTTCAGTCCCACCAGCAGTGTATGAGTGTACTGTTTTCCCCACATCCTCGCCAGCACTTGTTGTTTTTAATAATTTTATATTGTTTGCATCTTGATGCAACATTTTTGAAATATTGGGTTGCATATGATATTTTGTTAAGATTAGTTTTACCTGTCTCTTTTACTTTTTTTCTTTTTTGAATGTGGATACTAGAAAATTTCAACTTACACATTTGCTTTATATTTGTAGCACTTATCATATTTCTAATAGATAACATTTATTTGGACAAATCCATGCATACTTTAGTATACTGTTTATCTATTTCAAGGGATTATCCTATTCCACAATACAACTCAATGGCTTTGCCATTACCATGCTTCATTTTATAGGTGACAAAACAGGTTAAATCACACAATTAGTGTTTTAAATCACACAACTAGTAATTCATGAAACCAGCCCTGCCTCACATCCAAATCCGTGTTTTATGTCAACTTTACTGTGCCCCCTGTCTCCACTGTTCACTTCAGATGATCTTTTAACTTAGAAATGTGTGAAATGTGTTGAGAACAACTGAAAATTCTCTGTGGAATGAAACATGTACACTTTATTAAACACATTTTTAAAAGCTGAAAACAGGAAAAGGTGAAGTATCAGTGTTTTCTGCAAACTGCCCCTCATGTGTTAGGAGGGACTAGAGTGTGGAGAAAGGTGGCAGTTCAATTATGTGCCATGCAAAGTCAAGGAATTTTACCTGGGTTATTGAATTTATTCTTCAGAACAACTCTAAAAGGTGAGAAAACTAGACTCAGAATTGTTAAGTGACTTCATTGAGATCTCAGAGTTTAACCAGTAAGCAGCAGAGTAAAGGCTGAATTGGAATCGGACACCTTTTCCTATGCCATTCTGCCTTCAGTCCTCCTTTTGATATATGCCCAGATTTTCAATATCTTGTCTGGACTCTGTGTCATTGGCTGCTCTGTTTTTATAACCCATTCCAGTCCACAGTCCAGACTCCTTGGGTCATTTCCTTCCACCAAGTGGAGCTCGGGGGAGGGAGGGCAAGCTGTGCTTTTCCTGGAGGCAGGGTGAAATCCAAGAATTATATTCTTAGGCACATGCCTATAATCCCAGCACCTTCGAGGCCAAGACAGGAGGATCTCAGGTTCAAGACTAGGCTTAGCAATTTAGCAAGGTCTTATGCAACTTAGCAAGATCCTGTCTCAAAATATAAAAATGAAGAGGGCTGGGGATGTGATTCAGTGGTTAAGCATCTTTGTGTTCAATCCCTGGTACAAAAACAAAGAAAAAAAATAATCAGGTTCCTCTTGCCCATGGCTATAGTATTTACAGGTGGAAGAAAATAATGAGTCTAGTGCCTAGATAGAATAGAAAGGTTAGAGACAATGCAAACAGTCCACATGGAGTTAAAAAAAACCCAAGGACTAGATATAAAGTGAGAGCTAAGATTTAGTGTCAAAGTAAGCAGAAGAAACCTGAAGAACCAATACCAACTAGAAGCAGAGCCTTGAGGAATCACACAGGTAACTACCAAGAACCAGAGACTGGTTTAAATGTAGTCCCCAAGCTTACTTGAATCTACACTCAGGGTTGGTATTCTAACAAGTCCAAAATAAAATGGGTTCTGGTTTCCATACTTACTTGCACCATCTACAATGAGCAGTAGGAAAGAATTTTTCATCTTAGCATGTACAATATTGTTCTTTTGTGATTATTAAGTCTATTTTAGTCAGCTTTTCATTGCTGGGACAAAATATTGTGACAAAAACAACTTAGAGGAGGAAAAGTTCATCCTGAGCTCATGGTATCAAAGATTCATTTCACAGCCGGCCAACTCCATAGCTCTGGGTTAGAAATGAGGCAGGACATCATGGTGAAAGGGTATGTCGCAAACTGAGCTCTGTTCATGACAGTCAGGAAGCAGAGAACTCTGGTCACCAATGACAAAATATAAACCCCAAAAGCTTTCCACAAGTGACCTATTTCCTCCAGCCATCGCCTATTTGCCCTCAGCTACTATCTAGTTAATCCATCCAAGTGGATTAATCCACTGATTTTTTTTTCTTGCATTGGCTAACACACGAGCCTTTGGAAGACACCAAATACCCAAACCAGAACACTTACTTTGGTTGTTATGGGTCATTTCATATGACTTCTTAACTCTGGTTATTTCAGTTCACATCAGCAACATCACAACATCACATTTCTAGTATTAGGAAATACTAGAAAATCACTCATTGCTGCCAAATACCAGTGACAACACTCCACAGCTGTTCATCCAGATTTGTTGAAAGTGTCAAAGATGTAGCTGTGCCCCTAGACCATAATCTTTCGGCAACATGATATTTCCCAGTGTAAGCTTGACTCCCGAAAGACTCACAATATAGTGGGCTTCCTCAGTTACTTTGTCTAGTACCCTTTCAGTCTGCAGGAAGTCTAGTTGGTACTGTCCATTGCTCTCAATCCTAAGTCTGTATTATTTATTTATTATCCTCTTATATATAGGCTTCAGAATTATTCTCTTATATATAAGCTTCTGAGCTAGGGTTGGGAGAAAAACAAAGACAAATAACAAACGACGGTCTCCTCTCTCCAAATCTCTGACTATGTAATTGAAAGAACAGGAAAACTTTAAATGAAAAGACCTGGGGTTGTGGAAATGTAGTTTTAATGCCAGCCCTGGGAGCAGGACCTTTCTTGTTTATTCTCTAAGTCTTGGACTTTATAAAATTTAGGAGGTTGTGCTGGAAAAATGACTGTCAAAATGTTGCATACCAAAATTTTTGTTGGTGGTTTCTTATTCAGAATTCTAGTATATAACTTTCTAAGATGGGTTTTAATAATAATAATAATAATAATAATAATAATAATAATAATAATTGAATGTTTGCTTCTCTAAGTGGAAATTGGGGATGGGACTCAGAACCCATTTTACTTTATATTCTCAAAAACCACTGTACTTCTCCCCACCAAGATGCCCCCAAGGAAGCTCCAAGGGTCACAGTTGAGGTTCCACTTGTCTGATTACCTGTTTATTTTCCTCCAGCTCCCAACCAAAACTTTTTAAACAGCCAACCCTATCTATAAACTAATTACATGGAAAAATAAACTAAAGTAGAAGACTAACAGAGATTAAGACAATGCATTTTTAACAGAAAAATGTAGAAAACCAAAATTGTGATTTCAGAGAAAAAACGGTAACTTTGTACTGAAGCGGCCTGCCAGGGCATCATAAAGGAGGAACTTTGAAGGATGGAAAGACAATAAAAGTGGCTTTTCAATGATGTTTCAAAAACAGGCACAAAGATACTGAGGCTGGAATTAAAAAGACATGCTCAAGGGGTGATAATAATTACTTATATTTATTAGGAGCTTCTAACTGCTGGGGGCCATCACAGAGCCCTGACACCACAGCCCTCTGGGCCATTTAGGGAGTCAGGTGCCACTCACCCAGATGGGAGGCTGAGGCTGAGGCCGCTGGATTACAAACCTCCCCAAAGTCACACCACTGGAACTGAGTGGCTTCTCAATCTGCTCTGCCTGAGATCAGAAGGCACACTGTAATTCACTCTGTTGTCACACTGGGTTGGTATCTGAGAGTAGCCAAAAATGAGGCTCTAAATATCTAAAGATATAAGAACATGATTTCTAAGCTAAGGAGTTTGCCATTTATCCTGGAAGTAATGAAGAGATGCTGAGATTGTGTGGACAGAGAAAGAGTCTGCTCAAAGTGTGGCTTTGGATGACTTTCTTTCTGTTTTATTGGATTGGTTAAATAGGATATGAGTAATAAGAGTTGGAGTGCTGTTAATTACATTGTGTTCCTTTATTAAAATTTAAATCATGATGCCATTTTCTGTCACAGATTACCAAACACATGATGATTGCATCAAAACAAAATGGGGACTGGGGTTGTGGCTCAGCAGTAGAGCACTTGTCTCGAACGTGTGAGGCGCTGGGTCAATCCTTAGCACCACATAAGTAAGTTAGTAAGTAAATAAATAAATAAATAAACAAACAAAGGTATTGTGTCCATCTACAACTAAAAATATATATAATTTTTTTTTTAAATCAAAAGATTCCCACATTGATTTCTTTTAGTCCTTTTTAGAGGAATTTCCAAATTCGTGAACACTTTGATGTTAAGCTACTATTGGAAAATATTGAGCTATTATTCATGTGTCCTACAATTTCTGTAAATCAATAATAGTCAAAAAGATCTTGGAAATGAGCCAGTTCTAGACCTTAAAACTTGAACATATTCTAATTAGGTGAAAATTTTTATGTAAATTTGTGCTTACTATTCTTATGTGATATAATTATTGAATAATAGCTAGCAACTCTATATCATGTTTAAATAATAATAGGAATATAGATGGAACAGAGAGTCCTAAATTGTGGACTGTCAAACACATTGAGCCAGATAGCATTGAAATATGTTCATTCAAACCTTTTGGACTAGAGAGATAAAGAGAGAGAGAGAGAGAGAGAGAGAGAGAGAGAGAGAGAGAGAGAGAGAGAGAGAGAGACACTATATATATATATATATATATATATATATATATATATATCAAGTCTTCCAAATTTCAGTGACATATATCTATATTTAAATACATCTATCTATCTCTCTATATATATGCATATATATACCACTAGCATTAGTGATATATGCATATATAGAGATATATATCACCAGGTATATAATATGTATGTGTGTACATATATAATGCTTTGAGAAAGCCTTTGTCTTACGATTGTTCATAATTCTTTCATCATTTACAGCAAAGATTAATTTTAAATAGAAGTCAATTTTATGATAAAATCCAGTATTGTCTGAGTCTATACTGTAATCCAGACATCATTCATTTATTCACTTAACAAATATTTGCTTAAAATATAACAGATGCTAGAACACTAATAGAAATATTGTATGTACTAGGTACATGTCACTGAATAAGATAAGCAGATGTTTTGGTGTCCTGAGGTTTTTGCCTGACAAGGGGTAGAGATATTTTTCTTATTGAGGGCTTTTTAAATATGAAGTAATATTACCTATTTTATGCTGATGTGAATGATAGAAGAAATAGTGATGAAGGAAAGAGAGAAAGATAACCGTCAAGTGCAGATGTCTTGAGATGGAAAGGGAGAGAATTAACATATACATACATTTATCTGGCTCTAAAACTTACAGCCCTTTACATTCTGTGATAGCAACTTTTTAAAAGATTTAAGTCTAAAAGACTTTAGAATGTGCATGTGTGCACCAGCATGTATGTGTGCACAGAGTACAGAATTGTTTCACAGAGGGATGCAGGCAGCATACATGAAAAGAACAACCACTTGTTAAAATTTAAGATACTATGATGAGGGCCTCAGTGGGACTATGGAAGTAAAGAGGCACAGTTAGAAGAAAGCAGGGTACTGAAAGATAAGGTGAGAGAAGTGGATAGCAAAACCTCCCTACACTGGAAAGCCATTTACGTAAATGAGAAGCCCAAGGATCACAGTGGTTCAATTTTAAAAATTTAAACACTGTCCTTTCAAAACATTTTGAGCTCTTACCACCTCAAATGATATACATTAGTTAGTAAATTAAACATGAATGTTTTAAATGCAAATAATTTTAAACACAAAGTTGTAGAATGGATGAATATGTGATGTATGCATTATATATATATATATATATATATATATATATATATATATATATATATAAAACATGCATTATGTATACCATACTCATATGAGTTGATTCATAACCATATGAATATATTTGCTTTTTAAAAAACATTAAAATTCTATCATTATGTTTATAGTACCTAGAGGTGAAGATTTAAGGAAATTTTTCATTTTCCAGATAATAAAGGGCACTACTGATCTGGATCCCTTGATACCAGGAAAGCTTTTTGCAAGATTAAATGGGATTATCATCAATAGGCCCGTAGGGTGTTTGGGTCTGAATTAAAATATAGAAACCTTATTAACAAAATTTACATTTCTCCCTAACCTTAATCTAATTTTGGTGATATCATGGCCTCTAATACACAGCAATTCTGCAGAATGGCACATGGCTTATAACCCATCTTTGTCAGCCTAATCAGAAGCCACTGATCACTCTGGAGGAAAATAGATGCATGAACTTTAAACTGGTCATCACATTCACTTTTTTAAAAAAATGTATTATAAACCAATATTTTATTCATGAAAACATTAAATATTATATTACTAAGAAAACATTTATGATACCTTGAAATTTATTCTAAAATGGAGAGTTTTCTTCTCTCACTCCTTGCTTAAATTCTACTCTTTAGCTGACTGTCTACGCTCAGTGTTTCCCAAGACTGATGACAGCAGCTTCATTCTCTAACAGGGACAATTTACCTGAACACTCTACAGACAAGGCCTCAACCACAAGGAATTTTATTTACAATGATAATTTTATGCACTGACATTGGCAGTGGACTTTGGGGGCCTTGGAGTTTCACTTCCCACAGAAAATTGCTTTCACTGTCATTTGTAGAAGCCAACATGGAAAGGGTGGGGTCCCCAGGTGAAATATGGAAATCAATTATTTTGAGATATCCTCAATAATCCATGCTTAAATATTCATTAAAAATCCTTCACTCATATTTAAATGGTCAGTCACATGAAAAAATTGAAGCTGGGGAGGGTGGAGGGAGATTGTGTGATTGAGACTGACATGCTCATCATGTATTTAATTACTGCAGAACAATACATTGGCAGTTATGGGCTCCACATTCATGAAAGAATATTCAACCTGCACTCAAATAAAGTTGATGTAGTTTTCAATTCAGAATTCCAATTCAGAAAACCTTATCCTACAGAATATTTTTAAGTTTTGAAAATGTATCCATCTGGAATTTTCTACAGTGCCATCCTATTCAAGCTTTTGTAAAGCAAAAACAACTAAGAGGGAAGACAATGTCCTCAGCTCGTTTATTCCCTAGGAAAGAGGATAATTTTATGCAATGTACTTTCAATTCATGGTAGAGACAGACAATGCACCAAGGCTGTTTTTCTTAAATGTAAGGAACTGAAGACATATCTGTGCACAGAATGCACAGAGAAGCAATTCTTCCTGAAGCATGAGTACCAGTATTCCAAATCCTTCAGTGATGATATATAATGCCTGATTGCCAAAGGACAATTTGGAAGAACAGTTTTTGTATTAATAGTTACAATTATTAAAATTAAAAGTCCTAAGAATTCCAAGGGGAAAGTAACTTCAGTTTTGTCCCAAATAGGCTTTGTCTATAGCCAACACAGAGAATATAAGGTCACGGGAAAATTGGCTCTGGAAAGTTGTTAAGGCAATTCCAGCCTATTGTGACCTTATGGAATACAGTAGAGTTATCCAAGAAAAATTACAATATAAGTCACAAATGTGAGTCACACATTTAATACTAAGTGTTCCAGGAACTGTGTTTTAAAAAGTAAAACAGATAAAATTAATTTAATAAAATCATTTTATTTAACCCAATATATCCATAATACTATTTCAACATATATTCAATGTAAAAACTATCAATAAGATATTTACACTATTTTTATACCAAGTCTTTGAAATGTGAGATATATATATATATATATATATATATATATATATATATATATCCATCCTTATATCACCACTCAATTTGGCCTAACCACCTTTCAATGGTTCAATAGCTACATGTGACTCATCTACAATTACAAATAGTATAGTTTTATCTTAAAGTCTTAAAGACAGAAAGTCTTTCTCTTTATTTTGTCTTTCTTTTAACATTTTATTTTGTTGGTGCTCTTTTTAGTTACACCTGACAATAGAATCCCTTTTGACATAATTATGCAAGCATGGAATATATCTTATTCTAATTCCAACCCCTTTCTCTTCCCTTTTCTCATCACTTTGTTCCCATCCCTCTATTGATCTTTCTGCTGCTTACCCAGACTTATTTTTTACTTGATTTCTTACGGATGTACATACTGGTGAAATTCACTGTGCTGTATTCATATAGGTTATTTTGCCTTTTCTTAGCCTCCTGCCTTTTCCCTCTCCCTCTCTTCCGTCTGTAAGTGCTATGTGCTTAGGATACAATAGTGAATGTTACAATCCTGGACCCTAAGTCATGAAAACAACATCTTTTTCCAAAAGAGATTAATGGTACCATTTAAAGATACATGAAATCATATGCAGTAGTCAAAAATACATCCACAAATATGGATACATGCTTTCCAGGCAACTAAGAAAAAGTAAAAAACATGATCAATTATACAATTCACAGAATATATGGCTCCGAGTTTCTAAAATAACTCAACCTATTTGTCCCAGAGGAAAACCATACCCCTCTGATTTTATAAATCTAAATTCTTATAATAAGTAAAAGTTTGGGTTCTAAATATGAACACAAACTGGTGAGCTACTCTATGAAGGGTGCAGGAGGTGCTTTTACAAATTAACTTGGAGAATAAAGACTGATCTGTAACATATTAGATATCAGAAGCTTGTCATTCGGCACTACCTGCTGTCCTCAGACAATACCCAGGACAAAAACTGATCCTTTTAAAATAACTCAGCTGAGAAACAAAAATAGGAAAAATTAAACTTGTAGTATTGTTTTGCTATTCTATACATCTTGTCACCTTCAACCCCTTTAACTGTTGCCCAGCCTTCTTTATTCCACATCCCAAACAATGAGCCTCTTATACTCTAAACCAAGACTGTGGAGCAACAGTTAATCCTTGTGAGCAAAAAGATTATGAAACTCCACTAAAGAACTAGTGCAAAAGAAACACACTGCCTTTAATGAAATAAACACACTGTCTTTAATAAATCTGTTAGAACAAATTATATTTAAATGTCACCAATCACACAAAATACAAAGAACTCAAAAATAAAACAATTCTATGCACCTCAGATATCTTTAAAGAAACATTCAGGGTCTTTAAGAATGGAACTTGGGCTGGGGATGTGGCTCAAGCGGTAGCGCGCTTGCCTGACATGCGTGCGGCCCGGGTTCGATCCTCAGCACCACATACCAACAAAGATGTTGTGTCCGCCGAGAACTAAATAATAAAACATTAAAAATTCTCTCTCTCTCTCTCTCTCTCTCTCTCTCTCTCTCTCTCTCTCTCTCTCTCTCTCTCTCTCTCTCTCCTCTCTCACTCTCTCTTTAAAAAAAAAAATGGAACTTATTTTTTCTTTCTTTAAGGAGAAATTCATATATGCCTAACTATAAAATGTACTGAAAATAGTTTTACAATGCCATTTGTTTATCCTATACAAATATCATTTTTAAATAGCATATGTAAATTTCCAAATTACATTAGACATTTACTTCTTTAATCAGCTAATGGAAGTTAAATTAGCAACTGTCTCAGAATGTGGAGCTACCTTAGGATCAAGACTGTACTTTCTTTCTATGTGGAAGAGTCTCAAATAGATAATCTCTCAACCACTCAAATTTTAGGATTTTAACAGATCCCATCACCTTCAAAGTGTGGCTAATGATGTCAATCTTCCTGCTGCCCTCTGTCTATTCCAAACACACACAATGGATAATGGATTACTCTACAATGACTATAGTTTCATCCAAAGGTGAGAGGGACAAGAGAGAAGAGTCGAATGCATTATATTTTTTGAAAAAGGATATTGATATCATGCAACCATTATATTCACTAGAAGACATGGTTAAAATATCAAGAGTCCCTGAAGGGTAAATGAAATAGCTAAAGATGTATTTATTGATTTCTAAAGAAATATTGCTAAGACACTGGAATAATAACTCACCACCTTTGAAAGTGAAAGGGTCTTGGCTCTTTCTAAAGCAGGAGGCCAATATCAGAATATATGATCATATGCAAATTATTCTATGTTGTGTTGTGGAACATACTTGAATTGGGGACAAAAGGAACAATCACATAGACTGTTAAGCTGAACCAAAGTAATTCCTTATCTTTTCTCTTGTTATTGTTCACTTATTAATTTCTTTTGAAACGCTGAAAATTGTCACTGATTACTTTGAAATCCAGCATAGAGCCACAATTACAATACATCAACTTGAGGTAACAAAATACATTTATGCATTGCAAGATTTCTACAGATACATGCAGGATAGGTATGTAGAAACACACATACATAAGAATATTGCTAATTACTCTGGAAAATTAGAATTTTTTCCTCAAATAATAGGAATACATGAAATGACTTTTTTTTCTTTTTGGTTGACAACTGTCTCCCATTTCTGCAGATTCTAATGGTCAAATAATGGATCTTGCCAACCATTATGAGCTTCACCCCAGCTGGGGACTCATAACTTTTATTATGGTCCATTATCTGGCCATTAGAGGCCACAAGTGTCCTCAGCACAATTGTGTAACATTTTGCTGAGGAAAAGGTGTGGAAACTGTGGCGACAGCAGGTTTTCTAGTATCTGAAGCCATGGAAACTCCAAAACCTACTATATTGAGACCATTTATTTTCCTTATGCTGAAAATTTTATAGTATAAGCCTCTTGGATAAAGTTTCCTTATCCAGCCCTGCCAGGAAGCCAAATTCAGCTCAGTACTGGTATGAAAAATTCCTGTTTTCTTTTTCTATTTTTCTAGGAGCAGTCCTAATGCTAAGAGGGTTTGTTATAACTATTTAACTTATAAGTATTAATTAGCTTAGAAAATATTTTTTTTATTTTTAAGGTTTTTTGAAAAAATAGATATATGAAAATGCACATATTTAATGTATATAGCTAGATGAATTGGGACATATGAATAAACCCATGATAACATCACTAAAATAAAGATACTAAACACATCCAACACCTCCAAAAATTACCATGGAATAATCTTTTGTGATTTTGTTGTTGTTTTTGTAAGTACATTTAATTTAAGATCTACCATCTTAATATATTTTAAAGTGCACAATGCTATTTTGTTAACTGTAAGTACCATGTTGTAAGAAGATCTCTAGAATGCATTCATTTTGCACAACAGATAATTTATACCCACTGAGAAATATTTACCATTTCTCTAGCCTCTGGCATCATTAGAATAGTTTTTCTCTCTCCTGTGCTCAGTTTGACTGTTTTAGATACCTCATACTAGTGAAATCACAAAGCATTTTCCCCTCTCTGTGTCTGGCTGATTTCACTTAGTATAATGAATAACACATTCATCTGTGCTATTTTAAATACCAGGATTTCTTTCTTTTAAATATTCTGTTGTACATATACACCATGATTTCTTTTTCCATTGATCTCTTGATGGATATTTTGGCTATTGCAAAGGATGCTGCAATGACCAAAAGAATGCTGATAACTCTTTGAAATCCTGGTTTTAGGTCTTTTGGATATATTCATACAAGTCAAATTGCTGGATCATAATGGTATTTTTAATTTTTAGAGGAACCACCATACTGTTTCCTACAGTGAATGCACTTTCCCTATTCCCACCAACAGCATATAAAGGTTCAGGTTTCTTCACATCCTCACTGATAGGTTTTTGTTTGTTTGTTTGCTTGCTTGCTTTTGAAAATAGCCATCCTAAATAACATGATTTTGATTTGCACTTCCTTAGAGATTGGTAATGGTGAACACCTTTTTAGATATCTGTTGGCCCTCGATATATCTTTTTTCAACAAGATTGTGAATAAATAGTATCTTCTGATCTAGAGAACATTTACTCTGTTTATATAAATAAGAAGGAAGAGTTATAAAGAGGATTAATTGGTGTGGTCAAGAGCAGTGCATTTGGGGGAACCATGCACTGGTTTTGCTCTAAGATTTTTATAAGTGCTGCAAAAATAAGGGAAATTCAAATAATGTTAAGTGAAGCCTCTTGTCTGTGTGAGTTTCCTTACTTAAAGAAGACAAATACACCATTTTAACTACTGTTCCCTTTGTTAGTCATTGGTAAACCCTTTGCTGAACCTGCTAATCACCAATATCATAAATATTTTCTATTTATTTTATCCCCTTGATCATTATTACAATGTTTGATCGACTCTAAAAGGAGCATAATTTAAGATGCTGCATGTTTTTATGACAAAAGTGGCCCATCTTTTATCTAGAGGGTGGGAATGGCAGATGCTGTATTTCTTGAGCATAATGTAGAATATTCCAAGCTTGGAATAGTCCCATGCCTTCATAAGTAATCAAATAACTGCTTCTCACTTCTCCTGTCATCTATCTTCCAACCCTCTAATAATTTTAAGAAGCCCGTGGCTGGCAAAAAGTTGTGGTTATCCGCAGCCTAATTCTTACATCAAATCTTACATCTTCCATTAGCAGGAGCATAGGCGGGAAATCTTTAGGTTAAGCCAATTCTCTACAGCACCCTGACCCAAGGGCAAAGAGATCATTACTAAGACTATACTAATGGTTTCTCCCTGCTGTCTGTGAGACTGCAAGTCTTGAATCTTAATTAGGTAAAGGCCAATGGATCACTTCATGGTATTCCCCAAGCAGAGTAAGTTGTATTTTTACTATCAAATACCATCCATATGCAGTGCTTTTTCAATAATATTTACTAAGTACTTACTGCATACCAGACTCTGTTCTCAATGTCAGGGATACAGTGTGTAATAACACCGATGAAAATTCTTACTCTCATAGTGTTTTATTCTAGTGAAGAAAAGAAGGAAAAATAAGTAATCAGACAAGAGAGATGAGACAATTGCTGTGAAGTGAACAGGAATAATTCGTTGGTGGATGGCCACTCTATGTTTGGTGGATAGAAAAGGTCTACCACTGAGATGGTCACATTTACTTTGAGCAGCAAAGTAAAAATTTACTTGGAGACTGTGATAGACAGTCTAAACATGGATACACCCATGCAAAGAAAGCTGTAGTAAAGAATCACAATTTCAATTTAATACCCTCAAGGAAAAGACACTGGCAGGAGCAGAGAGAACTGACATGGTGGCTAAAGAAGACAACCAAGAAAGAGGGAAGAAAATCAGGCACCATGGTGCCAGTCAAGGTTAGCCAAGCAGGCAGGAGCCAAAAACAGGTTGCACATTATGGTAAATAAGTTTAACTGGAAGCCTTAGATGTTATTACGCAGTGTTGTGATTTTTCATGATCATTTTCTTTCTAAAAAGCATATAACAGCTTGTGGAAGATTAGTTATGTGAAGGGAGCATGGTAAAGAATGGGTATAGAGATCAGTTAGAAGGTTTCCCCTTCTTATTGCAATAATGAGGGTACTGCTAAACTCATCCTGGCTTGAACTAGATTAGCAGTGATTAAGATGGAAAGAAGTATAAGAATTCAAGATTTACTTTAACTGTAGATTTGTGTGGACTTTCTCGAGTCTTAAAAGTGAATCTGGTAAAATAAATAAGATATCAATTATAATCTGTATTTAACAACCTGGTAAATAATTCATTAAAACAAGGAGAAGAGTATTATGTAGGTATGAATCATGTGCTCAAATGCTCCATTTTATGTGTACACACACCCATGCCATATTCTCACACAGATAATATACTCCATTATGGCATAGATACCATACATAATGTGGTCCATATGCAGGTGTGCAGATAGGTAGGTAGATAGGTAGGTAGGTAGATAGATATCTACACTTTCATAGAATCCAAGGTTTAAAGGAATATATTTTTTTAAGAATGCTCTTATCAAATTTAATTGGTATGTTATTGTTGGTTTTATTAGTTATAAAGAGGAAGGCAATTTAAAATTATTATCCAATGAAAATGAGAAACTATTTTAAAAAAAGACTTGACAAATACCTTCAGTGCCTATGGAATAATACTGAATGAGTATATATATATATATATATATATATATATATATATGCTTTCTAATCACTTTGACTTAGCATGAGAATGCCTAAATAAATTATGCATATACCTGTATGTATATATAAACACACACATATATTAAATACATAACCATATTCATACAAATCTTGTTATATACATATGGTTATATCTATAATCTACCCTTTATTAAAATATATTTCTACACTTTATTATAAGAGAAAATATTTTACTTACTTTCTGAGCCCTTTTTATGGTTTTGTGCAATTCCTACCTATGTTTTTTTAATGCATAATTATTACAGCTACTAAAGAAGATGTTCCTGCCTTTCTTTAAGATAATACCCCAAAATGGTTTCACCTTGGATAGATCATGGAAGGCTCAGAACAAAGGTGGCCTCTGAGATCAACCTGGATAGGGCAGTAGGAATTTTGAAGACAACCAAAATATACAGAAAGCATTTCAGGAGAGGGGGAAACAGTCCTAGTAATGGAAAAGAAGCTGGTAATTGGAACTTGAAAAGGAGAATTGTCACCAACAGCTTTGGCATGATTTTAGATGAGGAATTAAGAGTATAAGCACATACCCAAACTCCATACATGGGTAATTTAGATCAAGATGAATCCAATACTCTATCTCCTTAAAAAGTTTCCCTGGAGATTCTATTCTGGTTCCAATCTTCTGCAGAGGGTGTGAAAAGCAAGAAGGGACTGCTATGTCAGAGATGTAGTTAATGACCAATATGGGGAGGCACTAATTCTTTTTAATTTTATTGACAAATTAAGATGGCATAGGGATGGTGATATAGCTCACTTGCTAGAGTGCTTGCCTTGCAAGCACAAAGCCCTAGGTTTAATCCCCAGAACCACACACACACACACACACACACACACACACACACACACACACACACAAGTTGCATATATTTATGGTGTACAAAATGATGTTTTGAAATATGTGTACATTATAGAATGACTAAATGAAACTAACATATGCATTATTTCAATACTTAATTTTTGTGTAAGAACACCTAAACTCTAGTCTTAGCAATCTTCAAGTATATGATACATTATTATAACCATAGTTACGACAATGTATAATAGCTCTCCTGAACTTATTCCTCCTGTCTGGCTAAAATTTTATATCCTTTAACCTTTATCTCTCAATTCCCACCCCTTTCTCCCAGCTCCTAGTAATCACTATTCTATTCTCTGCTTCCCTAAATTTAACTTTTTCAGATTCCACATATAAGTAAGTCATGCAGCATTTGTCTTTCTATGCCTGGTTTTATTCTCTTTACATAGAATACTCCTCCTTTTTTAAGGCTGAATAGCAACCCATTGTGTATAGGTACCAAATTTTGTTTATCCACTTATGACATGCGTTAACTCTAAAGCAAAGGATTTGAGATTTTTAAATTGGGAGCTATCATTCCTCCAGAAACACAAATTTACTTAGAGAAATTGAACACTACAAAGAGAACATTACAAAACTGAATTTTGCATTATGTGTCCAATGAGAGATATAGACCATATACACCAAGAAAACTTAGAGGAGAACTGATTTAATTAGGGAAGACTTCAAGAAAAGATAGTAGCTGAGCTCTGAAATCAAGCCTGGGATGGCAGGTACTTGGCCATGATTGAGCCCCAACATATTCTCAGATCATGTTAGAGCATGTTAATCATGAACACAGACTGAGCCTCAGAATCCTCAACATACCACTAACCCAAACAATTAGCTAGATTTTGTTTGCAAGGTAAAATTCTTTGTTGTCCCTGACAAAAATAAGAAAAATGGAAAGTTGAATGCATTTCAGGAAGAAGTAAGAAATATAAACCAGAGTGGAAGAAATACAATTCACAGCATATTTTCAAGCAGAAAAGTAGAAATCACACAAAAGATATATAGGAAAAAAAAATTAGAATGATAGATATAGGGCAAATTGTTAAGGGTTATAATACTGTCTCAAAATTTTTTTTTACTGATTCCAGATTACTAGAGTGCAATTACCCAAGGCAAATTTGTATTATGTTCTTATTTGCAATTTCATCTCTATTCCTAAACTATAATCAAAGTTGGGTATAAAACAAAATGCACTGTCCTCTTTTGCCTCTTATTTTTGCATTCTCTCTTCCTACAATTGTGCCAGATCTCCATGCCATTTCTCCAGAAATCTTCCCTCTCCCCTGGGGCTTCACATATATCAGAAACTTCTCCGGCCAAAAGTAAAGGTAAATAAACTAAAAGGTAAATATCTCATTCTTTAAAGCATTGGTATTCCCTTGCATTGTTAATAGAGAGCCAAAGTCTTAAGTTAACCAAAATTTCTCAATCATGACACTATTACCTTTTGAACAGGTGGGTCTTTGGGGGCAGGAGGCCATCCTCTAAATTTTAGAATGTATAGCAACACCCCTGGCACTCCAGTCATTAGATTCCAAGAGAATTTCCCAGTCATAACTATCAAAAATGTTGATAGTTATTTCCTATGCTTTTAAACTTCAGGCTATATATCCACCACTTTTCAAGAAGTGCTAATATATTTACTAAGGAAACTACTTTTTACCTCCTGCCATTCTCTTTTTATATTTTTAAGAGCTTGACACATATTCCCCATGGTTAATTAGTAGAATGAGACACATGTCAGAAGGAAATAACAATTTAATTTATAGTGCAAGAACTTCATGATGATGAAGATTAAACTTCTATTGCCTCAGAAATCTCTATGAAATAATAACCCAGATATGTCTAAAATAGTTTCAGCCCCTTAACTATACTTATTACCTTAATTCAGTATTGTATTCTCTTGGTATCATAACAGAAATATTTAACTGCTCCACATGAACCGTACAAACATTTTTACGAGTTAGTTTATATTACAAGTGTAACATAATATCTCTTGAGTAATGCTTCAAGTCCTAAACTAAGTATTTGAGATCATAAATTGGCACCCATTGTTCTTCTAGAAGTTTAAAATCTAGTTAGAGAGACTGCACCCTAAATATGACCATATTTTGGAGTAACTACCCAATGAGAGAGATATACCATAAGAGAATTCCAAATTTTATGGGTTAAATATTAGGGGCTAACATAAAACTGAATATTACCCAAACTTAATCTAGATATAGTATTTTACTCCAAAGTAGTTAAAAGCATTAACTGCGGGGTCAAAGAGCCTGTGATCGGCATCCTTGTTCCACCCTCACTGGCTGTGTGGCTTGAGGTACATCGCTTAAACTCTATTGGGTCACCATTATCTTACCAGCACAGTGAAGGCAATACTAGAAACTCCATCATAATCTGGTTGATGTGAAGAAATTAAGATTAATTACTCTGAGCAACATCCTTAGAACAAAAACTAGCACATAATAAGTACAGCATAAGTGTTTGCTACAATCACTCAAAAGACAACCATGCAATGCACCCGAGAAGCAAACTAATAAAGAAGTTTAGTATGCTCACCCTGGAATCTCACCTTTTCGCACTTATCAGCTTTGGGTGAATCATATGACTTTACTGAACTACAGTTTCCTCATCTATCCAATGAAGATCATAACTTTACCTACTTCTTAGGGTTATGTGAGAAATAACAGTAAATGTTGCTTATTTATGTTTTCATGCCTGTTACAAACAGAAGAGAAGGAGTAGAAAGAATTTGTCTTCTACAATCATTTCAGCAAATGCTCATTTAGTGCCTCCTTTTTGCCAGTGAGTTGAAGACACAAAGATAAATAAGACATGGTTACTGTCAGATGAATGCTTCAGCTCTAATGAGAGTTTCCCAAATGCCAATGAACTTCTCTAAAACTTGATGAAGGCAGTAGTCATCACAGGGCATATTCTGTGAATTTATAACACTCTATTAATATAGTTTCTAATCTGTTTATGATTCTCTACTTGGCTTCTCGAACTTCTAGTCCCTCATTGTCTGTATACTCCTGTGGCTGATATTTATTGAACATCTGCTCTGGGGTCTGGACTTTGATAGTTAGATTAAGTTATACAATAGTAACTAAGATATACATAGCCCTGCAACATCGAAAAATTAAAATCCAGTGGAATATGAAATTGAGTGACATGTATGGGCATACTAGGGGACTAGAGAAAAACAAGGAGAACATTACCAGTGGGAGTAAGCATTGGGTTAGTCACCAATTAACAATCATGTATTAAGTGAAGAGAGGATGATAGAATAATAATTGCTGAAATGACATATTAAATTTGAGAATGTAACAAATTTCTAGAATAAGGTCAATTCTAGAACAAGTCATGATTCTGCTTTTGGAGTCAGAATGGTTTAATTCTGGTTCTTTGATAAGAAAACCAGAGTAGGAAACGGGTTGCTGGTGTTGGAATCCTAAATCTAACATTAACTACCTTTAACCTGGGAAAAGCTCAGTCCTTGGAAATTATGACACTTGGACTTTCTTCTGATAAAGGTCCAGGGGAGACAGTACATAAAACTACTTGAAAAAAAGTACAAATGAAAGGCACCAAGATATTTTTAATTAAAAAGATTATAACAGATAATTCACAACAAAAATGCATAGGTATTACTTGAAAAGAAATAATTTTTCAAAATTCAATCCAAAGTCATGCATTGGTTACCCATGATCCAAATAATACTTTAATTGGTGAGTGTCCTGCATGCTGCACTGTCGAAAAGCTGTCCTTGTAAAAAGGACACCTTCCACACCAGGTAGGGTGTGTGTTTTCTCTAACATAAAGGAGGCCATGGTATCTTCCTCAGGTATGTGCCAGACTGACTTCTATGGCGCCCAGCAACATCAGCAATCTTTTTCTCTCTTCTCTTCTCTGAGAGCTGAGTTATCTGGGATGAAAAACTAACAAGCGCCTGTCAAATCTGAAGCTGAGGTTTTCCTGACAGAAGGTCCACTGGACTTTCTTATCAAGAGATCCTTTATAAGGAAACTGGAACTCTCTCTCTTTCAGAAAGGAAACAGAACTCCTCAGAGTCTCTGGACCCTTGACTTGGAGGGCCTGCTGTCTCCGATGAAGGTCTTTTGATCATGGACCATTTTTATTCAGATTTGACTTCACATTATGGCTAATCAATACCTTGCAACTGTCCAGGCCCCCAATCAGTCGAGCATCTCTCCATCAGGCAGGGAGGCAGCCTAATTGAGGCAAAGTCAGAGACCTGGGTACCAAGCCCTCAGGCCATAGTCAAGCACCCACTTTCTCTTTTCATAGCATTCTAGAGATGGTGGAAATAAAATTTAGAGACATGACAGGCACAGCCAAGGAGGATCAATTCCTGTCACTTGCCACCAGTGTTTACTGCTTCCCCAGGTCTTCAGAGGGTGTTTTTCTTTCATAGCTTAAGGGAACTTAACCTTTTAAAAATAGGAAGATGGTTTCTTCATGAATTTTAAATTATTTTTATCTCCTATGTCTAGTATTGTTGATTAAGATGATTATTTACTTTCTCCCCCCGCCCCTAAATACCAGATTCTGTTCAGTCATAGCTAGGGGAAAATGTAAATTATAGTAGCACTGGTATTTGTGGCTGCAGATGGAGGGAGACACATTTGTAACCACTTGTATAATGTACCTGAAGAAAATAGCATGTTTTCATGATCCCAGTGAGGAAGAAAGAAGAGTCAAAATTCTTTTCTCAAAGTTGTCACTGACTTTAACCAAGCTATTTCCCAACCAAGAGGTGATTAAAGGAGGTCCAATGTCTTGGTAAAAATCTAAAATATGTGACTACTATTTCTAGTTATCTCTTCCTATCCAAATACTATACCTCAAATGTCGCGACCCCCCTTGCCCGCAAGGAAGACGCGACTCAGGAATCTTCTTTCAGCAGTTTATTCAGGCCCTTGATATTCTTCTAATAATTCTTCTACTCTCTCTCGGATGCCCCTCCCAGCCTTAATAAAGCACCGCGAACCCCAATGCGAAGCTGCCACGTGTACCCTTCTCACAGGGTGCTAGAAAATGACACGCCAACTTTCTCTGATAAGGAGCTGGGAACACGCCAACTCTCTTTGATATGGAGTTGTCCTTCACAGACCACAAGGAGCCAGCGCCATCATGTAATGGCGACCACAGTCCGCAGGAACGGCTCACCACACTCAAAAATTTCTGTAGAAATAAGGATTTCTTTTTTCATTTTCATGTAATTATTTGAGTATCTTTTGAACATGGCTTAATTTCTCTATAATTAAATCACAAGAGTGAATATAATTTTGAAATCATTTGAGATACATAAAAATTCCTAGTTCATCATGATTTATTGCATTATGATCAGTCAACAAAGTTTTAAAATACTAATGTTCTTCTTGGTTAACGGACAGTTTCACAAATACACAAAGGTTTTGTCTTCTCTACCCACACACTACTTGCTTCTGGGCATGCAGGGTTGTGCACATCTCTCAGCTCTAGTATCTTTCTTAGTCATGACAGCTGCAATATGTTAATGGCTTCTTTTGGGATGTGATGGCCTGGTTACTACTTAGGACACTATGCTAATTAACATAGGATGGTAACAACAGGTGCAAGTGTCATTTTACATCAGCATCATGCACATGCAAAGATAGTTAGCAGCCCAGAAGCAAGCCAAGAAAATGTTAACTTGAGTCAGCAGCCTTGAAGTCTCTGAACAGATCATCTTTAATGCTTATGATGAAAGAATTCACAGGCTGCTGTTGCTTTTTTTTTTCTTCTTCTCCCACAAGAATGGTATTTCTGAATATATGGGGATGTTTTCATAAGCTTTTTAAAGTTATGTTTCAACAAAATGCACTTCTATGGCAGATCAAGTAAAATGCACAAGGGCTGTATTTATGAAGGTTCCTTATTGAATAAAAGTTCTGCTGAGCCACATTTATTGCACTGAGCACCTTCTGAAATGGACATGGTTTTGCACAGAGTGAAATCATATCGGTTGGCATGAGGTGATCCTCCTGGCAGATTTATTACATTTTATTTTATTTGTTTGTATGTTTACTTGGAGGTTATTTCTTTTTGAGTCATAGTTTTCTTGCCATTTTAATGAAATTGAATAAAAAGGGAAACATAGAACTCCCTCTTATTTAAGCATTACTGCATATATTCAATTCAACAGTGAATTGGGCTCTTTAATTACCTCAGTAAAGGGGAAATTCACCTACTGACATCTTAGAGTAATACATAATCATTCCTTCTCTAAAACATAATTTATACCAAATGATTTAGTGTACCCTTAATAAGAATCACTCACTTATTGTGCAAATCATACTCAAAGAGGACATTTGTTAAACTACTTTTAACAATTCTAGTTCTTAGACTCACATTTATTTTACAATCCAAGAAGATGGCAGATTACAAAAGAGAAGTCAGGAAACCCTGATGATGACATACAGATAACTTGTGGATTGAACTGGCTGCATTGGTTCATATACCTGCTGTGAACTTTGACCACATTACTTTCTCTCTGAGCCTCAGTTTTCTTATCTGTACAATGGGATGTTAGAAATACTTCAGGTGCTATGGGGTTCTTCCTGCACATTCACTTATAGTCCTTCATAATACTTACAAGTCTGTGAAGCCATCCCCTTTCAAAAGAAGTTCAACACAAATATACAAGGAAAATATAAACACCAAGGAACATCATTTTTCACTGTCTTTTTTTTTGTAGTTGGACACAATACCTTTATTTAATTTATTTTTATATGGTTCTGAGGATCGAACCCAGGGCCTTGCATATGCTAGGCGAGCGCCCTACCGCTGAGCCACAATCCCAGCCCTCACTGTGTCTTTTACGAAGCATTAAAGAGAATTCCATTCATAATCACACAGCTAAACTCATTTCTTATTTTTTCTAGCCAGTTTCTTGCACTTCATATCTTGTAAGCCTGCCAACCACCACTCACCTCCTGATTCTAATGTCTACCAGCCTCTGACTCCCTCTCCCCACTGCTTCAAAGCCACAGACTTTTCTTTTCTTCTAGGACTTTTCCCTTAACCTCTAAATTCTTAAATCTGTTCTCTCCCTGTGTTGTTTTGGTGTTCCAAACTCTAGGAACTACTCTGACCAAGCTCCTTGGAAGTAAGAGTAAGGCAGCAGAGAGGTAGGAGGGGTGGTGAGCAGAGGAGTGGAATTGGATCAAATGGGGAAGAAATAATCAGTGTTCCATATCCCAACTCCACCAAGTATTGATTACATACCTCCTATATGTCCTCTGCCCTCTTGATGCTGGGACAAAACAGTTTGTTACTTAAGGAACTGAGTATAGTAGGAGATCAACTGAACACCTGAGAATGAATGCCATGAGCCCTCTCTGAAATACTTGTAAATGCTTTTTTGATTTTTATTTTGCATGTTAAACATGGGAATATCAGAGAAGACCAACTGATAGAACGTATAGATAGCACACTGATAAATGCCGATCAAGCACACTTAGTAAAGGATGCAAACCCATTTAGCCCCAAACACAGAACAAACTATCTCTGCGCATTACTCTTTTTAATGAGGCAGGGTAATATTTTTTGAAATAGTTTTTAAGGTATTTTTCATACACTGTCAATCCTGTCCCCTTGTGAGTGCTCATTCACCTCATTGTTGGCATTTCCCACTTTAGAGATCAATGGCAGTCCAAAATAAAACAGTTCATGCTCAGTTTTGAGTTTCCAATTAGACATTTTTTCCCTAAGTCTGTAGACTTAAAAGTCAGATTTTGTTGGGAGCATGGAAGTAGGAAAGATGGTGGAATGAGATGGACATCATTACCCTAGGTACATGTGTGACTGCACATATGGCGCAACGCTACATCACGTACAACCAGAAAAATGAAAAGTTGTGCTGCAAATGTGTACAATGAATCCAAATGCATTCTGCTGTCATATAGACCTAATTTAAATAAATAAATAGAAGCAAAAAAAAAGTCAGATTTCTTGAAAAAAATATAGATTTTCTAAATTCCAATAGCCTTAGCACATTACAAATCCAAACAAGCCCGGGCAACTGGAGCACAGCCTAGTGAGGAGAAGTGACAAGGTAAAACTTCAGCCCATCTCTCCCACAGTAGCAAAAGGAAATAAAAGTTTGGCCAAAGAGCAAAGTAAAGAAGAGGAATGGAAGGAGTGAAACACTCTTAAATGTTGTCTGGCTTCTCAAGAAGAGAGCCAGTCCCAGTACCACACAGCACTCGGCTTTCCATCCCTCCGCCAACATCCCTTCACTTCCCAGAGAGGTTCCAAAAGGCTATACTTCTCTGAGTTTCTGTTCCTTCATTTATGAAGTGAAAAAAGGAGAGATGTTATTATTTAGATGTGGTGCCCCCCAAGAGCTCACATGTGAGACAATGCAAGAAGGTTTGGAGGAGAAATGATTGGGTTATAGCCTTAGCTTAATCAGTGAGTTAAGGGATTAACTAAAGTGGTAGGGTGTGGTTGGAGGAGGTGGGCATTGGGGGCATGGCTTTTGTGTATATATTTCTGGCAAGTAGAGACCTCTCTCTCTGCTTCTGATCACCATGATGTGAGCTGTCTCCTTCTGCCATACTGCTCCACCATGATGTTCTGTCTCATCTCCAGCCCTGAGGAATGGAGCCGACCTTCTGTGGACAAATATCTCTGAAACTGTGAGCCCTTAAATAAACTTTTCATCCCTAAAGTCATTCTGGTCAGATCTTTTAGTTACAGCAGCAAAAACACTGACTAAAATAAGAGAGAAAGAGAAAAAAAAAGAGCATGACCTAATTCATAGTGTTGTTATGAGGAATGGGTTTAAGTAATGCATGTAAAATACTTAATCAGGGCCTGGCATGTGGTCATCACTTAACTGATGTTGGTTTTCTTTATAAACAGTGTTATTTTTGTTGCTGTTATTATTTTCATTCACATTCTGTGGTGGTGTGTAACCAGGTCCACTGGCTTACTGAGACAGATGTAGGGACATAAATCATACAATGTTGGGAAGGGTAACAGCAGTTCAGAGGACAATTCATTTACTAACTAAATATTGAGGATCTATTAGTACATTCCTGAAATGGGGTGCAAAATTAATGACCACAAAGAACCAGATGGGTCCTGACAACATCCTTCTACCTCTAACAGGAAAAAAATGATCTGCAGAAAGCAGGTAGCAGATACCACCTTCTCCTTCCTGGCAGCAGCAGCAGCACCCACCACTGTCTGCTCAGCACTGAGGACCAATACAGACCATCTGATTGGCTCATTCTTCTCTTCCCTCCACCCTGCTACTAACTCACCCCACTTTTCCATTGTCCCCTCTCACCTGCTGGTAGCAGGCCTTCCCTGGCCCCGGGGGCCCAGCCCCCAATTCCTTGTTCTGCATGTCAAAGTGGCCAGCTCACAAGGCCATGATGCAGACTTGCGGTTCTCCTGTTTATCCGCCTGAGACATATGTGCTCCACGGGAACATCTTGACCTTTATCTAACAATGGCAGATGTCACAACCGAATTTCTCCCCTCTCCCTCCCTCTTTTGGGTAACTTTCCACTTCTGCTGCTGGGGGTATAAAAGTGAGTAATAAAGTGCTGACTCTGGCTGACTCCTGGATGAAGAACCTTGGTATCCTGTGATTTTTTATTTTATTTTATTTTTTTCTTTTTTTTATTGGTTGTTCAAAACCTTACAAAGCTCTTGACATATCATATTTCGAACAATAGTTTCAAGTGAGTTATGAACTCCCATTTTTACCCCAAATACAGATTGCAGAATCACATAGGTTACACATTCACATTTTTACATAATGCCTTACTAGTGACTGATGTATTCTGCTACCTTTCCTATCCTCTACTATCCCCCTCCCCCCATCTTCTCTTTCTATCCCATCTACTGTAATTCATTTCTCTCCTTATTTTTTCTTCCAATTCCCCTCACAACCTCTTTTATCTAGTTTTTTTATAACAATGAGGGTCTCTTTCCATTTCCATGCAATTCCCCTTTTCTCTCTCTTTCCCTCCCATCTCGTGCCTCTGTTTAATGTCAATCTTTTCTTCCTGCTCTTCCTCCCTGCTCTATTCTTAGTTGCTCTCATTATATCAAAGAAGACATTTGGTATTTGTTTTTTAGGGATTGGCTAGCTTCACTAAGCATAATCTGCTCTAATGCCATCCATTTCACTGCAAATTCCATGATTTTGTCATTTTTTAGTGCTGGGTAATACTCCATAGTGTATAAATGCCACATTTTTTAAATCCATTCATCCATTGAAGGGCATCTGGGTTGGTTCCACAGTCTAGCTATTGTGAATTGTGCTGCTGTGAACATCGATGTGGCAGTATCCCTGCAGTACGCTCTTTTAAGGTCTTCAGGGAATAGACCAAGAAGGGCAATAACTGGTTCAAATGGTGGTCCCATTCCAAGCTTTCCCAGGAATCTCCATAATGCTTTCCAAATTGGCCAAACCAATTTGCAGTCCCACCAGCAATGTACAAGAGTACCCTTTTCCCCACATCCTCTCCAGCACTTGTTATTGTTTGATTTCATAATGGCTGCCAATCTTACTGGAGTGAGATGGTATCTTAGGGTAGTTTTGATTTGCATTTCTCTGACTGCTAGAGATGGTGAGCATTTTTTCATGTATTTGTTGATTGATTGTATGTCCTCCTCTGAGAAGTGTCTGTTCAGGTCCTTGGCCCATTTGTTGATTGGGTTATTTGTTGTCTTATTGTCTAATTTTTTGAGTTCTTTGTAAACTCTGGATATTAAGGCTCTATCTGAAGTGTGGGGGGTAAAAATTTGTTCCCATGATGTAGGCTCCCAATTTACTTCTCTTATTGTTTCTCTTGCTATGAAAAAACTTTTTAGTTTAAGTAAGTCCCATTTGTTGATTCTTGCTATTAACTCTTGTGCTATGGGTCTCCTGTTAAAGAATTTGGAGCCTGATCCCACAATATGTAGATCGTAGCCAACTTTTTCTTCTATCATATGCAGAGTCTCTGATTTGATATCAAGGTCCTTGATCCATTTTGAGCTAATTTTTGTGCATGGTGAGAGGAGGGGCTTCAGTTTCATTTTGTTGCATATGGATTTCCAGTTTTCCCAACACCATTTGTTGAAAATGCTATCCTTCCTCCATTGCATGCTTTTAGCCCCTTTATCGAATATAAGATAGTTGTAACTTTGTGGATTAGACCCAGAATAGCAAAAGCAATTCTAAGCAGAAAGTGTGAATCAGGTGGTTATAGCAATACCAGATTTCAAACTATACTACAGAGCAATAGTAACAAAAACAGCATGGTACTGGTACCAAAACAGGCGGGTGGACCAATGGTTATTTTATTTTTTTTAACCTCAGCATCCTTCGCCGGACTCGGTTCCCATTAGCCGGACGTAGCACTCACCAACTTATATGTAGAAATAAAATCCATCCTTTGAGAGTTCTGTTGCTGTGCAGGTGTGGGCACAGATGACCATGAGCCACACAATGCAGTGCTGGGTATTTAAAGAAAGAAATGAAATAAATTTTGAACCAATTTATAAAAGTTGGAGTTTTATTTTTAAGTGAGAAGAATTTAACATAGAAGTCATCCTAAATTGGTTCTTAAAGCTTCACTATTTTGAGGCAGAATTTCTAAAATAGGCAGCTGGATCAGGACCTTGTCAAACCCTTTCCTGATTCTGTACCTGCACAGTTCTTACGTCTATGTGCTCTATTAGTTACGGTAAACCTTATTGCCATTCCACTCTTGATCTGCTCACATAATCCCACTGAATCCATTTCTCCATTGCTACCACATAAACAATGTACCTAGGATTACAGAATTCTCCACAGCTCCCTGTGGACACAGAATAATTATCAGAATAAAGGAATTATTGTTCAGAATTGTTTCCTTAGTGTAATTTATTACTTTATCTCATGCTTCTGTTTTCCATTCTGTTGTTATTTAGATGTGAGGACCCCCCCACCACCACCACCAAAAAAAAAAAAAAAAGCTTATATATGAGACAATGCAAGAAGGTTTAGAGAAGAAATGAATGGGTTGTGAGAGCCTTAACCCAATCAGTGGATTAATTACCTAATGGGATTAATTGAGTGGTAATTGAAGACAGGTGGGGTGTGGCTAGAGGAGGTGGAGCATTGGGTTATATATTTATATTTGGCAAGCGGAGATCTCTCTCTCTTGTGAGCCACTTCCCTCCACCATTCTCTTCCATCATGTTTTTTCTGCCTCACCTTGAGCCCCAAGGAATGGAGCCTGCTGTCTATGGATTAAGACCTCTGAAACCATGTGCCCCAAATAAACTCTTCCTCCTCTACAGTTGTTCTGGTTGGGTCTCTTAGTCACAGCAATGAAAAAACTAACACACACTCCAACCTATTTATTCCTTTTAGAATTTTTTATTTCCATTAAATATGTATATAATACACAAAAAACTTATTACTACCTTTTTCTGTTGGGCTTCTCCAGCCATGGATGTCTTTCATTATTATAATTGGAAAGTGTCAGTTCCAACATATTAGGTAGGAGAATTTATTAGCCATTTCTTATCATAATTTACAGGGTAAAATGTTTATTTCCAAAATAACTTTTCCTATGATCAGATATATGCTTGATGAAGGGCTGTACATAAATCACATCTGCTTTATCATCCACCCCCGTACCTCCCAACACCACCTAAGCACATCAGCCCATTTTGTTAGGGGGGGTTGACTAGGAGGAGAGAAAAAGGCAACATAAATGAAAAGAAGAGTGAAAACACATGGGAACAATCCACCCTTACCCACATGTGCTAATAAAACATCTTTTAGCCAAGCTCAAAATATCTGTGTTTCAAGGCCACTCTGTAATTAATCTCCAGTCTTATGAGTTTACTTATATAGTCTTTTAAATATAGACTTTAAAGATGTAACTTATTTTTTAAATTGAGAATACTGACTTTATAATTAACCAGTGAATTTCTCTCTGAAAAATTATTAACTAACTAGATTATTAGATACCTAGATTTTAGAAATAAATATTTTATCTTACATGGACTATGCAATCAATATCTGAGATACTTCCTGCCATTTGGATTTGAATATTTTTTATCTTAAGTCACTTGTTGACAGTTCTGGTCACTATCATTGATGTTATGATTTGGGTCTGAAATGTTGAGTATTGAAGGCTTGGTATTCAATGCAGCAATATTCAGAGGTGGAGATTTGGGGAAGTTCTGATCTCATCAAGGGGTTAATCTATTAAAGGATTTGTAGCAGAATAGACTGTTGGGAGACAGTTTCCACAAGAGGAGATAGGACTAGTTGGAAGGGGGTTCTTGGGGACATGCCACTAGGGACTATATATTGGCCCCAACTCTTCCTAGTATTGTGTTTCCTGGATGTCAGGAGGTGATTAGCAACCCTGTGCCACATCAATCTGCCATAATGTTCTGCCTCACCTCAAGCCCAAAACAATGGATCCAGCCAACCATGGACTAAAACCTCTGTAACTATGAACCAAGGTAAATCTTTCATCCTTCAAGTTGTTTCCATTAGATATTTTGGTCACGGTGATGAAGAGCTGACTAACACCATTGCATAGCAAAGTAACTTAAAGTTTAGCAGCAAAGGATGGCATTTTATTATGCTAAATTCTATGTGACAGTAATTTGAACAAAGCTCACTGGAAATAGCTTATCTCTGCTCCATGATGTCTGGGTTCCCAACCAGATGACTCCAAGCCTGGGAGTACTCAGTAGCTGTGGGCTGCTGTCACCTGGAGGCATCCTCACATGTCATTGCTGGCTGTTGCCTGGAATCTCAGCTGGGGCTGTTAGCAGGAGAACCTGCACCTGGCTTGCCCTGTGCACAGGCTTCTTTATAGCATAGAAACCAAAGGTGATCAAACTTTGGCATGGTGGGTCAGGGATCCAAATGTGAGTTGTGCCAACCCATGAGACAGAGCTTCACTATCTTCTAAGACTAAACTTCAAAAGTCAATGTCACTTGTACCACATTCTACTCTTTCTTTTTTAGTCATATGTGATAGTAGAATCCATTTTTACATGATTATAAAGGCATGAAATATATCTTGTTCTAATTGAGTCCCCAATACCTTTACTTCTCTTCCCCTCCCCTCCCTCCACTCCCTACTCTCTTTCCTCTACTGATCTTTCTGCCATTTTACCCATGGTTATTTTTTTAATTAATTTCTTGTGTATGTACTTCTCAAGCCAAGGCTAAAAGGTTTCTCACTAGAAGAAACCACTAGGTTTCTGAAGGTGTGATATGTGTTAAAGTTTAGCTATAAGATGTATTTATTAGAATGCTGAACTAGTAAAATATTAAAGAAAGTCCCTAAAACATTAAAATATTACATGTTCTCTCAGAAGAATCGTGGTGGTGTGTAACTTGTAATCATTACTAATTCTTGTGGGGTTTTTGTTTTGTTTTGCTTTTGGGGTATTATTTGGCAATATAATCTTGCATAGTTAAATTCTTACTCTTATTTATCATAAATATATGACCTTGAAAGCAATAGTTTAGGAGAAATGTAAAAGCATTATACTTCAAATCCATAACATATTAGTAAATACTTCAGAACCAAAAGTTAACTTATACCATATCCTAGTAAAACATTTCCCTTTAAAACATTCACCAATTTCAATTCTTAAAAAAAAAAACTCAAATTCTTCATGAAGAGACATTTAGTTAATGGAATTATAACTCCTTGCCTTGGCACATGAATTGTGCTTGCTAAGTGAAGCTTTCTCAGAAATCCATGCTACATTTACAGAGCTTTTAACTCTAAAAAGCCAAACCCTGGGTGGGCCACTAATACCAAGCACATTTTATTTTCATGTGCTTCCATTTGTGTGTGCAAATATCCATATTTGCTCATGGAAATTGCACAGGCAAGCAGATGTTAATTTAGAAAAAGGACAACCCTATTCAGCAAGCACCAATGCATGAAGAAACACATGCTTTCAGTACACAGAGATTACCTAATCTGTGGGCAGTTCAAGAAGAGAAAAATTAATTTTCGTGTACACATGGCGTGTAAATTGACAAATAATGGAGATGCACTTAGAGGAGCCTGCTAAAAGTTAGCATTATTTCATGGTAATGCTATTCCAGCTTTGCTTACATAATTCACTATAATTTTTCAGCTTGGCTGAAAAAAAAAACTGGGCTGAGGACAAAAATTAATTACTCTATTTCCTTCTCTTTAATATCCAGTGTCAGTTTTCGTGGTTATTTTTGCTGTTTCTGCCTCCTGTGAATACATGTATGTGAATAACTCTCTGTATTGCTCAGTTAAAATATACTTGGCAACGTGAAAACCAGCTTGTCCTGCTTCTGCTACCTTAATTACTTTTGTTAATTCTACTTTTTTTTTTCTTTATGCTTCACCACCCATCCTCTTCCTTATCAATTTGGCTACCTACTTATTCTCTTTGACACTCATTACTCTGTCTTCTTAAAGAGTCAACTGAGTGGAAATGGGATTGGGGACTAAAATATCAGTGCATGGAGGTAGTATCATATGCTGCTTTGGTGAGGCTGACTTTCTTCAGGAGTCAGTCTATAGCAACAATACACATGTTAGAGCTTTCTCCCTCCTGTGATTCAGAGCTCTACAAAGTCCCTCACATCCACACATCCCAGACTCTCCAGTGGACTCACTTCAGTGCATACCCCCCATGCCATGCCTACTGTCTTCACCATCACAGTTTCATTCTTGCCACACATCAGTGCCTTATAGTATCTACATTATCTGCCAGGTCTGCCTGCCAAACACTGCCATGTTCTCCAGGTCCTTCCTACATTTGCCAACACGCTTGATGCTGTAAAAGATACAATATCATTGTTGCTTCTGAAAAGTGAATAAGAACATCTCTCTCTTTCCTCACATTAGGAGACTCCAACCAAAGGGTATCCTTGTGTCTCCAGTCTTATCTTTGCCAAAGAGGTCTTTCATTTCATGAGAAGATCCTGCTCTTGATTCAGATGTAAGATCAGTTGGTGGAGGGGAAGAATTTGCCAATGAACACTGCCACCTTAGAAGTACCCACAGTCTTCCTCCCCTTCTGGGGTCCTAAGTGTTCTCACTGAAACAAGCTTGTCGGGCATGGCAACCTCTCCACATAGAGTAAGTTGTCTACTGGTAAAATTCTCTGACCCTCTCACAGAGGCTTTGAGGAGTGGGGCACCACCACTAATTCAGCTGTCAGGCTCACACATCAGCACAGCTTGGCCTACAGTGAAGACCTCTGTCATACTTAGCGTTCATCTCTGTTGGTTCTTCTGTCACAACTAATCATTTAGCTCATTCGTCCTCAGAGGGATGGAAACAATAATATCCTCAAAATTTTGGGGGGAGTTCTGTCTTTTATGAGTCATAAAGAATAACCTTTTTTTTAGCTAAAAGAAAAAATAAAATAAAAAAGGAAAGAGAAATAAAAGCAGAAAGAGAGAGTAAAACTAGAAACAGAATAATTGACTATTCAACCAACTGGCAGAATCAGTATCCGAAGCAAATACTTATGTACCCCCCTGTGTGGGGTCACCCTGGACCAGAGTCACAGGTTACTTCAGAAAGGGGCAAAAATATAATCCATCTAAATTTCCACCCCTTATGTTGGAATGGACTTAGGTGATCCTGTTGTTGAAAGGGTTATTTTATGTGCCAAATAATTTTCTAAAAACCTAATTAGATAAAATTAAATGGACATCTGCTTATTTAAAAGAAAATAAATGTGAGAGAAAGGAAAACATTCTAAAAGAAAAAAAAAGGAGAAAGGGGGAAGGTAAGGTAAGAAGAGAGGTATTAATACTTTTTAACTAAGCTTTCCGCCTGAATAAATTTTATAGGTCTATCAAAAATACTAGGAGGAAAAATGGTCATAATTTTGATTTGTCATGGAAGTACAAAAACTTGCCTTAAATATGGCAATCATCAGATTGGCCAAATTACTGCAGATTACAAGGAAAAATGAAAACAGAAGGTGAAGGGTATATATCTGAAAACCTAACCTGGCATGTTGCAAATATTTACTTTCTTTATGGATGTAGCCCATTTCTATTATAAGAACATCTATAAATCCTGTGCTGCTTTGGTGAGGCTGACTTTCTTCAGGAGTTACTTTAAATTGATGACAAGTTCTCTTTATCTTTTCAAATTGAAGGTTTATTTTAAAGCAAAGAGGAAATTAAAAATTACCTCTAAAATATGTTCCATTTGCTATTATTTTTTTGGTGTGGGGGTACTGGGGATTGAACTGAGGGGCACTCAACCACTGAGTCACTTCCCCAGCCCTATTTTGTATTTTATTACTCTCGATCCTTCTGCCTCAGCCTCCCAAGCCACTAGGATTACAGTCTGTGCTACTGCGCCCGGCTGTTCTATTTGCTATTCTTAACTAATAATTTCAAATGATAAAAGCAACTATCCATTTGAAAAATATTGTATGGATATAGATAAATATCTAGAGATCAATAAATTTCAGACATATGCTAAGAGAAGCCATAGTCATTTTTGACTAAGCTTGATTTGTTGTAACATTGATGAAATACAAACATATATATATGTATATATATATATATAGTGTGTGTGTGTGTGGGCACGCACACGCACATGTTGGGGGGGGGCAGTAGATTTTGCTGAAGTATGGAGCTAAGAGGTAGTGCCCATGCTTTGCAGGCACAAGGCCCTGAGATCTATCCCTAGCAACAAAGGAAAAAGGAAAAAGATTTTCTCTAAAGCAAGAAACACATGATTAATAAATATCCAGGAGCAATTGGAAAGCTAATTTCATATATAAGAATGTTTTCCAACAAGATATTCTTTTAAAAGATGCTAATAGAAAAACTATATCATTCCCCAATTTTGAAACATTAAATCCATTACATGATACAGCATTTTAAATATTATAAAATTTCCACCTTACCATACAGCATAATTTTGAGTAATCACTTAAAAATGACTGTTTCACTCCTAATAAGAAAATATAAGAAGTGAAACATATTTAACTATGTTTCAATGCATACATTGGAAAAAAACAGTGAATTACTATTTCCAAATCGCTCATGATTTAAAACTCAGTGTGACTTCATTTTTAAGATTTATCTTGTTCATTCTTTGTTAATTAAAAAAAAATGTTTAAAACAATCAACCTCTGGTCGGATTCATTTTGTAGTTAATAGACTACCATTTAGCAGCTTAATGTCTAATTACTTCATATGTATGTTAGCTGGCCTATGTCCTATTAGTAAACATTTAAATTTTTAACAGGGTAATTTGTTCATATTACAATATAATTTTTTGCTTTTTACCTGAAGCAAGTTCAGCTTGGGTCATAGGTTAATGAGAGTCTAGATGAACATCAATAGTGAGGTTAACTTCAGCTGAGCTGTAGAATCTGAGGTCTAGGAACATGTGCCATTTCCTACCTATGGAGTGAAGTTGTAGAGAATCATAATATCTAATTAATTATAAAATTGATTATGGTAAGGACCTGAGCCATCTTTAGTTTCCCTTTTGAGAGCCTGCAACACTCTAAATTAGCTGTATTTCAATCAGACAGTTTCTCTTACATTCACCATAGCTGTCAAGAGACTGTCTTCCTTAATATCTAACACTACAATAAGTAAATGCTAAATTAGCATTGAATGAGTAAATGAATGGAAATATTCTGTTTCAAAGACAATTATTTCCTGATAATAATATTCATTCAACTAAATCCTTTCTCCTACATGATTATTGCTACATGAAATCATGTGTTTATATTGATTCTGAAAATAACATGTTATTGCTACCTGTATTATTATTATTATTATTATTATTATTATTATTATTATTATTATTATTATTTGGAAGGGGGTATCGAGGATTAAACTCAGGGGCACTTGACCACTGAGCCACTCCTGAGACCTGTTTTGTATTTCATTTAAAGACAGGGTCTCACTGAGTTACTTAGCACCTCACTTTTGCTGAGGCTGGCTGTAAATTCAAGATCCTTCTGCCTCAGTTTCCTGAACTTCTGGGATAATAGGCATGCACCACCTCACCCAGACTATTTTTTTGATAACTTTCTCAAACATTTGTGCAAACATTTTATTCTCCTCATTATCATTTATCCAATAGCCCCCTTTCTTGAGGCTTGAGCTGACCATGTTCTTAGCACCAACCTTAACCAGGAGACAAATCACCATCCTATTTCCTCTCTCATGTAAAAAAATCTCTGCTCAAAAACCCACTTTCTACATTTCCATTTATCCCCCTAGTTTCATGTGTGTGACAATGTCATATCAGAAATATCAGTTAATACAAATTCTCTCTGAAGGGGGAAATATTAAAAAATATGATTAAATTACTTTATTAATCTATTTAAGTACATCCTGATCCTTTTTTAAATCAGAAAGCTTACATGACAAAATTCAAATTATAAAATATTACATTTCATCCTCCTTATTCATCTAGAAGTGGCACCAATCAAAATAGTTAATATACACTATTTTTTAACACTTTGTAATGTAGGCTTGATTGTCTCTCTTTTAAAAGCAAATGTGAAAATTTCACACTTTCTTTTTTCAAGAAAATTCCAATAATCCTTACAAACCACAAAGAAGACTATGGTTCTGAGTAGTATGGGTTTCCTTGCTGCCCATATCATCGCTTATTCTAGTTACCCCAAACTCCCATTTAATCAGCTTAATATTTATTTAGAGTCAAGGCATCACACCTAGTTTACTAGTCACATACAGTGAATCATTGTAACACATCTGTTCTAGCATGATTTATGCTGAATTATAGCAGGGAGTTAGATGAAAAAGATACAAACATTTAGTTTCCATAAGCATTAAGAACCTTCTTCTCCCCACCTCCCCTGAAATGCACATTCACACATGTATCCCAGACCTGCAGGCTCTGGGGTTTCACATTCTGAAGTTCATCTTGCACCATAGAGAGAAAAATCCCTGCTTGAATCATAAAATTAAAAAAACACAAGACAACTGTGCAAAATTTGTGACAGGAGAACTAAATGGGGGAATAAGATGATTTCTAGACACTTGTGTTGTTTGAATGAATTAATTCTCTCAAAAAAAACTTACGGAGCAGGACTGGGGTTGTGGCTCAGTGGCAGAGCGCTTGCCTAACATGTGTAAAGCATTGGATTCAATTCTCAGCACCACATATAAATAAATAAAATAAAGATCCATTGACATTAAAAAATATTTTTAAAAAACTTACTGAGCCAATACTGTGGATAGGTGCAGGGATACAGTACTGAACTAAATAATCCATTGCTCTGATAGAGTTTACATTCTATATAGAAGAGATTAGGAATAAAGTACCTAAGAGTGAGAAGCACTAAAGTGTTGAGAGCCACAGCCCAAGGGGCCCCAGCAAACTTCCAGCTGCCAGCAAACTTCCAGCTGCCGGCTGATGATTGGCTCACAGTGGCCCCAGCAACATCTAGCTGATTGGCTCCTCTGCGGTGATGTTCATTGGGCTGTTTCCCTGCCCTTCAGACTATAGAACTGCTCATTGGGGGACTTCTTTGGCTCCGCCCACGCGACCCAGCCAATCAGTCTCAAGAGCAGGAGGATTGTGGGAGGTGGTGAGGTTGGTGTGGGGGAGGGGCTTGTGGAAGCTGGTGGTGGCAGTTGGGCTCTGAGGGTTTTCTCCCTGAGGAGCTGTTTTGTTTCACGTTTGTAGTTCTAAAAATAAAGTTAGTTTCTTTTGACAAGTGGCTCCTGAATTGTGCCTAGCCAGACTTCGGCACTAAAGGAATAAGAAAAACACAGCAGGCATGGTGGTGCATGCCTGTAATACCAGCAAATTGGGAGGCTGAGGCAGGATTGCAAGTTCAAAGTCAGCCTCAGCAACTTAATGAGGCCCTGGGTAACTTAGTGAGACATTGTCTCAAAATAATATATATATATATATATATTCATATATAATAAAAATAAATAATATATATTCATAAATAACACAATTATAATCTATATATTTTACTTTATTTATCAAATAAAACATATAAATAATATATATTAAATAAAATATATAAACAATGAATAATATGTATATTTATATATAATATATAATATAAATAAAATATGTATAATTATAACATTTTTTCCTGTCTTTTTTAAAATTTAATTGCTTTGATTTTTAAAATACATGACAGTGGAATCCATCGCAATTCTTATTATACATATAGAACACAATTTTTCATAACATATATATATATATATTTTTTTTTTGAGACAGTGTCTTGGTAAGTTACCCAGGGCAAGGCCTCACTAAAATGCTGAGGTTGGCTTGGAATTTGCAATCCTTCTGCTTCAGTCTCCCAAGTCGCTGGGATTACAGGCATGCACCACAATGCCTGGCATGTTTTTCTTATTCTTTAAGTTAATGTGAAAATGTCACATTATCTTTTTTCTTATTTATATATTTAGATGGCTGAGGATGTGGCTCATTTGCTCAGTGGTTAAGCACCCCTAGGTTCAATCTTCAATCCCTGGCACAAAAAATAAACAAATAAATAAGACGTGCAGGTGCTATGGTGGACAAAAAAACAGACCATGAGATTGAAAGAGATGTGATTTTCCTTCTTTATGGTGCCCTTTCATGAAGGAGCTAAGATTAATACATCCCTGGGGAGCATAGTCACAAACAGCACAGCGCTTACATGTGCATGAGGGCTCAGGAGTTGCCTTCATCAGCAGTGGGACAGGAGGATACTAAGGAGCTTCTGCCTTTACCCAGCTTTCTCTCCAGAGGTTGGAAAAATGCCAAATTTACAGTCAGACTTAAATATCGCCTCAAAAAATTATTTAGGAAAGGAGGAAGAGGGCTGGGATTGTGGCTCAGTGGTAGAGTGCTCACCTCACATGTACTAGGCCCTGGGATCTGTCCTCAGCACCACATAAAAATAAATAAATAAAATAAAGGTATTGTGTCCAATTACAACTAAAAAATAAATATTTTTTAAAAAAGGAGGAAAAACAGGAGGGGCATGTTTTTTACCATGCCGGTATTAATGTTTTCCTCAAGGAAGAACAGTTTGATAATATGTATCAAAAGCTTTAAAATCTAAACTCTAAGAATTCCTCAACACTCGTTTAGTACAAAAGCCATTTGTGCTGCTCTTGCTGTGTTTGTCTCAGTGAAGAAGAGACAACATCCTAGTTCCATCTAACCAATTATATCAAATTTTATGCATACATACTATGCTTATGACCATGAAAAAACATCTGTTGGATCTATGTATTCTCAATTGGAAGAAGCACCAAGATGCAGATTTTTAATTTTACAAAGTAAAGATTTAGAATAGTGTATATACTTTCACTTGTACAAAAAGGAAAGGCCATTTTATGTACATAGGGAATATTTCCAGAGAGTAACAAGAGAGACATACAACAGTGACTGTCTACAGTGAGAATTGGGAGTCTCAGATGGAAGAAGAATGCATTTTCATTATATATTATTAGAGATTTTATAATGGACATACGTTCCTTTTGATGCATATCTTTATCTTAGAGATTCTAGCTCTAAGAAGTTTTCTAAGAAAATTATTGATGAAAAACAGATATGTACTTTGATTCCCTATTAATTTAATAGAGAATAATGAGCAGCCATGCACATATCCAATAGTAAGAGACTATGTAAATAAATGATTGTTTATTCATAAAATGGTATACTTTCCAGGCACAAATAAAAATGTTATGGGAATGTATTTACTGACATGAAGAATTTTAATTAATATTATTTAAGTGAAAAATGCAAGAAATAAACATGCAGTACACATGTGTATGTTTGTAAGAAAGAATGGTAGAGAATATGTATGAATGTGTGCGTGCCCCTGCATGTGTAGGTTAATAGTGGTTTTTAGGTCAAGAGATTATAAATACCTTCTATTGTCTTATTCATGATTATCTGTTTTTCTGTGCCCTATAACAAGTTATTATTATGTACATTTTATTAACAAAAGAGAAAAGAGGCAGTGTAGTATAATAGATAGCACATCTCATTATCAAAATTACATCAATAAACACCTTTGCACAGTTTAGTTCTGAGATCAACAAATGAGCACTGGATGATGAGGTTCAATCCCAAGGAAAAGGACTAAAGATAAACAATTGTGACTGAGCATTACTTAGGGACATGGGGACCTGTAATGAGGGTCTTGCATCATGGGAGGCAGTGCAGTGTCACTGGTAGTGCTAGTGGGAGAAAGAATTAGGTATTATAGTCACCAAGAGAAAGAAGAAACCCAGAAGGGTTTTGATAATTCTTAGTGAGTTTTGCCTTGGCTATCAAATATTACCACATATTAGCAACTTGCGAAGAATCCAGGCTTAGTTTTTACATAGGTTTTGCTGCTGACCTGGGAGTTGTTTTTTCTGAGTTTAGATCTGTCAACGAGTTGGCCACATTCAAGATATGAGTGGCATTTTTTCCTTTTTTCACCTGATATTTTCTAAGAGGAAAAAGCTAAGCTGCAAACTCAATTTTTTGACCTGAGAAAATGCAAAGGACTCTTTTCTTTAAAAGTTATCTTGCTTGGCAGGCACGTCTATCTAAGCTCCAGCAAATCTACTTAAACCTGCTATTTGGAGATTCATAAAACTTGAATAAGTCAAATTTGTTCTGTGGGTGTTTTATCTCTCAATCAACCTTCAAGATTGTTTTATTTCTTCTCTTTTAATCTGTTTAAGAGATAGGGAAGAAATAAGATCCCTTAAGTGAACTGTTTAGGATCTTCTCCTCTCTGTTCTAAGAAACTCATAATTCAAAATAGAACTAAGCTTTTTTTGGATTTTTCCATACTCATGCCCTCTTAGCAATATTTACAGAGAACTCAGATTGTGTATCCAGTGCAATCTTCCAGATACTATAAAGAAATATAGTAGAATTATCCTCTTCCACAAGGCACTTAGAAACAAAAACCCGCTCCACAGGTTTTATGCAAAATAAGCCTCTAAAATTTAAAACTAATTGCATTCTGTGTGTGGATTCAGATATTCATAGTTGAAGGCAGTAGATGGTTCCTTTCAGAGGACAAAATATGAGCCTAAGACAAAATCAAGGTATTAAGTGGCATTTATAATCTGGTTTCTAAAACAATTTCCATACAGGAAATGAACAAAGAAAAAAACAAAACAGAAGCATCACATATATGTTGCCAAGAGCTAAACTGTAGCATACAATAAATCTCATAGCCCTGACATCAGTGAGATCTGCTTGGGCTGGAAGTCTTCTTCCTTTTTTCTTGCTTCATCGAGGTCTGGCATACATATAGTAAAATGTAGAATGCACTAATGAACATACAGCTGAATAGAGTTTTACCCATCTGCACCTGTGTAACCAACACCCATGTCGACATCTAGAAGATCCCAACACTCTAGGAGGCTCTCACTTGCTTCTTCCCTGTCTCTGCAAACTCCTCACCCAAAGTTCATCACTGATCCACCTTTTTTTTAGACAAAGAAGATTGAAGCAAAATCTTCATACCCAGAAAGAACCAAAAGAACAGAATGCCAGGAATACTTGAAGATACAAAGAAGAGCTGGTAAAATCATGGCACACAGGCTGGATGGGGCATACTCTCTTCTCCCAGCCTAGACACCATCCCCACCACCACCACTGGGCAATTCCCACTCCCTCCAGCACCAGCTCAGATATTCTCTTTAGAAAGCTTTTTCTCCTCTTCCTGTGCAAGGAACTGCATCTACCACCTATTCCAAAGTTCTCTGCATTTAGCAATGTCAAAATTATGATCCTACCATCATGTTCATAATTATTTTGTCTGCTTTGCATCAAAACTGTTATTTAAAGGATGGAATTCTTTTTAATTTTTTTTTATCTTCCAACCCCTAGCAGTCACATGTAAACTGATATGTACATGTGTGTCATATATTACAATTTATAACTGAGTTTGTTGAGGGAAGAGTCAGAAAATAGTGATTAAATAACTTGGTCCTTCCTGGTTCTTCTTCTTTACCACCTCCTGGAACACATACTTTTTCTGTTTCCTATTTTACTATTCTCATTGCTACAAATTAAATTTGATGATATGGGTGAGTGATGTTCTTCCAGGACCTGGACCACTTCCTGGCATTTAACTAACTCTTAATAGATATTTTCTGAATGACTGAAGAGAATGAATGAATGAAAAATTCCTCTTACATAGATATCAAAAGATTGTGACTCCTGGTTTGTTCAAGGTTTGCTTAAAGTATAAGGAGGTATAACTATCCAGCTACTTGTTAAATAATACATTAAATCTGAAGTCAAACATGATGGAAGAGTCCTACATATTACTTATTTTTGAAGAGAGGGTACAAGTGTTACCATACATTGCTGTCATTACTGCCATTATTGTACTTCTCCATTTTTGGATTTCCAAGCCTTGTAGGTGAGTGACACTCTGGATAACTCTCATGGGGCCATGTCATGCATCCATATCTCCTTTCAGCTTTGGGAAGAATACAGATTAAGGGAAACATTCACTTTTTTTCTTTTGACTCTAGATTTAGCACATTTTCTTTCTCACTAGCCTCATCTTGCTCCTTGCAATTTTGTTTCTGTAAACCATTTCATGACACAATGCTACTCCTTTCTTCATAAGAATGGTCAATTGTGTTGTAACCAGACCCAGTGTTTCTCTTCCATCCTGTCCCCATACAGCTAAATAATGCTAAATGTGAAGGTTCCCATTCAGGCTTCTTGGAACCTCTACTTCTTTGGGGAAAAGACCTTAATCCCACACAGTAGCTTCCAGTAACATCTTTAGTTTGATGGAAACTTCCCCTCCTGACACACTTTGCTCTAGTTCCCAGAATTCTGAGTCTGGAAGCAGATGATAGCTTAGCCTGCTGACTTGGAATGTTGTACTCCCCTTTTCTAGTTCCACAGTGCCAGGCTGGATCCCAGGGTCCATTCACTGCCTTGTCTCTATTCTTGCTCACCTCCCATCTGCCCTCTACTTTGCTGCTATAGTGACCACAGTCTAACTTCTGGTATGGATGACACAATGCTCACATACTGATGTGTTAATTCCATTCCAAATACAGAGAAGTAATATAGGAGGATATATGTATATGCACGCATGCGTACACACACACACACACACACACACACACACACACACAGACACATACACAGCAATAAACAGAGTAGGACTATGGCAGAGAACATGGACCCAGTGGCAGTAAATGTTAAGAAACCATTGAAGTTCCTGGAGGCAGTGATGTGGAATTGTATAAGAACATACTAGATGAAGATAAAAAAATCCTATGGAAGTTGTGAAGGCTGCGATGCCATGTATATCAAGTTGATATCTTCTGACAGTCATAAATTTATTATAAAAAGAGAATCAGGAACAGTAACAGCCATGTTGAGTGAACCAGTTCAGTTGTGGAAAATGAAGCCATCAGAATCAATTTTAGAACAATCGCTTCACATGTGCTATTAAATGTACTTATTTCATCCACAAGGTTTGCTAAACTAACAGCTCCACTGAGAATGCCAAATTTCCAACTGCACCTGGAATTACTGTGGAATTGCTGATGACTGTGAACTTCTTAGAATCTAAAATAAAATACAATCTAACAAAATGCCATGTTTAAGCATTTAATTCCCACAGTTAGAAATTCTTTTGCATTTCCCATTGTCCTCACGCAGTTGAAAAATCTAAAGTTCATTGAAGAGCAGATTGTTGTCAGAGTTGAAATTTGTTCCCCACATAAACAAGCTAAAGACATTTTCACAAACTGAAAAAATAAAACAATCTACAAATTTTAGGTAGTTATGGTTTATCCTTTGAATGAGACTTTTAAATCAGAGCAGTACTCATAACATAAATACTGAAAAATAAATTTAAATGCCAAGTACCATAGGTGAACACTGTAACTACCTATTGACATGTTTTTAGTGGGTTTTTTAAAATCTTTTTTAGAATTTATTATAGCTCTCACTTGCATTGCTCAAGTTATATCAATATTTTCTATAAACATATTTTGGCTTAGTTAAGACATTGATTTTTATGATATTCATAAGGATTAGCCTTCTAAAGCATCATTTAGTGAAATCTAAAAGGTTTGGTCAAGCTTACACATATATATGGTAAGAATGCTGTTATTATTTCTTTTCAACATTTCTTTGAACATCCCAAGTAACATGGAGAGTACATGAGTAAATAAACCCATTTTTAAAAATAATAAGAAAAAAAACTTTCATCATTGATAGATAATGTGATAGTATATATGGAAAATTCAAAAGAAAATTATTAGGATTAAAAGTGAATTTAGAAAACTCGAAAAAAGTATTACCATTGTTGAATCTTGGTAATAGGCACATGAAGGTTAATTACAAAATTCTACTTCCACATGTTTGATATTTTCCATAATGAAATTTTTGGGAAAAATGAACTTACCAAAGTTCTTAGGTAAAGGGCAATATACAATGGTCAATTAAATTTATAGATATTAGAGACACAAGGAATAAAATTTTTATAGTAGTATTTACAATAATACCAAAACATATCAAAGGAGAAACTATAAAATAACATTGAAATAAATCTAAAAATTTAAATGCTTGTAGCATAATCCATGCTAGAGTTTAAAGAATCGATATGAGGTGTTCCAAAAAAGCTCACATGTGAGACAATGCAAGCATTTTCAGTGGTGAAACGACAAGATTATGAGAGCTATAACCTCATCAGTGGATTAATCCACTGATCTAGATTAACTGTGTGGTAGCTGTATGCAGGTAGGGTGTGATTGGAGGAAGTAGGTCATTGAGGACATGCCTTTGGGATTTCTATTTTGTCCCTAAGTGAATAGAGCTCAATACCCACCTCCCTTCCTTATTGTCATGCCCTAAGCAGCCTTCTTCCATCATATCGTTCCACCACGATGTTCTGCCTCATCTCAAGTCCAGAGCTGTAGAGTCAGCCAACCATGGACTGACCCCTTGAAAACATAAGCCCAAATAAACTTTTTCTCCTCTAAGTTGTTCTTGTCAGGTTTTCTAGTCACAAGTAACAAAAAGCTGACTAAAACAGTGTGTACAACTTGAGAACTTGATTCTAACAGTAAAAAATTAGGTACACATTTGGATATGCAACACACCAAGAATAACCAACCTAACCCCAAGGAGGAAAAAGATGAGGCATCTTGCTCACTCAGATATCAGTGATTATTATAAAGCTATGATAATTGAGACAGTGTAACGATAGTATATTATAGACCAATGGAATAAAATAGAGAACACAGAAGTTTGAAAACCAATGGCTCGGGTGCCAAACCTAACCCACAGCATGTTTCATTATTCCTGAGCAGTGTTTGTAAAATTAAAGCATTTCACTGCAGGTCTGGATTTCTGGTTTCTGAAACATTGGAAACTCAAGCAACAGTAAGCTGACATTTGAGTCTGGCAGAGGTTGGCCCAGGCTGAGTGCAGTTGCCCCTGTAGATAAAGCACATACTCACTGGTCCCATGACTCCACTTTGCTTTACACCCACCTGCTCCACTCACTGACATGACTGGCTGAATCCTGCAGACATTCCTGGCTTGAACTCTGTACATTCCCCCAAGCAAAGTATGTCATCTCTCTGAGTCTTATTGCCACACACTTATGAAATGGAAATATCAAGATCTACCTTGCAATGTTTTCAACAATGTACATAAAGTGATGGATAAATGTTAGACATTTAATAAATAGTGGCAGTTATTATTTTATTAATAAAAGCATGAAAACTAAATTTTCCTACCAAGGAATCAACTTCAGATATCTTGCAGAGATTATTATTTATACTACTGCTACCAATTAATTTTGTTAAGAACTTGCTGAACTTCAAAATAAGCATTAAAATTTTCTACTATGACAAAACTAAAAAAATGAAAATATCTGCACTTCTCTTATGTTCTATGCAGTTTGTGATACAGTCAATAATCCCAAAGAAGGTGTTAGGTTGTGTGCTGTTTCTGGGGATCAAACCCAGGGCCTTGGCTTGAGACAGTGGTGCATCCCTATAATCCCAGCAGCTCAGAGGCTGAGGTAGCAGGATTGCATGGTCAGAGCCAGCCTCAGCAATTTAGCAAGGGCCTAAGCAACTTAGCAAGAACTTGTCTCAAAAAAATTAAAAAAAAAAAAAAAGTTCTAGGAATGTGGCTCAGTGTTTAAGCACCCCTAAGTTCAATTCCTGGTACCAAAAAAAAAAAAAAAAATTCCAGGTTTTTTGCACATGTTAAATATACACATTACCACTGAGCTTCACCCCCAGCCCTCCCAAGGAGGTTTTACACTAGGACTTAGAAGCAGACAAATAAGCAGCTAATTCTAGAAAATCAACTACAGAATTGCAGAAAGTACATGCTACTGAAGTATTTATTTATATATAACATTTTTCCAAAAAGTATGTACATCAAGGTCACAATACTAAAATTATTAATTAGAAAATCAGAGTGCAGAGAATTAAACTAAAATTGGATAAAGATTGGTTCTACCTGCTATGAGGAGCCACTTCAGAAACTACTCTAAGTCCAAACTCAAATCAAAGAGAGCTTTATTTACTTGGCCAGAGACTGTCACCCACCAGAAGAGACTGAAGCTCTGTGGGAGAACAGCCATTTCCTGGCCTGTGTGTTGGGAATTTAAGGATGAAAACCGCAAGCCTTGGGAAGTCCCTAGCATGCAAGCTAGCCAATCACAGATGCTGAAACAGCAGCAGTTAGTGGAACTTTAGAGCCCCTAAGCAGAACTAAAGACCCCCTAAGGTGGGTGTACAGTTTGGGTTTTAGTACATTGCAGGGTACAAAGTACAGAAAACACACCTCTTTGGGGGAAGACAGCTCAGACAATGATTTCCCAGAAATGGCTCTTGCCTACAGGAATAGCAATGGAGTCACTGTAGCCATGCTTACTTATGTTGGCCTACAACAATTTTTCCGTTAATATGACTGTGTCTTAATTATTTCTATCTTATAACTTTACCTATATCATCTCAACATTTGCCTATGGGCCCATACACACACACATACTTATAACTGTTATTATCTATACCTTATCATTAACATCTTTAAGTCTTATGTCTAAGTACTATAAAGGCTATATATTTATTCTACTGTATTGTTATTTCTATTTTAAAGCTTAAAACATATTTAAGTATCTTAACATTAACTTTTATTTTTTTTATTTTCTATTTATTGATTTATGTCTATTAGTCCATAGCCTATGACTCATCAATATGACTTATTAGTAATCTATGACTTATCTCTGATAAAACTATATTGCTTATTTTAGACCATAATCTCCCTACAGAGTGCTGGCTCGGGCTTTCCTGGTAGTCATACCAAAGGGGAAGCACAAGCCATTGTAAGATTCACAGTGCCCACAGGATGACAAATTCACCAGTGGCTCAGGAAGGAGAAGAGTTTTCCTGGTACTAAGATCTGAGAGAAATACATTCTCAAAATCAGACTTTTGAAAAGAAATAAATAAATACTGAGGCATTTGTATTTATGGTTTCTGGCAGAACTCTGGATTGCTGTCAAGAGTTGGCACACTCCTGGCAAGGACCAGAAAGTGAATATTTGAGTTGTGGTGGGCCACAGGGTTGCTCTTACAAGTACTCAACTCTGCTGTTATAAACTGAAAGCAGTCATGGATGAGATGTCAACCATTGACATGGTTGTACTCCAATAAACTTCATTTAGAAAAACAAGCAGCAGGATGGATATGGCCTATAGTCTATGGTTTCCAGTAAAAGGAGAGTTGTCAGTTTCAAAAGATACTTTTTTGACAGCTGTATTAGTGAAAACCCAAAGCTCTTTTGCAGATTAATGATTATTTTATAGAGCTGACCATCTACTATTCATCATTGCTTGGAGCAGAGTGCAAGAAGTGGATCAAAATTCCTATAGCATTAAATAGTGGTTCATCTTGTGTTTCATAGTTGTGCTGACTCTTACCTTCCACTTTACAAAAAGGAGTGACTGCCACTGAGAAGGCCACACAGAATGAAAGCAGGTAGCATCTGTACCCTGCTGACCCCAGAGGACTCTAGAGCTCACAACACCTGTAATCAAATGATGTACCTTCCAAAGAGACCTGCGAGATGGACTATGTGTCCAGCATGGCAGAGGATCAGTGGAACAGCTTCCTAAAAATTCTAAGGAATCAGAGACTTTAAATAACAAGTATATTTTTTTCATAATCAGCAATTTTAAAATGCCCCCTTGTTTTAGTCAGCTTTTTCATTGCCGTCACCAAAAGACCTGACAAGAACAATTAGAGGATGAAAAGTTTCTTTGGAAGCTTATAGTTTTAGAGGTGTCAGTCCATAGATGACATGACTAACTCTGTTGCTCTGGGCCCAAGGAGAGGCAGAACATCATGGCGGAAAAGTGTGGTGTAGGGAAGCAGCAACTCAGGACATGAAACCAGGAAGCAGAAAGAGGGAGCTTCATTCACCAAGAATAAAATATATACTCCAAAGGCACAATTCCCAATGACCCATCTCCTCCAGCCGCACCACACCAGTTGCCACCCAGTTAATCCTTTTTAGTGGATTAATGCACTGATTAGGTTTAACCTCTCATAACCCACTCATTTTACCTGTAAACTTTCTTACGTTGTCTCATCTATGAGCTCTTGGTAATACCTCATATCTCAACGATAACAACCCTTATCTCTATGGTCATTCTCTCTTCTCAAGGATCACTAGCTCCAGTAATTTCAGAATGCACCAATAGTCCAATTCAATCCAAAGGAATCATCTCCTCTAGTTTTTTTGTCAAATAAAAATTAAATAATGCTTTACATAAAAATGATCATTCCAATGTTAGAACCTTGGTAATTGCTCAGAAAAAAAAATTGTTGAATTTGAATCTCTATCTTCAGAATTCAATTCAGCTCAGCAACATTAAAAAGGCATTGAGTTTGATGGGTTCAGGGAAGGCTCCACAGAGGCAGTTTCATCTGAACTGGGTCTTTAATAAATTTAGATATTTGCTACACCGGCAAAGAATAAGGAAACCATGAGGGACAAGGGCTTGATATCAGCGGGGGTCAAAGGCATGTGGCAGGAAGGACCATAGAAATTACGGAATGGAAAGCACTTGTTTTGTCAAATGCATGACCTGAGTCAGGCTTAGGAGTGAAGCTGGAGAGGGAAGTGGGATACCACCATGTTGAGAGATAATAAGACCAACAGGGGAAGCCTCCATCAATGAGCTAAGAATCCTGTGGTAGACTCATCATGGGGAAATAAGTCAGAAACTGACCTGTGAGCCCTTAACCAGAGAAACAAAGAGAATGGATCGGCAGCTGGGGTCTACACATCACCTTGTAGCACCCATCACACCAGTGGCCCTGCTCTGAGAATGATAAAGTTGCCTAATCACATAAATAAGCCCTGAAAAGTAAAGAGGAAAACATGTCAATGCTCTCCTGGCACTAAAGATCTTAGACACAGTAGCTTTCAAGAAGCCACTCAGGTGTACGTCCTCAGGCTCCCTGTCCTCTTGAACCCTCACCAGGTTGTGGAGTGAATTGTAGAAAATGGAACTTTTTTTTCTTTGCCCAGAATGAAAGAGGAGAAGGATGAAAAAAAATAAGTCTCTTTGTTTCTTTTACTTCCCTACCAGGTTCTCAATTCATTAGGAATCAGTTACAGATGCTGGGGCCTCCCTGGAGCTGGCTGCCATGGCTTTTGCTGCTGGCTTCCATTGTAACACAAGCAGCCTGCAGTCCCACTCTGCACTTGGCTTTTATGCATGCTAGGAAGAAGCCCTTCCAGCCTTTGGAAAATTCACACCACTGCCTGATCCAAATGAGAAGAGCTGCCTTTTAAATAATGCCGGCTTTCAGACAGTAATCAGTCTAGCACTTGAAAACATAACACTCGGGTTTCATTGTGATCTCTTCATTGTGATCTCTTATCCCTAGACCTCACTCACCCCAGAGAATGTAAAACTTCACATGTTAACCCCGAAAAATGGATACATCCCTGGAAGCTCTGATTTAACTTTAAAAAAGGGGAGGGGGGTGTTAGGAAAAAAGAAAAGCCATATTCATGTGCTAGGCAGCTCCTTTTCAGTGACACAAACGAAAAAGTTTAATCTGTAAGTTAGTCTGAAAAAAAAAGGGAGAACATTTTACATTATCTACTTGCCTTCTTCCCAGTTTTTTTCAAGGAGATTTAGAATTATTTTTGCCTTTTCCGTTTTTCACTATATAACTTATCAACAGGCAGAGTAGTCATAAAATAGTGGGGAGTACAATAAAAGCATCCCAGGCTGTGTGCTGCAATGGGAAGAGTCAATAGGTGATGAGAGTAGATAGAGAGGAGCTTGAAACCTGCCACTAGTTAGCTGCGTGACCCAAGTGAGAACTCTAAACTACCCGAGACTCCATTTCCTATTATCATAAATAGATCATGAGATTGGCAAGGCTAAATTAGATTAACATGTTGATTTAGCACCCCCAAGAAGCCGGCATCCAGAGGGTTCTCTAGGGGAAATACCTGGGAGGTAGAATATGAGGAGCAGAAGGTGGATGGAAGAACCGTCAGGTGGCAATGACTCCTGGCCCCTGTGAAGGACAAAGGGAAGAAAGACGGGTTGAGTGGAAGTGTCTTGATTGTAGGTCTAAGAAAACCAGACAAGGACCATGGGGACTATTCAAGTTTAAGTCGCTTGTCAGAGAATTCTCCAACTCCCACAAACAGAACTGCGTTAGCATCCCTGCCATGGTCTGTCCTTCATTAGAAGCATGCCCTCTATACAAACCTGATGATGCACTTCAGAGCACAACAGTAGTGGCCAGACAATTGTGCCCTCTGCTGAGGTAGAGCTGAGAGATGCATTGTCATGCCACCACCAATAACATACCAAAAGCACTTGGCACAGTAATTGGCATATAAAAATCATTCAATGTCAGGTATATGTTGAATTATAAGCATGCAAGTAATGGCTTAAGTAAACTTTGAGATGTAAGTCAACCTGTGTCAAAATAAATAGAGATTTTCAAAAGATTAAGTTTTGGGGGGAATAGCATAGCAATGGGAGTCTGTGTGCCATAGTAAATTGTACCTATTCAAAGAAATTAAAGCTATAGTAAGGTCATGTGTGTGTGTGTGTGTGTGTGTGTGTGTGTGTGTGTGTGTGGTGTGTGTGTGTAGCAAAACATGAGAAATTCATGTTTGGGAGAAATAGGGATATTATGATTAAAGGCTATAAAATCTTAAACAGAATAAATGGTTTTTAGTTCTGTTGTACAGCATGGTAAATACAGCTAGTGGTATTTCAAAATTGCTAAGAAAGTAAATTTCAAATGCTCTTACCATGAAAAAAGTTAACTATTTGAGATAATGGATATGTTAACTGGCTTGATTTGCTTATTCCTCGTTGAATTAAAAAATCATGCTATTACTTTATACCTCATAATAAACTTAAATAAGAAGCAAATGCAATTATCAGGGAAAAGACTGATAGATTTATTACATAAGAATTTCAATTCTATACATTAAACTTGATATATTAAATAAAAGTTGAGTGACCATAAAAACATATGAACATAAAAACAGCAATTTTAACTGGCACCTTATAATATATCTGATAAGCCTGAAGGTCATAAAAAAGCTCATATATGCACCACTGGAAATATTATTTTAATGGATGAACATGAAATAATAGAGGGTATTTAAAATAATTATAATGGGCTATTAAGAACAAAGAGTAAGAATAAAGAAGCTGTTAGTATTCCTATTCAGTGTATCTGAGAGAGACATTACAAATAGAGTCAACATAGCTCACAGGTGGTTAGAGAAGTCAAATACTTTAGTGTACAGTATTCTCTTCTGATCTACAAATTTGATTTCTACAGTTTCAGTTGCCTATGGTCAACCATGGCCCCAAAATACTAAATGAAAATTTTTAAGTATTAAAAGGAAACTTGCACAAATAAATAATTCATACATTTTCAATTGCCTTCCCTTCTAAGTACCATGCTACAATCTACATTATCCAGTGGCAGTTGCATAGGTTGCATATGCTACCTGCCTCTTAATCACATCTGAGTCATCTCAGTTATCAGATCAACCATCATGATATCTCCATACCTGTGTTCAAGTGACCCTTGTTTTACTTAATAATGGCCCTCAAACCACAAGATTAGTGAGGCTGGCAAAGAGAAGTTGTTAAGTGTTTCCTTTAAATGACAAAAATAAAATTAATTAAATTAATAATGAATGAAGAAAATCATATGCTGAGGTTGCTAGGAACAATAGTAAGAATGATGTTTTATCAACAAATTTGTGAAAAAGCAAAAAGAAATTTTGTGCTATTTTTGTGGTTTCACTCAAAGTGTAAAGTTACAGCCACAATGCATAACAAGTGCTTACTTAAGATATAAAGGCATTATCTGTGCATATAGAAAAAAAACAGCATATACAGGGCTTTGTACTATCCATAGTTTCAAGCATCCCTTAGAGGTCTTGAAGGTCTTAAAATTCATTCATCCCGTGGGTAAGAGATGACTACTGTATTCAGCTCTTCTAATTTCTTCACTAAATAGGGATTTTTTAAAAGACAAACATATCTAGTTAAACTCTATTTAATATCATGGTAAAAGATTTTCTTTCCAAACCTGACACACAAGCATGTTGTTTCTTCAAAAGAAAAAAATGGCAAAATTGTGGTATCTTAAGACTCTTACCTAAAAAACTATTTGCTAAAGAAGGCTATTAATATTCTATTTCCCATCCAAGATATATCTGGGCTAAGATACTAGGAATGTTTATAATATGCTATGAGATTTAGAGGAGAACTATTGGTGTGCATATGTTCAGAAGGAGCAGAAATCATTTCCATTCTAGCAGTTCTGGAAGCTTCACATGCAATCATTTTTCATAAGAGCAAGGTGACTGTCCCAGTTTCCCTTGGGAAGATATTTAAAAGATAATAAAGTTTTCTCCAATTAAAAAAGAGTATAGATGAACAATGTAAAGTCTTATCTATTTTTTCTTGTGTTAGAATCTTGGTGAGTCCATAATTAACAAGAGTGGAAGTACAGAAGTTTTGAAATTGTTTTGGAAATATCTTGGAGACCATGCTCTATTCTGAGCTCCTCCCAGGTGCAGGTATAATTTTTTTGGCAGCTTTAGAATTCTTGTCCATTGCTCCATGGCTGGTTTCCCAGTAAGTGTCGCCAAGGGCATTCCCACACACTAGAATAGAATGATCCCAAACAGCCCAAAGTCTGTACTCTCTCTTTTGCTTTCATTTTGGAAATAAAGAACAAAGAAGGTCAATAAGTTTTTCTACCATGTTATGAATAACAATGGATGGTTTACCTTAACTGTTCACTTCTTCCTGTCATGGAAGAGATGTGTCACACTCTGAGGTCTACTCTGCCTACAAAAAATAATTTATTTAGCACGGGGCAAATGGTATTCCTTTAGAAATATGTCCATAACCACCATATCCTTAGAATTGTATGAAGTGGAATATCCAATGGGTCACTTATTGATTCACTAAACAAACACTTCTGAAGTATATGTCAAAGGCCATAATTTGTGCTAAAGTGTTAAAAATACAGTGATGAAGCAAATGTTCAAGGTCACTGCCATCAGTACTCACCATTATGACAGTGTTGCAACTGTAAACCACAGTGTAAGATCTGGCAGGTGGTATAGGAAGGGAGCCCAGTAGGGAAGAATTCTGGAAAAAGTTTCCTGGAAGATGCTCATCTAAGAATCTAAGGTCTAAAAGCTGAGTAAAATTCTATCTAGTGAAGTGTGTGTGTGTGTGTGTGTGTGTGTGTGTGTGTGTGTGTGTATGTGTGTGTGTTTATTGGCAAAGGGGAAAAAAAGGATTAGGGCAGTCTTCCAGGAATAAAACTATGCAAAGGCTTTAAAGAACTAAAACCATTTTACTAAGGATAGAATGCAAACCGACTTTGAGAAGTTTTAGAGGTGCAGTTGGAGAAGAGAATAGGAACCAGATTCCAAAAAACATTCCAGTGATATTAAGCTTAATCTTTCTCCGGAAGGCAATCTTGAGCTTATGAAATTTTTAACCAGGGTAATGGCATAATGAGATTTGTATTTTAAAAATCTCTCTGATTGCCAAGTGGGAATCAGATTAAGAGAGAGACTATTTAGGAGACTCTCCTAGTAGAGGGATGATGAATTTAAAGGCACAGATTGAATGTGAAAAAATGAGGAAAAGGCCTCAAAGAAAATAATTTGACTAGATGAAATAAGAGAGGGAATCACTCAAGTAAGCAAGTAACTAGTGCCCAAATCTTGGTTTCTAATATTGTTATCCCAGAAGAAGGAGGGAAAAAATAATGAAACTAGGATTTCTTCCAGAAATAGCTGACTCTAGGACTCAGGCAGGAAAATTTACAAGATGAGACTTGAGCATCTTATCATACCAGAAAGTAAAAAAATGCAAAAATGAAATAACTCCACTTACTTCCCCTCTCTTGTGACAGTGAGGATGGTATATCAAAGGGACACAGCAACCAACTAAGAGTTCCCAATAACAGAACCTAGAATAATTCGAACAAGAAAACAAGTAGTGTAGAATTGGATTACAATCCTAAAATGAATATGTTCATGTACCCAAGCTGCTATAAATAAATGATTGAATAAATAAACAGGGAGAATAGCCAAATCCTCCCGGCAGAAGAATTCCAAATAAGTAATATAAATGCACCACCCTAGAGGCGCTGGAAGATAACTCACCATTCCTTGAGTGTGGGCTGTGCATAATGACTTTCTTCCAAAGAGTTCAGGGTAACTGTGATTGTCCAAGATGATGTAAGCCAGATGGTCAAGGTCAACATCAACAGTCACACTGATAGTGCCTACACTTAATATGATGTAATAACAATGACATTTAACCACCATCGTCATCCAATCTAATAAGGAAAGTGTCAAAAAACTCTAATTGAGAAGCAATCTTCAAAATATCTAAACAGTATGATCAAAACTATTAAGATTAACAAATACAAAAAAAAGTTGAAACTATAACATCCAAGAGAAGTCTAAGGAGACATTAAAGGTAAATATAATATTTTAAATGGAATTCTGACACAGGAAAAAAAGAATAGATAAAAATCAATAATATCTTGATAAAATGTGGACTTCAGATGTTACTTATGTAAAATTTTTGTCTGAACAATTTGTGAAGAATTAATAAACAAACGTAAAATGTTTATAATAGGAGAAGATGGGGGCAGAGTATATCAAAATACTTTGTACTATCTTTACAATTGTTCTGTTATTCTATTCTAAAAAAACTGCACATTTTAAAAAGTAAACATAAATTGAGATAGAAATGGAAGCCATGAGTTACTAAGTTAAGAACCTAAGTTTTTTGGACTGGGGATGTAGCTCAAGCGGCAGTGCGCTCGCCTGGCATGTGTGCCTCCCGGGTTTGATCCTCAGCACCACATACAAACAAAGATGTTGCGTCCACCGAAAATTAAAAAATAAATATTAAAATTATATCTCTCTCTCTTAAAAAAAAATAAAGAACCTAAGTTTCCCAAGCAAATGGTATGTGAGGAGGGAAAGTTTCAAGAACTATAACATAATGAAACTGTGTTTAAAGAAGCTTTGATGGATCAGAGATAAGAATGTATAGAGTCAAATGGAACAAGGAGATTTATGTCCATTGAATAGGAGTCTTCATTTGGAAAAATACCTGTACAAATGGGTAAGAAAGTGTGATTAGGAAGGAAACTTGACATTCAGCTATACTGTTGATTGAGGAAAATCTCTCTTTAGCCCGGTATTTGGAGGCATGGAGCACCTTAAGATAAAGGTGCTTGCAGAAAATGTCTGATTGACGTCTGACTAGAAATGCTTCATCTTTGGTAGTATGAGTTCCAACACTGAGCAGAGATTTATACATGAGAGGAGAGCAAAGCACATTTGAGTGACAATGCATGTTGACTGTATGTTTATAGTAAAATATAATTAAAATTAATAATGGAAAAAATAGAGAAATTCATAGATCTGTGGAAATAAAACTGAAACAGTAAATGGGACAAAGAAGACATCTAAAAGCACAATGGAGAATACATTTAGGTGAATACAATGAAAACTATGAAATGTAACAAAAGCAGTACTTGGAGAAAAAAGTATAGCTATACACACAATCATTGAAAAAAAATATCCCAAATCAATAACCCACACTTTCATCCTAGAAACTAGATAAAGAAGATCAAAATAAACCCAAAGAAAGCAAAAGGGAGAAAACAGTAAACATCAGGTTGGAAATAAATGAAACAGAGTATAAAAAACAATAAAAAACATAAACAAAATCAAAAGTTGATTCTCTGAAAAGATCAACAAAATTGATAAAATTTCAGCTATATTGAACAAGAAAAAGACAGTAACTCAAAAATTGCTGAAGTCAATAGTAAAAGAGAGGCATCACTAATGACCTTCCAGAAATATAAAGAATTAGAAGTGAACACTATGGGTAAGTATATGCCAACAAATAAGACAACCAAGCTAAAATAGATAAATTCATACCAAAAAAATGATTTTTGAAAAATATAGGAGTAGACTTATAACAAGACATTGAATTAGTAAAAAGAATAAAAATGTCCACCTAAAGAAATGTCTAAGACCAGATGACTTTGTTGGTGAATTCTACTATTTTAAAAATTAACACCAATCATTGACAAATCCTTCCTAGAAACAGAAAGAGAAAGAGGCACTTCCAATTCACTCTATGAACCTCAGTTATATAAGTGAGGCCAAGATGGTCCCTGCTTATTGGTGCTAGGTTGTCTCCTTCTTCACAGCAGGCTGAGATCTGCTAGGTCAAAGCCTACCAGAACCAAGTTCAAATTGTTACACAAGCAATTGTTTGAAATGGAGCCCAAGTAAGCAGATTGTTTTGCTCAGTAGTATCAGCGTGTTGGGAATACCCCATGAAGCTGCACTCAGCATCAGATAGACAAAGATTAGAATAAATTCTGTAGTTGTGATAAACCCCTGTCACTGCTACCTTCAGAACTCCCTGACCAGAAGTCTCCCAGCCATCCTATTGAGTAGCATCACCTATACACTTGAACTCGATCTCTGATTATTCCTTTCCTCAGGAGTTCCCTGGACTTTCTCCTCTTCAGATCAGTAGTCTCCACTGAGCCTCTGGATGGTCTCATGCTATGAAGGACTTCCCCGGCACACAAAGGTATCAAAGCATCCACTCAGCAACTTTCAGGTGTGCTGTTACCTGTGGTCATATCTTTTTTTTTCTTAATTACCTACATATTTCAAACTCACCTATATTACTGAGGCCAAAATAAGAGAGAGTCATCATATGAGAAGAAAACTACAATATCCTTTAAAATTCCTTAACGAAATGCCAGCAAACTGAATCCAGAGATATAAAAAGGGTTCTACACTATGAAACTAGAATACCAGGAATGCAAGGTTGATTCAACGTATGAAAATCAGTGTTTGTAATTTGTATGTAATCAATGTATGTATATAGAAAATAAATGATAAAAAATTTCCTGATTATCTCTACAGATAAAGGAGAGGTATGGCAAATACCAAAACCCTTCCATGATAAAAAAAAAAAAAAAAAACTAGAAATAGAAATTTTTCAACTTGATAATGAACATCTATGAAAAACCCACAACTAACATCATACTTAATGCTATACAACTGAAAGCATTTGTTTTCTAAAATCAGGAATAAAACAAGTATGTCTATTTTTGCCACTTCTCATCAATGCTGTACTGCTAAGTTTCTAGCCAAAGACACTAGAAAAAAAGCATTTAATAAAAAGCATCAAATTGATAAAACTCTCTATTTGCATATAACATGACTTGGTATATAGACAATCACAAAGAACACTCACAGAAACAATTTCTTAGAGCTAGGAAATATGTTCTGCTAGGTTTCATGATATTGTTGATAAAATCAAATCAAACATTTCTATACATTTACAATAAATAATCCAAAATTAAAATTAAGAAAAGTATTTCCATTTGAAACTGTATAAAAAGAATAGTGTATTAAAAATAAGCTTAACAAATTACAAGACTGTACACTAAAACCTAAAAATATTATCAAAAAAATATAGAAAATCCAAATTGTTGAAATGCCATCTTATATTTATGAATTAAAAGACTTGATATTGTTGATAGAAATATTTATTAAAGTGATCTATAGACTTAATCTAATACTTATCAGATCCTAATTGTCTTTTTTCTTTTGATAAAGTAGAAAAGTGATGCTAAAAGTTACATGGAAATAGAAGGAATCCAGAATAGCCAAAGTGATCTTGAAAATGTAGGACAAAATTGGAGGACTGACACTTCTGATTTCAAAACTTAGCCACATGCTATAGTAACCAGGATTATATGGTACTGGCATAAAGATAAACAAAGAGATCAATGAAATACAATTAATAGTCCAGAAATAAAACCATATATTTATGGTAAATTGATTTTCAGCAAAGATGCCAAGAAAATTCAATAAGGAAATAGTCTTTTCAATGAATGTTATGGTATAATTGAATAGTTACATTCAAAAGAATTAAATTGGACTCTTTACTCAAATTACATACAAAACTCAATTCAAAATGAATCAAATACCTAAATGTAAGATTTAAAACTATAAAACTTTTAGAAAAATATTTGCTGCAAAACTTTATGACAATTATATTAAGCAATGTTTTCTTAGATATGATAAAATGTATGTATATATAAATGGATATATAAAATAAATGATAAAAGTTGCCTGATTATGAAAAATGCAAAAACAAATAATAAACATGAAAATATAAATAAATCATAATTTAAAATCTTTGTATTTTGAAAGGTAGAAACTATTAATGAATTGAAAACAAAACCCATAGAATGGGAAAAATGAAAACTAGTCAGAGTTTAATATCCATACTTCATCAAGAACTCTTACAATCCAACAATAAAAATGATAAATAACTCTATTTAATCCTCATCAACTGATATGAATAGGTATTTCACCAAGAAGCCATGCAAATGTTCAATAAACACATGAAAAGATGCTTACTATCATTAGCCATCAGAAAAAAGCAAATCAAAACCACAATGAGATATCACTTTAAACATTAAGATATTTGTAATCAAGAAGATAATAAGATAATAAGGAAACATAGAAACTGGGGTACTCACCCACTACTTGTGGGATTTTAAAATGATGCATCACTTTTGAAAACAGATCTACAGTGCTTTTACAAGTTATACATATAGCTACCATATCACTTACATACACATACAGTAACTATACCATACCATCATTTCTACTCTTAGAAATATATAACCCAAAAGAACTGATGACATGTTCATGCAAAAAATTTTTACACAAATATTGAAAAACAGCATTATTAATAATAGTCAAAATGAGGCAACAACTCAAATACCCACCAACTGAAGAATAAGCAAAAGTGATATCTATTCAATGAAATATCATTCAGTAATAAAAATGAATGATGTACCAATATATACTTCAACATGGTTGAAACTTAAACATATCACACTACATGAAATAACAGGACTCAAGGAATATATTACAGAGTTTTATTTATTCATTTATTTATCTATTTTAGAAATTTTTGGGAGGAATACTTGGGTTTAAATTCATGGAAACTTGACTACTAAGCCACATTCCTAGCCCTATTTTATATTTTATTTAGAGACAGGGTCTCATTGAGTTGCATAGTGCCTCACTTTTGCTAAGTCTGGCTTTGAACTCATAATCCTCCTGCTCAGCTTCCCCAGCCGCTGGGATTACAGGCATGCACCACTGCATCTGGCCATAGTTTTATTTATATGAAATATCCAGAACAGACAAATCCATGGAGACAGAATTTACACAAAAAATTACAAATCATGTACCTGATAAAAGAGTCTAGTGTGTTCCAGGGGCTCTGGTGGAGGGGGGAACAGGGAATGATTGCTAATGGTACAGGGCTTTGTTGTGATGATAAAGCATTCTAAAAATGATTGGGTTCATGATTGTACAACTTTGGGAATATATTAAATTCACTGAACTGAATCCTTTGAAATGATAAATTTTATGGTGTTTGAATTATATTTCCCTTTTTTTTAAAAAAAGAAGCATAAAAATCATATAAATTTTAAAGTAATCAAAAAGAAACCTGATACCTGTACACATGTTTATCATTTCTGATAATTTTCATACCTTCTCGAAGATCTGATTATCCATCTAGTATTTCTGGATAGCCTGAAAAACTTCTTTCAGCACTTTCTAGTAGTACAAATCTGCTGGCAGCAAATTCATTTGTTTTTGTTTATATGAAATATCTTGATTACACCTTTATTCATGAAGAATATTTTCACTGGTTGACAAGTTTGCTTGGTTTCTTTGTTTTTGTTTTTCTTACCGTCTTCCTTCCTTTTGGCACTTTGAAAAGTTCCATTGACTTCTGAATTTATTTAGTTTTTACTTCATGAGAAATTGGCTATAAATCATATTGTTGCTATACTCACTATAATGTGTTATTTTTCTCTGGCTGCTTTCAACATATCCTCTCTTTCTCTGGTTTTCAGCATTTGGACTATAATGTACCTGATAAGTAGAATAAATATGAAGAAAATAATACCTGTAATTAAGATTCATGAACTTCTCAAATGTGTAAATTTGTCTTGTTTTAACATATAATAGACTTTTTGACATTTTTCCACACACTACTGTTTGGATTTTTTAGAACATTTTTTCTATTTCTTCTTAGGATTTGGAAATTTCTATTGGTATAATTTTCAAGTTAGCTGACTACTTTTTTGTGTCAAATCTAGTTAGTTCTTGTTATAAATCCTTCCATGGAATTTTGAATTTTAAATATTTTATTTTTAAGACCCTAAAATAAGCACTTTGTTCTTTTAGTTTCTATTGCAGACTCTGTGGGGTGTGTGTGTGTGTGTGTGTGTGTGTGTGTGTGTGTGTGTGGTGCTGGAGAAGTAACCCAGAACCTTGTACATTATAAGAAGATCTCTAACACTAGGCTACATCTCCAAACTCTGATTAATTTTCTATTTCATAACTCATGAGTATATTTCCCTTTACATCCCTGAGAGTAATTCCAAAATCTACTTTTGGGAATCGTTTTCAGTATTAGTCTCCATTTGTTCTTTACTCTATTTGAGTATGGATCATATTTTCTTAATTCTTCATATGTACGCAGATTAAGAGCATTATGAATGATACATAACTCTGGATTGTGTTATGTTCCTTTTTTAGGCAGGCAATAAACTCAGCTGAACTCAAACTCTAACCTCTTTCTCCTGCCGTATGTGCAGTGGGGTGGAGTAGACAGAAGCTCAAATTTTTTCTCAGTTTATTTAGGCTGAGATGGGCTGTTTGGAGTTGGTCTCATGGATATATTATTTAGATGTCAGGGACAGGGATGGGCAGAGTGAATATAACACATTGAGCTTTCTCCAGTGACTGACTTTCTCCTCTCTTGAAGTTTCCTTTCACTTTTCAGAAAAATGAGTCCTCCCAAAGTCTCTCCTCTGTTTTTTCTCTTGGTTCTTACCTGAGTTTCAGTCAGTCAGATTGATCTGACGGGGGTTAATCTTGAGGGAAAAAGTCATAAAAATTGGGAAATGCTCAATTTTATTTCACAGGTGTTCACTTCTCTCCAGTTTTGGCCTGTTTTGGGTTGTTCTGCCTTGTCTTCAAGTAGATGATTTTGTATATTTTTTGTATATATATATATATAACAAAATATATACAAATATATATATATAGGATATTCCACTATTAGTAGAAATCAATCCTCACGATTGGATTTAAGCAAGGATAAATTCCATTCACATGGTAATCACTGTGTTATTCCTAATTGTCACTCATTGGAGAAAATGAGTGACAATTAGGAATAACATATAAGACCAGGAAACAAAAATGGGTACACATATGCATGTACATGCATTGCAGAAACAATGACCACTGACTCCACTAAAGAATTTTTATTTCTGAGGGCTGAAAATAGGAAACTTATAGATATACACTTAAAATTAAGGGGGGGGGGTCTGTTATTGGACAAAAGGTAGATGAGGTCAGGAGTAAAGGATTGAGTGTATACTAATCCTTGGGAAACAAGGACCAATCTCGGGCATGAGGAGAGTAAGTTGACTTTAGAGTTCCTTGTGTTTGTTGGATTGGGCAGCAAGTTGACATAGCTTATCCAGACTCAAGCCAAATAGTAATAAAAGATTTTGCTATGATCACATACATATATGCATACATACATTGCCCCTGGACTACAGAAACCCATGAATGGTCAAAAATAAGAGTGAGGGGACAAAATAAAATTCTTTCTTATGAACCTAAGGTAGAGTTAGTTCATTAAAACTGGGCTTGAGCAACCTAAATCATATTCTGGATGAACAACTATCCACAACCCAAGCACATGGACTCACAGTAAATAACTTTGCTGTGTTCCAGAGTAAACTAGATAGAAAATGATGCTATGCTAGAAGGTATTATCCCAACATCTTCATTTTACAGAGAGGAAACTGAAACCTGGATAGAAGAGGTAGCTTATTTAGATCTCACAGCTACTCAGCGACAGAGACAGGACTGAAACTTAAGACTTTGTGAGTCTGAGTTCACTACGTGGAGCCTAAATGCTTCAGCAGGACTTTTGAAAACATAGCTACCCTAAGAAGGGTTTATGCTGAGAGATAGATGCCTTTCTTTCACATATAACTGCAAAAGAAATTAAGAATTTTATTTATAAAACAGCAATACATGATAACTCATTTCAACTCATTTAACAGTTTGCCAGCTGGTAGCTGTGAAAAGCTATGCTACCACTTGACTGGTCCATTAGCTATTTCAGTATGTGTTTATCAGTATCTGCCATACTTTATAAAAATAGACTCCAAATTTAAGTTATTGCATATTTTTGATCATGATTCAGGTCTAACAACCATTTAGATAATGTAGGGATCATACTCACCTTCCAAATTAAAAAAACACAATCTGTTTTGGTAAATTATATCTCTATTGGCAGCACACCAGCAGCCTCCATATCTCTAAAGAAATCCTTAGTTGGATTGCTGTGTATTTTTAAATTAAAGTGGATTTTCCCAAATCTTAGGAGAAATGTTCCCATGACTTACAATAAAGACATAAAAATCATTTGGATATTTGGAAACATCCTTTAAATAAGGCCCAAATGCCTTTTTTTTAATCTACTAGCTTAGAAGTTTCCTGAAGGCAAAGACCATGACATTCATTATTGCATCCCCTACACTGAGCATGGTGTCAAAAACTGAAGAGAGGGGTTGTTGGACGTAGGAAGGATAGCAGAATGAATCAGACATTATTGCACTATGTACATATATAACTATATGTCCAGTGGAATTATACATCATGTACAACCAGAAGAATAAGAAATTATACTCCATGTATATATGATATATCAAAGTGCATTCTACTATCATGTAAGACCAATTAGAGTAATAAACAAGCAAACAAACAAACATTGTAATTATTAGCAAACCAAGCAATAGAGACCTATTTTTTGAATGGCCAGTGGATTAATACATGAAGATGTCTGTTTCAAGTGACTCCATTATGGAAAAGCATGTGTAGGATTAGATATTCCATAGAAATCACAATGCTATAGACATCTTGAAGGAAGAGAGAATAACCTTCTTTATATACCAGGATGATGTCATCATTTTTTTCCCCAGAGTTTATCACAATATCTGCTACATGGTAGGTAATCTTTGAATATAGGTCAAGATAATAGAGTAAACAATTATATCAATAGATATGTTCTAATTTAAATAAATCTGACACTTGGTTTTTGTGCTCTAAATCTCAGCTCACAATCAACATTTTAGAATCACATCTACCAAAGAAAATTAGTTCCTTCTCTAGTAGCTTTTACATAAAGATACTTAAGATTAATTTCTTGCATGATATTAGTTATAATCTCATTTATTTTTTTAAAAAAGAATTATTTTTATTTTTATTTATATATGACAGCAGAATGCATTACAATTCTTATTACACATATAGAGCACAATATTTCATATCTCTGCTTGTAAACAAAGTATATACACACCAATTCATGTCTTTGTACATATACTGCTAACCTCCTGCCCCATCCTTCCTCTCTCACCCCTCTGCCCTATCAAGAGTACTATAATTTTAGAAACAAACAAAATACTTTCCCATTTGTTAAAACACCAGTTTTTCCTGATTTTTGCATCTTTTTGAAAGTGTCCTTATTTTGTCAAAAGAATGCTTGCCACCAATAAAGCCCACAACTACTTAGGAGCCAGAATAATGGATACACTTTTCTAGAACCTTAGAAAACACTGTGCTGAGCTCCTGCAAAATACTATTTTAGTTCTTGAGCTTAAACCAAGCAATAGAGACCTTCAGTCAACACCAAAGAAGGTCCTTGGAACAACAATAAATTGTTTAACAGCTTCACACAGCATGGTCCCTTTGTCAGTGTAGGGAAAATTGGCAACTAAAGAACAGTGGAATGGCTTGGATTTGGGTGGATGTGTTTTGTTTTTGCTTTTGTCCTTTACTTAGTCAACATCTCACAGCAGAAGACAGTGATTCCCTCTATCAAATTAATGACTACTTCCAATGTAGTACTCCCTCTGAAATCGAAAACCAAGTAGTTTCCAATTCCCTATTTAATGGGTTTGGACATGATGCATACATGGAGATAGCTGTACATAAATGATTCCATTTAAAAATCCAAGCTCTTCTTTTTTGGAACCTAGTCAGTGATGTTCACCAAGCTTTTTTAGACAGCATTCCATTTATTAGCATCATTAATAACAATAATAGGCAAAAACCTGTCCCAGCTGAAGAAAGAATTGTCCTACAGGATGTAAATAGACTACTGTGAATGTTCATCAGCTAGATTTCTTGTTGGATTTGAGATTGAACAGAAATTTATTACTCATATTATTCATTAAATTTATATTTTTCCTATTAGTGTTCCCAAGGCCTTGCCAAGATGTCATTGAGAATTCTAATGCTCTGGCTCATTTTCAGTTAGCTAAGGGGGAGAACATGCTAAATTGTGCACAGAGCAATATATCTTCCCTCCTCCGCTACTCTACTTCAGTCCCCTCTAGGCCTCAATAGGTTTATGCATTGATTCAATCTGGTTTCCTGGCCTTCGGAATCTCCCCACTCCAATCCATTACTGCCAAGTAATCGTCCTAAAGCACAGATGAGGCCAAACATCTCCCTACTCAAAAAATTGTCAGTGGCTGTCAGACAAAGTTGAGCTTTGCCTGACTTGAAAGGCTGGTTATACTTTGGTTCTAATCTACCTTACCCACCTACTTCATGGATTCTCCCACCTTACCTGTCCTGATTTCTAACTATTCCTTCCCTGCCTTTCCATGCCCTTCGTCATGCTGACCACTGCTCCAAGAAATCTTATCATAGGAAACATGTCCCAATTGGAAGTAATTTTTTTCCCTATTCTTGTTCCCAGAAACATTGTGTTTGGAAGGCTCCTAAGTTCCCTTTTTTTTCAAATTTTGTGTTATATTTTTTTCAACAAATACAATCTACTCATCTTTCACCCCAGACTTTAAATCCATTTAGGTTAGAAGATGAGTCACACACAATTTAATAGTTCCTTATAACATCAGGAACTTTTATATAATAGGAACTTAGAATGTTTGAATGAATGAGTGAATGAATGAATGAATGAGAGAAATTATCTCTTTTGTATAATACCATTTTCCTATCTCATTTCCATCCCAAGAATATGACAGGAACATGAGCCATTTAAGCAGTTTAATTATCTAACCCAAAATGTGGGCTCTGAATATCAGAGTGAGTCTACATGCAACAGCTGAGGTGTCAAAACACATTAAAAATAATAATGCAAAAATAACCAGGTGTAATATAAGCTGAGTATTTTTTTCTGGCACCTCTTTCTCTAGCATTCAACTTAGAATTGTGTTCTATAATTATTGAATCTATTTAAAGGTCTTATTTTCTGCTGATTCTTAACTAGTTAAAATACAGCTTTCAGGGATTGAAAATATTAGTATAAGGAAGAAATTAATGCTTTTCTTGTAACTGATTAAAAGTAATAAAAGTGCACCTTTATTGATACAGTATTTTGTGTCAAGCATATAGCACTGAGTAATGAATAATCATCTGCTTGAGACTCATGATTCTGACTGCATCAGAGAAATTAAGTAAGGTGGACTATGGTCTTTAGGTTGGGTAGTGGGGAGAGACTAAAAAGAACTTCTATCAACAGTATATTATTTTGAATACTTTGGTGATGTAGAGTAAGACATGTGCCCTCCCCTCAAGAAACTTTAGACAAAAATAATATTGAGTTAAATAGAGTATGACAGATAGGAAAAGATGCCCAGCACTAGCATTCACACTCCAGAAGAAGGCTCTGAGGGTATCCAGGATGTGGCAGGACGGGTTGAGTAAATCACTGGCCAATTTGTCTACCAAATCTTGTTGAATTTACATTTGTATTTATCAGCTTTCTGTTACTATAACAAGTATATTAAATATATGAGATAATCAATTTATAAGGAGAAAAGGTTTATTTTGGCTCATTAGTCCATGTCTGGGTGGCCCTATTGCTTTGAGCCTAGGGTGGTGCATTATGGTGTGAGCACATGACAGAGCACAACCATTTATATCAAGACCAACAAGCAAAAAGGGGATGGAGTCCACAACCGCCTTCAAGGACGGGCACTCAAGACCTCCCATTAGACCTCACCTCCTAAAGATTTCCACCACCTTTTAATAGCACCAAGCTGGGAAATAAGGCTTAACAAGTAAAGGCCTTTGGGAAACATTGCAGATCCAAACTACAGCAATATTCAATTTATTTCTCATTTTGTTCTCTTTATTGGTTTCCTCACTGCTGCCGCTTTATTTAGTTCAGGCTGGTCTAATTTCTCACTGTAAATGGTCATTAAAACAATAGCCTTCACAATTCTCTGCCACCAGTCTGCATCTGCCTTCTAACTCTGCATCCCCATGGTTCTCTGCAGACACTTATTTCAAGAAGACAAATATCAGCATGTGATTTTCCTGCCAAAAGTCTTTAGATCACTCACCATTGCCTTTAGTTGTAAGAAGTATTTTACTCCCATCACAACTTTAATCCTTATTTCTCTAGTCTCTCCTCCTGTTATTCCAAAACACAGCTGTAGGCTCCAGCCATACCACAAGGTCCCTCGCAGGGCCATGTTCTTCCCTGCTGCCATGCCTTTGCACAGACCCTGTCTGCTTCCTGCCAATCCCATCCTTCCTGCTCAGCCACCTGACTGGGATACCTTCCAATAGTCCTTCAAAGCTTTCCTGATGCCTCTGAATCTCCAATTCTGAAATTTCCTCTTCTTCATCCCACTTCCACCTTTACATCTCCATTTTCAGCACTATGGCTCTTGACCAGTGAGATAAAAATTCTTAATCAGTAAAAAGAGTGCCCCATTTTGGAAATGAAAACTTGAGTTAGATACTTATCAGGTCCATTACATTTTCTGTAAATAAACTCCCTGAGTACACCCAGTGCATTCTCTTTTAACACTGTTACTATTCTGTAGGAGCCAAGATGCTGTTCCTAATCCAGTTTTCCTCCTCAACTCCAGGATTACCAGGAAATTTCTGTTCTCTACCCAATTGCCCAATTGCCCACTGCCAATAGTATTTAAAAAAATAAAAATAAACCTGCATCAATTCTTTTCATCCTCCAATACCAAAGAAAGTTCAAGTCTTTGCATTAGCCCTGCCAACCATGAATGAATGAATTCTGTACCTCTTGCCAGAAATGTTTACTATCATGCAAATCTACTAATGGTTTGGCAAATGTGGCCTTATGCAAAGAAAGAAGGTAACAGTTTTATTCACTGAAAGGACACAAGCAGGGACCGATCTTGGACAGAATAAAGAGCAGTTGACCTAGAATAAAAATGAACCGATCTCTTAAAGATAAAATTATGGAGCATTTATGTTCACAAGTAAGCTAATAAGCAAACACCTCTGTGCAAATGGAATAAAATCATAAGTTCTTACAATGGCCCGTTAGAACCTACAAAATGCAAACCAATCAATCAATCCCCAACTTCAGTTTTTATGTCTTTCATTAGCTCCACATATTCTGCTTGTCATTAACTCTTCTCAAATACACCTAAACCTTTCCCCACACAGGGTCCTGTGAAGGAGCTGGTACCTCTACTTCCTGTCTGGATTCTTCCCGCCCTTCAAATTGCAGTTCAACTTCTCATTATTTCTGAAATGCTGTCACTAACTATCCTATTTAAGGAAACCTACCTCTCATCTCATTATTTATCCTATCACTCTTACTTCTTTCCCTTTAGCACTATCACAGGCTAAAAATGTTTATTTCCTCTCATCTTCTCTTCTGGTTCACTATTAGCATCTTCAGCACATTGTGCTTGGCATATGGTAGGAGTTCAGTAAATATGAGTAGAATGAATGGAGAAATAGACATTCAGATGGGAAATACACCTTATCTCTACCAATTCCAGGCCTAATATCCATTTGGCAGGTCCAGATCTTGGGCAAAGGATCTCAGAGAAATTGGGAATATTTTCTGTTGGTTTGGTTCTCATGAGAATGAGCAGAAAAATCTCTGTTGGATTTTAGCTGAAATAACGAACCTCTTGACTCCATGTGTTTATTATAAATGTGAATTCCCCTTGTTGATGAGATGCTTTCACTCCAAAGTCCACAAGGATGTGAGAGCATAGTGCTTGCACACAGGTCAGTTGACCACCTGCCTTCTGACTGATCATAATGATTTTAAGTGTCTCCATACTTTCTAATAGACTTCTCTTTACTTTTTAAAAGAGGCTTAGTTTAATTCTCCCCCTCTACTTCTTGAATACAGCAGAAGTTAGTGACTCAGTTCTAACTAAGAAGGGAGTGGAAATGATGCTCCTTGACCTTCAAGCATCATTAAAAAAGACAGGTTCCACTGGATGCTCCGGAGAGCTTGCTCTGTGGGACACCTTCCGCCACAGCATGAGCATACTCAAAACTCTTGAGAGAGGCTCATGAGGAGAAAAATGAAGGCTTCCTACCAACAAGCCAGTCAGATGAGTAAAACACCTTTCCTTTCTTCATTTACTCAGCTTTTTAAATTCACATGCCACTCTTTCCCTAGTATGCAGTTATACAAATTTCGATGAAGGCATAAAGCCAAGTATTCCTACCATGATCAATGTACAGTTTCCCTCTTGCTGCTCCATTGTTGTCTTGTCCTCTCCCTCCAGCCCAATACTCAGCAATCACTAGCCTGTTTTCCAGAACAGAATAAGCCATCCTTAAAAGCATATCTTACAGGTCAATTCAAACCTGCAGATGACAGGAGCCCTAACTGATAACACTGCTGCAATCTTATGAGAAACCTCAAGCCAGAATCACTCAGCCAGTTACTTCCAACTCTCTCCATGGAAACTGGGAGACAATAAATATCTATTTTTTGTTGTATTAAGTCACTAAGTTTTGAGGAAATGGTTGTTCTGGTCACCTTTGAAAATTTTTGTTATTTTTATCTAAGATGCCTTTTTTCATTGGGCTTGGAGTAGATCTGTGGGTAACTGAAAGCAGAGGAGTGTCACAGCATTAAAGATTGAGCTGATGAGTGAGCAAAGGCCAAGCCAAGACTAAGTGGGACAATATATGAGGTAGCCAACTTACTATCTAACCTGAAAGCTTGCAGCAGAAATAATTCAAAAGTGAAAATCTCTCTCTTATGTTCTGCTAATTTTGAGGTAAATCTGCTCCTCTAACTCACACACTACTTTTGTGATTTGAAGTCTTAGATAAGCTGCTTGTATTCCCTTGAAATTAATCCCTATTCCTAAATCAGGCAGCAAATGCCTTGCTGAGGGAGCTGTGAATCTCAGTGGCCTCTCCAGAAGTATGATTGCTCTTCACAGAGTAAACTCAGGCCTCTCCATCAAACTCAGGCCCCCACAAAGAGTGAATATGATTGCTTTGCACTTCTATATTCACTCCATCTGATATGGACTCATGCATGTGGGTAAACTGCTCTACTGAAGATACGCATAATGCATTTTGAAAACAATCCATTTCCAGAAAACTGAGGGTTGACTGTGCCCATTCTATATTTGAGTTCAGAACGAGTTTTAAAAACATTTAAAAATAGTAAGTCCCCGTAACTGTTTCTAAACAAGAGTTAATTGTTCAGAGTTGTAGTTAACCAATGATGAGTCACTGTCAATTGGCACACAGCAATCAGAATCTGAATCTACTCCTGACTCAGAAAAAAGTTGTCACTTCATCTCTGAGCCTCAGAATCTGCTCTATAAAATAAGAATAGAATTCAATGATACTTAATTTTTTTTCCAGCACTATTCATCTTGTGATTCTTGGAAGCATTATTAAATTTTCAAATGGTTCTTTTGCTCTGTGTCTTCAGATGAGAATTACAACAGAAGAGTCTCCTTTCCCCTGAAACAATGAAATAACTGTGCATTTTCCATTCTGAATCTTTTAAAAGAATAAACTGTAAAAGTCTGTAAAATGAATGTTCTATCTGCAACTAGCCATAATTTTATAACTTTAAACCACTGTTTCTAAATAAGAAACTGCCTCCTATCTATGTTTTATGCTGGCAGGAAGATTTTGAACTACAAAGAAAACCTTCTAAGTATTTTCTGACAATTGAATTGTATAATTTCATAATTCAATAACTCCCTTTGTATTCTACATGACATTACATGTTCAGGAAGAGAAGAAAGATTTGTATTATTAAATTAAAATTAAGAAGTGGACACAGAAACTGTTTTCTGGAACAAATAATAATAAAATTGAGTCAATACCAAGTTATTCATTTTAATAACTCTTTAGGGCAATAGCATTTATAATTCTTTGTTAGTTTATAAGAATAATTTCCTTTTTAAAATTTGATCTACCACTTGAAGCAAAAAAAGAAAAAGAATAACATGGTTCTAAAGAATTTCCAAGACTACATAATGTAAACACCCAAAAAATGTGCAAATTATTTGAAATATTAATTTACATACAAATAATACATAGAAAGGTATAAATCAGAGGAATCCAGTTTGTTTCAGTAACAAATACACAAAAATAAAATTTCAAAAACTCTAATTACACCAAAGATAAAAAATATAAAATACTTAAGAATGAATTCATTAAATAATATGAAAAACATTTGCACTGAAAACTATAAAACTTAAAGAATAAAACAACTTAAAGAATAAAAAATATATAAATATAGGATGCCCCTGGACTAAAAAAAAAATCAACATTTTGAAAAATTTTATTTTCCTCCAAATTGACCTATAAATTGAATTAAATCCTATTCAGTATTCCAACCAGCTTTTTTGGTAGAGAGATTTGACAAGTTGATTATAAAATATATACAAAGATGCAAAGGATTTCAAACAATCCCAACAAAATGAACATGCACTACCTCATTTCAAGACTCTGGTAGTACCAAAATAATCAGTGCAGTGTGGCAGTGGTATACAAGACAAAGAGCCATGGAGACAAATAAGTTTTCCAGAAATAGACTCGCACACAATCAATAGATTTTAAATAAGTGATTCAAAGCAATTCAATGAATAAAAGTAAACATTTTCAACAAATTTTCTCTAACAATAGTGCAAATGAACAGAAGCAAAATAAGTTTCAATATCCTACTTCACACCACACACAAAAATTGAGATAGTTAAAACTATGACATTTGTGGAAGAAAGCACACAAAATTATCTTGCATAATAGATGCAGGCAAAGATTTTATATATATATATATATATATATATATATCAATTATTATAAAATACAGAAACAAATTAATTCGACTTACCTGCTTTCCAATTGTTTACTCATCAAAAGATTTAATTATGAAAATGAGTGTCAAATTAGGAGAAAATATTCACAAAGGATACATGTGATTAAGGACATGTTTCCTACTACTCATTAATACAAAGATCAACATTTTTATATTTTTAAAAATATATACAAAAGACATACAAAGGAAGACACAAAAAATGATCAATAAACATGTGAAAAAAGTTTTTGACATTATTAATGACTAATGAAAGGCAAACTAAAACCACCTTTTTAAACTAACTAAAAATAAAATCAAAGGCAAAAACAAAGGACAGAAGAAAATGTTAAGTGAGGCTTAAGAATTCTTATATGTTATTTTTGGGAATGCAAACAAACACAGTTACTTCGGATTTGAGTAGTTTCTTATGGTTAAAAATATACAACTCAAGATCCATAAATTCTACTCCTACATATTTACCAAGAGAAGTGAAACATGTATTGACCAAAATAGAAATGAAAGAGTTGAACATAAATATTCATGGAAGCTGTATTCAAACTAGCACCAAAACAATCCAAAAGTCATCAAGAGGTAAATGGATAAATTGTGGGATTCCTGTTAGTAGAATACTACTCAATAATACAAATACTTTGCCCTAAACAATATGCAATAGAAGCTAGAAACATATACAAAAATATATGCTTCATGATTCCATTTATATGAAATTTAAGAACAAACTAATTGTTTGTAAAAACAAAAAATCAGAAAGTGATCCCCTGGATCAGAGGATTGGAGTTGACTGGAAAAGGTCACATTTAATCTTTCCCATGATATAAAAGTTACATATCTTAATATGGGTGTGAGTCACACTGATATTTGCATTGTCAAAACTCATAAAACTATAGTACTTAACATTTTTATTGTATGTAAAGCATTTATAAAACAGATCCATAAATAATTTATTATAAAATATTCAATTAGGATCATTTTAGAAGTAAAAATGATTGTCGTATTAGAGCTATAGAATTTTAAGTCAGTTTTATTAACTTTTTTTTTTTCATTTTTGGTTTTCTCTATTTTTTTTTTTACTAATTATTGAACACCTACTAGGAGTCTGGCACTGTTGGAGGTGTTTTGAACACTGATATCAATGAACAAAATAAACATAGAAGTCTTCTTCAAGTTGTTGGAAATCTACTTGGAGAGCAGGGAGGAAGACAGAAAAACAGCATAAATAAGTAAATAATAGTGTTTAAAAACATGAGATGTGCTAGGGGAGAAAGAAAGAAAACGTCTAGCCTGCCACCACTTTGACATATCATGCTCTGGCTGCCTGATGACATTTTTTTGAAGGTTCTGGATATGCCTATCTTTACTGATTAACATTTTTGCCTTTATTAATGACAAATGATTCTAATGCTTTAGAATCATTCTAGAAATAAGTGTGCAGGTATGTGTGTGAGTTTTCAGAAGTGCCAGGTTGCCTTAGTTGCTTCATTCCTCAATCTTTTGCAATATTTAATATTTGAATAAATATGTATCAGAATGTCACCCTTGGTGGGTAAAAAGTGTCGGATTCAAGGACATTGTGTTCAATGCTAATCACATTCCATGTGCTACTGAGTCATAGTCACATTGAGTTATCAAGTCAAAGAGCAGCCTTTTTATCTTCTGTATGAAAGACAAGCTGCTCAAATGTTACAGAATTCAGAAGCCCAAGTCATTAAGATGTGGTGGTACATAAAAGATGCAGCATAGATAATTCAAAATAGACAGGTCTTCCTATATGCTCTAGGAATAATTCTTCTTCAAGTCATAATATCTGGCACAAAACATAAATAAAGCCCTATTTTTCTCCTTCAGTGCCCTGCCGTGAAGGAGTCACTGAGCCAACTTGTTATCTGCCAGTAACAGCTGAGTTGGGGGTAGGCCTTCAGCTATAGAGAGACTTGTCTTATATTTTTTAACAAGACACAGACTGAAAACATAAGAAATCCCCAACAAAAAGCTAAAATGCCACAACTCAATGAGATTATTGACAGTGAAATCTCAAACCCCATGTCATTTTTCTATAGCTAAAATGCAAACACAAAAATTACTTTTTAAAAGTTCACTCTTAGTTATTATTTTAATCATTTATCTTGGGGAAAAATGTCTTTAACTAAATTCTATAGGTGCACTCACAGACCCCTATTCTCAAATCTATATAGTAATAAAGGATTCTTTAAGGATAATGTATTTATTAACTGCCTATGGCTTATGCTTCCTTCCCAATTGCCCATACATTTATGATTCTGCTCAGGTGGCATGCCTTCTTGCATGTTAAAACTACACCTACTCTTTCAGTTCCAGCTGAAGTCCTTTTCTTTGGTAGTCTTTCTCAAGCAATATATTTGTAATTGACCTGTCCTTCCACTCAGTTCAGGTAGCAAGATCTTGTATCCCACTTATTTAGTTAAGGATCAGACATTTCAATTCCTATAATAATTATTATTCTTAAGAGTTCCTGATCCAGATGAAATAAGAACAATAGATTTCACAGGCAGAATCCAATTTAAATGCAGGTTATATTCTCAAAATCAATTTGTAAATTTTGTCATAACAGCTGTTATGAATGATGGTGCTCTGACAAGAAAATAAAGCAATATCTGATATTTTATAGACCAAATCTGAGGTATGGGATCAACAGGATTCCGTTGTAGAATTATTTTTTTCTGGGAAAACACATTTTAAAATGTAGTATGCAGTTTTGTTCTGCTTCTGCACTGCCATCACCAAGCTGATCAAAAATGTTCAGGTGATCAAAGAAAGCTTTAATGGTAGCTGATGCGGAAATAGTCCATAAAGTCCCATGAATTGGTTGTGGCTTCCTAGGGCATCCACAGGAAGTTTCCAAGTCTGCTCAGAACCTTCCGAAACTCCTCACATAAACTGCTAGTGAGTTGTGGTCTCCAGTAGCCCCCAAACACCTGTTAGAGGCTGTGGTAAAGCAAGGAGGTAATAGCTATATAGTGCCACATAGCACCATTGTTTGGTCTGAATTCATAAAAGCATACAAGTTTAAAATAAGAGAATGCTTTTTGGCCTTTTTAGCATCTTCTCTCACACTGCTCATCGGCAAAAGCATTCACTAGAGAACAGAGTTAACCCATTAAATCCTAAGTTTTCAATTCTGTGCATATTTTAATGAAATGGACAAAGGCATACTAAAATAGGTGGGAAATCATAATCTAGATCTTATATATTATTATATTAATATTATAACTATTACATTATGATTATAATATCACTGTATATTATAATTATATTCATAGTATTATAAATTATGATATAGCACCTATTTATATTATATAGTATGTACTATATTTAAGCTTTTACAGATGTTCCTCATCTGGGACAACAGGATAAAATGGGTTAGGAATAAAGCAGAAGGAAAAAAAAATCTGACTTATGGATGGGTGCCTTTGATCTGAAGGTCAATCAAAATATGGAAAGAAACACTGAAACAAAGGAGATTACAAAGTTTGGGCTAAAGCTAGTTTGCTGTTCATTTTCATTTTCTTCTGTCTCTTTTGGGTGACCTTCATGTTCTCCTTACATTGTTCTTAAAGCAGTAAGAACAATGATCTCAATTTGTGAAAACACAATCCTTTCTTGGAAAGCCCAGGTTTCTGGCAGAAGCTAGAAAAGTTGCTCTTACCTCTTAGTAAACAGGGTGGTCCCAAGTTGTTCTAGTAAAGCAACCCTTGCAGCATTCTTTTTGTGTTTCTTGCCATCATAATGCTGCTGGGCCATCAGAGGGTTATTAAACCAGGCCGCACAGAGCCCACAGTATCTGTCTGAATCTCTTCTTTGATAGGGAGATGCAACCAGTGGAGTAGCTTCCATCCATGGGGGTTGAGTGAGCTCAGGGGTGTGGCTGGAAAGACAACAACCAGAGAAGCATGGGCCAGGTTAGTAGATCTCCGAGTGCACCTTTACTCACTGCCCAAAGATTAGAGAGTCTCATATTCACTCTAGAATTTTAAAATCCAAGAGAGTTTACTGAGAGCAAGAAAATTTTCCTTGTCAACCTTCACTTTTGAGTTGGTACACAAATGAAAATTCTTGAATGGTTGAATTTGTATATTTTTATGCTGAAATGTGATAGCTCAAGAGGTCATCTCTTAGGGGAAAAATAGGTTGTAAAAGTAAACTCTTGAAGGTAAAGAAGCGATCTTTAAGTCAAAATGTAGCCAATACTTAAACATTGCACAATCATGACTTGAATGATTTTGAATGGATGAATTGGACATTTGTGAGCTAAAAATAATGGATTTTCCTAAGTGATACAGACAGATCTTTCAGTGAATTGAATTGTACCAATTGAGATAATCATGTTAATTTTGTCAGTTATTTCTGTTTATTAGGATAAGTTCTCAACCTATACCTGCTAAAGTTGATGTTGAAAGTATAGTGGTCATTTTTTTCTTTTTCTAAAAGAAAAAAAAACAATATAGAGCAGATGTTGCTTGTCCAAACTGAAGGGCATATATCACATATCACTATTTTCAGATCAAACAGTCCCAGCTATTAATACATTTCCATTGTGAACTTACAGTTATTTCTGGACTAGAAAAAAAATTGAAGGAGTTTACTAATGGAAAGTAAAAATAACTTTAGCATGCATTACAACATATAAGTTGCTACCATCCCTACAATGACTATGCCTCAGGTTATTGTCCTAGTTCTCAGATGATTGACTTCAGATATGCCAAGTGACTTTCTAAAGTTGAGATATCTAGTTATAATAAAGGCAAGACTCAAAACCAAATGCTTAATTTCCAAAGCCAATGTTCCTTTCAATGCCCCCAAGGACTCTCTAAATTAAATAAGAGATATTTTTCCCCTAAAACTATCTGTCATCTTTGTCTTTTTGTAAACACAGGATTCCAATTCATCCTGGAAAAATATTCTGATCCAAATATTTTCAAAACAAAAACAATATTTAAATTCTCCCATGGCTCATTACTCACATGCAATTTAGGAGCACATTATTCTGTATGTCACGTATTTTACCATAAGAGGGTAATGGTCAAATCAAACAAGTGGACAAACAGGGTAGTTGTGCCATATTGGAAAATCACTATCTTTGACTATGAAATTTATATAACCAAGGTTATTCAGCTGAAAAAAAGCCATAGACATTTAAATGCTTGTTATTAACCTAAAGTATGCTTCTAATTTTTAATTCATCTAAAAAATATTTATTAAATGTCTACTCTGTGCCAAGAAGTGCAGCCATGAATGGAAGAGATAATACCAGGGTCCCTGCACCCCTCAGGACAGCTCTCCATACATATTCTAGCTTTGTTAAGACAGAAGTATAGCTATAGCAACTTCAAACATGGAAGGGTCACAAATGAAAGATAGGTTATTGCTAACCTTAATGTCATTACTTGTCAAGCTAATGATGTCTGGGGATTATATAAATGATTGTGCACAATATCCATTTTTGCTATGATGATAGATGTATTTAATAAAAGCTTACAGGTGAAACAGGAACTTTAAGGGACAATGTATCAACCAGGATAGATTAGGCTTTTCTGTAATAATAACATACAACCCCACAGTACCACCATAAAGGCTTATTTCTTGTTCTTACAAAGTCTAATGTAGGTTGAACAGTCCTCTTCTATCTTGTAGTCTGTTCTTAAAGTAATACACATTGCATCTACTCAAAATCAGGTAAATGTATGGGGTAGGAAGCAAATGGGTTTCAGATAAGTAATGTCTTGCCACAAACACAAGTGGATTTTCTTATTACTCCTATAAGGATACTCAATCATCCCAGTTATGCATAACCTTAAATTTTCACTGTAATTAATGGAATAACATAGGGAATATATAATAGAGATTTTTTCTATGCTTCAGATTTCCTCAATCATACTCTCTTCAAAAAATATTTTCTTCGAGATTTTGAGTGAATATTAAGTTTTATTCTTATTCTAATTATCTTGCTTATGAGTTTATTATAAAAATTAGGGGGTCACTAGTCATCAAATGTAATATCAAGGGCCTATGATTTTGTCAGCTGCCATCAATTAAATGGAATTGACTTGTGTACTGGATTAAATACTGCCTGCCCCTCCCCCAGCCCCAATTTCGTGTCTTCTCAGAATCTAAGAATGTGAGCTTATTTGGAATTGAGTCTCTACAGATGTCATTAGTTGAACTAGGATGGATCCTATTGGATTGGAGTGAGACCCAAATGAAGTTCCTGGTATCTTTCTAAAAGGAGAGGACACAGACTCGGTGAAGAAGACTATGTGATAATCCCTGACAGCAGAGTGACACAGCTAAAACCCCTAGGGATGCCAAGAAGCCACCAGAAGGCAGGAGGAGTCAAGGAAGGATCTCTCCCCAAGACTACAGATGGAGCACAGCCCTGTGCATACCTTGATTTCAGACTTCCAGCCTTCAAACCTATGACAGAGTGAATTTATGTTATTTTAAGCATCTTGTTTATCAGTTTATTTGAAATTCATGGCTAATCTTTTGCAGCAGCCCCAGGACACTACACAAATTGCACCTTAGATTTTAAATAAGATTTAAATGTGAGGAGGTATAAGCACAATAGAGGTTTTGGCAAAATCTGGTTATGATTTTATCTTTTTAGTTGTCAGGAATATCTGAATTTTAGACATAGTGGATTTGCTATCACTGAGATTTTATAGCATCTCAGCAGAACTTCCTTCCTCCTTACAAGGGGAAGCCACTGGCATCCCCTCATTCTCTGTTATTTCCCCAGGGGACATTCCTCTAACTTTCACATCTTATTCACTACTTGATAGTCCAAGCTTCTTGATCATGCATGGCCTGGAGGCTGCTTCTACTTTGATACACAGACTTTCATTGCCACCACTCTCTCCTCAACCATCTCACTCCACACCATTTCATTATTTAGATCTGGCATCAGCAAACGCTTTATGTAAAGGATTTATAGCAAATGTTTCACATCTTGTGGTCTTTATTCCACCTGTCATAGTCATTCAACTTTGCCACACACACAAAAGCCGCCATAGTATTGTGTTCAGAAATGAGCGTGGAAATCTTTCAATAAGACTTTATACATACTGAAATTTGAATTTCACTTCCAATGCCCATGTCACCAAATATTCTTATTTTTATTTGATTGCTTAAGAACCTTTATTGTCTTGCAAACTGTAAAAAACAGGCAGCAGACCAAGTGTGGTCCTCAGGCCAAAGTTTATTAACCCTTCATCTAGATCAATTGTTCTCAACTGGTGCCAATTTTTCCAACAAGAAATATTTATCAATGTCTAGAGATATATTTATTGTCATAATTGGAGGTGTGCTTCTGACGTCTACTGGGTAGAGGCTAGGGATACTGCTAAACACCCTATAATGCACATAGCAGGCTCCCCTTCTACCCAACAAAGTGTCCAGTCTATGTTACTAGGGTTGGAAACCCTGATCTAGATAAAGGATTACTATACCTATTATATCTAGACATAAAATTACTTAGAAAAGGAGATGTCCCAACAAATCTCCCATTTGTTAAGGTCTTATTTAAATTGGCACCTTCATAAATTCTAATCCAAACTCTCCAACTGCAATTATGTTGCCCATCTTCACTATCCTATTGTATTTATAGATCTTCCTGGTTCAGTATTTATAATCATTGGATGCATAAGTCCCCTTCTATTACATGGGGAGCGGCGGAACATCTTATTCAACTTTATATTCCCAAGACACTGGTGGCAAGGATCATCTTATTCACCTTTTCCATTCCTTATAGGAAACAGGGTGTTTGCTGGGAGAAAGTAGACTAAAAACATTATAAAATGAAATCTCTGAAGTATGAACTCTCTGAAGGCAGGCACCAGATTAAAAAAATTTCAACTTTCATAGAGCAGCTGAATCTATCCTTTAGAGTGGGAATTTTCTATTCTAGCATGCTGGGTGGGTCAGTTGCCAATAGAAGGTGCCAGGCTGAATGCAGCCTGTACTATCTTTGACCAGAAAATCTTGTGGGACCGGAGCTGGTTGATGCTGCAATTAGCGAGGAGCTCCATCCAGAGCCAGATATGACTCCTTCTTGCAGCCACTCCTAGAAGCATCAATCTTGAAGCCATGAGCATTTATGGAACTTGGTGCAAGAGCTGCTCAACATCACATGAGACTAGGGCAACTGAGGCCACTTTAAAAAAAATAGGTTTGGAAGAATAGCCCAGCTCTGTGTTTGCCCTGTCCCACTCCCATCTTCCACACTTGATACCCTCTGTATTCCCAACTCAGCTTGCCTCCCCAGACTCCAGATTTACTCTCACCCTTATCGTACTTTGTTCTTCCAATGTCATGACTCATCTTTTTCACCAACCCCACAGACTCTGCACTGACTATGGCTCCTCCTCCTTGAATCTCTGGCATCAGCTAGTCCACACCCTGGACATCCAAGCCAGGCCAACGTATTTAATGGCTTCTTCCTTGGCCCTTGAACAAAGCCCCAGGCACAATGCATAGCCTCATGTCCTGCCTCTTGGAGGCTTGGCCCATTTCTCCTACCCTCCAACTTACCCTCTACTCACATCTGGTTTCCTGCCCATTTCTATTTGTGTAGCACTCATTTCCCATCTCTGCCATGTAGCACTAGATTCCTGTCTTCCCCTGTGGTATAGTCAAGGTAGGACGTGAGCAAACCCAAACATTTTAACAGGAAATCAGATGCTTTGATAGAAAAAGGGAGGGAGGCCACTCCCTCATGTCAACTATATATGGGAGCCTCTGAGACACATACAAAGCATTAAAAGAAAATGACATATAAGGAAACAGAAATTAGAAAGGATAATGGACCTATCAAGGAGTACACAACTAATATGGGTAGAGCTGGGCCTGAGTTCACATTTCCTGACTCTCAGGCCAGTATTCTCATCTGCTATATTGTGTCAGTGAGTCTGGCTTATAGATAATATCTGGCTGAGAATCCCAGGCTTGAAGGACTTTAAATGTCATCTATGCTAGACACTGACTGATGCTAGAATCCTAGCTGAAAATGCCCTGCTGAGTGGCCAGCCAGCCTCTGCAGCAACACCTCCCAATATAAGCATAACAACATTAGTAAACTCTACTCTATTTTAAGCTCTTATCTAATTCCCTGAATTTATTTTACCAACCCATCTTCATATTACCAACTCACTAATTACATCTGTTGCATCTAAGCACACAGGTATGTGTACAAACATATTCACACACACACACACACACACACACACACACACACACACACACACACACACACACTGATTATCTCTCTTCTTATGACAACTCTCCAAACACTTGCCCCAAATGATCTCTTCCATGCTAAACAAGCTGTTTCCTTTATTCTTCCTCTAATAAGAGAATTTTCATATTGTTCTTTTGAAGTGTGGATCTTCAACATCCCTCAAAGACCCATGTGTTACACTGTTGATTCTCAGCCCATGCCACTAGGAAGGTGGTGGTACTTTTTAAAGTGAGGTTTAGGGAGAAGTCTTTGGACCACTGGATGTGAGCCCTTGAAGGGCAGAGTGGGACTCCAGTTCCTTTCTCTTCCTCTCTTTTGCTTCCCAAGGATGAGAAGAGTAGTTCTACTCTATTGCTGCCATGATGTTCTGTTCCCCACCTCCCACCATTAAAGGGCTAAACACACTGTGTCTGCCTGGTCACGGACTGGAATTTCCAAAACTGTGAGCCAAAATAAACCTGTTCTCTTTATAGGTTGATTATCTTACTTATTTGTTGTAGTGTCAGAAAACTAATACATACTTGTTTTGGCCTCTATCCTCTGAGTCTCCCCTAGATCCTTCTCACAGAGTGGCTTCCCTAATTTCTACTGCACATAATAAGACTACAGCATCCTCAGTCTCACTGCCTGTCTGGGGCAGGATCTCCACCATGAGGTCAGTTGCCCCTGGGAGCTCATGTTAGGTCTAGTGCTTTCATCTTCACTACAGGATCCAGGAAAACATGAAATAGGTTGGAGATTCTGAAACACTAGCCAAGAAGAACTGAAACAGGTTTGTGTATCAGTGACCCTGCCAAACATTTCAGAAATATTAGTAAATATGCACCCATCTGGAGAGGCAACTCAAATTCCAATTGATCCTGCAGGACATTCAGTTGACACGTGGTCAATGTGCTAGACCAGCTTGAGGTGGAGTAAAGGTAGTGATTCACAGGTCCTAGTGGCTCACTTCATCAGATGAAATAGTTAGAAGAAACACTGAGTTGTGCTTCAATGATTCCTATCCAGAAATCACTATAGTTCAAGAGCCTGCCATCCATGGAAAAGAAGCTTAAGCAGCATCCTGAGCAAGGGACTGACTTCTTACTGGAATCTTGATTGAGCTGGGTTTTATGTTATTTTTCACCGTATGTCTCTATTACAGAGGCAATTTCAAACCAACCTACTTGATTAGGCAGAGCATTTCCTAGACGTGCACAGGGCAGCCAAAGACTGAAGTATGACATCCTTCAGTGGCTGTTGCCAGGTTTGACTGCACCAAAAAAGGAAATAAGGCAATATTTACTCCATCCAAGGAGTTAAATGAGCTACACTTGGCAGCTCAAGGAGCCCATATCTTGGGTATTCTTTTCTGGTGCCTCTTAGTCCTTGCTCTATACTTGTAATAACTGAATTTATGCTTGATATCACATTTCAATCTTGCCACATCTGGGACCCAGGTTTCTGATTTGTTCCCTATACCTGGTTTTCAGCACAATGCCTTTCTCTTAAGTGATGATATTCTGCTATATTCTTTATAGCCTTCACTTTTTCCTTTTCTCAGGACCCTAGGACAGCATCCAAGTTCCTGCTACCACCTCCCAGACTTCCTTCATGCCAGTAAGCATGTTCTCTGTACTCATACACTCCATTCTTAGGTTCTACACTCCTAATAGTCCTCATGGATTTAACCTGTGCCATACCTCCCAATGTCTGCCTCTGTTTATCCTTGTTTCTAATGGCTGACTTCCCTCTAGCAGAATGAATGGCTTTCTTGACTCCCTGTTAGCAGATGAGTTGACACCAACCCAAGCCTAGGGATCAGTATTGCTTCCAAGGATCTCCAATTCTATCTGAGGTTGCTATTTTCCATGATTCTTTCTGCTCAAAGCAGCTTCAGAGGGGAATAAATGAGAGAACATGCTGAAAAAGGGGGATGTGAGCTAGATGAGAAAGAGAGATTCCAGAACATGGCAAATAGTCTTTTTCCCCCCAACCCAAGTTATAAGATGTTGATACTACATACCCACTCCCTGCCCCATTCCCCTCTTGCCTAATCAGACCCTGATTTTTACAACAGTGAGGACTAGGTCAGCACCATGGACAGCTAGGACTAAACCATTAAGTTAAGGCTGTGCTTGAAATGTTCCTGCTTTTTTCTTCAGCACCCACTATGGCAACTAATAAATTATCCCTGATTTATATGTACCAGCTCTAAGGGTATCTGAATTCAGGGGAAATAATCTGGTGCTTGGTTGTCTTGAGGATGCATGTAAATTCACAATGAGCTATTTTTGCTTGAGATGTTTTTAACAGAAATAATAACTCTCCCTTTTGCTAATCAATGTGACAAACAAAGATACAGGCTCTATTCTTCCATGGCTACCTTCAGAATTAAATTTAACAGCAGCACTCTGCTTAGGCAGAGAGAACAAATGAGATAGTTACTTTTTCATGGAAAACAGGTAAAAATTTTCCAGTAAGTGTTTCTTTGAGATGTCTATTTTAAGAAATTTCACGAGAAGTAGGTTACAAGGTGAATATCCAACCTTTCAGAGAGCAAGAATCAGGAGTTTCAACTGAGTGGCTGCTCATCAAATACCAAACCACACAGCATATTCCAAAACAAGCTGAGTTTGTCTCCAGATTTCACGTATTTTACAACCCCATCCTATTCCTGAATGTCACAGCCACCTCTATGAAAACAATGTTCTTTAGTTAAACTAAGTAGAAAAATATTGAGAAAGGATCCTTTGCTATTCTCTTGGTAAAAGAAGACATTTTCTTAAGAAAAACACTGGTGAAGATAAAAGCCCAGCATTGTTTTAGACTCTCTCCAATTTCCAAAATACCATTTTAAAAATAATTACACCCACGATTTATGCACGATTCATTAGACAGAAAGATAAAATGCACTGCTAAATTTTGATTGCATTAAAAGAGTAGACACCATGAAAAATACTCCCAACTTCTTGGGACTATAACCCAGACTAGTAACATTTTCATCACAATATAAATCTTGTTTAAAGAGTCTGTTTATTAATTTATAACAATATTTTAGTTCCATAATTTGATAGACATCTAAAGAATTTTTTTGTGAAGCAATGAGATCAATTACCAATATTTAAGCTTTTATTTGTGAAAGCTAATAGGACTGAGTCACAGGATCACCTACCAAGATGTTGGAATGCTATAAAGATTCAGTTCTCTGCAAACTAAAGTGGTTTTAAAGAGACTGGTTTTCCTCTCTACCACTTTCCCCATAAAGTAAAAACAGCATTATATTCTTCATACAGATATTGGTAGGGGTTCTACTTATTATACACTATACACCATGTATTATCCATGCTGACTGCAGACTGAAGAAAATAACTACAAAATTTTATATATTATACAGTATATCTTGCAGAATATAAGCAGCTTTTTGGTAGATGAGAGTGGCCAAATAACCAATCTGAAGGAACCAGGTTGGTAGAATGAGCACCTGAAATGGTCTTAGGACAGCAAGGTCTGTTGGGGCCATCCACCTATCATTTTGGGTTTTGAATGGCATCTACCATTAGGACCCTGAAGGTGGCAGCTGCCTCTAAAGAGGGAACATGATTCACATCACCGATGCAGTGCTTGGTCGTCAGTGTCTCCCCAGAATGGTTGTCCAAACACATACCTGTAATCTTCAATGGTGTTTTCTCTCCTAGCAACAGTTTTAAACTTTTGGTGTGGATTTTGCCTTGATAATGGAGTCAGTCACCACTGCTGAGGTAAAAGACATGTTACACAGTGTGCAGCACTTATTCCTATCCACCATATCAGCATCACTTCCCTGTGTGGGGAGGAGAAAAAGAACAATGTCAGAAGAAACCCACATTCTACGATCTCTCTTTCCTGCAAATGAGATTGATCACAGACTACCTTATGGAATAAATCTACTTTTTAGTCTGAAGCTTCTTTCATTCTCCATGATAATTATTAAAACTTATGATTTCGAAATACATTTATTTTGTGACTACTAAAGCCAGAAGCTGAAATTACAGGAAAACTTTGCAGGTGTGAGTTACCTGGAAAAACAGGGCAGGGGATGGATCCCACAATTAGGCAAACGCACATTGTGTCTGGCACCATGAGGAAAAGCAGTCTCTAATTGCACCCATTATACTCATTAAAGTAAGTAAAATACCAGAGTTCACATGGCCTGAATTATTGAGCAGAAATTATCATTTGGCATTCAGCTCTGCCTTTGCCCAGTTTTAGCCTCACCAGGATACATGGCTGAGATGTTCAAGATTTTTCTTTTTAAGATTTCTTTAAGTACTTGAACATTTTTCATAATTAACTCGAATATAGATCAGAAAGCCACGATGACCATGCTGGCTGAATTTTCTAGATAGAATTTGTGTAATTTTTTTCCTTTTCTTTAAGAAAGGTGATTCGTTAAATGCTGCACAAAATGCTTAAATCCAGTTTGATTTTCATACTTTTGTAAGACTTAATGAAAATGAATCATGACTGAGAAAAAATAAATAAATCATTTGTCAGACCATGTGACCTGACCATTGAGCACCCAGGTCATCAATTACCTATACTTATGTTAGGGGAAGATTAATCCATTGCCTCCCCTCCCGCCTAGTTGGAAATTGAGGGTAAAGTGGACTCTTAGATAAGGAGTTAATCTATTCCTTAATGGAACCGCAATAGCAAAGCATCTCATTGTTAAAGAGCCAGAGATGAGTATAAGCCCCCACAATAGCCCCCTCTCTGATTCCTAGAATGCTTAGAGAATGTAATTTAAAATTGGATGGGGAGGAGGAAAAAGGTGGGGACAGCAGGGAGGAAGAGAATTTTACATATATATTATATATATATATATATATATATCATAATAATAGGATGCCCAGACTGCCTGAGAGAGCCTTGCCTTGCAAATTATGTGGTAGTTAGAAAATTAACTCCTTCCTCCTTAAGGTGTCAGTCTGTAATATATCTGATAATTAGCTTTTGGTCCCTGGGAGGACAGTCATGTGTGTCCCAGGAGACCTGCAGTTGAGAGTTGGGCATAAAGGGAACAACACTGGGCTAAATATGTTGGATCAGGAGCAGGTGGTCAGTGAGAAGTAGTGGATCCCATGAAGACAGGAAGAGCTTTCCCAAAAGGTCCTCTCCTGGTAGGCACTAAGTCTGTGCCTGCTAGGGACATTCCTGATGGAGGGTTTAAAGCAAAGGTGATTTGAATTTTGACCTAGGGAATAATCACTTGTACACCTTTGTGTGGTACACTATTGGAGACCAAATGGACCAGGCAGAGTAAAGCAGAGGGTGGGAACAGGAAGCGGAGCTGAAGAATTTCTGGTCTCTCACCCACCTCTTCCACCAAGCCTGGGAAATGGCACAGAATACTATTAAAGGGATAAACCAGGGGAAGGCACATCACAGAATGACTGGAAGATTCTAACTCATTAAATAGAAGTTGATAGTTGAGAGGAAATGAAGGACCAAATCTGGTACTTTTTCACTGTTTGTTAAAGTAGGAGTAAGTAATGTCCTCTATTTTTTTTAAAACAGAAAGATTGTCAAGGTGAATGTGGAAACTTGAACTATTCTATGTTCACCTACTTATGAATGATATAGATCGAAGAATGTAATTTTTTAAAATTAAGCACAATATGATTATCATTATCACAATATGATTATCAATATGAATATCATTATCCAAAGTTCATATATGAAAAACACGAATTGGGTATCAACCTACTTTATATAATACAAAAAAAGTACATATATAAAGACATGAATTGGTGGGAACATACTTTATATACAAAGATATTAAACATTGTGCTCTATATGTATAATAAGAATTGTAATGCATTCCACTGTCATGTATTTTAAAAAAATAAAATCAATTAAATAAAATAAAAATTAAACACAATAAAATCATAGGCCAAATTTTAGTTCACAATTTACCTCTTAAGAATATGTACATCTCTTTTGTTGTTTCCAGTGAAAGTTTCAGTCAAGCCTGGCCTTTCTCTCTAGGGTTTTAACATAAGAATTTTTAAAATAAAAGCTAGAAGCCCAGACACAGTGGCTGGTATCATTATACCAAGGATACTGGGCACTAGTTTCCAGAGTAAAAAACTGCTCTTAAACTGGATAATGATCTATAGATTTATCATTCATGCATTCAACTTATTTTTAAGGGCCTAGTAAGTGTGGTAGATGCTGTGCTAGCTGCATGTTATTCTACTCATTGTTATCAAAGAGGTTGGCACCAGGAGAATTGAAGAGGGCAGACAGAAAATATGGGAGAACATAATAACTGAGGAAAATATAGCTTCTTTTTTGACTCTCACAAAGGAAGGTAAAAGACCAACAATGGAAACTGAGTCTGTTTGTGTGGATCTTCACTGTACCCAGCATGCCTTTCCTCTTCAATTCTTATCTAACACAGTCTCACAATAATGTATATGCATAGCTTAGATTAATTATCACTTCTTTATCATAAAGTTTCTTCTGACTTTTTCTACTGCCTTGCAGAGATAAGTATCAGTCTTTGAGTCCTCTGGGCATGCTACATATTTTTTTTTAAATGTAAGTGTAACACTAAATTATTACATTTGTTTGTTTTCATATTTTTCCCTTTCATGAGACTTCAAAATTCCCTTAAGTCAAGGCAATGATTTCAGTAATCAAGAAGACCCAGAACCTACCACACACAGGGACTTTCCAATGGAATGAATAGAGGGGAGGATTGGATTGTGGAGTTAATAATCTGCATGATATAAAAGTTAAAAGAAGAGACAAGTCCTGCAAGGAGGTCTAGTTGCAAACCAGAAATTTTTCAGGAGTGTCAAGAAGATGGCCAAGAAAAAAATCAGAGGTTTCAACAATTCATGAACTAACCTGAGGGTTCAAGTAGGCATACAGATTTCTACTGTGTATGTTAGTTTCACAATGGTATTTTGAATACACCATCCTAGATTTCATTTCTGCTTTCCTGGGAAATGGTATTCATCTCACATATAGAAAAATCAAAGACTAATGTAAGAGGAGAACCAATGGTAGTGCAATGAAATATGGTTATGACATCACTGTAGAAAAGAGACCAAGAAAGTATAAATAACATAACAGAGGGGCTGTGATGTCCTGAGAAATTAGGCATTAAAAGACAGGCTGTATGGGAATTTCCTAATTTATGGGAAATTAGGAAAATTATCACATCTGTCTTTTAATTATCACATTAAAAGACAGGCTGTATGGGAATTTATTGAGGGGTCCAGTGTAAGTCACATGATGCAATTGTAATTGCCACCAACTTCTACTGCTTTAATGATTCTGATGGAGATACAACTACCCTGAAAGAATCTCAATATTAATCGCACACCTACAAGGTGCAAGAATATACTTGTGTGTGTTCTTAGCTATCTAAATCCCACTTTAATGGCTCCTCAAGACTACAGATCATATCATCTTTACTAGTCTCTCACTGCACCCAGAACAAAGTTGATATATGTCCCAGGGTGGAAACACCATAAATTTTGATGAACTGACCTCAAGAAATACATTTTAAATTTCTGGTTTAAAACTTGAGAATGGCCCCAAGCTATCATGTAAATGAAGAGGGAAGCTAAGATTATCTTAAAATAAGGGTTTTGAACTGGAGGCAAAAAAAATTTAAATGCAGTGTGCACAATGATAAAAGAAAAGGGGGGTGGGAAGCTTGTGAAATATCCTAAGGCTACTTAGTCAAAAAATTTTGAAAAGTTAAGAAGTTTTCAATAAAATTCATTGAGGGTGTAAAACCCTTGCTGAGTCTGACAAGTTATAAATCTAATCTTTTTTAAAAATAAGGTTATTTTTTTCTTCTTGATTCCTACAATTGGCTTTAACTTTATGTAAACAAATCTGAGAGGGACAATTATTTTCAAAAGGATGCAGTGAGGAGTTTTGTGAAACTTGTTTCTAGGAAAACAATCATAACTGCTAAAAAATATTTTAAAAGCAATTATCTAATACCTCTAGAAATTGTCTTAAAAGCAAATAGCACATTAAGAGATGTTCATTGAAGAAAATTTACTAAATTTCAAGAAGAGGGTTAGGTACTTTGGCTACAACCCTCTCTCTCCTGCATCAATCACCTAATTCAGTATGATGGAAACTCCATTCTGAGGTATGTCTGTCTCTCTCTCTCTCTCTCTCTCTCTCTCTCTCTCTCTCTCTCTCTCTCTCTCTCACACACACACACACACACACACACACACACACACACACACACACATGTCACCCTCTCCCATCAGCACCCAATGACAGGATACAAGGAAAGGTAAGCTACCAGTTTTATCCCTCATGGCTTCCAGCTGCGGAAGCTAAATTTCTGGCAATGTGACTGAGACATAAAGCACACCCTTCCTCAATGCACTCATAGGACTGAAGCTCTATACCAGACATAATATCCTATGAATATAGAGGTCCTGATTGCATTTGCCTCAACTCATTTGTAGGGCTGACAACCTGAGAAGACCAGAGACTAACATCCTTTCCCAGATAATAAGAAAGATTGTCAGATAAGAAGCAGATCACTATTCTGTCCCCCTCTCTGGAGCAGTGGTTCACAGTTCTTTCCATGAGAACAGAGGAGGAAGTGCAGAGTCCATAAGAAGAGATGATTCATAAACTGCTTTCAAAGGACCTATTTGAAATAGTGTGTAGAAAACTTTAGGTCTAAGGGTATTTTAAAAAACAATGGAAATTTTAGGGATAATCAATTAAAAGAAATCTGATAACCCAGTAGAGCAACTAGCCAAACCATGTGGCAATGATCTACCAAAGAGAGGTGAGAAAATAAACAACTAAAAACACTTAAAAGACCGTAAAAGCTAGGTAATTCCAGGAGAAGCAGATAGCTTAAAAAAGAAGATCAGAGAAAGAAACAGTCAAAAGAGCCCTGCAAATACCACTGTTATCCCAGAGTGATGACACATTTTTAAGTCTGTGCCTTTGAGCAGTGACAGCAGTGGCTGCACATTTACAAACAGATGTTACTAAAAAAAAGTCTAGCCAACACACTGGGCAAATAAATAGGCAAACACTAGCAAAGAAACAATCCCAGGAGGGGGATAAGCATCTAGCATTGCTACAATATATTACCCAAAATATCCACGTTTCAACAGCAAAATTCCCCCAAGATGCAAAAAACAAACACACAAAACAAACCATAATGGAGCAAAAATAAAAACAAATAAGCAAACACAAATACAGGGAAGTTCAATCCATACCAAGGGAGAAAATAAAGAGGGTTCAAAAGACATCAAAGTAGAATCTTTGCACACCAAAAACTTCAAATAATTTCTGATTGTATTCAAATAACTAAAGTAAACTATGCATAAAGAAATTAGGAAAATTATCACATCTGCAATAGCCTCAAACAATGGGAATCAATCTAACAAAAAAAGGTGGAGGACCTCTTCAATGAAAACTGTAGAACACCAAAGAAAGAAATTGAAGAAGACCTTAGAAGATAGAAAGACCACCCATGTTCTTAAAGAGGCAGAATTAATATTGGTAAAATGGCCATACAACCAAAAGTGCTATACAGATTCAACACAACCCCCATCAAAATTCTAATGAACTAAGAACAAAAAAACTAAAAAATGAAGCTCTGGAATTCATTTGGAAAAAATAAGAAACCCAATATAGCTAAAGCTATCCTTAACAAGAAAAGTGAAGCAAGTGGCATCTCAATACTGCACCTCAAATTATATTACAGAGCTATAGTAACAGAAACAGCATAGTACTTGCACTGAAACTGGCATAAGGAACTATGGAATAGACTAGAATTTATAGAGACAAACCCACATAAATATAGTTATCTGATACTGAACAAAGGTGCCAAAAACATATGTTGAAGAAAAGACAGCTTTTTAAACAAATGGTGCTGGCAAATTGGAAATCCATATGTAGAATAAAATCTAAACCCTATCTCTCACGCTGCACAAAATACAACTCAAAATGGATTAAAGACCTAGGAAGTATACCAGAAACCATACAGCTGTTAGAGGAAAGTATAGGCCCAACTGTCCAACATGTCAGCAGAGGAATTGATTCTTTAACAAGACTATTAAAGCACAAGAAATCCAGTAAAACAAAATCACTAGCAGGATAGCATCAAACTTAACAGTTTCTACCTAGCAACAGAAACAAATAAGTATAAATAGAGAGCTTAGAGAATGGAAGAAGATCTTTGCCACCTGCTCCTCAGGGCATTAATATCCAGAATATACAAAGAACCAAAAAAACTTATCACCAACAAAACAAAACAAAACAAAAAACCAAATAACCCAATCATACACTTCTCAAAAGAAGAAATACAAATGGTCAACAAATATATGAAAAAATGATCATCTCTAGTAATTAGGGAAATGCAAATTGTTATGGTTTGGATATGAGATGTCCTTCAAAAGCTCCTTTGTGAAACAGATCAAGAAGGTTCAGAGGAAAAATTACTGGGTTGTGAGAGTCTGAACCCAATCAGTGAATTAATCCTCTGATAGGGATTAATTGAGTGGTAACTGAAGTAGTTGGATGTGGCTGGAGGAGGTGGGAATTGGACCATGGCTTGGGGTATATATATTTGTATCTGGTGAATGGAGTCTTTCTCTCTGCTTCCCGATCTCCATGTAAGGGGCTCCCTCTACCACACTCTTCCACCATGATGTTCTGCCTCACCTCAAACCCTGAGGAATAGAGCCATCTTTCTATGGACTAAGACTTCTGAAACTGTGAGCCCTCAAACAAACTTTTCCTCCCCTAAAACATTCTGGTCAGATCTTTTAGTTGCAGCAGCAAAATAGCCAACTAAAACACAAATGAAAACTGCATTGAGATTTCATCTTACTCCAGTCAGAATGGCAATTATCAAGAATAGAAATAACAATAAATCCTGGGGAGGACGTGGGGGGGGATGTACTCTCATATATAGTTGGTGGGTATGCAAATTATTGCAATCACTCTGGAAAGCAGTATAAAGATTCCTCAAAGAAACTAGGAATGAGACAAATATATGACCCAGCTATTCCACTACTCTGTATATATCCAAAGTTTTAAAATCAGCATACTACAGTGATGCAGCCACATCAATGTTTACAGCAACACAATTCACAATAGCTATGAAACTATGGAACCAACATGGTGTCCTTCAATAGATGAATGAATAAAGAAAGTGTGCATACATAATGTGGTATATATTGAAAATGGAGTATTACTCAACCATAAATAAAAATGCTATTATGGCATTTGCTGATAAATGGATGGAACTGAGACTATCCTGTAAAGTAAAATAAGCTAGTCCCAAAAAGTCAAATGTTGACTATTTTCCCTGATATTCAGAAGCTAATCCAAAATGGAGGGAGGATAAAAAATAACAAAGTAACAGAGAGAAAAAGGGGAAATAAGGGAAAGGTAATTTCATCAAAAGAGAAAAGATTGGTAGATTACATGAAGGGGATTGAGAAGAAGAAAAGAAGGGAAAAGGGAAAAGCAGTGAAATGAATCTAACAAAACATTTGTATGTGCATGCATAGATGTAGCAGAGTGGGTCTAGGCATTGGATGTATCCATAAAATACTAATTTAAAAAAAAAAGTAAACTATAAACGGTTGAAGAGTGGGAAGGGAGCAGGGTGTGGGCAGGATAGAAGTGCTGGGGATTGAATTGGAGGTTGTATTCCAAGTTTTTGTGATAATATCAGGGTGCCACAGCTTCTGTTTCTATCAGCTGCAGACGCTGGGAGAATTCCTAGGGAGGACCCTGGATACCACCGAAGCCAGAAATGCCAGGGTCTCACTAAGTTTCTGAGGTTAGCATTGAACTTGTGATCCTCATACCTCAGCCTCCTGAGTTCCTGGGATTAGAGGCATGTGCCACCATAGCTGACTGTCATTAGTCTTTTAAAAGGACCAATTTGGGCATTGATGATCCTCTCTGTGGCAGCATGAATTATAAGGAGCCCAATTAATGTACTTATAATTGAGACATACTATGATGTTAAATGATGCATCGAAGAGCATCACACTTTGTAAATCTGTAATCCCAAAGTTCTTTACATGTCTCCAAGAACAAAGAAAATTAGTACATCTGCAAGGTTCTTTCCCACAGTGATGCTTATCAAGGGAAAGGCACTTATCACACTGACCTTGGCAGAGTGATCACTGGTAATTATGGAACTGAACTGAATAAGAAATCAAATCACTATTAAAAATTGGAGATGGAGATATTGAAGATGGAAGAATGGATCTAGGCAGCAACTGTCCACTCCTCTCCTCCATAGCCAAGAAATGAAGAAGTGAAAGAACAGCTGACCAGAGAGATGGGTGACAGAGTAAACAGCCTAAAATTCAATATCGGACAGCTTGAGACTTGGAGGGATCTAAAATTTGGTTACAAGAGCTGGAAATAATAAAATATTTCCTTGACCCCAAACTACAAGCAGGATTGGGGTGAGAGACAATAAAGAGAGAGGAAGAGAAAAGCCCACAAGTTTACTTCCTTAACAACATTTGGAAAGGCAAACCAAATTAAAACTTGACAGGAACAACAGAGACAGTGAAGAAGATCACACAATTCAGTCCAAATTTGTTGGCAGAAAGCCATGCCAGGCAGGGAAGACATTTTATAGAATTCACAGTTGGCCTGCCTCCCTAGAAAAATTAAATCAATACAGCTTCTTCCCATCTACAGATAGTAACAAATAAAACCATAGGGAAAGCCTCTGAAATGGGCTGTCTCAATAACCCATCTAGAAGGAACTTATAGGAATGACTGCTAACAGAAGGTTACAATAATCCCTTCTCATTACCTTGAACAAGGGGAGTAGGGTGAGATGACTGAAAGCAAATCATGTCCAAGTAGTGCTAGCTCCAACCCAGAGACTCCCCATAGTCTCTGGAGAAGTTCAGGTGAAGACATACCAACTGACTTCTTACCTTACTCATGAGTATACAGGTAAATCCTGGTAAGCAGCAGCAGCTATAGTGGAGGTTTATATGCCATGGACTGCCCACAGATAATCCCCTGACGGGATTAACTGGGTGGTAACTGAAGGTGGGTAGGGTATGCTGGAGGAGGTCGGTCATTGGCAGCATGCCTCTGGCATATATATTTTGTACCTGGAGAGTGGAGTCTCTCTGCATTCTGATTATTATGTGAGCTACTTCACTCTGCCACTCTTTGCAGCCATGATGTTCTGCCTCACCTTGAACCCTGAGGAATGGAGCAGCTGTCTATAGGCTGAGACATCTGCAACTGTGAGCCCTCAAATTAACTTTTTCTCCTCTAAAATTGTTCTGGTTGGCCTTTTAGTCACAGCAGCGAAAAGCTGACTAAAATAACATCCATACATAAAATGCACCCTATTTAATCAAAAGACTCAAAATAAACTTCAATACAAAAATACTATATAATTTCAACATACCTCTCTCAACAATATATAGACCATCCAGATGTAAACTAAGTAAAGACCTATCAGAACTAAAAATATTATGGAACTAACACACACATATGGAATACTTCATTCACCAACAACTAAATTCAATTCCTTCTTGGCTACACATGAAACTTTCTCTAAAAGAGACCCTATTTTAGAACAGAATGCAAGAAATAGTTAAATGCAAAAAATAGAGTTAATTTTTTATATCCTATTAGATCATATGAAATGAAATTAGAAATCAATAACAAGAGAAGAACACACCATTTTAACAAGGGGATATTGAATAACAGACTATTGAGTGAGTAATGGGTCATAGAATAAATCAGGGAGAAATAACATATTTTTATAAACAAATAAAAATAGATAAAACATATTAGAATCTCTAGGAAAATATGAAAGCAGTTCTAAGAGAAAAACATTATATCACTAGATGCCTACATAAAAACAAACAAAAATGTCCCAAATAAATAATCTAATGTTATCTATCAAGACCCTAGAAAAGAAAGGACAAACTAATTCCAAAACCAGTATAAGTCAGGAAATAATTAAGATGAGAGCCAAAATTAATGAAATCAAGAATAAAAAATTACAAAAAAATCAAAGAAACAAAATATCGGTTCATTGAAAACATAAAAAAATTAATAAACTCTTAGACAACCTAATCAAAAGAAAGATCAAGTCAGTGAAATTAGATATGAACAAGAGATATCACATCAGATACCTCTGAAATCCAGACAGTCATTAGAAACTATTTTATAGAGTTATATTTCAATAAACTGGAAAATTTAGAAGTTATTGACAAAACATTTGGCATTTGTTTTTTTTTTTTGGAATTGGCTAACTCTACTTAACATTATCTCCTCCATCTCCATCCATTTACCTGCAAATGTGAGGATTTTATTCTCTTTTATTGCTGAGTAATATTTCATTTTGTATAAATGCCACATTTTTTAATCCATTCATGTACCAAAGGGCATCTAGGTTGGTTCCACAGTTTAGCTATTGTGAATTGATATAAACATTGATGGGGCTGTGTCCCTGTAGTGTGCTTTTTTTAAGTCCTTTGGGTATAGACCAAGGAGAGGGATAGCTGGGTCAAATGGTGGTTTCATTCCTAGATTTCCAAGGAATCTCTATATGCTTTCCATATTGGCTAAATCAATTTGCAGTCCATCCCCTCATCCTCGCCAGCACTTATTGTTTGTATTCATAATAGCTGCCATTCTGACTGGAGAGAGATAAAATCTTAGTTTTGATTTGTGTTTCTCTAATTGCTAGCAACAATGAACATTTTTTGTTGATTGATTGTATATTATCTTCTGAGAAATATTTGTTCAGGTCCTTGGCCCACTTATTGATTGGGTTAACAAAAACCCAAATGCCAAATGTTTTCTCTGACATAAGGAGGCTGATTCATAGTGGAGTATGGAGAGGGAGCATGGGGGGAATAGACGAACTCTAGATAGAGCAGAGGGGTGGGAGGGGAAAGGAGGGGGCATTGGATTAGAAATGATGGTGGAATGTGATGGTATCATTATCCAAAGTACATGTATGAAGGCATGAATTGGTCTGCATATATTTTGTATACAACCAGAGATATAAAAAATTGTGCTCTACACAATTCAATTGAATTAATTAAGAGGGAAAATACAAGAAGTAAAAGAACATTTCAGCAAGAAGATAGAGATTCTTACAAAGAACCAAACAGATATCCAAGAAAATAGATTCAATAAATCAAATAAAAGATTCAGTTGGAAGTATCACCAAAAGTTTAAAAGATATAGAAGATAGTAATATGAATTGTAATGCATTCTGCTGTAATATATAAATTTTAAAAAAATTAATTTAAAAAAGTTAAAGAAATAAAATTACTTTCAAAAAATAACAAAAAAGAAGCAAAGATATGAAATCCAATTTCTCCTTGGAACCCATAAAAGCAAGAAGGGAATGGAGTGAAGTATTTAAAGTGTTGAGAGAAAATAAATATATAAATAAACTTCCTGAATGTTAAAAAAAAAATGTTGACAAATTTTTGGATGCATATGAGTTGACCAAATTAAACCAAAAGGATATTAAAAAGCTAGAAAGACAAATTTCAAGCCATGAAATTGAAGTAGCAGCAATTAAAATCTTTCTAAAAACAGACAAAAACAAACCCAGAATCGGATGGATATAAATTGTCAGCTGAGATTTAATAGATCTTTAAAGATGAATTAATGTCAATCTTCCTCTAATTTTTCCATGAAAAGAAACGTAGAGAATACTCCCTAACTTATCCTATGAAGGGGTGTCAGCCTGACACCAAAAACAGGCAAAGACATACCAAAAAAAAAAAAAAAAAGAAAAAAAAAAGAAAGGAACTACAGCTGTTCATGGTGGCACTTGCCTATAATCCCAGTGGCTCAAGAGGCTGAGGCAGGAGGATAAGTTCAAAGCAGCCTCAGCAACTTAGCAAGTCTCTGAGCAACTTGGTGAGAACCTGTCTGAAGAAAATTAATTAAAGAAATAGATAGATAGATAAATGGCCAGGGAATCTGCCAGTGATTAAGTCCCCCTGGGTTCAATCCCAAAAAAGGAAAAAGAAAAAAAAAAAAGGAAAGAAAGGAAACTACAGATCAATATCCCTGATGAACACAGATGGAAAAATCTTTAATGAAACATTAGCAAACCACACTCAAAAACACATAAAGAAGATTGAACACTCTAATCTAGGTAGTTTCAACACAGGATGCAAGTCAGGTTCAATGTATGCCAATCAATAATGTAATTAATCACATAAATAGAAATAAGAACAAAATTACATGATTATCTCAATAAATACAGAAAAATTCATTGACAAAAACTATTAATAATGTGTGGAGATGGGCTGAGGTTGTGGCTCAGCGGTAGAGCACTCACCTAGTACATGGGAGGCCCTGGATTTGATCCTCAGCACCAGATAAAAATAAATAAAATAAAGGTATTGCGTCCAACTACAACTAAAAAATAAATATTAAAAAAATAATGATGAAAAGCTAAGAATAGATGAAACTTACCTCAACATTATAAATGCTGTGTATGACAAACCCAACATCAACATCATACTTAATGGAGAAAAATTCAAAGCACTGTCTCTAAAATCAGGAACAAGTTAAGGTTGTCTACACACACCAGTTCTACTGAATATAGTTCTTGAAACTCTAGCCAGAGAAATCAAGCAAAAGAAGGACAGTAAAGTAACACAAAGAGGAAAAGAAGAAATTCAGTTATTTCTTTTTGCTGATGACATGATCCTATAGGTAGAAGACATAAAAAACTCTACCAAAAGACTTATTGATCTGGTAAATTTAACAAAGTAGCAGGTTACAAAATTAACATACAAAAATCAATTGCTTTTCTATATTCCAAAAAGATATCTGCAGAGAAAGAATTAAGGAAAATTATTCCATTCATAATAATATAATTAAATAAAATACTTTGGAATGAATCTAACTATGAAGATGACAGATCTCTACAATGAAACCTATAGATCATTGAAGAAAGAAACTGAAGACCTTAAATGATGGAAAGACTTCCCTTGTTCTTGGATACACAGAATTAACATTGTCAAAATGGCTATATTACCAAAAGCGATATACAGATTTAATACAATCCCCATTAATACACCAATCACATTCTTCACAGATTATGAAAAAGCATTCCTAAAATTCATATGGAAAAATAAAACAGAGAATAGCCAAAGAAATACTGAGCAAGAAAAGTAATGCTGAAGGTGTTAGAGTATCTGATTTCAAATTATAATATAGGGCTATAGTAACAAAAACAGCATGATATTGACATCTCAACAGACCTGAAGACCACTGGAATGAAAGAGAGGACATAGAGATAAATCTGTATAAATAGTCATTTGACACTCAAAAGAGGTGTCAAAAACATGTTGGAGAAAAATAGCCTTTTAAAAAGATGGTTCTGAAAAATGGATAGTCATATGGAGAAGAATAACATTCCTGTATCTTACCCCACACAAAAATCAATTCAAAGTGAATCAAAGACCTAGGAATTTGACCAGAAACTTTGCAACTGATAGAAGAAAACAGTGTTAACCCTCTAACATACTGGTGTAGATAAATAAAGCAAATCAGTAGTAAAGTTGATTATCTAATGGTAGAAGATATATAATTGAATATTTCTTGTGGTTTTCTTCTCTTTATTTTAAAAGTATGTGTACAAAATTGTACACATACAATTGTTTAGTAAGGTCCCACCTCATATAGAAATATAATATACTTGAAAATAATAGCACAAACGAGGTAGATGGGAGCAAAACTGCAACCTATGCAGTTGCGATAGTATAACAAGAACAGCGCAGAACTTGGGAAGAGAGAAGAGATCTACACAATAGTAGCTGTTGTTATTAAGAATTACTCAAATTTAAAAGGGACAAAGGATCTGAACAGACATTCCTACAAAGAAGATATAAGAATGGCCAATCTAACAGTTCTCCCAGCTTACATGCTCTTTCATTTTCTACAGTTGTAGTTATGTTCAGTCAATTGTAGTCTTAAAATATTAAGTGAAAAATACAGAAATAAATCAAATAAATAAATCAAATTTATTTTAAATAAATTTAAAATGAGGTTTAAATGTTGTACTATTCTTAGTAGCATGATGAAACTTCCTACTGAACTGGTCCATCCGGCCAGGGACACGTCCACCCTGTAAATGTCAAGTATTCATTGTCACTTGGTACCCTTCTTGGTTATCAGATCACCAGTCATGAAATCATCATGCCAGGGTTCAAGCAACCCTTATTTTACTTAATATGAGCCCCAAAGTCCAATCATAGTAATGCCAGCAATTTAGATATGCCAAAGAGAAGCCATAAAGTAGTTCCTTTAAGTGAAAATGAAAGCACAATATTTAATATCTTATTTCATATAGTACTAACTTTTATTGGTATATTGTTATAATTGTCCTGTATTTTATGTTTGGTAATATTGTACTATCCCTAATTTATGAATTAAGCTTTATTATAGTTATGCATGTATATAGAAGAAACAGTATACATTGGGCTGGTACCATCTGTTGGTTTCAGACTTCTACTGGAGGTCTTAGAATGTATCCCCCCAGATAAAGGGAGACTATAGTAAACGTGAAGATATTTGACATCACTAGCCATCAGTAAATCACAATCAAACCACAAAGAAATACCACTTCACAATCTATAGGGTGTCTAGAATAAAAAAAAAATGGGTAATAAGAAGTGTGGCAAGGATGTGGAGAAATAGGAACCCCCATAAGCCACTGGTGAGAATGTGAAATGGTGCCAACACTTTGCAAAATCATCTGACAGTTCTTAAACACAGACTTACCTCAGGACCCAACAACCCCATTTTCAGGTATAGGCAATCCTCATTATTTCCAGATTCATATTTGTGAATCATGAAAATCAGCTAGTCACTTGAGATACACAGCCCCATCTGAGGCCAAAAATGATGACACTCAACTCCTTGATTCAACTCTCATACTGAAAATAAGTGTTCTCTTTGTAGTCTGTTGAGTGAAATGTTTTTTGCATATTTTTTTGCTTTTTGTTGGCAATCATAATGAAGTGGTTTCTAGTGATCTAAAGAACAAGAATTTGTGATAGTCCTTATGAAGAAAACAAATGTGTTAAACTTTATTGAGCTGTAACACAGTGATGATGGCAATGGAGTTCAATATAAATCCATCAGTAATAATGTCCATCCAAAATAGAAAAAAGACATTCACCGATCTGTATGTAGGAACACTCCAGAAAATATTAAAGTAGTTTCTATCTGTGTAATGAAGATATAGAAAAGACAGAAAACTTTCTACAGTTGTAAATTTCCAAGTCAATTACTGACAAAAGTAGAGTGAAAAACACTGTTGAGATGCTTACAGACACTTTGAGTCACATTGTTTAGAATCAGATAAATGTTAAACTTTCCTCAGTATTTCATTATAAAGAAATACTACATATAACCAATTGTTGATAAAGAAATATATATTAATCAACGTGTCTTTAGACAGAAACACATATAAAACAAAATTATGCATTGATCAGTTGACAAAATTTTTGTGATCAGAGGCTTAAAAGAACCTAACCTGTGTTTTATCTAGGACAACTGGTTAAGCATTTGTTAATTCAGCATTGGTGGCCAGTCTATAGAACAAAACTTGATAGATAGACAGACATAGATATAGATGTTTCAAGGACTGTAAGATATATGTCTATATAAAAACTTTTATCACTAGAGGCTATTTATGGTAAGACTCCATTTAATTAAAATTTCCAGAATGGGAAAATATATAAAGGCAGAGAATAAATTAGCAATTTTCTGGAAGTGAGGCAGGGTAAGCAAGAAGGGAAGGTGAGGGGAAATGACAGAGAATGCTAATAGATACAGAGTCTTAAAGTTATCATGCATCTGGTAGTTGTACAGCTCTATGAATATACTTGAAACCCAGGGATTGTAGACTTTAAATAGGTAAATTTTGTGACATATGAATTATATCTGAAAAAATCTGTTCCATAGGAAAAGTCCAAGAGATCCATATAAATTATTTCAAATTCCTTTAAAAAAATTGAAATTCAACGCATTTTTCTTTTCTGGGCAACTTGTGCTTGGAGACCAAATCCATTCAAAAAGTATAGTGAAAATTATTGTGTTCCTGCAGACTCCCTTGTAGCATATGGAATTTCTCTGCACACTGGCTAGACATCTTTGAATCTGATCACTGTCTCCATTGTGGCTAAAGACATTCTGTGGCTGTAATGAGCATGCAGCTGCTCCTAAGTTATACCTAAAGGCAACAGTCATCTGATATCCTCTTCTAGATGCAGAAATATTTTTAACTCTCAGCCCATACACTATAGTAATATGAAATATCTAACAAATGCAACTATTTCCGATGTTACATATGTTGTTGCTTATGATCTGGTATTAAAATTTGGAGAGAGGCAGAAATCAAGAAAGAATCACTCTCCTCCTACTCTCCCACTTACTAGGACCACAATACCTAGAAGCCATGCTTCATGAAGGACCCTCAGCCACCAGGTCTTCCACTGTTCTCTTTCATGCATGCTGTTCCATTCCATTGAGGTCTTGCTGTTCTCCCTGCCAATTTCATCTTCCTTGTGACCTCTCTCATGCTTTAACGACCTTGCCATAAATTCTTATTTTAATTTCTTTCTTTTCTTTCTCTTTTTATTCCTTCTAATATTGTCACTCCAGAACCATCTCAATGGCAACAATTATAAGAGAACTTTAGGAATTATTTTTCCCATACCTCCAATGTCTGCCCCAGGTCTGGATACATAATAGTAGACATGAAATAGTCCTGGAATGAGTGACTTGAAATGGCCATTCATTGACCCTTTCTCACTTGGTCAGCTAAGTCTGTGTTATGATTTAGATATAAGGTGTCCTCCAAAAGTGCCTGTTCATTCAGGAATATTTGGAGGTGAAAATGTTAGATGATGAGAGCTGTAACCTAATCAGGCCCTCCTAGTTGGAATGGACTCACTTTACCTAGTGGTAACTGTAGACAGATGAGGAATATCTAGAGGAGGTGGGTCAATGTGGGCATGACCTAGAAGGATGCATTTTTTTTCCTGTAGCTTCTTCCCTGCTCCCTTTCTCTGCTTTCTGACCCCATGATGAACGGAGCAGTTTTCTTTTGCTGGACTCTTTGCCCCATGATGTGCTGCCTCACCTTCTTCCCAGAGCAATGGAGTCAACCATCCATGGACTGAGACCTCTGAAACAGTGAGCCACAAATAAGCTTTTCCTTCTCCAAGTGGTTTTTGTCAGGTAATTTTGTCAGTTATGCAAAAGCTGACTAAAACAGTCTATTTTCTATATAAAATAATTTCTCTCTTGCTTTTACCAACATTTTTGCTCTGTCTCAGGAAAAGGCAAATTGGCAAAAAGTCCATTTCTAATAATAAAATGAATGTGGTGGCAATGGCATGTGATTGTGGCCATTTAAGAAGGCTGTGTTCTGCTGTCTAGGAAGGTGGGTGGTGTTCAGACTCCTCATGGAGATGATGCAGTGCCTACCTCTGCAGAGTCCCATTAAAGTTGACATGAAGCCTTGTGTTCCACTGACAACCACCCACTATGTGGATGAAAACCCTCAATATCCATAGCATTGGTAAAAGTGGTCATTTTAGACAATAAAGGAAAGAGAAAGAGAAGATTTCTGCTCAGGAGATATGAAGAGTTCTCTGTGTCCCTTTGATATTTGGAAGGCATTTGTTTTTGTAGTCAGTGAAGAAATATTTAAACAGATGGTCACACAGTTACAACACCCCAAAAGGGAGAAATTAGCCAGATTCCTGAGAGGACAAATACTTATGCCAGATAAGCCCCACTAACCAAGAGGATTAGCTAATAAAAATGCAGCAAATGACTAGATGTACCAGAGAGTACAAAGACGGTGTAAAGGCAGGTGAGAAATGTCTAAAAGCTCTGAAAATTTCCAAAATTACCAAATGGAAAGTTATATTTCATGTTGAGACATAAGTTCAAGACTGGCTAGGTATGGTTCAGCTGTACAATTGGAAGGTTCCCTGAGAGAACTTCACCACGATCCTCTTCCACAGCATCAGCATGCTTCCTTCTTTTGAGAGCTCCAGGTACCTAACACTTTTTAGGTGTCTACTAGGTAATATCCACTTTTTATCATAACTTCATATATCCTCAGGACTTATCTCCACTTCCTTTACTACTATCCCCTAAATCCAATCCATCAGCAAATCCTCACACCTTTGTCTTCCAAATTATAACCTCAAACTGTCCATTTTTTTCTCTCCCCTAATTCACTTTTATATGCCTCTCCCATTTGCTGGTGCAAGCCTATGTTCCTCTCTGTTGAATGCCTCTCGTTTACTTTCTTCAAAGCTTTTATTTCATATTATAAAATTTTGTGGTAGCTAGGGATGTAGCTCAGTCGTAGAGCACTTGCCTAGCATGTACCATGCTCTGGGTTCAATACTCAGCCTCACAAAAGCAAAAAATGAATAAACTAAATTAATTTAAATTAATTGATTTATATATTTAGGTTTACCTTCCATTATCTTCTACTTCTAAAACATTGTTTTCAATGTCCAGTATCTAGAAAACTGTCCTATAAAGTGCAAACCACAAATGAGGCCATGTTTAAATTTTCTAATGGCCATTTTTTTTAAAAAAAAAAAAAAAGCTACTATAAATTTAGTTCTTTTTTTCCCTCATTTTTTTAAAGAGAGAATTTTAATATTTATTTTTTAGTTATCGGTGGGCACAACATCTTTGTTTGTATGTGGTGCTGAGGATCGAACCCGGGCCGCACGCATGCCAGGCGAGCGCGCTACCGCCTGAGCCACATCCCCAGCCCCTATAAATTTAGTTCTAAAACACATTTTATTTAACCCAAAACATCCAAACAAGCTTCATTTCAACATATGCTCAACATAAAAAATACTAATGAGACAATTTATGGTTTTTTTCCTCACACACAGACTTTCAGATAAGGTGTATATTTTATACATCACTCTCAATTCAGACTAGCTGGGTTTCAAGTGTTGTCTGGCTCCAGGTGGTTCATGGCTCCTGTACTGGACAGTTTAGTTCTAGAACTAAGTAACCATAGATATCAATTGAATTTTAAATTAATAAATAGCTAGAGGTACAGCTCAGTGATAAATCTCTTTGTCAGCATGTCGTATGTGTGACCCTGCATTAAATCTTCAGTACCACAAAAAAAAAGACCAGCAAACAAACAAACAAAAAAATGAATAAACAAATATATGAAACAGTCAATGGGTAACAGATCAGAAAAATGAACCTCAGAGACTATAAGTAAATTCCTCAATGTGCCATAGTTTTTGAAAAGGGTGGAACTGATTTTTATCCCTTGTCTGGTCTATACAAGGTGGCACTGCTTTTGTTATAGAGTACTGGCATCTTAAGTCAGTCTTCTCTTCAAATGATTTCAATGGCTCTCCACTGTCCACAAATAAATTCCTTATAATGACAGTTAAAGTCTGATGAAATTTAACTCTCAACATATTATCCTAATCTTTTCCCCCATCACTGCTTTTCATGAATAAAATGCTCCAAGAAAACTGATTTCTTCAAAGTTAGGAACATCAAGGAGTATGCCAAGAAAGTGGCTCAAAATCTCAATTCTAAATTTTTTGTTCCTCATCTGCTGGCTACTTGTCCTTATTGGATGCTGGAGATTAGTGAAGATATGATCCTGTAGGCCTCATTTTCAGATCAGGATGGAGAGAAGAAGTCTCCCCCACTACACTCTACTCCTTCCTTATCTGTTTTTATCTCTGCCCCAGCACAGTGCCCGGCATACAGTAGCTTAAAAGATGTTAAATGATGAGTGTATGAAGGAAAGACTTAACAGATACTTGACTCTCCCAATCCCCCAATGACATGAGTATATCCCTATATGCCTTTATTCACAGGGTCCACCCCAACAAGAAATCCTCCAATCTGTCTACATGCAGGGATTACTCAAGTGTTACCTCCTTTATCAGAGCTTTCCCAGTACTCCTTCCCTCACTCCCATGCATGCCCAGCATATGTCATATGTATGACCCTGCATTCCATCTAAAGTACTACAAAAAAAGACAGAAAACAAAAAAATGAATAAACAAATATATGAAACAATCAGTGGACAACAAATCAGAAAAATGAACCTCAGAGAGTATAAGTAACTTCTCCAATGTGCCATAGTTTTAGAAAAATGTGGAACTGATTTTTACCCCTTGTCTGGTCTAATACAAGGTGGTACTGTTTCTGTTGTAGCGTATTGGCATCTTATGTCAGTCTTCTCATCAAATGCTTTCAATGACTCTCTACTATCCACAAATAAATTCCTTATCATAACAGTTACAGTCTGCTGAAATTCACAGAATTCATTGAGGTCTGCCCTGCAAACATAACACCATTAAATACATCTTATCATCTGCAATTAAAGATTAATTCTTTGGTTTGAAAATATATCACCCCATCCTCTAAAGTCTTTTTTATTTATTGGTTTTAGATAAACCTGAAAGTAGAGTGTATTTTGACATATTATACATATATGGAGTATAACCCATTCCAAAGGGGATCCCATTTCTTGTAGTCGTATATAATGTGGTGTTACACTGTTAATGTATTTATATATGAGCAAAGGAAAGTAATGTCTGATTCATTCTACTATGAAAATCAGATTCCTTAGAGAACTTGAGATGGAAGCACAATTTGACCCAGTTATCCCACTCCTTGGTTTATACCCAAAGGACTTCAAATCAGCATACTAGAGTGATGCAACCACATCAATGTTTATAGTAGCTAAATTCACAATAGCCAAGCTATAGCATCAACCTAGTGCTCTTCAATAGATAAAAAATAAAGCATCTGTGGTATATATACACCATGGAATATTACGTAGCCATAAATAAGAATAAAATTATGCATTTGCTGGTAAATAAATAGAACTGGAGAATATCATGCTAAATGAAATAATCCAATCTCAGAAATCCAAAGGCTAAATGCTCTATCTGGTATGTGGATGCTAATCTACAATGAGGGAAGGTAGGGTGGGGAAGAACAGAAGTTTATTAGATTAGCAAAGGGGAATGAAGGTAAGGGAGGAGGGATGGAAATGTGAGAGAAACCAAAGTCTTTTGTGTAATGTGGTATGAAAAAAAACCCAATATTAAATTTAAAAAGAGCAGTTTTTGATTCAAAGGATGCTTATTTAGGTTTTGGCTTTAAATTAATGGGATGTCATCTATAATGAAATTTAAACAAACAATTTCTCTCCTGTGAAATGGGGAATAAGTTCCACCCTTTCTTAATATTCATGATATAAAAGAAATCAGGATACATAAACACACATACACACCACACACCAAATCAAATGCTCTAAACAATGGATGCCTATTAACTTATTTTATTTTATTCTTAGAATTTACTTATACTAAATTTTTCTCACACATTCACTGGTCTACATGCTCAATATTGGTCATATTCCACTATAATATATGATCCTTGAGGTAAAACTCCATTTTCTTCATAGCTATAACCCTACTATCTATAAAAGGACCTCTTATAGGCATTCAATAAGTACTGTTGATTGATGAAAAACATACAAAATAAAACGAGAATACTGGAACATATTAGCAGAGTGACATAGATTTTTAATTTCTGAGTTCTCAATAAAAATAAAAAGTTGCTATTTTTCACTATTATTTTTAGTGAAAAAAAAAACCCTCACAGACAAAGAACATTTATGATAAGAAAATCTGTCAAGGTATTCCCATGAATCTCAAAATATAAGTGAATGAAAGTAAATCAATAAAAACCACACAATCTACATGGTATCAGCATCTGTGCAGGGGAGTAGAGTGAAGGAAAGAGGGACTATTTAGACCTCAGAGCAGAAGAACCAAGAAGAACCTATAAGTGCTCGTGGGAAAGCATGACAGACCTAGGAAAGAATAGCAGCTGACCCTGGAAGGGATTATCCTATCCCAATATCACATTGAGGAAAGAGATCTAGGTAGGATTTTAAGGGACAGGTACACTCTAGCCTCCGTGTGCTTTGAGTGCAGCCCAACAGAATTTCCTTCCAGTACAAAGCTTCATACTGGGAGAAATTGCTAAAAGTAAAAACAAAATGGATGAGGATAGATCAATGGAGGGTTCATTCAATATGGAAGTGGCAGAAGGAGATAATGAACTTCAGTAAACAAACCATCATATCTTAAAAACATCACACATACATGCACATACACACACATACACACACAAAAACATGAAAAGAAAGAAAGTCCTATTAAGTTAGAGACACAACCTGGAAACTTACCTGCTTCTAAAAGTTCAACCCATAACAACAGCAAGAGAAAAATATCAAAATCAAATCTCTAATAAAAAAGCTTTCTTTTTAGAATGAGCAAAATAGAATGCTTCCAAATCATGAAAGCATGTCAAAAATATATGCTTTTAAAGAACAGTAAAACACTAACCTTCTATTTCTAACAAACTAAGAGACAGTAATAAAATTATACAGGGCATGAAAGAACAATATAAATAAGAACTAGAAAATTTACAAATTAGGTGGAAACAGTTCAAAAATAAGTGTATAAACAATTCACTTCAGAATTGAATACTAAACTAGAACAAAAATAAAACCAATAAACATGAATAATTTTCTAAGAGAAATAGAAGGTAAAATTAAGGAAAACATTTAAAAATGTCAAGGAAATAAAAAGCTACAAAGAGATTCAGTAGCTAGTGACAAACTGGTGAAACATAAAAATGACACAAAACATAAATGTTTGAAGATTTTGAAAAACAAAACCAGAGAAAAGGAACAAGTACCAAAAATTATAAATTGAGAATTCTCTTAACATTAAAATTAAAGAATATGGGAAGAATACATGGGAAGAATATACTGTATTCTTCTAAATGTCAATCCAGAACAACCAACATGAAGAAATATTAAAATTACAGAATTGTTTTTAAATTAAGTGAGTCTCTAATAAAATAACTTATTTCTAAGCAAAACAAAATTAGTTTATTATCAGACATTTTAAGTGCAAGAGTTTATTTATGTTTTAATGGAATAACACATTTTAGTCTCAAAACCACAAACCAAAAAAAAAGGTGTGGCTTTTTTTATATCCATAAAAACTGATAATGAACTAAAAAGAGTCCAAAGTGATAACAGACACGACTTCAGGGGGTCTTGATCTCATGAACTATCTATCCCTGATGAGTATGCTAGAGTATCAGTCTGAGTCAATCAAATAGTGAGGAAGACATCAATATAAGAACTAACAAAATGTGTGTTTGTGTGTGCGAGTGTGCACACTCGTAAAATTAAGCGAGAAGTAGTAGGGAGAAATATATTATTTAATGGCTCTGCTAAAACAAAGTGGATATAGTATAGCTATTTAAAAATGGAGAAGAAATGAGCAGCTCTGATCCACCACGTCCTTCTGCCATGATGCTCTGCCTCACCGCAAGTCCATAGCAATAGAGCTAAATGACCATGGACTGAAATTCTGAAACATGAGCCAAAAAACCTTTGCTCCCTTAAAAAAAATCAACCAAAAACAGAAGGTAGATGAAAGAAAAACATGAGAAAAAAGAGATACATGCGGCAAATACACGCAGCAAAAAAGATACAGTATCTCAATTAGCTTAATGGTATAACAGTAATATTGTAATTTACAAGATATATATATGATATTAAATTCAGTAAATGAATAATTATGGGATATTATGATTCCATTTGTAAACCAAAACACTAGATGTAGGGAAAAAATAAACTAATGGAGTATAGAAAGTTAGGTATAAAGCTTTATAATTATTTGAATTAGAAATGTCAGTATGCATATATAGACTATACCACCCAACATCAAGTAGTTACACTTTTTTCTCAGCAGCACATGGAACCTTCTCAAAAATAGACCATATATTATGTCACAGGGCAACTCTTAGACAATATAAAGGGGTAGAGAAAATACCATGCATCTTATCTGATCATAATGGAATAAAACTGAAAATCAATGATAAAAGAAGGAAGGAAAAATCAAGCATCACTTGGAGAATGAACAATAGGTTGCTGAATGATCAATGGGTTTTAGAAGACATCAAGGAGGAAATTAAAAACTTCCTAGAGTTAAATGAAAACACAGACACAACATATCGGAATCTATGGGACACATTGAAAGCAGTTCTAAGAGGAAAATTCATTGCTTGGAGTTCATTCCTCAAAAAAAGAAAAAACCAACAAATAAATGATCTCATACTTCATCTCAAAATCCTAGAAAAAGAAGAGCAAAACAACAGCAAAAGAAGTAGAAGGCAAGAAATAATTAAAATCAGAGCTGAAATAAATGAAATTGAAACAAAAGAAACAATTGAAAAAATTGACAAGACTAAAAGTTGGTTCTTTGAAAAAATAAATAAAATTGACAGACCCTTAGCCATGCTAACGAAGAGAAGAAGAGAGAGAATTCAAATTACTAACATACGGGATGAAAAAGGTAATATCACAACAGACACTTCAGAAATACAGAAGATAATCAGAAATTATTTTGAATCCTTATACTCCAATAAAATAGAAGATAGTGACAGCATAGATAAATTCCTTAAGTCTTATGATCTGCCCAGATTGAGTCAGGAGGATATAGACAACCTAAACAGACCAATAACAATAGAGGAAATAGAAGAAACCATCAAAAGATTACCAACTAAGAAAAGCCCAGGACCGGATGGGTATACAGCAGAGTTTTACAAAACCTTTAAAGAGGAACTAACACCAATACTTTTCAAGCTATTTCAGGAAATAGAAAAAGAGGGAGAACTTCCAAATTCATTCTACGAGGCCAACATCACCCTGATTCCGAAACCAGATAAAGATACTTCAAAGAAAGAAAACTACAGACCAATATCTCTAATGAACCTTGACGCAAAAATCCTCAATAAAATTCTGGCGAATCGGATTCAAATACATATCAAAAAAAATATACACCATGATCAAGTAGGATTCATCCCTGGGATGCAAGGCTGGTTCAATATACGGAAATCAATAAATGTTATTCACCACATCAATAGACTTAAAAATAAGAACCATATGATCATCTCGATAGATGCAGAAAAAGCATTCGACAAAGTACAGCATCCCTTTATGTTCAAAACTCTAGAAAAAGTAGGGATAACTGGAACATATCTCAACATTGTAAAAGCAATCTACGATAAGCCACAGGCCAGCATCATTCTGAATGGAGAAAAATTGAAGGCATTCCCTCTAAGATCTGGTACAAGACAGGGTTGCCCTCTCTCACCACTTCTGTTCAACATAGTCCTCGAAACACTGGCCAGAGCAATTAGAGAGTCAAAAGAAATTAAAGGCATAAAAATAGGAAAAGAAGAACTTAAATTATCACTATTTGCAGATGATATGATCCTATACCTAGCAGACCAAAAAGGGTCTACAAAGAAGCTATTAGAGCTAATAAATGAATTCAGCAAAGTGGCAGGATATAAGATCAACATGCATAAATCAAAGGCATTCCTGTATATCAGCGACAAATCCTCTGAAACGGAAATGAGGACAACTACTCCATTCACAATATCCCCCCCAAAAATAAAATACTTGGGAATCAACCTAACAAGAGAGGTGAAAGATTTATATAATGAAAATTACAGAACCCTAAAGAAAGATATAGAAGAAGACCTTAGAAGATGGAAAAATATACCCTGCTCATGGATAGGCAGAACTAACATCATCAAAATGGCGATATTACCAAAAGTTCTCTATAAGTTCAATGCAATGCCAATCAAAATCCCAACGGCATTTCTTGTAGAAATAGATAAAAGAATCATGAAATTCATATGGAATAATAAAAGACCCAGAATAGCAAAAACAATGCTAAGCAGGAAGTGTGAATCAGGCGGTATGGCGATACCAGACTTCAAACTATACTACAGAGCAATAGTAACAAAAACAGCATGGTACTGGTACCAAAACAGGTGGATGGACCAATGGTACAGAATAGAGGACACAGTAACCAATCCACAAAACTACAACTATCTTATATTTGATAAAGGGGCTAAAAGCATGCAATGGAGGAAGGATAGCATGTTCAACAAATGGTGCTGGGAAAACTGGAAATCCATTTGCATCAAAATGAATCTGAATCCCTATCTCTCGCCATGCACAAAAGTTAACTCAAAATGGATCAAGGAGCTTGATATTAACTCAGAGACACGGCATCTGATAGAAGAAAAAGTTGGTTATGATCTACATACTGTGGGATCGGGCCCCAAATTCCTCAATAGGACATCCATAGCGCAAGAGTTAACAACTAGAATCAACAAATGGAACTTACTCAAACTAAAAAGTTTTTTCTCAGCAAAAGAAACAATAAGAAAGATAAACAGGGAGCCTACATCCTGGGAACAAATCTTTAATCCACACACTTCAGATAGAGCCCTAATAACCAGAATATACAAAGAACTCAAAAAACTAGACAATAAGATAACAAATAACCCAATCAATAAATGGGCCAAGGACCTGAACAGACACTTCTCAGAGGAGGACATACAATCAATCAATAAGTACATGAAAAAATGCTCACTATCTCTAGCAGTCAGAGAAATGCAAATCAAAACTACCCTAAGATACCATCTCACTCCAGTAAGATTGGCAGCCATTCGGAAGTCAAACAACAATAAGTGCTGGAGAGGATGCGGGGAAAAGGGCACTCTTGTTCATTGCTGGTGGGACTGCAAACTAGTGCAGCCAATTTGGAAAGCAGTATGGAGATTCCTGGGAAAGCTGGGAATGGAACCACCATTTGACCCAGCTATTGCCCTTCTCGGACTATTCCCTGAAGACCTTAAAAGAGCTTATTACAGGGATACTGCCACATCGATGTTCATAGCGGCACAATTCACAATTGCTAGACTGTGGAACCAACCCAGATGCCCTTCAATAGATGAATGGATAAAAAAAAATGTGGCATTTATACACCATGGAATATTACGCAGCACTAAAAAATGACAAAATCATGGATTTTGCAGGGAAATGGATGGCACTAGAGCAGATTATGCTTAGTGAAGCTAGCCAATCCCTAAAAAACAAATACCAAATGTCTTCTTTGATATAATGAGAATAACCAGGATCAGAGCAGGGAGGAAGAGCAGGAAGGAAAGATCAACATTAAACAGATACAATAGGTGGGAGGGAAAGGGAGAGAAAAGAGAAATTGCACGGTAATGGAGGGAGACGCTCATTGTTATACTAAAGCACTCATAAGAGGTTGCGAGGGGAATGGGTAAATAAACAAGGAGAGAAGTGAAATACAGTAGATGGGGTAGAGAGACAAGATGGGAGGGGAGGGGGGGATAGTAGAGGATAGGAAAGGGAGCAGAATACAACAGATACTAATAGGGCATTATGTAAAAATGTGGATATGTAACAGATGTGATTCTGCAATCTGTATCTGGGGTAAAAATTGGGAGTTCATAACCAACTTGAATCTAATGTATGAAACATGATATGTCAATAGCTTTGTAATGTTTTGAACAACTAATAAAAAAAATATAAATCATACAAAAAAAATAATAATAATAAAAAAAGAAATGTCAGTATGAACTTATTATATATATATATACACACACACATATATAGAAATTTATATATGTATTAATTTCTTAATTAGAACAACTAATGAGCCTTAAACCCATTACAAACTTAATTCAACATTCCTAGCATTCAGAAATCCTAGCAAACCTGAAATACCATTCCAATGAAAAGAAATATATTTTTGGGAAGAGCAAATGGCTTATTCTAGGATGTATAAAGATGAAAGTGGAGCATCACACCATAGTAGGTAATAATAATAAAGCTATGAATGGCAGCTATATTCATGACACAAGGACATGGGGGCAAATTTGAAGGGGCTTCCACTGGGAAAAAATTAGACAATTTGATCTTCAAAAGGATGATAATTGCAATTAATCAAAACTCATTAAATGTGCATAAAAATCTTTCCTGAACACCTATTTGGTCACCTGTGGAGAATGATAGAAAACCAGTATTTTAATTGAAAAATCGATGAAAGGAAAAGATGAAGCCATTTCTCTGCCTTTCCTAAAAGAACTATAGCACAGAGTTCCAAGTTGTAAATGAGGAAAATCGCTTGTTCTAAAATTATGCCAATTAATCAATGAAAAAAATGATAGAATAAAACAATTTTGCAACCTCCAGCAAATTAATGGATCTAGGCATCGAGCACCAACAGCTGCTAACATCACAAAAAGAGAGACAATCAGATAGCACATGCCTCTTGTTCAAAGTACTCAACAACATTCATAGTCTTGCCAAATGAATCAACCCGAAATATGATCAAGTTTCTGGATCCATCTGCCAATTTTCAGGGAACAGAAAGAACAGAAGAGAGTGATAAATGGGATCACAAAAACACACTCAGCAAAACCTACACTTGAGAAACTCTACAAGTTAAATGTCCCTGGTTCTTTCATCAGTAAATTCTGGGGAATGGAAATGCAATCTACAGACTAAAATATGCATTAAAATTACATTGAAGTTTTAAATATTGGACAACACTAAACTATGGTTATTAGAGAAATGTATACTGGTGGTAAAACTACACAGAAAAAGAAAGAGAAATATTGGTTACTTTTGGTAGAACAGAAAGGGTCAAGTTGGAGTCCAGGAATGAGTGGACAATGTCTATTTCTCTAACTGGATGTGTTTATAAGGGTGTTTACCTTATAACTCATTAAGTGGTGCATCTTTTTAAAAAATTGTATATGTTTCATTTACTAATAAAATTTATTTTTAAAAAATGAATTCCAGCTTAAAATGCACCTGGCTAGCAGACCTATCTTCTTAAATATAACTCTAAAATATTAATAAAGACAGAAAAGAATGAAATGCACTCTAAAAATTAATTTGATAGACCATCTAATGCCAGAAGTTAAAGTGAATTTCTACCTGCTGAAAGGCATAAGCAGTTCAATTGAGATAAGCTATAAAAGTAGAATAAGCACAAGATTCCCTCATGGGTAAAAGTGAGAATTATGAGAGTTTATATGTAGAAAGTACTTAGTTTGATTCCTGACCCAGAGCAAGAACGATAGGTAAGAATAAGCTATTGTTGGAGGAGAGGTACTAGGGAATGAAAGTGATCAAATTATATTGTTATATTGTATGCCTGTATAAATATGTAATGAATCCCACCATTGTGTATAATTAGCTGTTGTTTTTATTATAAACCTATCTGGGTTGTCTCATAAAAGAGAGACCTCTGAGACACTGTGCACATCTCCCACTATCCTTCCTCCACATTCAGATTTACACCAACAAAAATATAGAGCAGCTATCCCATACCATGTGCCTTCTTGCACTGACAAAACACATATTGTTGTCATCTTTCTGCATCCATTCTGAACATCCATTCTTGGTTATCAGACAGGTAAGGAAAATAGCTCATACATTGTATTCTTGTGGATTTAGTTTTCCATGTCACTAATAAAAAAAGATGCTACAGGGGCAAAAATGGGAAAAGTTCCACTATCTCAGCATCCTGGGAATCGTAATTTTTCATGCTAGACACTTTCTCCTAATTTTGGAAAGCCAGGCAGCAAGGGTAGAAAAAGATGCCCCCCTGGAGGAACAGAGCTTTATGAGTTGAAGAATTTCCAAAAAAAAATGAAAATTGGCCCAGGAGCTGCTTCCCATCAAGCCATATCTAATAATAGTTCTAAGAAAGAGATTAGAGTACTAGCCAATTGAACATCAACAGGAGTAATTTCTTTTCAAATGTATTTACAGAGTTGTTGCAAGTTAACTCACTGGAGGTTGAAAGAAAATGACTCTGAATTTCTTCTTCAAGAAAACAACAGATACTCAATATCTAAGATAAGTTTGAAAATTACAAAAAATGAGAAGCTGTTGCAGCCTCTAATATGAAAAACAAAAAGATAATAATTTTTAACTTTCTGTTACAAAAGTCACAGTTTAACAAAACGAGAACAGAAGCAACCAAAGAACACATGCAAATTGATATGTGATAAAAGAAAAAGTCAAGTCAGTGAGGATAGTGACATTATTCAATAAATAGAATTGGAAGATCCAATGACAATTTGGGGAAAATAATAAAACCATAAAATGCCTAGAATAAATAAATACATATATGCAATCTTAGGATAAATTAAGCCTTTTTTTTTTTTTTTTACTTTTTTTTTTTATTGTTGGTCGTTCAAAACATTACACAGTTCTTAATACATCATCTTTCACAGTTTGATTCAAGTGGGTTATGAACTCCCAACTTTACCCCGTATACAGATTGCTGTTTCACATCAGTTACCCTTCCATTGATTGACATATTGCCTTTCTAGTGTCTGATGTATTCTGCTGTCTGTCCTATTCTCTACTATCCCCCCTCCCCTCCCCTCCCCTCCCCTCCCCTTTTCTCATCCCTGTTTAATGTAAATTTTCTTCTCAAGCTCTTCGTCCTTACCCTGTCCTTGTTTACTCCCCTTATATCAAAGGGGTCATTTGGTATTTGTTTTTTAACGATTGACTAGCTTCACTTAGCATAATCTGCTCTAATGCCATCCATTTCCCTCCAAATTCTATGATTTTGTCGTTCCTTAATGCAGAGTAATACTCCATTGTGTATAAATGCCACATTTTTTTTATCCATTCATCTATTGAAGGGCATCTAGGCTGATTCCATAATCTTGCTATAGTGAATTGTGCTGCTATGAATATCGTTGTAGCAGTGTCTCTGTAACATGCTCTTATTAGGTCTTTAGGGAATAGACCGAGAAGGGGAATAGCTGGGTCAAATGGTGGTTCCATTCCCAGCTTTCCAAGAAATCTCCATACTGCTTTCCAAATTGGCTGCACCAATTTGCAGTCCCACCAGCAATGAACAAGAGTGCCCTTTTCCCCCGCATCCTCTCCAGCACTTATTGTTGTTTGACTTCCGAATGGCTGCCAATCTTACTGGAGTGAGGTGGTATCTTAGGGTAGTTTTGATTTGCATTTCTCTAACTGCTAGCGATGGTGAGCATTTTTTCATGTACTTATTGATTGATTGTATGTCCTCTTCTGAGAACTGTCTGTTCAGGTCCTTGGCCCATTTATTGATTGGGTTATTTGTTATCTTATTGTCTAATTTTTTGAGTTCTTTGTATATTCTGGTTATTAGGGCTCTATCTGAGGTGTGTGGTTTAAAGATTTGTTCCCAGGATGTAGGCTCCCTGTTTATCTCTCTTACTGTTTCTTTTGCTGAGAAAAAACTTTTTAGTTTGAGTAAGTCCCATTTGTTGATTCTAGTTGTTAACTCTTGCGCTATGGGTGTCCTATTGAGGAATTTGGGGCCTGATCCCACAGTATGTAGATCATAACCAACTTTTTCTTCTATCAGATGCCGTGTCTCTGATTTAATATCAAGCTCCTTAATCCATTTTGAGTTAACTTTTGTGCATGGTGAGAGATAGGGGTTCAGATTCATTTTGATGCAAATGGATTTCCAGTTTTCCCAGCACCATTTGTTGAAGATGCTATCCTTCCTTCATTGCATGCTTTTAGCCCCTTTATCAAATATGAGATAGTTGTAGTTTTGTGGATTGGTTTCTGTGTCCTCTATTCTGTACCATTGGTCCACCCGCCTGTTTTGGTACCAGTACCATGCTGTTTTTGTTACTATTGCCCTGTAGTATAGTTTGAAGTCTGGTATCGCTATACCGCCTGATTCACTCTTCCTGCTTAGCATTGTTTTTGCTATTCTGGGTCTTTTATTATTCCATATGAATTTCATGATTCTTTTATCTATTTCTACAAGAAATTCCATTGGGATTTTGATTGGCATTGCATTGAACTTATAGAGAACTTTTGGTAATATCGCCATTTTGATGATGTTAGTTCTACCTATCCATGAGCAGGGTATATTTTTCCATCTTCTAAGGTCTTCTTCTATATCTTTCTTTAGGGTTCTATAATTTTCATTATATAAATCTTTCACCTCTTTTGTTAGGTTGATTCCCAAGTATTTTATTTTTTGGGGGGATATTGTGAATGGAGTAGTTGTCCTCATTTCCGTTTCAGAGGATTTGTCACTGATATACAGGAATGCCTTTGATTTATGCGTGTTGATCTTATATCCTGCCACTTTGCTGAATTCATTTATTAGCTCTAATAGCTTCTTTGTAGACCCTTTTGGGTCTGCTAGGTATAGGATCATATCATCTGCAAATAGTGATAATTTAAGTTCTTCTTTTCCTATTTTTATGCCTTTAATTTCTTTCGTCTGTCTAATTGCTCTGGCCAGTGTTTCGAGGACTATGTTGAACAGAAGTGGTGAGAGAGGGCATCCCTGTCTTGTACCAGATCTTAGAGGGAATGCCTTCAATTTTTCTCCATTCAGAATGATGCTGGCCTGTGGCTTATCGTAGATTGCTTTTACAATGTTGAGGTATGTTCCAGTTATCCCTAATTTTTCTAGAGTTTTGAACATAAAGGGATGCTCTACTTTGTCGAATGCTTTTTCTGCATCTATCGAGACAATCATATGGTTCTTATTTTTAAGTCTATTGATGTGGTGAATAACATTTATTGATTTCCGTATATTGAACCAGCCTTGCATCCCAGGGATGAATCCTACTTGATCATGATGTATAATTTTTTTGATATGTATTTGAATCCAATTCGCCAGAATTTTATTGAGGATTTTTGCGTCAAGGTTCATTAGAGATATTGGTCTGTAGTTTTCTTTCTTTGAAGTGTCTTTGTCTGGTTTCGGGATCAGGGTGATGTTGGCCTCGTAGAATGAATTTGGAAGTTCTCCCTCTTTTTCTATTTCCTGAAATAGCTTGAAAAGTATTGGTGTTAGTTCCTCTTTAAAGGTTTTGTAAAACTCTGCTGTATACCCATCCGGTCCTGGGCTTTTCTTAGTTGGTAATTTTTTGATGGTTTCTTCTATTTCCTCTATTGTTATTGGTCTGTTTAGGTTGTCTATATCCTCCTGACTCAATCTGGGCAGATCATAAGACTTAAGGAATTTATCTATGCTGTCACTATCTTCTATTTTATTGGAGTATAAGGATTCAAAATAATTTCTGATTATCTTCTGTATTTCTGAAGTGTCTGTTGTGATATTACCTTTTTCATCCCGTATGTTAGTAATTTGAGTTCTCTCTCTTCTTCTCTTCGTTAGCATGGCTAAGGGTCTGTCAATTTTATTTATTTTTTCAAAGAACCAACTTTTAGTCCTGTCAATTTTTTCAATTGTTTCTTTTTTTTCAATTTCATTTATTTCAGCTCTGATTTTAATTATTTCTTGCCTTCTACTTCTTTTGCTGTTGTTTTGCTCTTCTTTTTCTAGGATTTTGAGATGAAGTATGAGATCATTTATTTGTTGGTTTTTTCTTTTTTTGAGGAATGAACTCCAAGCAATGAATTTTCCTCTTAGAACTGCTTTCAATGTGTCCCATAGATTCCGATATGTTGTGTCTGTGTTTTCATTTAACTCTAGGAAGTTTTTAATTTCCTCCTTGATGTCTTCTAAAACCCATTGATCATTCAGCAACCTATTGTTCATTCTCCAAGTGATGCTTGATTTTTCCTTCATTCTTTTATCGTTGATTTTCAGTTTTATTCCATTATGATCAGATAAGATGCATGGTATTATCTCTACCCCTTTATATTGTCTAAGAGTTGCCCTGTGACATAATATATGGTCTATTTTTGAGAAGGTTCCATGTGCTGCTGAGAAAAAAGTGTAACTACTTGATTTGGGGTGGTATAGTCTATAAAATTAAGCCTTTTAAACATCATACCAAAAGAGGTAGATGCGTATATCACCCTGAAAACAATACAGTGCTCTGTTTATCAAAAATACCATGAAGACATTTATAAGAAATGGCAAACAATATTAAAAATACATATTTTTAAAGTGCAAACCTATATAAAAAATTCTTGCAAAGAACTCAAAGAAAGATAGTTAAATTTCTCCCCAAATTAAGCAAAGAATATAAACTAAAACTGCATAAGAGCAATTGTCAATATCCAACAAAAATTTTAAAAATTATCACTCTTACTACTAATGTAATAAACAACTTTTTTGTTACTATTTTTCATTCACGAAACTGGGAATACATTTGAAAAATCATATCTAGTATTGTCAAAGTTGAGGATAAATGAGAATTCTAAACCACTGTTTTGAAAACCAGAATCATTTTTGAGAGGGACTTAAGGTTGTGTATCAAAAATCTTAAAGATATATTCTTCTTAACCCAGAAATTTTACCTCTGGACTGTATCCTGAAGAGATTTTTAATGATCTGAACAAATGTATACAACTTCATTTGAGACAGTACTGATCAAACAAAAATTTATATACTGGAGTTAACAGCAGATATATAATCTTGGTGTATAATATCAATTAATGTTTTATAAACCATTGTACATATATGTATTGATATAATGGAAATAATTAAGATATTAAAAATAATGATATAGAACAATACTAATAGACAAGGAATGCGGAATATAATGCAGGATATACTGCTAACACCATTCATTCAATATTTTTAAAATGGATATTTATGAAGTATCATCTTTGCACCAGGTTCTATCTTAGGGACAGGGCAGAGAACAAGTCAAATGACAACTCCTACTGTGAAATTCATTGTCTAGTAGGAGAAGTTGATAATGATTAAGATAAATAAGTAAGATACATATTATATTAGTCATGATTGCTATAGAGAAAAGTAAAAATGAAAGAGGAATATGAGCCAAGTGTGGTGGTGCATTCCTATAATCCCAGTGGCTTGGGAGGCTGAGGCAGGATGGATTCGAGTTCAAAGCCAGCCTCAGCAAAAGTGAGGTGCTAAGCAACTCAGTGAAACCCTTTCTCTAAATAAACTGCAAAAGAGGGCTGGGGATGTGACTCAGTAGATGAATGCCTTTGAGTTCAATATGTGGTACCCCCTAAAAAAGGTAGGGCGATATGAATTTTGTGAGAAGAAGTCTGTGAAAGTTTAAGGAGTTCAAGAGGCTTCACTGCGAAAGGAACTTTTCAATAAAGACCTGACAGATCATATACAAACTCAAAAATTAAAAGTTATACTCTCCCTCGATATCTATCTGTCTGTCTGTCTCTCTCTCTCTCCCTCTCCACACACACACAACACACACACACACACACACACACACATATATGTAATGTCAAAATACATTCTACTGTCATATATAACTAAAAATAACAAATAAAAATTTAAAAACTGATAGAGATGAAAAACCAAGGGAACAGCATTCTAAGTAGAGGGAATAGCAAGTAGAGAGTTCTGGAACATAGTGATATTCAATGTTTGCAGATTATCAGGAAGACAGATGAAGCTGGACCAGAGTGAAAGAGAATGAGGACATAGAGATGATAGGGGAATGATGCATATCAAGCAGGACCTTATAGATCATAGCAAGGACATCAGCTCTTATTTTATGAATGAGATGCAAAGTCAAATACAAGAAACAACAACCAGATCTGTAGACTATCTCATACAAATGTTTTGGCATTTATATGCATGCATTTTATTTATTTATATGTACATGAGAGAGTGGAGGAGAGCACAAACTGAAAACAAAAACTGAACAAGGTATTTCTAAATATTAAAAGGTGATGCATATATATTCTGCAAAATTACTTTCTTCTTTTTTGGACTGCTAAACGTTCCATACTCTGTGTGTTCCTTTTTTTATTTTAAAACATGCCAAGTTTTGAAAAATCCCTCTTCCTACCATCTTGTAAAGTCAACAGGTAAGAAGTGAGAGATCATGACTTTTTAGATAAGGTTCTGTGTGAAGAAGCCTGGCAATGCCTGAGGCAGATCTACGGGGGTCTCCCCCACCTCCCTGCCCTGGCAACCCACCTTAATGGTCTGGGTCCCCTTGTCCAGCAGTTTTCTGTGTGACTCCATTTATGTGCCCTGCAGACTTCCCAACAAGCCATAACTTGGAAACACCTGGAACCTAAAGTCATGAAGAAAAACCTCCAAGGCATCAAGATGGATGTTTTCTGTCCAAGATTACAAATACTTGTGGTTTTCTGTTTTTACCACCCCAAAAGCCTCTTTCAGTTTTCTGTTGTGTATAGAGCTGTCAATCAGAATTATGACATTTCCTAATCCAATTTCCACTGCTATCTTTATCTCTACAGCATGGAGGTGGGAGATAGAAAAACCAGACCTACAGAAAAGATATAACATTGATGGAGAGTTTCAAAGCCAAAACTTTTAAATCTCAAATAGATTCACTGTGCCTACTCCAAAAAGGAAGACTAGATCTCAAGATGAACAGAGGCACCTGAGAACTTGCTGGAAATGCAAATACCCAGAGCCCTGTGCCAAACATGCTTCGTCAGGAACTGAGTTGGGGACCAAGTTCTGTGGGCCATTCTGCCCTATGCTCAACACTGCCATGAAACCACTGGCAAGGCCATTTCCTTTTTCTCGCTTTATTTAAGGGAGAGGTGGTTTGATTAGGTCATTACCAGCATCCAGTGCACCCTCAGAAGACCACATGCAACTCTCTTTTTGCTTCTTGTTCCGTCAGCAGCAACCTGTCATCATGAAATTGCTTCAGGGGTAAGCTAATCTCTCTGGATATTAAACACTGTCCTCCTATGAAAAGTTATTTCAACAAGGAGAATAGCTGAGACATGTTGTAACACTTTTATACTCCTGTAATTTTTATCTTTGATTGCTCAGTAATACCATCTTTTCCCAGTAGGGTGGACCCATCATTTTGTTATTAAACTTGGCACACACTGAAGGCTCTTAAGTCCCAATTTGAAGGGCCCAGATAAAGTGTATTCTGAAGATCCCCATTTACCATTTAATTTGCATTTGGTCTCTGGTACAGATGGTACAAAAGGTTAAAACAAATCACCTATTGATTAGTTTTTCCACATCAGTTCAACTAAGAAATATCTTCTAATATTAAATATGTAAAATAAGACATTTGGCAAAATATATATTTCTTGAAAAAAAATTCCATAGAGTTTAAACTTCAGAGAATCTCTCATCAGGAATCAGCTTTACCAAAGTAAGGTAACTGTGGACCTGGATGGTATGTTTCTTTTTATTATTTCCTTAAATAAACTGTTTGCTTTAGAAAAAACTGTAAATTTGTAGGAAAGTTTCAAAGCTAGTATAAAAAACTCCCATATACCCTTCACTCAGCTTCCTCTAATGTTACCATCTTACATGACTATGATTCATTCAATAAAACTGAGAAACGAACATGGGTACATGACTATTACAGCACCAGACTTTATTCAGATTTCACTACTTTTCATTTTATTTCACTAATGTTCTTTTTCTATTCCAGGACCGATACCAGATACTACACTGCATTTAACATTTTGTTTTGTAGTTCTTTTTTGGTTCTTCCTGCCAACTTCTGGATTAAAACTTCCTATAGAATACCACTTATAAATAACTGTTAATTAACTAACACAGCATCCCACATTTCATAGCTGGCAGCCATTCTGCTCCAAACACAGAACAATCCATTGTGCAGAGGCTGGTCTAAGTCAGCAGTGTGGCTACTGCTGGTTAGGATGGCCTGCTCCAGACTTTGACACCCTCCTAGGTAAGCGAAGAAGAAATCAAAATATTTTGGCCCCAAATGAAATCAAAAACTTAACCAAGTCTTACTGATCCCTAGTCCTGAAGATTATTATGTAAGCTGGTTTGTTCTGGGGGAAATTCTTTGTAACAACACTCTCAAAATGGCTGGAATAACAAATTTTTATAAAAATGCAGTTATTTATTTTTATAGACCACATTTCCCTTATCCATTTGTCCACTGATGGATATTTATGTTGATTCCATATCCACTGGCTATTGTTAATACTGTTGCAATAAACATGGGAGTGCAGGTGTCAGAAGAGAGAAATGCACACACCATAAAGAAATGATAAGGGCTTAAGGTGATTGATATGCTAATTACCCTGGGGTAATTAATACCAAATGTATATATGAATCAAAACAACACATTGTATGTGAAAATAAATTTTTAAAAATTTTAAGTAAAAAATTCCAGTTTACTGCTACTACTAATAATAATAGAGAGGTCTGGACAATGGTGGAAGAAAGACAGAATCATGACCCATTCTCTTGACAATAACCATAGTGAAAATCACCTGCTCATTCAGATTTCCACTGAATTTCCTCACCTATGTTTACACCAATGAGGGAGGCGGGACACAGAAAAAATAAACAAAAACCTTTAGAAAGAATGTGAAATTTTTGAACAGCTCATCTACACCATCATTTCCAGGCCTGCTGTATACATGAGTTATCTGGGAAGACAAGAATATGACTTTCTGGGTGAAAGCAATTACATCTCACACACTTGTGTATTCATGTTCCCATAGCTGATGATATTCTTTCTGTAAATCTCTGAAGTACACTTCCCATGTATCAACTGTGTCATGAACCTGGAATACCAGGAATCCTTCAATGTGGGAGAAACAAATAATAGCGTCTGATTGTTGGAGGCATTTTAACATTATTGATCACTGGGATGAGAAAAGGGTCAGACCCATGAGTACACCCGGCAGCTTCCCTTAAATACACTATGTGAAATTAATGTTTTTCCTTTTTGAAATTTTTCAACTAAGAAGTTGTTGTGAGAGTTAAGATTTTAATGAAAACACAGTGGAGAAAAAACATAGGAAATATGTAGCTATACAACAGCAGCCAAAAGCAAGTCACACAGAGAAGGTCCTCAAAGACTTGATATGCCTGCTCTCGACCGAGGCAGAAGACATGATCACCTAAACTCCTCCAGAAGCCCGTCAGGAGCATCTGTCCTTTCGCAAGGCTAGTCTGTACAGACATTAAGACCTGCAGGTGGTTCTGGTGTACCCTCCACGATAGGAACAGTATAGTCTTCTGCTTCCCACAAATCCAGGTCAGCAAGGGACTTGCATCTCCCTCATTCCAAAGCAATAATGAATGCTGAAATCTGAACATACTTAGCCACTGCTTGGGCATGTTATTTGGCCTCAGTAATTTGTTTGGAAACATCAGCCTATTTGGATTTTTTAATGATCTCTCCCCCTACCAGAAAAAGCAATCTCATTCAGTGATTGTTGTCACCATTGATCATATTAACCAGCACTCTTATTGATATGAATGGAATGGGGATTATAAGGCCATTCAGGGTACATGTCTCCAGCTTTTCTTAATAAAATCTATGTTTAATTATCTAGAAAGCTTTTCTTATGGCTTTGGGTAAATGGAAATATGAGTCTGAGGTCAGAAGGACGTGAGTTATCCTCCTCCTCCCTGCTGACATTGTCCACTTGAGTTACAGGACAAGGAAGACAGGGAAGGCGATCCAGCTCACGAGCCAGATAAAATTTCAGAATCACTGAGCAGACTCTGAAATGTCCCCATCTGCCGATAGCACAATCTGAGTAAGGGTAAAGGGGACTGGAAAGACAGAATTAGAGGCAGAGTAGCAAATCTCTTGAGAAAGCTATTTTTAAGCCCTAAGGTGACACTGAGGGCAGAGGTTTGCTTCTTTGTCTTATAGCCAAATCATGTGATTGTATATTAGCTCTATTATCTAGAAGTATCTTCAAGGGCAGGGAATTTGTATTTATAACCAGATAAGTACATAATCGGGACACAAATATCTCAAAGCCACTTCCCCCTCCTGTTGCTTTGTCATGCTTGGAAAGATTTTTTTGTAGACTCTGCATCTCTTAATAAGGAGCCCTAAATGTCTCCTTGATTACATTGGCATCAAATATGATAAATTGACATTGAATTTATTCTTAAGAAATTTAATAACCTTTCTCTTTTTCTATGATGCACAAAATAAAGCTCTGATGTAATTCCAAGGGGAAAAGTCAAACTTATAATACCAAAAAGAAACCCTCCTTGCACATAAGCTGGAGGAGAACACCAAGGGAACAGGTAGAAGGCTAAAAACACCTACAGAAAGATGTGCTCTAAGTGCAGAAGAAGTTTGGCAAGTGGAATCAGATGCTGAGGGAGATTATGCATTGCTTCCTATGAACATCCACACATCTCCACAAACACACCAAAACATATGCACATACATTTGTTCTCACAACATAAAACTCTCAAAGGAAAAATAGCCTACATATGAGAAAAGATTTTTGCAGAGAGTCTGAAGCCCACACACACTGGGACAATGCCATTTCTTCTTCAACTAATTGCCCCAGGAAGTGCATCTTCATACCTGGAGAGGATGGAGCTATAGAAATATCTTTTCTTAAAGCAATAACAGAGATGTAACCTATTTAAATAGTGAGAAACTGAATCATAGAGCTTTCTGGATACCAATGACCCAGAAACTTCCTCAGTCAGGGCAGAGAAAGAGGAAGAGTTAACATCTGTATTGGGGGCCCAAAATACACCATAGACCACCTCATTGAAATAATGTTACAAAGATTGGGTAAGTCGGCTGAAAAGGTTATGGTAATTCTCTACCTCAAGGACATTACGGGCTAATGAGAATCAGTAGACCAAATGGAAATCCAATCAGATTTTATATTATCCCCATGGGGGAGTGGGTAGGAAGGTTGCATAATCCAAGTAATAGATGTATAAATGAATCACTGAAACAAAATACATTTGAACTTTGGTGACTAATGAGAAGGTCTGGGGGTAGATTTCTGTTCCTTGTGTTGGAGAAAGATGCTGCTAGTGATGAGGACTGTGCTCCCAGTGGTAGAAAAAGTCAATTGAAATCTGGAACATTCAGAGAATGTCACATCTAAAATGTACTCTAGTTTCACTCCTCCAAGTCCATGAGCAAAGCTTCCTTCTGAAGTCCCCCCCCCCACACACAAACCCAGTAAATATCGATCTTCTTGCATCCATTGAGACTTCCCCAGAGATTAAGGTAAGCTCTCCTTCTTAGTTTGTTTTCGTTTTTCCTATCCCCTGAGCTTGATCATCCCTTTGCTTTTTAATTTCCCTATACAGAAGCCATTCCCCAATGTGCTCATTGTTCTCAAATCTCTGCCCAGCAGAGCCACCTTGGGATGAGAGCGATGTGAAAACAAGTCAGGTTGGCCACTCTAGCACTTCACTGGGGAATATGATTCAAACAGAATGGAAAGGAAAGGATGACAAAATAATTCATGAAGCAGGATGTGGTGCCTTCAGTGGGCCCAGAGCTCATATGAAGCCCAGATGGAAAAGCATTCTCTACACTTTTAGTAAGATGTGGAGCTTCTTGGCTTGCATGGACATGATGTGTTCTGATAGCCTTCCTAAAAAAGTTTGATTTTGTTCCGACCTATTTTGTGGACAATGCTTGACAATGACATCTAGCTCTTCATTCGTCTCACAGTCAAGGATATTTATTGATCAGCTATATATGCCAGGCACAGGGAGACAAAGGTACGTTAAAGCTTCTGATCATCATGATCTTGGGCTTAAAGGAAGAGAATGGCAAACATTTGAATCAGTCCATTTGAATACACTGTGATATGTCCTATAATAGACAAGGGGAAGCTCAGAAGAGAGAATGACTGACCCTCAAAGACCTGGGAATCATCACAGAGAAAGAAATATTTAAATTGAGTCTTGAAGGATGGGTAGGCATGATCAAGAGTAGGTAAAATGTGGGGATGAAAAAGAAAATAGTGCAATCTGGAAAGGAAGAAGTATAGAGCAGGGTGCATGAGAGAGGACTGAAATAGACATGTAGGCAGGAACCAGACTTAAAAGACACCGAAGACCTCAGATGACTCTTGAAGTACCCAATGCTACAATTTTTTGCTATTATTAACCAAAGAAGCAGAAGTCAGGATTATGCTTCTTGTTTAATCTGTCTATGTTTTCCACTAATCATTCTGGAATAATGAGTCCTTTTTTCATCATTAAATGACTTGCAAGCAAACCACTTTGCTATAGAATGCCTATCGAGTTAGGAACCAAACCACAGGGGGCACAATCAGTAGCAAAGTCATTTAAGAATTACCAGGCATTATAGCTGTGCTTCCTGAGACACCTATAAGTGTGTTTATTCCTGCTAAGTCACCTGGCATCGACTTCAAAGATAGGTTTTTCAATTAATTGTAAAGTGACAATCAGGCCGTAGGAAGCAGTGATATGGAAGAGCAGAAGGGATTCAGGTCTCTGTAGATGCTGTGCTCACTCCTTCCCCCAAAAGGAAGAGAGGACATAATTAGAAATGAAATTAATGTGATGGCTTTCTTGAGGTGCCTTCTTAAATGAGAGTTTCTTTTGTTCTATTTCAGTTTTCTGTGTTTATATTAATTAGAATCCTCTTAGGTGCTGGACAGGAGTGTGTTAGGGTAGCATATATTAACACAATATGATGCACACTTCTACCCTAAATGGGCTTTAAAGAGCAGTAGCTGGAAAGGAAAATGCTTAGTCAAAGATGCACACACTTGGCTGATCCTGAGCAGCTGTCACAGAGAAATCAAGTGATCCACTGGGATATTCTCACACAGGGACTTATGTACACTAAAGAACTACTTTAAAACCATGACTTCATTGCAACCTACTTTCAGAGCAAATGTTGCATTTAAGAGCAAATAAGATATAAAAGAGTAAAATTGATAAACACTGTGCTAAATAAGTATTGAACATACTTGTATAATTTTCTGTCACTTATACCAATTCTCATTCTGTTGTTCCTATCTTCACTTTTCCCTCAACAGATCCTCATCATTTGTACTTTCCTGGATCACTTTTATCTGATTTCCCTCACTCCATGTTGCTTTTGATGGAATTCATTATTATCCACGTAGTATGCTGGCTAAATGCAACAGAACAGCACTTTCAGAAATAAAGTCTTTCCTATTTCCCTAACTAGAATACCATTCTTGAACAGACTGTCCAGATGTACCTGCCTCTATGCAAATTCTGAAGGCTAATCATGTTGCCTTTTATTTGGGCCAGATTAAACCTGGTCCAGATATATTTTTCTCATTCATTCAATGGCATCATTTGTAGACAAATGGTTTCCAAAAACACATAGCCAGACATCATTTCCTCAGTAACTGATTAAGTAAAATGCCAATTATATAAATCTCTTGTTTCTCAATTTTCTCTCCTGGCTTTCAGCCTTTCTACTATCTTATTGCAAAATGGTTTTTTTTCAGAGGGCAAATAATGTAAGTGGAAGAGAAAGGGACCCAGGCAAGTGGCCTCGTAGCTGCTTGGTGTCCATTATTAGAGTCGTCTAGAATATATTCTAGATGAGAGGTCAGCAAACTACAGCCCACAACCCAAACCCAGCCCACTGCCTGCTCTTTGTAACCAAAGTCTTACTGGACAACAGTGATGCTCATTCACTTATACAGTGTCTGTGCCTACTTACAGTGGCAACAGGAATCACATGAGTGGTAAAGTCTAAAATAATTTTAAGTGCCTTAAAGGAAAAGGGGTGTCAACCCTAGCCCCCAGGGCTTGGGCTTGTGGACTTGGCTTCTTAGAGCATACTATGACTAAAGAGAAATCCTTCCTTCTCCAGTTTATGAACTAGCCACAATGGAGAAAAGTATTTATTTAAAGCCACCACAGGTCAGAGAAGTAGAGGAAGACATTTTGGAAGGAAACTCACAACTGCAAGTAAAAACACCATATCAGTCTGTAATTTCAGTAGCTCAAGAGGCTGAGGCAGAAAGACCTCAAGTTCAAAGCCAGCCTCAGCAAAAGCAAGGCACTAAGCAAGTTAGTGAGACCTTATCTGTAAATAAAATACAAAATAGGGCTTGGGATGTGGCTCAGTGGTCTAGTGCCCTTGAGTCCAATCCCCAGTACCTGCCCCCAAAAAAATAACAACAACAAAGAAAAAATCCACCATATCAACTGGCTTTAGGAATTTATTTTCTAATATAGTAAGTGGAAAGGTAATTTAGATACAGGGTTATTTTTGTTAGTGGTTCGGGAGGGAGTTTAACAACTACCCTGGCTCTTTATGTCTCTCTGGCCTGCCAGCCTTGGCCTGTTAGATTTGTGCTTCAGGCTACCTTTCCTTATGGCCCTGTGATGGCATTTCTAGTCATCTTATGCACATATGACTTGTGCAGTAGTAGAACAATCATCTCCTCTTCGTCTGTTTTTAAGATTCAGAAAACCATTCTCCAAGCCCACCTTTGGCAGGGTACCGTATCTCACCAGAATGGTGTAGACCTGGGGCAGATGTCTTTCTCCCCTGACACTTACACCTTAGCTGAAAAGGGTGGACACTTGAACAAAACTTGGACTATGATAGGAGAAAAAAGAAGAGAGGATGATTGTCACTTAGGCCATCAACAAGGTCTGCTGTAGATTGGCATGAATCCCATTTCACCACTAGAAGAACAATCCACAATCATGCAGCACAAGGTATCCAATGGATGAGCAAGTCGTACTATCTATGTAAAGTATAGTACAATAGACGTGTGTGCTCACACACACAATAAACACTTTTTTTCTAAAGTAAAATGCTTCTATGAATTATCACTATGAACTTAGGTACATCATTTTATCTCTCTCAACCTTAAAAGGTTAAGAAAAGATGAAAATCCTGTCAACATCTGAGATACAAAAATAATTATTAATTCAAAACCTAAATAAAGGAATACTGGGTATTTGAATAAATATTTTATTTATGCTTTTTTATTTATAAGCGGCATTTTTACACAAAGAATTCAGGCTAGGCTTTTTAAAAAAACACTAAACTAAATAAGAAAAGAGAAGATAAGTAGCCATGCATTGGTGCTAAGGGGAAAGTAAGGATAGAAAAATATGAAGACTGGGGTAAAGGGAGTATGCAGAGAATGCAAACCATGTGTTCCTGAAGAGCTGCTTATAAGAACCACCTGAAAATTGAGTTCTGAGCATTCTATGATTTAAAAGAAAAAAAAAGGAAAACATTAAGTTATAAAACTGACAATGTCTATGAGATAAAAATCACAATAATGGTTTAGAGAAAGCACAGCTTTGCTTGATATCAATGGTTAAAATAAATTTCACTCATTTCTTCTAGGGAGGAGGACACTGCAATAAATATTACTCTTATTTTCAACACTTTAAAGTCTCTTATATTAGTTAAAGTGATACTAACCACTGAAACAAACAAACCCTAATATCTCAGTGTCTCAACACAATAGAAATTTACTTCTTGCTCACATAACAGCCAATGCTGGTAGCTACAATCTTTCCAACTTGTGGGCCCATTCTTCTCTAGGGACTGAGAGTTCTTTGCAACCAGCTGAAGCAGGGTTTCTCCACCTGAATATCATTGGCATTTCAGAACAATGTTCTGTTATAAGGAACTATCTTGTGTATTGTGGGATGTTTAGAAACATTACTGGCCTGTACCAACTAAATGCTAGAAATGTGACTATCAAAAATGTGTCCATCTACTACCAGTGTCTCCTGGAGGAAAAATTGCTTCTGGTTAATAAGTTAAAGGAGTGGCATAATTCAGAGAGAGAGAAAATGGAGTGGGGAGAGAGAGGGAGAGAGAGCGAGAGCGAGGGAGCAAGACAGAGAAGAGTCAGATCTAATGTGCTGAATTCAATGAGTTTTGACAATTGTTCCACCTGTTTAATCACTATTTGAAACAAGATGCCAACCATTTCCATTATTCAGATACTCCCCAATGCTTTTGTCCAATCCATGCCTCATTCTCTCCCTGGCAACCATTTTCTGATTTCTATCACCATAGATTAGTTCTGTTTATTCTTGGATTTTGTATAGGTGGAATTGTGTACAATATGACCTGTTTAGTATTCGGGTTATTTTACTCCACACAATGTTTTGAAGTACACTCATGTGTTACACAAATCCATGGATCCTTCCATACTATTGCCAAATAGTCTTCCACTGAATGAAGATACTACAAAATTGTTTATGTGTTCTCTTTTTAATCAATAGAAGAACTACTTTCATGATTCACCTAAATTTTAGGAGAGCTTAGAAATTATGTCCTTAACTGGGTAGACTCTTGCAGTGACAATTTTGTACTATGGGAGGTGGGGCATAAATCTTATGGAGGGCATTAAATGGTCTCTCTCCTCTCTAGTACCCAAATGGGAAACCTTTGTATTGCTTACACCTTTAAACTAGAAGAAGTAACAGCTGCTGGAAATACTTGTGTTATATGGCAGTAAGTTTTGAAAAACAGTCTGAAAATTATCATCCATTTAAACATTCACTGTTAATCACACTAAATGAGAAAATAAACATATACCAATTCATTATTCACATATACTGACTAAATACTAAACAATTAGCAAATACTCAGAGAAGCAAGAAACTTTTAGCTAATGCACATTAGAGTTTTCTTTGTACATTTCTTTCTTGAAAGTTTAATACTTTAAAATAAATTATTTGCAATTTGTTAGAATATGATTGACCATGTATAAATAGTAATATGTTTGAATAACCATAATTATGTTTAAAATTTTCAGACTTGCAATTCACAGAAGGCTCAACTTTAATTTCACATGATGTGAGTACATTATGTTTTAACATGAACTAAAAAGAAAAAAGATAATCTATAATAATAGAAATGTAAATTGAACATTTATCACACTTACCCATGAATGGAAGCTCATATTCATGAATTCATGAATATGTTCAAAGTAAAATATTTTCCAGACCTAAAGGGCTGGTTCCTTAAAACATACTGCAAAAATACAGTAGTCCATGACTAGGAATAGCTCAATGGTAGAGTGTGTCCATTGCATATGCAAGACCCTGGTTGGAGCTCAGCACCCTCCTCAAAAAAATACAATACTATTTTCTGCTGGAATAATGCTAAAAGATTAAATATACCACATTCCCTGATTTATTTTTACTAATGCCTTAAGATATTCCGAAACTCATTAAAATACAGAAAACCAAAACTGTGATTGAAGATGAATTGATATAAATATATTCCTTATTTAGAAAGATGAGCATAGCTATAAAGATTGCTTCATAAAAAATAAATTTTGAATGTGTCATATGCTGATCTGTTTTGATTTGCCTAACTTAACTCATTCACCATGCCTTACTCTTTAATTTGTTCTTCCTAAAATATTTTATTAGTACTCAAACATTTCTGTCTATGTGTGTTCTTAAAAGTGTTTCCAACTGGTGTTCCCTGAAATAATTTGGAACTCAATAATACAGGGGCTCTGATTGACACAGATATGGTAAGGGTCTCATAAGTATCTAAGTGAAACCCCAGAGAAATATCTTCCCCTGCAAGAAGGGAATACAAATATGGCTATAAAAAGAGAAGGTTCTGAGAAGATGGCATAGTAGGAAGCATCACACATCTGTCTTTCCACCTGAACAATATTTCAGTGGCAGAATCTGTCTGATGTAATTATTTTGGAACTCAGAAACCTACTTAAGCTTGCAACTTCCAGGGAAAGGGCTGGACTATAAATTGAGGTTCATTTCAGTCAATTTCTGCTCTTAGCAGAGTAACAGGAACTAATCCCCTACCTGTCACCCATGACAGGCAACTATATTCCTGGAGGAGAAAAAAAAAGCACATAACTTGTGGAAGCCAGGCAACTAGAAGAGGACCTTTCCTCCATATATAAAAAATCTATGCCTAATCAGTGGTTGCTGTGTCTGATCATAGGTAACGGCATTATTGTTAAACTTCCTTCCTCATTGTTGCAAGCCCCTCTTCATTTGGCTAAAGTGGCTTCTATGAAACTTATGGGTTGGTGCCCTTTCCCTCTCCCTGTTTTTTTTTTTTTCTTTTCCCTTGGATACAGACAAAAACTAGGACATTCAAAAGCAGTAGCATACATAAGAAAGTATACATGCCCAGTGATCATCACAGGCTCAGGAGGCCCCCTAGAAGACTTTACACTTAGATTGATCCTTGGCACAGAGACGGTCTATAACAATTTCAAAAACAAACGAACAAACAAATAAAAAAGACCAGCAAACCTTAGGGAAGAAGGAGAACCCGATTTCCAGAACCACTATATTATTAGATTCAAATACTCAGTTTTGAACAACAAAAATCAAATCAAAAGGCATACAAAGGAACAAAACAGTATGACCACTTAAAGGAAAAGCAAATCAAACAACAGAAAATGTCCCTGAAAAACACCTGCTGACAGATTTACTGGACAAACACTAAAACAACTACCTTGTGGTTTTACTGTTTCCTTGTTTTACTGTTTGTCTGTGAAATCAGTTCTAAAATTATTAGGTGATGCTTCTAGTCACACAATACATAGAGAATGGTATATATGAAAACTTTCAAAAAACAATGTATAAACAAAATGAAAATTTCAATAAAGAGGTAGAAAAACCTAAATAAATGTAAAAGAAAACCAGTAGATGAAAAATACAATAACTGAAAGGAAGATTTCCCTAGGAGTATTCAAAGAAGGATTTGAGCACACACTCATTGGATTTGAGATAGGACAATGGAAATTATTACAACTGAGGAATGGAAAGAAAAAAGAAGAAAAGTGAAAAGAGCCTAAAGTTTATATGGAACATCATCCAGCAGAATACCTAAGCATTGTGGGAATTCTAGATTAATCAGAGGAGGAAAGAGGGGAAAGAACATTTGAAAAAGTACTGACTGAACACTTCAGTAAATAAAGACTGAAAACCTTTAATAAAAAGATATGAATACAAATATCCAAGAAGCTTAATGAACTCCAAATAAAGTGAACTCAAGGACATTCACATCAAGACCATCAAGTGGTTATGACCATAATTTCAAAGGACAAAGAAAACTTTGGAAGCAGCAAGAGAAAAATAACTCATCACATATAAGGAATCCTCAACAAATTTATGTGCAAATTTATTGTGAGAAACTTCAGAGATCAGAACACTATACCTGATAAATTCAAAGTATAGGGAAAAAATGATAACCAAGAGTGCTTCATCTAGCATACCTGTCTTTTTAAAATGAGGGGAAATTTGGGGTTGGGGATTTAGCTCAGTGGCAGAGTGCTTGCCTGGTATTCACAAGGCCCTATGTTTGGTCCTTGGCCCTGAAAAAAAAAAAGGAAAAATTAAGACATCTCAAATAAACAAAAGCTGAGCAAGTTTGTTAGCACTAGACTTTCTCTGCAAGAAATGTTCCAGGAAGTCAGGTGTGGTGGTGCACGCCTGTAATCCCAGTGACTCACGAGGCTGAGGCAGGAGAATTGCAAGTTCAAACCCACCTTAGCTACTTATTGAGGCCCTGAGCAAGATTCTGTTTCTAATAAAATATAATACAAACTCTGTCTCCAATAAAGTATAAAAATGGGATAGGGATGTGGACAGGTGGTCAAGTGTCCCTTGGTTCAATCTCTGGTACAAAAAAAAAAAAAAAAAGAAGAAAGAAAGAAAGAAAGAAAAATGCTCCAGGGAATCCAGCAGGGTACAATGAAAGGGCTAAATCAGACATTAACTTAAAGCTATAAGAAGGAATAAAGATCTCAATAATGGTAACATAGGCAATAAGAAAAGCTAGTATTATTACAATGATTGTAGTTGCACTTTTTTTTCTACATATAGGAGAACAATGCATTCCAAAAGATTATAAGGTGATGCTTCTAGTCACACAATGTATAAAGATAAAATTCAGTAACAAAGGAAAAGGGTAAGGACAGAGCTGTTAAAGTATCACAGTTTTGTATGTTATTGAAGTTAAGATGGTATAAATTGAAATTAATGCTATAATTTTAAGATGTTAAATATAATCACCATGGTAACAGCAATGAAAATAGCTATGGAATATATACAATAGGAAATGAGAAATTATTTTAAATATTTCAGCACAAAAATGAAAACAACTAAATACCAAGGAAGATAATAATTCAGGAACTGAGGCACAAAACAAGATATCTGGAAAACAAATAGCAAAATGACAGAAATAATCTCCTCCTTATTAGTGATTACCTTAAGTGTAAATGGATTAAAATATCGAATCAAGGCAGACTGGCAAAATAGATTTTTTAAAAATCCTTTGATAAAGTTGTCTCAAAGAGCTTCAGTGTGGACTCAAATAGATTGTGGATACAAATAGATTGAAATTGAAAAAATAAGAAAATGAAACTCATAACCAAAACAGAAAAGAATTGGCTAGTCTAATATCAGGAAAAACACACTTTAAATATAAAGTGATATAATAAACAAAGATAATATAATTTAATTTAAAAATATAAAAATAATAAAATATAACAATTTATAAATATCTGTGTGTAATAAAAACAGACTATCAAAATATATGAAGCAAAATCTGATAGAACTTAAGGAGAGATAGTCAAATTTGTAATAAAAGTTGGAGACTTCAAAACCCCACTGTCAATAATGGAACACTGTAACCAAACAAAGAACAACACAATAAAACAAATTTACAGATCTATCAGTTATATACAGAACATTCTACCTCAAAATAACAGTACATATATGAAACATTTTCCAGGATAGACAATATTTTAGGACCTAAATTCTCAGTGCACTTTTTTTAAAAAAAGAAATATATTTTCTCTCACCAGAACAGAATAAAAGTATAAATCAAAAACAAAATTAAAACTAGAACTTTCTCAAAACTGTGGAAAATAAATAACCAGTGAATCAAAAAGTAAATCATTAAAAATATTTGAATGTAAATAAAAATGAAAAACATACCAAAACTTATGAGATGCAGCCAAAGTAGTGGTATGAGAAAACTTATACCTACAAGTGCTTATATTTTAAAAAGCCCTGAAAAGTCTCAAGTCAACAACCTACCTTTACTACTTAAGGAACTAAAACAAAGAAACTAAACCCAAAGCTACCAGGAGCAGAATGAATACTAAAGATTAGAACAAAGATACATGAAATAGAGAATAGAAAAATAAATGACACAAAATAATTGATTCTCAGAAAAGAGCAACGAAACTGACCAACTTTGCTATATGAATTAAGGGAAAAGAGAGACAAGAGACTCAAAGTACTAGAGTCAGAAATAAAAGTAGAGATATTAATACAGATTCAACAGAAATAAAAATTATGAGAGTACAATGAACACAACCAACAAATTGGAACTGATAAAAAGGACAAATGTATAATAAAACAAAATCTACCAAGTTATAAAGAAATAGAAAATCTAATCAATTTCAAAGGATGAAATAGAAGATGTCATTAGAAGCCTACCAACCAAGAAAATCCCAGAACTGGATGGAAACACAGCTGAGTTCTACAAGACCTTTAAAGAAGAATTAATACCAATACTCCTCAAATTATTTCATGAAATAAAAAAGAGGGAACCCTTCCAAACTCATTCTATGAGGACAATATTACCCTGATTCCAAAACTAGGCAAAGACACATTAAAGAAAGAAAATTTCAGACTAATATATCTAATAAACATATATGCAAAAATTCTCAATAAACTTCTGGCAAATCAAATACCAAAACATGTCAAAAAGATAGTATACCATGATCAAGGGGGTTCATTCCAGGGATGCAAGGTTAGTTCAACATACAGAAATCAATAAATGCAATTCATCACATCAGTAGACTTAAAGATAAGAATCATATGATAATCCCAATAGATGCAGAAAAAAACATTTGAAAAAATACAGTACCCCTTCATGTTCCAAGCACTAGAAAAACTAGGGATGACAGGAGTATATCTCAACATCATAAAAGCTGTCTATGCTAAACCCCAGGCCAACATCATTCTAAATGGATCAAAATTTAAAGCATTCCCTCTAAAAACTGAAACAAGACAGAGATGCCCTCTCTTTCACCATTTCTATTTAACATAGTTCTTGAAACACTGGCCAGAGCAATGAGACAGACGAAAGAAATTAAAGGGATACAGATAGGAAAAGAAGAAGTCAAATTAGCACTATTTGCTGATGATATGATTCTATACCTAGAAGACCCAAAAAATTTCACCAAAAAACTTCTAGAACTAATAAATGAATTCAGAAAAGTAGCAGGATATAAAATCAACACTCATAAGTCAAAGGCATTTCTGTATATCCATGACAAGTCCTCAGAAAGGGAAATGAAGAAAACTACACCATTTTCAATAGCCTCAAAAAATAAATAAAACACTTGGGAATCAAATTAACAAAAGAGGTGAAAAGCCTCTACAATGAAAACTACAGAATGCTAAATAAGGAAATTAAAGAAGACCTTAGAAGATGGAAAGACCTTGTCTTTGGATAGGCAGAATTAATATTGTCTAAATAGAACTATAGATATTTAGGAGAATTAATTAGTAATCAAAAATCTGAATAAAGATAAGTCCTGGACATGATGTAATCACTGGTGAATTCTACTAAACATTTAAAACCAATTAACACCAAACCCTCTCAAACTTAAAAATTAACAGTAATAATCAAAAGGAGGAATTATTTCCAACTGGAAACTAAAAAATGCTTCAGCTAGCATTACTTAGATATCTAAGCCAGACACTGCAAGAAAAGGAAATTGCAAACCAATATCCCTTATAAATAAATACTGATGCAAAAAAGTTTCTTCAAATATAAAATTTTCAAATGATATATCTGGAACTTTCACATCTTTTGGTGAGAATGAAAAATGGTACTTTGATTTTGGAAAAGAGTTTGATACCATTTTTATATAGTTAAACATTATTTACCATATGACCCAGGAGTCCTAGAGAATTCTACCCAAGAGAAATTAAAGACATATGTCCCCAAAAGACTGGTACTCAAATATTTATAGAAGAATCCTGGAGAATAGCCAACCCTGGAAACAGCCTAAATGCCCAACAACTAGTGAAAGGATAAACAATTTATATATATGAATGCAAAGCCACAGTACTCTCTAATGAGTAGGAACAAACCATTGATGTATGTCACAGGATAAACATATCTTAAAAACAGCATGCTTTGGAACAAAAGCCAGACAAAAAGTACTGCACACCATATTTGTGAGATATCAATAGGATTCTGGAAATTTAAAACTATACGGAAAACATCAGTTGTTACTAGGGTCTAGAAGTGAGGAAAATAGATTGATTGAAAAACAGCCAAGGGGACATTTTGAAACATCAGAAATGGTGTATATTTTGATCATGTCAGTGGGTATATTTGTCCTACTTAATTGAAATGCAAACATAAAATTTTGACTTTTGTTGTTTATAAAATTTATAGTAATAAGCATGACTGTTTTCTGTAAAACCTTTTTTTTTCTCAACAAAATACTAGCAAACCTGAATTAAGTGGCACATTGAAATGATTATATACAATAGTCAGGTAGGATTTATTCTTAGAATATAAAAATGGTTCAACATATGAAAATCAATCAGTGTAATACACCATACTAAAACGAAAGGGGAAAACCTACATAGTCATTTTAATTGACAGAGAAAAAAGTTAGATAACAACATTTGACACCCTTTCATGACAAAATGTATTTAACAAATCATGAATAGAAGGAAACAAACACAATATATAAAAAACTAAACAGAATATACTCCCGTGTTTAAATGAGAAGATCTGCCTTTTTCTAAGCAAGAAAGCAGCAGAGAAGGGAGGAAGGAAACACAAACAAAATGTAGAAAATATAAAAAAGTATACTGCAAGATAATGAGAATTTAAGCTATGGAAGATACAGCTATTTTTTTAAATGATTCATGACTAGTACAGAAGTTTCACAGAGTGTGGTTAACATACTCAAAATTCATAAAAACAGACTTCAAAATAAGAGATGAGCATGACAAAAATAATAACAGAAAACTGAAATTTAAAAGGTGCTAAATTGAAGACAGGCATAAATAAATAGAAAACTGAAAGAGAACAAGCAAGATTGTAACACAAGTATAAATGCAATACTGTGATGAAATAAGTATTATTTGCCATAAAGAGCAGAATAATCACTGGTGTATATTGAATTGTACATAAGGTATTGCAGACGTTCTTCCAGGACTTGGACGGACACAAAGGAATTAGTAAAAGAGGTTATACATATGGAAGACAAAGTTTGAACACCAAAAATGTGCATAACTAATTGTCAATAAGAAGAAATGAAAACATAAATGAGAATACAGGTATAATCAACATAAAATTTCTCAAGTTCATAAGAGACCTAAAAAAATAATAATCAAAATAACAACCTAGCAAAACTAAGAAAAAGAGACACCTAGGTAAACATATTCTTGTATAAGCATAGAACTTTTAAGATAAAAGCTACCAGCCTTTCAATTCTCCCCACCCCCCTACCCCCCACCAGGTTTTCTCTCCCAAACTCACCTGTTACCCCCATCTGGTCTCTCAGTTACCTCTGTTGGGTTCTTTTTCATCCAGCAACAAGAAACATGAAGGCAGAGGTTGAAGGGAGAGGAAGCAGGAAGTGGACTGGCAGGAGGAGAAGCAGAAAACCTCACTCACAAAGACTGTAGAATTTAACAGTTCTCCCTCCCAGGACCCTTCTATCTTAGCTCGCAAATGACTCTGCGGAGCCTCGACACCAAAGCGGGCCCTTATGCGATGACGTCAGGCGCACAGCGTCTTCTGCAGCACCACTTCCGCTTCCGGCCTCTGAATTGCTGAGGTGAGCCCTAGTCATCCTTCAGCTCTACCCTTGGCCCGGTGATGTAAGATCCCAGCAAGGACGGTGCAGACCAGGAATTCAGAGGGACTGAGAAGTTTTAGTGACTGTGAAATTTGAAGACCTAGTTCCTTACTCAGCGCCCCAGCCTCTAAAATTGGAAAGGCAACTGTTAAACTCGAGTTTCCAGTCATGTAAACAAAAAGTAAGGATAAAGGAACAAAGATACCCGGGCCTTACTCTTACAAACCTGAACATCAGAAAATAAATCAGTTACAGTTCATGTGAAAGGAAAAGAAAGAATTGTGATATGAACATGACCAGAAACTATATTACATCTATTTATTTGTTTTTCTTTGGAGAAAAATATTTAACCATATCTTCTGTAACTTAGGAATAAATTTAGACAAAAGAACTCAAGAATGAGGCAATTGTATTTAAAGGCTGGGATAAACCTTGGCACTAATTAAACACAAAGGTATGACTAAAGAATTTTTATAATAATAGATGAAATCAAAATTAAGTATCAAGAATAATCCTGGATGATATACAGTAATCCAAGATGTATATCATAAATGACATTTTTTCTTCCTGTTTTTCTTCCTGCCAGACATGACCTGCAGATGGAGGACTGCCTCCCAATTCATGGTACCCTCCTATCTCAGAAATTGGAAGTAAAATATCTTTGACCTTATTTCCTGTTGTGGTGGTGTATTGAATTTGTGCCTCCCATCTGAAAAACCAGGGACTATCCCAGGTCAAGTTTTCCTCAGGGCACCAAGGGGGATATTGAAGCTGGATGTCAGTGCCAGATGAATGATGATCAGATAGGGCCACAAAAGCATCGGCCAGTAGAAACTAGTGCTTTTGTGAGGGACTGTGTTCAGAGGTCAGACAGCTATGCATCAGATCATCCTCCAGGTAAAAGAAATATCCTGTGAAAGGCACACTGGGACCCACCACACCAGTCCCGTTTATTTCCCACTAAGGCCCTGTTTAGCTGTTGTGATACTGGACTCCCAGTGTAACAGGAGACTCTCAAGACAGGTGTTGACAAATTCAATGCTCCTAGAAGAAGAAAACCATAAGAGACTAATGTAGACTTTTTCCAGTCACTGTATAGTGGTGCTGAAAGCATAGTTTTGTCACCATCTGTGTGGTCCATGTTCCATCTTTCCCTGCAATACTAGGGTGTTCTTTTTATTTTTTCCCATTCTGGTTTGTTTACATTGGGGTTGTTAGAAAATTTTGATAATCTATTTGACAATAAAATAATATTGTTTGGAAATTACTGGTCAGAAGAAGTTGAGGAGACTAAGTAAGACAATGGTATAAATTAGATTTTATTTTTACTTGTAGTTTATAAAAACCCACCTCAAGCAAACATAGGTAAAATGGGAAGTGAAATCATGTATTGGATCCCTCATTCTCTCTCTCTCTTAGAGAGAGAGAGAGAGGAAGAGAATTTTTAATATTTATTTTTTAGTTATTGGCGGACACAACATCTTTGTATGTGGTGCTGAGGATCGAACCCAGGCCGCATGCATGCCAGGCGCCGAGCAGTTAAATGACATTTGAGCTAGAGAAAGGGTTCTAGGTCGACAATTATTTTGGATAGTATTTTTTTTCAAGAACCATATACCTTTTTTTTTTTTTTTTGGTTAACTGAAAAACATACCCAAAGTGGAAGCTAAGTGTAGCTTCTACATTAAAACTAAAGTCTTTGTTGTCTCTCTTGCCATCAGTCAGGTATTTTGTAGGTTTCTCCCATGTTTCACCTTAATAACTTGGAATATTTTTCTAGCCTGTCAACATTTGGGGATGCCTAGTCTAGTGAATATTTTAGTACATATCCTTTATAGCTCAGCACTGGTTAAATGATCTAAAATATACCATTATCTTCAGCATTTTTATTACTTCATCTTAAATTAATTTTTCATAGACAACTAAATGAACCAACATCATACAAGGCATAAAGGATGACACAATATTATTAAAAACTGCTTAAACTATTTGTATGCCTTTTAGAAATTGCCATTTTTCAAAAAAATAGTAAAGCGGATAGACTATTTTTTTAATGTTACAGCATATGTGTCTATAATTATGTTGACAATTTTCTAATATGTGTGTGTTTATTTATATATATATATATATATATATATATATGTATGGACCACATTGAAGTCAGAGTATTATATTTTCTTGTGTTCACTAACATAAACCTCTATAGAAAAACTGTAGAGAGAAAACAGGATGCTGGTCTTGAAGTCAAATGGAAAGGTGCTGATTTACATGAAATAAAATTTCTTTAGGTTTTGCCCCACTCAGATATTCTTGAACCATTTTAAGGGCTCTGGGGATCCTGTCTCCTAGGTTCAATCTTTTGTGCTGATAACTGCTCACATCTGAGGCACCTAGGCATGGTGCGTGAGTAAGGACAGAGTCTTCAAGGGAAAGTGTCCCTTTCCTGTTTCCCCATAGACAGAGAAGGGGGAGACCCAGCCATTGAGAACAATTTATAGACATATTTAATGCCACAAAAGTAAATCAGAATTACCAGTAGAGTAGATGGAAGGAAACAGGGTGAGGGCAGTGGGAAGGAAAGGGTAGGTACTAGGAACTGAATTAAAGCAAAGTATATCCCATGCCTTTATAATTATGTCAAAATGATTCCTGATGCTATAACTAAAAAGAACCAATAAAAAGGAAAAGACTCAAGACATATAGACATATTTAATTCCCAAAATATTTTTGGAAATGGGAAGGACATACTTGGAGTAGACAGAAATATGATATAATTTCCAAGATATCAAGGTGGCTATGTACTAGTAATAAAATAAATCCCTATAATTGCATCAAATAAAGGCAAGCAACCCATATGATAGCAGGAAAAAAAACATGACTAGGCAATTCATAGAAGATAAAAGTGAAATAGCTGATAAATGTGTAAAAATGTTTAGATTCACTAATGTGCAGAGGAATGCATACTAAAGAATCCAATGAAATTCTACTTTGTTTTAGCCATCAGACTGGCAAATATTAAGAAGAGAATTGATACATAATTTCAATAAGGATGCAATGAAAATCATCTTGGAGAATAGATGTCTGAATCTCTTCAAACACATTTTATTAAATAAATCTTATAATAAATATGTAAATCATAAAAATAAGGCACATCAGTTAATATAAATAGCATTTTGTTTTCTTTGTATTATACAAGGCATCTATATCTATCTCTCTCTATATATATATATATCTCCATATAAAGAATAAGTATCATTTCATGTCCAGCAAACAGGAAAAAAGCTATTACAATATAACAATTACAACATTTAATATGAATAGGAGAAAGTACTAGTTAGGAAAAAAAAGGGAACTGCTTATGATATTAACTTAACATTATCTAGTAAAACAATAGCTTCTCATATGCTATGATCCAACAATTTCATCTCTAGGAACAAAATCTATAACATTTGCACATATGTGCAGACAGACATATGGAATGATGTACACTGCTGCTTTGTTGATAATAGTAAAATCTTCTAGCAATCTAAGTTTCAATCAACAGGTGAATGAATAATTAAAAGCTATATGGAGCTAAACTGAGTGTTTGAACATGAGTAAATCTTAAAAATATCAAGTTAAAGTATAATTTAGCATTAAAAAGACAAAAGAACCCACATGTTTAGGATATGTATTTATGTGTGCATATGTGCATGTACTTAAGTCTTGACAGGTATGTAAAGTAATAGGAACTTGAGCAGGCAGGATTTACACCAGATCTGTGACAGCAGCTTTCTGGTTGATAGGACTAGGTCTGAAACCAACTATGTCTTTAGTGTTGTTTCATGAAAACATAAAACATTTCAAAATTGCAGTAGGTGGAGTCTTTATGATGTTTATTTTACTGATTTATATGCTTGAAAGTTTTAATTAAAAATGAAATAAATTGCATAACCATGTGTATAACAGTAGCCCATTCTGGTAAGAATAGACATGTTCACCCAAATATCAAATGCACGTATGCTTGAATAAGACTGTGGGAGGGCATATGTCAGATCATTAATACCCTGAACTGAGAAAGGAGCATATATATGAGAAAAAAACACTTGTGTAATGTGTAATATATACATACACACACACACACACACATATATACACATATATAAATAATTTATATATACCTATATGCCTATATATATGTATATATGATTTTATGGCTACAAAGAAGATATCTGGGTTTATTAATGAAATAATTTTTAAAAATGAATGAAAATGAGCAAGTAACATAAATAATTCAGAATAGAAGAAATATAGATGACATAAATATTCCAAAAGAGTGCCAAGCCTCATAGTTATTAAAATTCAAATTGAAACTAGAATGTATTGTCTCCCTCCTCCTTTGATTGAAGAAATCAAAAAAGTTATGGAGGAAAAAAAGCACTGGTCTAACATTTCTGAGGGGTGATCTGGAAGTACATGTCATAAGAATTTTAGCAGAATATTTAGAAAACCCTAAAACAATGGTCTGTGTGTACATTATCAAATACTCATGATAAAAAAATGAAATAATGTTAATACTTCTTTACAGGAAATGAAAAATAATTATGATTCATTTAAGAAAATACATGCTGTGTGGCCATTAAAAGTTGCAATATAAATAACAATATATTTATGAGAAAAATGACAGTGTGATATTACTAAGTAAAAAATCATTAGATCATTTGAATGATCCTATTCTTTAATAAATCAATAAAATTCATGAATGCTTATTAATAAAACCATTTTAAAGTTTCAACTATAGAATGTGATTACAGATTTAATTTAATATCTGTACCTTTTAGAATTTTTTCAAATTTCTTCATAATATGCATATATTCCTTATACTTTATAAATTAAGTATTAATTTAGTGATATGAGAATTAAGTTTAAAGGAAATCTTTTAGGTTTAAGAAAAAATAGAAAATGTGAAAGAAAGGTAAATCACTATGCAAGACATAACCAAGATGTTAGAAATCCACTGAATGAGAGCTATAGGAGAACGAAGACTCAAAGAAAATGAGAAAAACAGCATACAAACAAGAAATCTTCACAATGCAGGAGCATTCCTCCTGAGCTGACGAATAAAAAGTGTTCAAATCAAAAGTTCCCTCCTGACCACCTACCTTCATCAAGTATGAGGAAAGTTATTTATGTGTAGACACATACCGGTAAAATCTGAACACAAGTTGAACAGAAAGTTCACAGATTTGGGGAGGAAAAGTTCAAGCTACCATAGCTTCTGCCTTTAAGTTAAAGAGGGTAGGTAAATGGAAAGCACGTTCTTTTCTCACTTCAGTAAGATTGATGAAGACAAAGGAGAAGAGGCCAAAGGGGAAAAAAATACTGAAACTTCATGGAGAGTGGGAATGGGGAACTGCAGGGAATAAAATAAAATTATGTTATATCACTGCTCTTAGAGTAGAAGCAACAGTAATAAATACAAACACTATATCCTCTAAAGATTTTGAAAAGGAAATGCATCCATGGGGGGGAAAAAACTCAGTGTATTAAAAAGGAAATAAAAAAAAACTTATTGAAATAAAAACTCCAACAGCAGAAATGAAAAATTTAATAAAGACATTGGAAAGTAAAGTTTTTAATGTCTCTCAGACCCGCAAGGTAGAATATACAAATAACCTGTGTTTCAATCCAGAAAGTTCACAATCACATAATAAGAGTTATAGATAGAAGAGAGAAAAAAAATGAGAGGAAATCATCAAAGAAAAAAATCTAATAATAAATCTGAGAATTGAAAGGCTCATGATACACAGGTGCATGTTCATGTGTGCACGCACACACACAGAATAAATAATTCTCTTTGAAAAATAATCTCAGAGGAGAAGTCGGGAAGATGGCGGCGGCGGTGGTTGGCCCAGCCCGGCCGGTTGGTGTGGCCCGTCAGCGCGCGCTCCGCAGCGTCCACGCCGCGTGGAGCCCAGTGGAGCAGAGCAGCGCTGCGGCCGCCGGGTCCGGCGCGGGCGGCGCGCGCTGATGGAGGGCTGCGGCCGCGGCTAGGGCGGCCCGTGGGACTGCGGGCCCCTGGCGCAGCGCCGCCCGGCTCCCGGCCCTGCCGGCCTCCTCCTTCGGCGCCACGGCCATGGCGGCCAGCGCGAAGCGGAAGCAGGAGGAGAAGCACCTGAAGATGCTGCGGGACATGACCGGCCTCCCGCACAACGCACAACCGAAAGTGCTTCGACTGAGACCAGTGCGGCCCCACCTACGTGAACATGACGGTGGGCTCCTGTTCAGGCAGCCTGCGAGGGCTAAATCCACCGCACAGGGTGAAATCTATCTCCATGACAACATTTACACAACAGGAAATTGAATTCCTGCAAAAACATGGAAATGAAGTCTGTAAACAGATCTGGCTAGGATTATTTGATGATAGATCTTCAGCAATTCCAGACTTCAGGGATCCACAAAAGTGAAAGAGTTTTTACAAGAAAAGTATGAAAAGAAAAGATGGTATGTCCCACCAGAACAAGCCAAAGTGATGGCTTCAGTTCATGCATCTATTTCAGGTTCCTCTGCCAGTAGCACAAGCAGCACACCTGAGGTCAAACCACTGAAATCTCTTTTAGGAGATTCTGCACCAGCACTGCACTTAAATAAGGGCACACCTACTCAGTCCCCAGTAGAAGGTCGCTCTCAAGGACAACAGCAAGAAAAGAAGCAGTTTGATCTTTTGAGTGATCTTGGCTCAGACATTTTTGCTGCTCCAGCTCCTCAGTCAACAGCCACAGCCAATTTTGCTAACTTTGCATATTTCAACAGTCATGCAGCTCAGAATTCTGCAAATGCATATTTTGCAAACTTTGATACATTTGGACAGTCTAGTGGTTCGAGTAATTTTGGAGGTTTCCCCACAGGAAGTCACTCTCCTTTCCAACCCCAAACTACAGGTGGAAGTGCTGGATCAGTAAATGCTAATTTTGCTCATTTTGATAACTTCCCCAAATCCTCCAGTGCTGATTTTGGAAACTTCAATGCTTCCCAGAGTCATCAGACAGCATCAGCTATTAGTAAAGTTTCAGCAAACAAAGCTGGTTTACAGACAGCAGACAAATATGCAGCACTTGCTAATTTTGATAATATCTTCAGTGCTGGACAAGGTGGTGATCAAGGGAGTGGTTTTGGGACCACAGGGAAAGCTCCTGTTGGTTCTGTGGTTTCAGTTCCCAGTCATTCAAGTGCATCGTCAGACAAGTATGCAGCCCTGGCAGAATTAGACAGTGTTTTTAGTTCTGCTGCCACTTCCAGTAATGCATATACTTCCACAAGTAATGCTAGCAGCAACATTTTTGGAACAGTGCCAGTGGGTGCTTCTGCACAGACACAACCTGCTTCTTCTAGTGTGCCTGCTCCATTTGGAGCTACACCTTCCACAAATCCATTTGTTGCTGCTGCTGGTCCTTCTGTGGCATCTTCTACAAATCCATTTCAGACAAATGCCAGAGGAGCAACAGCGGCAACCTTTGTCACTGCATCCATGAGCATGCCTGCCGGATTTGGCACTCCTGCTCCCTATAGTCTTCCCACCAGCTTTAGTGGCAGTTTTCAGCAGCCTGCCTTCCCAGCCCAAGCAGCTTTCCCTCAACAAACAGCTTTTTCTCAACAACCCAATGGTGCAGGTTTTGCAGCATTTGGACAAACAAAGCCAGTGGTAACTGCTTTTGGTCAAGTTGCAGCTGCTGGAGTATCTAGTAATCCTTTTATGACTGGTGCACCATCAGGACAATTTCCAACAGGAAGCTCATCAACCAATCCTTTCTTATAGCCTTATATAGACACTTTACTGAAATGAACTTTTATGTGGTCACATTACATCTCTCTGCCTCTTGCACTGTTGTCTTGTTTCACTGATCTTAGCTTTAAACACAAGAGAAGTCTTTAAAAAGCCTGCATTGTGTATTAAACACCAGGTAATATGTGCAAAACAGAGGGCTCCAGTAACAACTTTAACCTGTGAATTGGCAGAAAAAGGTAGCGGTATCATGTATATTAAAAATTGGCTAATATTAAGTTATTGCAGATACCACATTCATTATGCTGCAGTACTGTACATATTTTTCTTAGTAATTAGCTATTTGTGCATATCAGTATTTGTAACCTTAACACATTGTTGTGTGAGAAATGTTACTGGGGAAATAGATCAGCCACTTTTAAGGTGCTGTCATATATCTTGGAATGAATGACCTAAATCATTTTAACCATTGCTACTGGAAAGTTACAAAGTCAAAATTGGAAGATTTTATTCGTTCTTGAATTTTTCCTTTCTAAAGAGCTCTTCTATTGATACATGCCTAAATTCTTTAAAAATGTAGAGGGATACCTGTCTGCATAATAAAGCTGATCATGTTTTGCTACAGTTTGCAAGTGAAAAAATAAATATTAGAAAATATGCTATTGTTTTTGTGTTCTTGCTGCAATGCCTTTACCAAAGTGGCCTTAAATATGAGTAGTGAATTGAGAACATCTTGAATTCTTAAAGACTTCTAGTGACTAACTTTTTATTAAAAGGCCATGTAGAAAATTTATTAAAACTACTAGGATTGCTATATTCAGGAATATGTCAGTGGTAAAGCATTTAAATGTAGCTTGTCAGATTCACCGTAATACTTCTACTTTCTTTGCAACTTCCTTATTTTGTGAAATTTGTGTATAGAGAATTTGCATGTATGTGTTATTTACAAAATTTTTTAAAAGATTTGGAATTTCTCAAGACTGCAAAAGGCCTATTTTAACTATTGATTTTTTAAATTTTAATTGCATTTGAAAGTATTGAAAGCAGACATGCATTAAGTGTGACATGATTACACCTCAGTTGTCCCCCACCCCCTTTTCTGGACAAATTGATATTATTGATAGGACATGTGTTTATGTTCATTTTTGGGGAAAAAAGCTGGAACCCAATGTTACCTTAAAGTTTTGGAATACTTTGTTTAAAAAGGCAGTGATACTAAGTTTAGTTATATCTTTTTGTTAATATTCAAATGAACTTGTTTTAATATTTATATATAGTAATGCTTCATTCATCCAGAATCTCATCAAAATGGAACACAACCAAGAAACTTGGAGTAATTTTTAAAATATGTGTCTGAACAACTTATCTAAGTCATAAAATCTATATGTTAGAGCTTATGCATTTGTTTTTGTGTGAGATTTTAATAATTTTGATTATTTGATTTCCTAGCTCATAGCATATTAGTAGTTCAGAAGTGATGGCTTGAAAGGAAGAAGGTAAAGAAACTGAACAGCATACACTGTTCAGGACTATTTAGTGAGGGGCAGGCAGCCCAGCCTAGAGAACATCAATATATCATTTTCTGATAATTATCTGTTGTTATAACGCTGTGTCACCCAGAAAAGGTGAAATTACATACATATATATGAAATATATATGAAAAGTTTTATCTTAAAATGATTTAAAAAATTTTAAAAGCAAAAAAAATAATAATAATAATCTCAGAATCTGAACACCATTTGGAATTTCACCAGCAGTATTAGAAGGAATAAGACAATGATGAAGAATCTTTAGTATTCCATGGGAAATTATACCCAGTCAAAACAATGTGATAGGGTAATAAAGATTTTTTTAAAAATATTTTAGTTCTCAAAAAAATCTGCCTCTCATGTACGCTTTCTAAGGAGCTTCTCCAGATTGTCCTGCACTACAACTGTAAGTAAGCCAAGAAATACGAAAGACACAGAATTGAGGAAACAGAAATGCTATTAAAGGGGAAAGAAAAAGAATTTTCTAGAAGACTGGTAGAAAGAGATTCCAGGAGGATGATCACATGTTCCTTTACAAATGCATGCCCTGGTTGGATCAGGTGGACAGAAAACCCCATGAGAAGGAGTGGATGTGTTGGTAGGAGGTGGGTAAAAAAATGAAGGAACTTTTGGTGTGTTTGCTTAAATCGCCAGGAAATTTATAATTCTTTCAAGGAAGTTGAGACTGAATTGGTGGTAGATGGTAGTATAAACATAGGTCAAAGAGAAGGGAGAATGATAGGGAGTGGAAGAATTTCTACAATAAAGGAAACACAATCATATAACATTGCAAAGCTTAGCTATGGATAATATTTAAATGGTATTAATAAAATATTACACCTAGAGTTAACAATAAGTGTGATACATCTACACAGAAAGCATGGGGGCATTGTGTCTATGCATTGATACTACTTAGGGAAATTTATTAAAAATATTCTGTATTTTTCATACAAAGAAATCAATGGATTAACAGACCTACAACACCAAGAAATGACAACATAAGCATAGTGCTTAGGAATCAAATTCCAGGAGGAAAACCCTTATCAAAAGAAGTGTAATGTGAATAAAACAATCTTAGGGTAATTAACAGGTAGTTAGGTCAGATAATCAATATTCTATTACAAACCTCTAGCTTATTTGGTTTATTCCCTCAAATAAAATATATTTGATAGTCTAATAAATAAATTTAAGGTACTGTCATTGCAAAAAACAGTATGGTATTTCTTCAAGAAAAATAAACAAAGTTTACCATAATATCTAATAATTCCATTTCTGAGTATAATCCCCAAATAAGTGAAAGCAGGCAGTCTGACAGATATTTGTATACTGATATTCATAGCAACATCATGACAACAGCTAAAATATGAACACAACAGCAATTTTTATGAACAGATGAATACGTAAACAAAATGTGGTATATACATATGATGGAATATTATTCAGATTCAAAAAGTAATGGGAATGACATGAATGAACTATGAAGAAACCATGCTGAGTGAAATAAACCAGATGCTGAAGGACAGGTATTGTATATTTCTCTTATATGGGATACCCAGAGCACTAAGATTCACAGAGAAAGAATGTGGGATGGTTATCAGTGGCTGTGGGGATGGGAGTTACTCTTCCACAGGTAGAGTTTGAGTTTGGAAAGATGAAAGGCTCTGGAGATAGATGGTGGTAGTGACAGCACAAGAATGTGAGTATACTTCCTGCCACTAGACTCTACACTTAACACTAGTTAAAATGGTTCACTGTGTGTTATGTCTGCTTTTCCACAATAACAAAAATTTGCTTTCATAATCCTTGATTTTCTTCCCATTCTAATTTCCTATTGATGCTTAATAGATTGTCCAAAACTTGGTGGCTTAAAACTTCATGAATTTATTATGTTAAAGCTCTGGGGGATAAAGTCCAACACAGGTCTCACATCAAAGTGTTGATAGGACTGTGTTCCACATCCCTTTCTGATGCTTTCAGAGAAAAACCTATTTCCTTTTCTTTTCCCACTTCTAAAAACCATCCACATTCTTTGTGACCCCTTCCTTCACTTGAAAACCTGCAATGTTGCATGTCTCTGATCCACTGTCCTGTAGTTATATCTCACTGACTCTGATCTCAGCTGGGAAAGACTCTCTGGTTTTAAAGACCTAGGCAATTAAATTAGGCCCATCAGGGTAATCTAAATCCACCAAAGTGGATGTGAGAGCCTATGCCAGAAGAGGAGGGCATCTGTACTCCAAGGTTACCCAGCATAGGATGTAGGAACCTGTGCATGGTAAGAGCCTGTCCTGTAACAGAAATAGTCTGGGATGTCTGGAGCTAAGCAGATTGAGGTGGGATGATTGTGGGGTCATGGGAGGCAGTGACCTAGTAAGGCGAATGGAAACTTGAGCAAAAGAGGGAGGTAGGCACTGGTGGGGTAAGGTATTGGCTTAGAAAAGCTTTTAATCAGCCTGAGAGAGGGAGGGGGGACCTACAATGGGGGCATCAGGTGGGACCAATGCCAAGCCAGGAGGGGATTGGAACCCAAAGAGGATAAGAAGGATGCTCAGATGATGGCAGGTTGACACTTGCCCTCCAGGAGGTGTCAGAGCTTAGGAGATGTGAAGTGGCAGCATCTGAGGAAGGTCAGGAGGTTTTTTTGGCCACTGAAGATTGTTTATATAAGGTATAGAGCTGTGTGTGTGTGTGTGTGTGTGTGTGTGTGTGTGTGTGTGTGTGTGTATGTGTGTTGCCAGAGATTGAACCCAGGGATGCTCTGTTTTAACAGATTGCCAAAAACTTGAGACAGGACCTTATTAAATTACTTGCCATCTTCTTGGTTCAACTTTCAGAGTAGTTGCGATTACAGATGTATGCCTGGCAAAGGTTGTTTATATATAAGGAGATATCAAATATATTAAGGAAAATTAGAGACACATTTCTTGTACTGAAAGAAGAGAGTTAAAAATCTGGAAAGAAAGGAGACTAGAATGGAACATATAATATTAGGAATTAAAGATGTTAGTATGAGCTCATGTTTTTTAGTGCATCTCTCAGTGTCAAAATAAATATAGGTTAAAATGTGCACATACGTTTTATACATGCATACATATATACCTATACATAGAAATGCACACACAAAACACCTAGATGTTGTGACCTAAGTACCATGCTCCAGTGAATAGAACTAGAGCTCCTTCGAGGGTTGATTAATTCCAGAGCTTATTGAAAAAATGTGTTAAATGAGCTTGGAAAAATCTTGTGCCAGAAAGTAAAAGAGTGCTTTAAAATGATTGGCAAAAGTGTCAAAGGGACACAGAAAACAGCTCAAAATGATGTTAACTGATCAAATGAAGATAATTCATGGATCAAAAAAATTAAAGATAACATTTTGATTAAAATAGGAAGCCATGAATTTATGACAAATAAAAAAATTAAAGCTGTATTCATGAAGAGGAGAGTATTTATAGGTTGTTAAAGTACCTCTTCCCAAAATATTTATTATGTATAAAATTCACTGGAGAAATCTGGCAGAAATATACCTTAATCAAGTGATAAAAAATAGGACAGATTATGATTTTAAACTTGATCTTTTCATTGGCAAAACTTGAATGGGTTTGGAGCATTATATAGTGGCAAAGTATTAATAAAAATTACTTAATTGTGGGGATTGTACTGTGGTTATAAACAAAAAAGTATCTTTGCTTAATATTTTGCTAATACTCTGGATGTGATGTGTCATTAGTATGGAAGGGAGAAACTCAGAGATGCGCCAGTGCTATTTCTATTTATGATATGTGTTTACCATCAGGCCAACATTGCAGTAAATAATCTTGAAATAATTAAGCTGCCTCTGGAGAGGATTAAGTTCACATTTATTTATTGAATTTATTCAATTCTCAGTAATCAAATTGTTAGTTACTATAATAAACTAACCAGAATCATTCAGTCTTATCATCAACAGTTTTCCTTTTCATTTGCCCAAATCCTAGGAGACAAGTCACATGTAAGATATTGAACTTCTTGGGAACAATATCAGAAGAATCATAACTTTCACAGAGATGGTTGTTTCCAGGCTGATTAATGATATTTCATGAAGTGCACTCAGAGGTTCAGGCTCCCCAGAATAAGCTGGTAGAATTGCTCTGAGCAAACACTTCTGCAGCTTTTCCCGGAGATTGAGCCAGTTTTCCCAAGTTATCATGAAGTGGATCACTCTGTGAAATGAGAAATTTGTTTTTTGTACTTTATTAGTTAATTTTAACTATTACATAAAATATAAACAATTATAAATAATAATAGGGTAATGTGATGTTTTGATACATGTATATGGTATGCAATATTTAAAACCAATTTTTCAGATTAAATATATCTATCTTCTCATTTATCATTTCTTTATGATTAAAAACATCCAAAATATTTTCTTCTAGCTTTCTGTAATGTACATTGTCATTATCTACTGTCATCCTGGTGTACAGTAGAACCTCAGGACTTCTTGGTCCTGTCTATCTGTAGCTTAGTACCTAATGATCAACCTTGCCCCATCTCTCCCCCCTACTCTCTCACCACTAACTACTACTGTACTCCCAGCTTTTCTGAGATCGACTCCATATATGGATCACATTGTGAAGTACTTGTCTTTCTGTGTTTGGCTTACTTCACTTAACATGATGATCTCCCGGTAGATCCATGCTGTCACAGATGACAGGATTTCATTCTTACGGCTGAACAATAGTCCATTGTGTATCTGTACCACATTTTCTTCTCCAGTCATCAGTTGATAGGCACTTTGCTTGTTTCCATGAAATGAGATATTTGATCTAACATCTGGTCAAATAGGAATTAACTATGTAGAACTAAATGAAACTGATTAAAAATTTATAAGTGGAACATTCTTTTATAATATCATCATTTCAAGAATTTCTGCAATCATAAAATTGCTTGAGAAAAAATTATAAATAGTTTATTAATATAATACTATAAAAATTTTTAGGGCTGGGGATGTGGCTCAAGTGGTAGCGCGCTTGCCTGGCATGCATGCAGCCTGGGTTCAATCCTCATCACCACATACAAACAAAGATGTTGTGTCTGCCGAAAACTAAAAAATAAATATTAAAAAGTTCAAAAAAAAAGAGAGCCTTATTTTAAAAAAAATTTAAATAGTCAATTCATATAAAAAAATTCTCTCCAGACTTTCACCATCCAAAGATTTGCCAATATATAAATGAAAGATCCCCCTGATTTGTTTGTAAATCCTCATCATAAAACTAAGAGCATAAATATTCAGAATTAAAACCATTTGAAAATATCCATACTCCAGTAGAGGAAAATCATTTAAAAATAAGTTCTTATAGAGGAATGAGAATTGGACAGAATTAAAATTTCATCAGAATATCTAATGTGGGCTGGATATAGCTCAGTTCGTATAGTGCTTGCCTCACATGTATAAAGCCCTGGGTTCAATTCTCAGCACTAAAAAAAAAAAAAAGAATATCCAATATTAGGAAGAAATTTTTTAACAAAATCTTCAAAATTTTAGGGAAAATTATTTTCTTTCTTAACCAAAGAAATTTTTACCAAAAGTAAAATGTGATTCTATTCCAAAAGCAAAAATTTATAAAACCAAAAACTATTGAAAGAAGAAATCCAAGGAATTCTCAAAAGAAGATTACAGAGGATAGGAGTAACACTTTCAAGTGGCGGTGACTCAGAAGCAGCAGTTAGTCACTTGAGCAAAGGCCTCCTGAAGCTAAATGCCTTGAGTACGTAGATCCAGCTCATCTTAGATCAATCAAAATGGGTCCTTATACCTTCCTCAGTTGAGGCACAGAGAGTCTAAGTAGACAGCAAATTCTCTGAGCTGACAGGAGTCAGAGCTCAGAGCTGACCCAGGGTTTAACTACTCTTATATCCTGCCTTTTTCAGTATAATTGAGTGAATGAACTTAGCAGAAATTTGAAGAGGATTTACTTCATCTTTAGTCCTTGAAGAATTTTCCTTTGTATGGTAAACTATAATGGCAAGGGATTACATGGGATTTTAGTGTAATCACAATTCTAGAAAAATGGTATGCATGTATACTTACAGATTTATAAGATTTTTTAAAGCTTAAAATCAACCAATAATTGTAGAAGTAATAAAAATTGCTAGATATCAAAAATTGCTAAAAGAGACGTTTGACTTTAGTAGCTCTAGAAAATGAAGTTAAGTGTAGGGGGTATAAGATGATATGTTTACTTCTCCTTTTATTCTTTTCATTAATTTTTGCAGTTATTTGATAATGTGCATATATATATATATATATATATATATATATATATATATATATATATATATATATATATGTTTCAAGGATTGAACCCAGAGGCACTTAGTCACTGAGCAACATCCCAGTTCTTTTTATTTTGAGATAGATTCTCCCTAAGTTGCTTAGGGCCCTGATTAGTTGCTGAGGCTGGCTTTGAATTTGTGATTCTCACCTTCCCAAGTCTCTTGAGATTACAGACTTGTGCCACCATGCCTAGGTATTTGAAATATATATATATAAATGTATATATATATATATATATATATATTTAAATCTCATTAAATATATGATGAAATGGGATGAAACATGAAAAATAAAAGAATGATAAGTAATTTACTCAACTAGAGGAAAACGATGACAAGATCAGATGAAAGTTATGTGCTCAATAATACAATGTGAGGGATGATGCTCGTTAAAGGTTGGGAGGGAAGTGGAGGGAGGGAAAGCAGATCAAGAGGGTGAAATATTGGCAGATGATCTCGATTTCTAAAGTTCAGTATTTCGCTCCACTCTTCACTCTGGCTTTTTATACAATAAGAAATTATTGTTCCCAATAGAATGGTAGATTCATACTTTGCCAAAGTATGCTTCACCAAATACTTAATCTTTACTTCTGCTCTGCTCAGTTAGCTTTGATCTTTGGAGAAATAGAAAAGCCTTTAATGTACATAAATTAATTCTGTACTTCTCTCTCAGGGAATTTTGGAGCCCGGTTAAGAATGAAATTTCTTAAAAGTATAGACCCAAATAAGATGGTCAGGTTGCTATATTTGTTTTCATGGAAACCAGAGACCCTTCCTGCTGAGCACTTTCCTCAGTCCTCCTCCACAGGCACACATGCCCACTAATGACATTCACTCTCTGTGCTTTTCCTTCACAAGGTGGTATTTCTGCATACAAATAAAAAGCAAGCAAAACCAAACAAAACAAAACATCTACTTACTTTTCTCAAATGCAGTCACATTACCCAATCACAGGGTGCTAAGCCAATTAAATACCAATTGGATTTAGCTACAATTTCCCCTACCATTTTGATGCATGTGTTCATTAACGTGAAGAACTTGGAGCAGAGGGGGCAGTTGTTACAACTGAACAGATGAATGCTCATTAAGCAGCCCAAGGAGGAGGCCAGATGCCACAGTTTAAGCATATTCCCAGTCAGTGCCAAGGACACTCAAGACGTAGATCCAATCCAATAATTGGGTATTTTCCAAGGACAGAGAAATGACCATTAGTACTACAACAAATAATTTCTCAAGGCTCAGGCAGAATTCAATACATCCTCATAGGGCTGGGCTTGGGAGAAAAAGGACAAAAGGAGCAGTAATACACCGACAGCAGCTGGCATTTATTGAACATGCTCTGAGTACACACAAATTTAAAGCCCAGGAGGAAGGGAGGAGGATCCTTGGTGACTCCCTTTTGTAGATGAGAAAAACTGGGCATAAGAAAGTGCCTTTTCCTAAATCCACCCTCTTCTTCTTCCACAGGGATAATTTTAGTCTCTTAGTTTTTGAGTGAGACAATCTGCTAAGCTTCACGTTAATGTTATTGGCTTCTAGAACTAGAAAAAAGATTGTCGTGGTGTGGCATTTATTTGTTATAATAATACAAAAGAAGTTGAAAGGACAGGGTTTAAAATCATTGTAAGTACTGAATTTAGGTTTACAAACCTCACATGGTTTCGTGTTTAATTTCTAGGAAACTGAAATTACTGTGATATATAAGGGGCTCTCCATGTCTGCAGGTTTTGTCTCTAGAGATTCAAACAACTGTGGCTCAAAAATATTCAGGAAAAATTTGTACTGAACCTGTACAAAATTTTCCTTGTCATTGTTTCATAAACAATACAGTATAAGAGTGATTTCAAAGCACTTAGGTAATAGATAGTATAAGTAATTTTGAAATCTTTAATTATAAAATTAAAGATTTAAAGTGTACAGGGGGAAATGCAAATTTCATGCCATTTTTATTGGACTTGAGCATTTGTGTATTTGAATGTCTGCAGGAAGTCCTGGAACAAATCCTTGGAGAATATCAATGTACTACTCTGTGTGTGTGTGTGTGTGTGTGTGTACATAAATACATATATACACACACTATATTTCACTAAAATGGAAAATTCATTAGTATCACGTTGTGCCTCATCTCCTTTACCATTTTCTGCAGTAACATAACCTTTCCTCCACTTTACTTCTGACTTTAGTCCTGGCCTTCATCTCTGCTCTGTCTTTAAAATCTTAACCATGATTTAATAGTAGGAAAGTAGGATTGTCCAGAGAATTTCAAGGAGGTGCTAAAACCTATTAAGAGGGCCAGTTTAGCAAAGATGTGGCACTTAAGCAAAGTTCTTTCTAAAGAAATATATATATATATATATCCATTCTTAGATTATGAGAGCTTCAGGGGGGTTGAACCTTTGCCATATAAGTATCATTGAAGTAGAAGTTATGTCATGAATGTTCCAGACAGAGAGTGGCTAGTATTGCTCTCCTATCAGCATTGGGAACACATGGTGATATGAATGACTTCCAAAAGTTAGTCCAGGAAAATAGCTATGTTCATTCAGTCAGTATTTTGTTTGTCAACTCTCCAACATGTGTTGAGCATCTTCTACATCTAGATGTCTAGGATATATAAAGCTGAATGCATAATCCGGAATCCATCTAGAGACTCAAAAGTTCACTCTGATCTCATGGACTAAACATTTCTTACTACATACTGGAATGAAGTTTTTTCTAAAATGTAAGATAATAAATATTTTGAGATTTGCAGGCTACATACTCTATGACTATTTCTTCCTCCTTCTCTTTTTTCTTTCTCCTCCTTCTTTCCTTTTGAGAATATAAAACCCATTCTTAAAAAAATTAGTCATACAAAAACAGGCTAAAGACCAGATTTGGTACATGGGCTGTATACTTTCCTACCTCCTGTCTTGGAGGCTTGCTATTCAGGGTGGTCCACAAATCAGTAGCATCAGCATTACCTCTGACCTTTTAGAGATGTAAAATAGCAGGCCTAATCTAGACCTATCACTGTGTGTAAACTATCACCATGTAACCAGTCAGCACAAAATACAGTGGTTTAAAGAGCAACCATAGATAATTGTTAACAAGAACACGGATTTGCTGGGAGACTCTTCTGGCCTAGGCTGATTTCTTACATCTATTACAGTGAGCGGACAGCTCTGATTCTAGATGCTATTTGACTCTAAGTTGAGGCACTTGGGTTCTCCTACAAGTGGCCTTTTATCCTCCAGCAGGCTGGCTTGGCCTTATTCCATTCTAGTTATAAAATGCCAAGCAAGAAAATGGCCAAAGCATGTTATGGTGTGATTTCCTCCATATTCTATTGATCAAAGCAAGTCACGGGGCAATAAACACTTGAGTAGAAAGCAAATAGTTTATCCTTTGTTAGGAGCTACAAAGTCACATTTCAAAGGACATGGACATAAGGAGAAATAAAGAATTGCAGTCATATTTGTAATTTGTCCTACCTATGATATCAGACTCTCTGCATATTAATAAAATCCCCAAAGATTCATAGGAACATTAAAGTTGAATATGCACCATCCTAAAATATTCTCACAGTTATCTGTAGATGTCACTTTCCCCCTCTCTTCTCTTGAAATGGTTCCATATTCATATTCTAAATATTCAGTAGTCAGAACTTAGAACAGGTATGAGTCAAACACCCAACATCAATCAGGAAGAAAGGCTGAACCCAAACTATTGCTGCTCAAACTGTTAATCACAGAATACCAGCCACCAAGAGACACAGTGCTGAGCAGCTTAATTTCCTCATCCACTCAATACTTGAACAAATCCCTTAGCTTTCTGACAGCTCTTGCTTCCCAACTCAGAGTGGTATTTTATAACCTTCAGTCTGTGAAGGAGGTTGTTTCTATTGGCAAATTGACATTTACCTTATAGTTACATAAGAACACAGTTCTCTCTATGAGCTATATGGGTGTCATAAACATGAAGACAGAAGTCCTCTGAGATCAAAGCAATAGAGGAAAAATGGTGAAGACTTTTCTCTGAATGTGATATAATGACTTTTACTTTCTTTCTTTTTTTTTTTTTACTGAAATTGACCTTTATTTTGTACTAAAACTTTTTGATACAAAGTAACATTTTAGTACAGAACATCCCAGGCTGTCAGATCTGTACCCGCCTGCACACCGCCCATCACAGCCCGATCTGCCTGCAAAAACAGCGTGCAAGCAATGCCTCGAGAATGGTTTACACTTTTTCTCAGTTGTCTGAGCTAGAAAACTTGTACCTGGAAAAGAAAGGACAGCACTGAGGACTGAGACTTGTTTCTCTTTTGAATAGCTGTGCAAGAAAATATATCCCTTTTTAAAAAAAAAACGTCAGTAATGACTAAACTACAATCTAGTTTTTAGAATTACAAAGAATCAAATCAAAGACACCTTGCTATTAAAATGAAATGTTAGGAACAGTATTAAAATATAGGTCCTACCCCAACGACACTTAGGTGGAGCCCAGTACAGTACCTATTAACAGGACACACATTGTTTAAGGAGGAACCACATCAAATCTTCAGCCAGACTCGACCAGCATGGGAAGTGCAAAGGAAAGAAAAAGAGAGAAGCCCAACTGAGCCCAATGCTGTGAGTCTTGGGACCAAGATGAACAAGGTCGCAGGTTTTCTTTTTAGATATTCAATAGTGGCTATGCTAACCATTAAACTCCCCCTACAAGCTCTCATTCAAACATCTGAAACGTGAATGTTTTCACATCCAAAAGAACAGATGCGCCTGCCCTGCTCCATGAAGCTGAAAAAGGCCGTCGGGGTTCTCAGAACCTCGAGGGGAGCCATGGCACGCGTCCACCCTTGCTTGACACCCTGTCTAGGACCCAGCCCTGCAGCTGAGACAGACGGGGACATGATGGACCAGACAGAATGTTTAAATAACAAATACAGCTGGAGAAGAGACCCATGAGCGCTTGGGGGTTGGAGAAACAGGAGGGAAAGGCCAAGAGGCGAGTTTGTGAGGATGCCCAAGCTGCCCTCCCGGGTATGGGAGGAAAACACAGAACCAGCGAGTTGACCCCACCCAGGCACTGGTTCTGCCGTCTCCAGCAGTCTGAGCACCTGAAGTGACGAAGTCCTTCCAGGAGAGGTACCACCTCTGAGGAGCAGGGAGTCTGCTGAAGCTCTGATCCCACTGACAAGAACCTCCTGAGGTGGGCAGCCCGCCCCACCCCCCAACTCCATGAGGTTCCAGGGTCATTTGGGGAACTAAAGCAACAGGGGGCGGAAGGGGTGAGGTGGGCACCAGCAGCATGGGGCATCCACGTAAACATAACCACCAGATACTTAGAAAAGGCTTGTAAACTTGTGATCTGAAAGGCTCTCTGTGCAGCATCACTGATTGGGTGGCTATAGGAAGGTGGGTGTTGTACCCCTCTATCAAGTCTTTTGCATTTTCTGCTTTGTTTTGTCTTAAAGCACATGTGAGAGGAGCAGTCTGCCGGCCTAGGCCCAGATCCGAGCTGCCAACCCCCTCTGTCTACAAAGGAGGGGCTTCTGGAGTCCTGGTTCTGGATCCTTCCCCGGCATGTCCTTAAACAGGCCCATCTCTGTTTTTAGTTGCTGGAGAAGAGCGAGCCAGTCTCCCCACCAGCGGGCCGGTCCAGTCGCCTCCTGGTGCCCACTTCCCCTTCCCCTAGAGCAGGCAGTTGAGGATCCACAGGACTTTACTTTGTTCTTGATTGACGGTTGCCAAGATCTAAGTGCAAATGCTTGACAGGGCTCCTCCCTGGACGACCCTTGTGAAGTACCTGCTGTACTCCTGTTCCGTCTTCTGAGCTGTTTTGAACTGCTCTTTGGAATGCCTCTGTGTCACCTTGCCCCTCAAGTAGATGGGGTCTCTCTGCTTCTTGATGTGCTTGGCACTCTTGTAGTGGATGAAGATGACGATAGGGTAGATGTGCATGTGGTGCAGGCGCTCAATGGGGTGGGGAGCGACGTCCAGGAGGCAGTGCCGGTTCTTTTCTGTGATCTCCTTTATTGAAGCCACCATGGTCACATCAAAATGGCCATTCCTCCGTTTGTAGTCGACAAACAGGCAGTCTTTAATGCCCCGCTCAATGGCCTGCTGGGAGGCCTTCATCACTTTCAACGGGCATCTGCAGAACTTGCCAGGGACCTCATTTATCAGCATTTCCTTCACCATATCCAGCAGAGGCCCCAGAATCAGGACAGGCCTCAGAGAGATGCAGTCCACCTTCTGGACCTGCTGATAGGCCAGACTCACTGAATCTTCAAAGAGCTAGAGGGAGTCGTTGGAGAAGGTGTCCAAGGCCAGGAGGTCTTTCCTGTCTTTGGACCCATTGCATTTGTGCTTGTGCTTCCTTCCAAAGAAGGACCAGCAAGCAGCTGCTGACAGCGTCTTGGTGGCACTACTGTCTTTGACCTCGGACATGCTGAGCCTCATGGAGAATTCTTGATCCATCACACATTTGCTGGGAATATGCCAACGCTGGATATTCTGGGCGTTCTCATCCAGATGCCACGCCATCCAGGACCCAAATGTGCCCTGGGGCAAGGTGTCATCCACTAGAGAATGTCCTCCTTCCTAAAGCTCAGCTCATGCTCCACCTCGGCCAGCCGGTCATACAGGGCCCTGATGTAGAAGCTGTCACCAGGCAGGCCCTTGATCCTGGTGAACTCCTCTGGGCGGTACTACACCTTCAGGCGGATACTGTCTTTGGGCTTCAGCATCTCCACGTAGACCTCGTCCACCATCTTATTGTGCACATCCAGGTTGCCATACTCGAGGATTAGGTCTCCTGGCACCAGGCCATCGGGACCCCTGGCAGGACTGTCATCCTCTACTTCGGCCACAAACACCCTGTGCAGGTTCCCACCACACAAATGCACCCCAAAGTCCAGTTGGGACTTCTTAATGAAGATAATGCGTGGTTCCTGGGTCTTCTTGTTGGCATCTCCCATGATCCTGGAGCAGGGGGTGCTCTGCTTGGCTGGGGGTATGCCAGGTTCCTCGTTCTGCTCCATGAGTGGATCAATGACAGAGGGGTGCTCTGGGGTGGTTCTACCACTGCCCTGGAGAGTGGCATGGGCACCGGCAGGGTCCAGATGGGAGTTGGAGCAGGAGTGGCTGCCAAGCTGGTGCATATGTGGGTTGTACTGGGCCAGGATGGTGATGGTGTCACACTGCTGCCCTATGATGAGCCGGGCCTGCTGCTCTGTGGCACTCTGCAGGTTAATGCTATTGAACTCAAGTAACTGGTCCCCATACTCAAGGCCAGCCTGGTGGGCAATGCTGCCAGTGGTCACTTTGGAGACGTAGATGCCGCCCTTCTCTCCACTCACAATGGAGATGCCCAAAGGCTCTGAGCCCTTCTGTACCTTCACGTAAGGCCTGTCCTTCCTCCGTTCCCCGAGGGACGCAGGGTTGACAGCAATCCTGGGCAATGTAGAGGCAGAGGTCTGGGACTGGCTACAAGTGGACAGGGTGTCAATGTTGAGGGGCGACTGCGGAGGGGTGCTGCATTCGGAATGTGACAATGAACCTCTGTCAGAGCCCATGACAGACCTCGGCGTTAATGGGATCTTAATGCGTTCTGCCTTGAACTGCAAGTTACTGGAAGACCTGAGGCAGGCGCTGGAAGGCAGCGAGTTGGACCCGTGGGAGGCTCTCATCTCAGCATAGTCACTGCTGGCGCTGTGGCTGAGGTCCAGGCTCAGGCGGCTCTGGTGCTGGACACTGGGAGGCAAGCCCTGGGGGCCAGCATCTCGGGGCACAGGTGGAGAGCTGCAGGGGCCAACCTTATGGCTGCGCACAGTGTAGATGGGGTTCCGCAGGATGGAGCTCACAGCAGCGCTGGGGGTCATGCTCCAGGGAACAGTTCCCACGGATGGCCTGTTGGGGTAGAGCGGGGGTTCCCATGCCAGCTGGAATGCCCTGGTGAGTAAGGGGACCACTCCTGCACCTTGGGGGAGAGCTCTCCACTAGCTGGGATGCATTTCTGCTCCTCCAGGAATTGAGCAGGAATCACTACCAGAGCAAGCTTGGGCTGAAAACTAGGCGCAGACTTTGGCCGGCGGCACTTCTGCCCCAGCTCATCTGCCTTCTGGAAAGTGAGGTCCTCGTCACAGGACTTCTTGGGTGGCAGGTAGGAGGAATCCCCATCCCATTCGGGGTAGTAGCTGGAGGCGATGCGGACCCTGGTCTTGCGAGGGGGTGATGCATGCATGGGTTCTCCGAGGTCAGTGTCCGGGGACCGGGCACCTGGTGGGCTGGTAGATGGAGAGATGCCCACTAGTGTGGCCTCTGACTCAGAACTGGTTTCCAGTCTGTGCTGGAACTTGATGGAGTCGCTTCTCCTGGGGGGCTTTGGGGGGTGTCAGAGGCCCCATCCTCTTGGAGGGCTGGGGGAGTGAATAGGCCCAGGGCCTGGGAGCAAATAGTCTATTTTGGGGGGCATCTGGGGACGTTTAAAAGTGTTTGGGTCAAAGATAGACTTTCTTTGCTTTGGCTTCTTGTAAACGGAGAGCTTCTCCGGTCCTGCTGTGGAGCTGAGCACGGCCTTGGGCCAGGTCCCACCGCCGTTGGAGCCCTCAGCATCCACCTTGTCCAGAGGAGCATCCACCACCCCACAGGGGCCCACCTCAGTCTCAAAGGGCAGCAGGGGCCGCCTGCTCCGCATGTCCACCAGCCCATAGCCACGTTACCCAGAGGCATTGGAGTGGAAGGAGCTCAGGCTGTGCTCGGAGGTGCTGGGACAGGTCTGGGGGGAGACTGGAAAGGGGCTCCCAGGGAACGGTTTGTGTAGAAAGGAGGTGCTGCCTCGTGGAGTCCCCGGCTCCTTCCTGTCTTCCAGCCCAGCACAGAAGAGCTCCGTCTGCGTGGAACTATGGTGCTGCATCAAGTTCTGCTTGTGATGTGCCTGGGCCTCCAGGCCATGGGTCCGAAGACTCAGCATCTTATCAGAGTCCTTGATGTTTTCAAACATGTTTTGTCCGCTCCACGAGGAGCTCTGAGGGAACACCTTCAGGAGGGAGAGGGTCAAGGAGTCCTGGCAACTATGCAACAGAGATTCACATTCATTCAGGGACTTGTTGTCTAGTGCGATGCCATTGATCACCACAATCCTGTCTCCCACAGCGAGGGACCCTTCTTTGGCAGCAGGGCTTCCAGGTACCACAGCAGCAGCATACACTCCACTCTCCAGACTGATGCCACTGTCTTTCTGTCCACTGAGGTTTATGTGCAGGGATGTGACCACCTTCCCACCCAGGGACTTCCTCCTCCGCAAGACCATGTTGATGACCCCCTCTCCATTGAGGAGGGCCTTGATGGCCTGCTTCTTGTCCTTGTTGATGAGGTTTACATCGTTGATTCTCAGCAGCCAGTCGTTGACCCTTAAGTGGCCATCAGCAATGCTTCCTTTGTCCACTTTCCTGACAAATATGCCACAGTCCCCTGGGAAACAAGGCTCATTCACACCTTCTGCCATGTCAAACCCAAGTGCCTTCAAGTCAACATCCTCCGTCTCCATTTCAAACTCGACGACTTCTGTTTCCCATTCCATGGAATCTGCATGGATGGCCGAGTCGTGGGAGCTGTGAGCATCAGCTGCCGGAACCGGGCCTCCTTCTCCAACTGGGATTCCATCTGCTCCTTGAGCTCCTTAAGCTCCCGGCTGAAGTCCTTCTTCTGTTTCCGAGTGTCATCCAGGCTGCGCAGGGCCTTAGCCAGCTCACTCACTGCCCGGTCCCGCTCCCGCCGCAGGTTGTCACACAGTGTCCGGATGCTGCCGCGCTCTGCCACAATCTTGTCCCGCTCCTGGAAGACCCAGTCCCGGCGGCACTTGGCCACATTGGCCTCCTGCAGGGCTTCCTTCAGCTCCTGGCACAGAGCCTTGCACTGCTTTCGAAGGATCTCCACCTCCTTGGCCCTCCCAGCATCCATTGTCACCGTGTCTTTGATCTGCTGCAGCGCCTCCATTTCCTCGCTGGCCGCCTTCTTCCCAGATGTGCTGCTCTTGAGCTTGGACTCAGCCAGCTCCACCTCGGTCTTCAGCTTGTCCAGCTCAGAGATGACCTGGTCACGCTGGCTCATGATGAGTCTATACTCGTTGTACACCGCGTCCCGCTCCTCCTTGTACTTCCCGGACTCCTTTGCGGTTTTGACCTGCGTGGTCCTCAGCTCCGTCAGCTCTGACTGGAGCAGCTCCATCTCCCACTGCAGGTCCCTGTTCTGGGCCGTGGCCTTGTTCAGCTCATAGTGAATGGCCTCGAACCTCCTCAGGGACAGGGCGCACTGGTGTTGCAGCTGGATGGCCCTGTCCCTCTGCTGGGTCAGCATCTCCGTCTGCTTCAGCAGGCGCTGGTTCTCCTCACCCAGCTGCTCCAGGCGGCTCAGGTCTGAGTTTTGAATGGCGACCTTCTCGCTGTACTGCTTCCGCAGGGCGTCGTAGTCCTTCTTGACCCCCTCCAGCTTGTCCATGGCCGCGTCGCACAGCTTGTTGAGGATCTCTGATGACCCGTTGTGCTTCAGCTGCTGCTGCTGCGCCCGGAGTCTCCGATCTCCTTCTGGTCCTCCTCATGGAGCCGCTTCATGTCTTCCCAGGACTGCTGCAGTAGGTTCCGGTCCCGCAGCAGCTGCCGGTTCTCCCGCCTCAGCATGTCCACATCCTCCTTCAGCTGAGTCTGGTCACTCAGGAGCCGGCTGTGGAGTGTGTGGTAGAAGTAAGTCGGTCTCCTTGGCCACCTCCTGGCACCTCTTCAAGGCATTGGTGTGCTGGTTCTGGAGACTCTGCAGGTCCGACATGGCCCGCACACACTGGATCTTCAGCCTCTCCTAGTCAGGATTCAGTCTGTGGTAGGGCCTCTTATCAAAGGTCGTCCCGTGGGTCGCAAAGGCAGGCATTTGCGCAGCTCATTCCTCTCGCGGGTCATCAGCTGCAGCTGAATGGACAGGTTCTCCACCTTCTCAGTCGCCTGCCGGTCGGTGAGGAGGGGCGGCGGGAACAGCGCCTTCCCAGTGGTGCCCACGCTGCTGAGGGAGCTGCTGCTCTCTGAGTCCCAGGGCATGATGGACAGGACACTGTAGGTGGAGCCGGCTCCCTCAGTGGGCTGCGGCGCCCAACGACGCTGTTCAGGTAGAGAATGGGCAGCAGGTGAGGCTGCGTCTTCTCCAGCGCGGCGCGCAGGTCCTGGAAGTGGTCCCGCTCCTTGGCCAGGAGCAGCTTGAGCAGCAGCTCCGCCTTGGCGCCTCCCGCCTCCTCATCCAGCTGCCACCACTCGCCAGGGCTCAGCGCTCCCGCTGCCTCAAGCAGTCCGAGCACGTCTTCCACCTCCGTCACGGCATGGGCCAGGCTCTGCTGACACTGGGCAAGCAGCTCCCGGCGCTGGGGCTCCGTGGTGGCGGGCCGCGCCGCCCCGCCCCGCCGGACAGCGCCCGGGCTCCACAAGGCAGGCGAGCGCCCGGGCGGCAGCCTTAGGGCGCCGGGAGCCGCGAGGCGGCGGGGGCGTGGGCCGGTGCTGGGCAGGTTGGGGCCCCGGGGCGACAGGCGGCTCAGCAGCGGCCGCCTCCCGGGCTCCTGAGAGCAGCCAGCTTGGCTGCAGGGCTGCTGGACTAGAAGAGATGTCATTTACTTTCTACAAAACTTGAAGAGGTTCACAGGACAAATAGAAGACTGTTCATTTATGACTTGTTTCCTGATAGCTAACAGCACAGTGTGGAGAGCCAGACTGCCGGAGTTCAAATCCCAGTTCTGCAGTTGCCCCTCAATGTGTGACCTCTGGCAAATTACTGAATCTCTGTGTACTTTACTATTTTCCACATATAAAATGAGGGCATAATAGTCTCTACTATGTAAGACTTCTAAGGAGATTTCAAGGTGTTTAAAAGACTTGGCATTTTCAAATAACTATAAGAATGCCTTCCTGCATTGCTACTACTTTTATCATTGTTAATATCATTATCACTACTATCTTGACATAAAAGAAACAAATCTGTACATAGAACTATAAAAGAATCTTAAGTGATTGTTCATTTTTATAAAAACGTTGCTCTCCTTTTCTTGGCCACATATCCAAACTAGTTGTTTGGATATGAGAGGAGACATTTGGATATGATTAGGTTGTGACAGCTATGACCTAATCAGTGGATTAACCCATCCGATGGACTAATGATTGGAGTGGACTAACTGAATGGAAACTGCAGGTAAGTGAGGCATTGGTGGAGGAAGTTAGGTTAATGGGAGCATGCCTTGGCTCCTTGTGCTCTCTCTGTGCCTCTAGCTGCTATGAATGGGGCAGTGTCCCTCTGAAGTGCAGTTCTGCCAGAATGTTCTGCCTCAGGTTGGGCCCAGAGAAATGGAGTTGGGTGACTATGAACTGAGCCTCTGAATCCATGAGACAATATAGACTCTTTCTCCTCTCAGTTGTTCTTGTCAGGTATTTTGATCACAGTGTTGAAAATCTGACTAACTTACCCACACTCTGTGTATTAGTCAGGCTTATGGGAACCCATAATATTCAAAATGTATGTGCTCATTTCCTGGGTATAAAGAAATGGCCTATTTTCCATAGTGAGTAAGAGTTCTAAATCTTAATATATATAATTATGTTATTTGCAAATGTGGCAATTGTGTATACTACCCCTCTGAAATACAATGGTGTTGTATTAAAATCATACTGGTCATAATTATTCTAAAGAGTATTCTTCTTTGCAGTTTGTTTCTAGTGCAAACTTTCCTTGAGATAGCATCATCTACTCTTGACTCTTGTTCATGTTGACCAAAGTGTTGATCTGTAGGTTACAAATGTGTAACCTACAGGCAACATGCACAGCCTGAGACAAAGAAAAATAAATAAATAAAAGGGAGTACAAGAAAGAGGAACAAAGTTAGAAGGAAGTGAGAAGTGAGAAGGAATGTCAAAAGGCTGATGCTGATAAGCCATAGTAGTAGTTCATAAATCATTTACATCCTTCATGTTTAGATATTTAAATAGTCATACAGTAAGATATTTAATATCAACTACAGGTAGCCCAGTATAACTTTCCGTAAGTATCCTTGGTATCCAGTACCCCTCTCAACAATAGGAAAATAAGGCATCACTAATTCTCTAGCAAGCAAGTACCGTGCATAAAAAAGAATGTGTTATTAGGCACCATCAAAACAAGTGAATTGTGAAATCACAAAGAGTGCAGATTCTTCAATGAATGCTTCAGAGAGGTAAGGAAATAGTCCATGAGTCTGCAAATCTTTGTATGTCCCTCTACAGATGGACAAAAATAGGGAGCACCAAAAATTATATGGTCTTACATTTTCTTTTGCCACATTTTCTGTTAAAATACTATATTAGGAAAAGGAAAGGCAGCATCAAAAATATGTAATTTTCACCTTGAAAATAAATTGGTCTCAGTGATTTCCTACCATCTGTCCACCATATGTGAAAACTTTCTAACAAAAGAAAACCTCTAATCTCACAATTATTGTGTAAATTTATTTTTTACATGAATTTAAAATTCTATGAATTCAAAATTCACACGCCTCTGAAAGAGAAAACTTGGAAAACATAGAAAATTATAAAGAAGAAAATGAAAACTAGTCATAATTCCACCACTTTGGCAAGCATTTAAATTTTTTTTTGCGTAATTTATGCCTGCATTTTTAAGAAAAAAAATTAGGAAAGAGTAATCATATGCTCCCTCTGGATTGATGATAAATGATGATCAAATCAGTTATGATGAAATCACTGGTGATTAAAATTTGAAAAATGAACACTTTTTCCCTGTATGAATTTTAATAGATCAATGAAAGTTTCTACCTGTTTAATATACTGATAAACACTCAGAAATACAGCTGATAAACACCCATAAAAATGAACAAGTCACAGGTGTACAGAAGATGCATTTTCATGAGATGAACATACTCTCATCCAGTAGCCAGATCAAGAATTGGAACATCACCAGTGTCACCATCTTCCTTTTCAGTCATTGCACCCTCCCTTCTATGCTGACCTTTAATATCAGAGATGGCTTCTACCTGTTGGATCATTATATAAATTGAATCAAATGGTTCCTATTATTTGGGGTCTGGCTTTATTTTATCAACATTATAGTTATACCATATCTATTTTTAAAGACATTTTTCTGTATGTAAAATATTATACTTAAATTTAGTGTGTGTGAGTGTGTGTGTATGTGTGTGTATTATGTGTGTTTGCCATTGTTTGAGCTGATAAATAATAAATAATGAGCTAATAATTTGAGATCAACTAGATCTTTAACAACACACTTGCCTGGTAAAAGTAGTTATATTTAATTCAAATTTGTGCTTTTTTTCTTATGGTTTGGTTTTGTCATTGTGAACATTGTTTACCTCTCTGAATTACAGTGGAGGAGAGTTATTTTGAACTTGAAATCATCATTGAGAGTCAACTGGAGACATGAGCATAATACAGAAGTACATCCTATGGCATGATGTTTTAGCGCTGCAAGAGACCGTAGGCATTAAGTCTAACGTGTCAGGACTAGAGGCTCAGACAAGGTAAGTAATTTACTGATAAATAGCTGGTTAGTAGTACACAAAGGCCTTGGCTAGTAGTCTCCCTAGTATGCCTTCATATATCACAGTTTCAGTTTGGGCAGGTTGGGAAACATTTGTTAGAAAAAATATAATAATTAATTTGTTGGCTTCTCTAATACCTCTTGTTTAGCTTATTGGTTGGCTTTATTTCATTCTTTTCTAAAGGACTTATGATCCAGGGATGAATTGAACTTTATAGAATCTTTCCACATTGAACTGCAAGGTCAAAGGTTTCATCTAGTTCAACATTTATTTTAGAGCTGACAAAACTGAGTCACAGAAATGGTAAATTTTGGCTGGAAAATTTTAGCAGTAGAAGACAAGAGTCTTAGTTTTTTTTCTTCAGAATTTTTCATTTCTCCCTAGTGCTAGTCATTGTTATTTTATTAGGGTTGGAAGCAAATCCCAACCTAAGCATTTCCTCCTCTTTGCTACTATTCCTGGCCCATGAGTAAACTGCCTGGAGGTAAAGGATGGTACTCTGTTAGATCAGGAGGCTTCTCTTCCCCCTCCCCTTTCATGGTGGCTATGGGCAGGGATGTTCCACCTGGCTGAGAAGACCCAAAATGGCCAATCAGAAGCTGACACAGCAACTGGACCCCAACCACCAAGCTTCCTGGTGGGAGAAGCAATCATTCTGTCACTTCAAATCAGCCTTGACCAACCAGCAATAGACACGATCCCCCAAACAGGTTGGCCAAGCTGCTATTGGCAGCTGCAATTTAGATGACCTAGGGCCTCCTACCTTCAGTTTCCCTTAATAGCATTGTTCTTGCCTTGCCCTGCCCAGGACTTCCCTGGCCCTCACCCTTTTGCTGACAGGTGAACCTCGCCTGGGTGCACTCCCCAATACACCTTCTTTTGGTGCCTCATTCTTGGTCTGTGGTTCCTGATCTCAAGTGCCCCTTTCTGCTTTACACTCTTTGTCTTAGAAGGATGTCTGGACTTCAATGTTGAGCTTATGCTAAATTTGTTGCCATTTTCAGACAAAACCCAATACGCAAGGTGAAAGAACTAAGGCAGCATTATTACTAGAAGCCCTCTTAGGGGGCAGAGGGATTTAGGAAAAAGATCAGAAGAATAAACAAATATCTAAGAGGGAAGAATATTTAGAGAATAGCACAATCTTATCCAAGGTATTCTTTCTTAAAACATTAGATTCAAGGGCTTAGTCTGTTACTTTGGGAGGGAAGGGCTCAAGGTGCTCTTCTGAAGAGTTCCATAGGTGGAGCAATCCAAAGCCACACTCATCCACCATCTTGCTTTCTATCCTCTTACCATAGAATTTGAAATATGAAGAAAGGTCTTTCTCTATTCTTGTAGAATACTCCTTTCTTTTTTTCTTGACATGTGTTAGAATATAATTAAAAATTTTAAATGTACAGTCATAACTGCCATGCAAACATAAAAATCTCAAAGTTGAATTCATCAATGAATACATTAATTAATGAGGAAACAAATAAGATGTTACAATTGATTCAATTGAGAATTAAAAAGCACACATCAGGTATTCTAAAATAATTTATAAATTGATACAAAACCATTATATATAAAAGGCAATCATCAACTGCATTATACTGGTTACAGTTCATTTGCATTTCTATGGGCAAGACTCATTTATATTATTTTCCATTTTTTTTTCTTTTACAGTTTACAGAGTTGCTCAAAGACAATGAAAGAAAATTCAAAAGGTACACTGGAGAAGATTTGTCGTACTCTCCCCTCCCATTTCAAAGTTTTTTGTAATTATTCCTAATATGTATCCTCATGTATCATGTAAAGTTTTGTCCTTCTGCAGTCATTTTGTAACCAAAAGAGCAGACACTGCTTACTAGCTAAAGAAAAGCCAAAGGATGGGATGAACCAGACTTACCGCTAAGGAATGAAGACGTAAACAAAGTAAGTCTCCATTATTTATTATGATTATTCTGCTACTTCAGCTGATGAACAGTACTGTTTTTTTAAGGAAAAATTTGCAGCATTGTAAACAGGAAATGCCCTATAGTTCCTTTAGAAAACAGTGTTGCTTCAGGACTATGAGACCTGGAAGTGGCACTTCAAGAATTTTTGGATTAATGGACTTGGAAGACAGTTTCCTTAAGACTGATATACCTAAGTCCTGGTGAACAATGTATGTAGTATGAATGTGAAGTGCTCTGATGAAGCTTTATAGGAATAGACCTCAAAAGGAGACCACAGAGAATAGCAAGATTGACACTGCATGTTTTCAGAAAGATCTATTAAAGAACATATGTCCCCCAAAAAACAAATGCCAATTTGTTTTCTTTGATATAGGGAGGCTGATTCATAGTGGGATAGGGAGAGGGAGCATGGTAGGAATAGAAGAACTCTAGATAGGACAGAGGGGCTCAAGGGGAAGGGGAAGGGAGGGGACATGGGGTTATAAATGATGGTGGAATGTGATGATCATTATTATTCAAAGTACATGTATGGAGACATGAATTGGTGTGAATATACTCTGTATACAACCAGAGATATAAAAAATTGTGCTCTATATGTGTAGGGAAGGGAGGGGGCAGGGGGTTAGCAAGGATGGTGGAATGTGATGGACATCATTATCCAAAGTACATGTATGGAGACATGAATTGGTGTGAACATACTTTATATACAATGAGAGATGAAAAATTGTGCTGTATATGTGTAATAAGAATTGTAATGCATTCTGCTGTCATTTATTTTTTAAAAACCAAATACAAATTAAAAAAGAATTGTAATGCATTCCACCATCATTTATATATATATATATACATATATATATGTATATATATATAAATTAAAAATAATATGCACGTGCTAAATCATAATAAGGCAGAGGGAACTAGGGAAGAATAGCATTACCTTAAATTAAGTGGAGGGAAGTGATGGGAGGGAAGGGAAGGTGTTGTGGGGATAGGAAACATAGTAGAATGAAACAGACATTATAACTGTATGTATATATATGTGACTACATGACCATTATGATTCAGCAACATGTATACTCAGAAAAGTGAGAAATAATATCCCATCTTTTTTATGATATATCAAAGTGCAAGAAATGCATTCTACTGTCATGTATAACTAATTAAAATAAATAAAAAAATTAATTTGAAAAAAGAAGTTTATCACTAATTAAAACAAATTTTAAAAAGATTAAAAAAAAGAACACATATCCTGAAGGACTTCCACAAATAACGGAATGAAATTTAGAAGAGGGCTGAATGTCCTGCATTGAAAAATAAGAGTTGGATCTATTGACATATGTGACTCATTTTATAAGACCTAGGAACATCCAGGTTGTATTTTCTTCCTTTTTTTATCAGAGATAGAAGCAAGGATATTTTTCTACTGAGTTATATCCTCAGTCCCCTTTTTTTTTTTTGAGACAGGGTCTCAACAAGTGGTTGAGGCTGGCCTCAAACTTGCTATCATCCAGTTTCAACCTCACTGGTTAGTGGAATTACAGGTGTGCATCACCATGCCCAGCAATTCTATTATCTTTTTTTTTTAATACAGGTAGAGAGAGGGAGGGAAGGAGGGAGGGAGGGAGGGAGAGAGAGAGAGAGAAAGAGAGAGAGAGAGAGAGAGAGAGAGAGAGAGAGAGAGAATTTTTTAATATTTATGTGGTGCTGAGGATCAAATCCAGTGCCCCATGCATGCCAGCGCCACCGCTTGAGCCACATCCCCAGCCCAATTCTATTATATTTTAATGATATTTGTCTTGCAATTAACCTAAAGTAATATATTCACTTGTTGGAAATTTTGCTTTTTTTGACTCAAATTTTCTTACTACCTGATGTTTATAATATATATATCTCAAACTCCTCCTTTTAGATAATGATAAAAATGAAGTTTAAAGAACAGGATTAATCAATCTCCATTTTTTTTTGTATATGAAATTCTCCATCTGTGCCCATGCATAAATTAGTTACCCTCACATCTAGGTCACCCCAAGGGAGCCTGAGATATCACAATCAGAAAGAGGGGAAGGCTTGAAAGTTTAGCTTAGGCTCATGTTGACAAATCAACCCAATATTTAAATGAAATTTTAGAATTAAACTGAGAATTTCTTTTCCCTAAATACTCATTAAAATGGAAAATCAGCAAAATAGATGAGTTTAGCCAAATGTTAAGAGATTACAGATTTTATTTAGCACTCAAGAAATTAAACATTTCTGTGGGACCTCCATCTCAGCAGCTTTTTTCTCTTTCACTTAAGACATAGTCTGGCATTGAGACTCCTCAGATATTTTGCATTCAGCATGCATTTTTATTTAGTAGTTGATTTCAGGGAATTGAACTTATTTAATGTCATGATTCAAATCCAAAGGATTGGTACAGGTTAGAGTTCAAAAAATCCAGTTTTGAATATTTAAAAATCAAAAGAAAGAATTGCCAGCCAGTAATATTTGATCTAGTAGTTGAATATATAGATATATAGAGTATTATACAAGTAAGAACAATCCAACAATCCAATTCATTTTTCTTCATAAATATTTTAACATTTATTAAAAAGTAAGACTCTTGAGAGGTGGAGTGACACATACCTGTAATCCCAGTAACTGGGGAGGCAGAGGTTGGAGCTATCACAAGTTTGAGGCCAGTTTAGCAATTTAGTGAGGCCCTATTCAGCTTAACAAGACTTTGTCTCAAAATGAAAATAAAACAGGCTGTGGGTGTAGTACAGTTGTAGATCATTCCTGGGTTCAGTCCCCAGTACCAAAAAAAAAAAAAAAAAAAGAAGAATGAAAAAAAAGAAAGAAATTCTCTGCTAGTCTAATGGCAGAGACTGAAACAGATATTGTTGAGATTGTCAAAGCTCCTGATAAGCATATGAAAAGAAGGTGGATTGTGTGAGAGAGAAATACAGAAAATATAATTACATAATATATTATTAGATGGAGAGACATGTCAAAGAAGCAAGCAAGGTCTGCTTGAAATTTAAAAACCAGAGAATTTATAAAGAGTTGAGAAAATCCTAGTCATCATCTTGAAATGAATCTTTTTTTATACTTATTTTTTGGTTGTAGAGGGACATAATACCTTATTTTATTTATTTATTTTTATGTGATGCTGAGGATCAAACCCAGGTCCTCACATGTGCTAGGCAAACGCTTTACCACTGAGCCACAACCTTAGCTCCTTGAAATGAAATTTTAAACAATTTTTAGGATTTGGACCATCAGAAATGTTGGCACAGTCTTGCCTGGAATTCTTAATAGCATTAGCTAAGGATGAACACAAGGAGCTTGTGGACAAACTCAGGAGAAGCATTCATGTCAATTGTTTAAACATCAGCTAGAAAAATGTTGGGACCATGATGTTGATTATCGTGAGTCATGTGAGATAAATTCAGAGTGTCCATGGGTCCCAACGAACACATTTGTACAATATGATCTGCATTTGAGACAGATATTTCTAGCTATGATGCAGTTTGGCTGAATGACAAAAAAGTAAGAAGAATAGATGATAAATGTTTTATATACATGTCTATTCCATTGGCATTAGAACTTATCCTAGTCAATCTTTCTTTTATTCTTAAATAGTTTCACATCTTCTTAAACTTATCATGATTAGGAAAATAAATAAATATTAAAATATTTACTAAGAAGAAATGGAAAATTATTTGATTAAGGTCATTTCAAGGACTTAGTTAATTTCTAAAAAGTCAAATTTACATGTTTTATGCTTCTAATCTGAAGCTACTATTAACATTCAGAAAGCACAGTACTGAAAATTCTGAAATCAGATCATTAGCTCATAAATTAAAGAAAGTACATTTGTAAATGATGTTTACAGTCACCATTCTGTAGCCTTCAAATCCATTCATCATTTGTTAGTAAATACTCATAAAACAGTGTTAGATATAATTATGACTTAAAAAATGAATCAGGAAACCCAAAGCATTTTCCCCCTCTTATAAATCTTTTTAATGATGGTAAAAAGTTTTGATTAAATACATGTTCATGCTAAAAATAGCAGAGGAGTCAGGAGTGGTGGCATATACTTGTAAGGCAGGAGGATCACAAGTTCAAGGCCAGCCTCAGCAATTTAGCAAGGCCCTAAAAACTTTTATTCTGTCTCATATTAAAAAAAAAAATACATTAAAAGGGCTGGTGGTTAAGCACCCCTGGTTCAATCCCTGGTACAAAAAAAAAAAAAAAAAAGAAAAAAGAAAGAAAAATTTAAGTCAAAAGAAACTGTGAGGAAGGCCTAATAGATTGAATAGAGATGAAACTGAGATGGAGGAAAGTGGTAGCTTGTGGGAATGGAGGTGTCATTAAGAGGTTTTCATTAGAAACATCTGAAGAAAAAATATTTCAGTACCAAGAAAAATCCCAAGTGGATAAAGTGGTAGGTGAGAAGTGATAGCAAAAATAGATTAAGAGGGGCTGGAGTTGTGGATCAGTGGTAGAGCACTTGTTAGCATATGTGAGGCACTGGGTTCAAACCTCAGCACCACATAAAAATAAATAAAATAAAGGTATCATGTCCCCCAGAAAAAGAAAATAAAATACATTAATAATCATTATAGAGTTAATAAAGGATTGCACATTTGTAAAATGTATTCCTTCTTACAAGGAGAGCAAAGACTATAATTGTATCAATATTAGAGGTGAGGTAGAAATGAGAGGTGAAGTATAGAGATATTGATTAAATTTAATTAGAAAAATATTGATTAAGCATGTGCATAGTATTAAAATACTTTCAAGAATGAAATAAAACAACTTTAAACTAGAAAAGAATGGAATAAAAGGGGAAAAAAAGACGAGGGGAAAAAAGATGTGAGTCCCAAATTGTTAATGATTGCAGTAACCATGATTAGACAATACTCAGCAACTAAAATCTCAGACTGTAATAAAAAGGAAACCAAATCCTGCCATTTTTTACTTTTTTTACAAAATACATTGGACAAATAAATAATCATAAACCATGTAAATACTCATCCAGTGCTTGCTACATGCCAAATACAATTCCAACTCTGAAAATAATGCCAAGAAGACTTATTATTTTAACCTCACCAATAAGTAATTGAGGAACACAGTGGTTAATTATCTTGCTTGAACTTACACAAGTAGTAACTGGCAGAATCAGGTTTTGAACTAAGACAGTCTAGCTTCAGAAATTTGCCTTTATTTTTTTTTAAACATAGACTGTTGAAAAGTATAAAAATCTAAGCTTCTGCAGTAATATTATAAGAGGAAAAAAATTAAGGTGAGAAATTTTAAAAAGGGAAAAAATGGTATTTCCTCCAAATATTTCCCGATTATAAACATTCTAATTCATTAAGAAGATATGTCATGAAAGACGTATGAATTCCATAATCTTTAAAATGAACAGGTTCTGGCGAATACAACCACAAGAAAATACAGTTGGTGTATAATCAAACTGCAAGAATGTAATTCATTTTTCTATATTGGATAAGAGAGACTAGCTTGTGTTGCATGTCTTAGAAATGATTATTGTAAATGCATCTGCTGACTTTTTTTTACCAGCTCTTATCTATTAAGCCCATCCTAATGAAAATGCAATTTTTCTATTCAGTTGACACCTAACTTAGCTGTATGATGTATTCCTTGGCAAAAGCAGTATAAGTTGAAATGGCATATACTTCTTGTGGCACAAGCTTTTTGAGCCATTGTGTCTGCCCCCAGCTATTTTCCTTCTGACATAGCACCAAGCATGTCTCAGAAGGACAGCACCTTCATCATAATTCCTAGGTGAATATCCGAAGCCATATCATATCTTACTAGCCACTAGCCAGATTATACAAGCCAAAGGAAAGCTACTGTAGTATAGTCATTGCAATTTGAGGGTTATTTGCTATAACAACATAAATCTGCCCAAGCTTATTCATGATACATTACACAAGCAAATAACCCCCAAATCTCTTGGCTTAAAAATAAGGTTGTTTTTTTCTCCTGTTACATGAGCCAGTATCTCAGTAGGAGAGCTCTTCTCTACATAGTCAATATTTAGGGTATCAGGCTGAGAAAGGCTATACCATGTTTTGATGTACATTCTCTAAGTGAAGCCCCAGGCATCACAGGAGCAAGGGAAGATAGCCAGAGAACTAGGCACTAGCTCTTTTTTTCTTCCACTCACATTTCATTAGACCAAGCAAGTGACATAGTTATGACAGACTGTAAGGGATAGGGAAAGGGACTCTTCCAGCCAGGTAGTAAGCAGGAAACTAAGGAAGAGTTTTGCCAGTTTCAAGCTAGCCTTATCAACTTGGCAAAACCCTGCATCAAAAAAATGAAAATAAAATAAAAAAGACTGGGGGTTTAACTCAGTAGTAAATTGCACCTGGGTTCAATCTTCAGTATAGCCAAATTATAAATAAATAAATAAATGAGCTAATTAGTTAATTTAATTAAATAAAAAAATTAAAAGAAAAAAAGAAATAAAATCTTCCAAGGAGTGGGTACTCAGCATTATTTGTGAATATATCACATCAGTTCATTGTCCACTAAATTGAAAGGCACAGAATCCATATTTTCACAAAAACATGGAACATTTGAAAAACTTGGGCACATATTAAGAAAATAAAAGTCCCAAATTGAAAATTATCGTGGCATGTAGACTAAACATTAGAGATGTTGAATGAAATATAATTAGAAATCATCTATGCAAAAGATACAATCTCATTTAAAAGAAAATATTTAAAACCTCAATTTTTATAACTAAAGAGTTAAAAAATAAATTAAAAATGAAAATCAATAAATATTTAAAAGTAGACAAAGGATATAATATATGATGAAATTTATAGTCTAGAAACATAAAATACCTAGAAGAAAATATATTGTATTAAGTAATTTATTTAAATAAATAGAAGTGTTATATAGGGGCTGGGGATGTGACTCAAGCGGTAGCGCGCTCGCCTGGCATGCGTGCGGCCCGGGTTCGATCCTCAGCACCACATACCAACAAAGATGTTGTGTCCGCCAAGAACTAAAAAATAAATATTAAAAATTCTCTCTCTCTCTCTCTCTCCTCTCTCACTCTCTTTTTTTTAAAAAAAGAAGTGTTATATAAAAATATTTTTATTTAAAAGTATGTTGAAATGAATCCAAAGAAAGAAGAAAATTATAAAGAATAAAAATAAAAAGTGTGCAAATAGACATAAAAAGAGAATATCAATAGAAACATTTTTTTAAAGACTAATAAATAAATTCTTAGGATGCATGGTCAAGGAAAACAAAAAGGACAGAGGCAGAAACAAAAATAGCAAAAACCATAGCAAGAATGGAAATATGGGTATAAGCAGAAAGATCTACTGTATAAGAATATAAGGCTCTTTTATTAATAATTCATATAATGTTTTTGGTCTTTTTTGCAACATGTTTTCAGGATGAATTCAATAAGCAGTCAAAGATTTATCACTTAAAAAGTACCAATCATAATTTACAGATGAATTCTGTGTAGTAATATGAAAGAACTGAGGATTAGATAATTTCCATTCTTTTACAGTTGTTCCAGAAAATATAACAAGATATATTACTACTCAACTCATTTGACATGCTGGTATAACCTTAAAATCTCAACAAATAAGAAAATTAAAATGCAGGAGAAAATGTTTTTAAATTTATTGCAGACAACATACTCATCTACTTTGAAACTTTAAAAGAATCAACTGGCAAAACATTAGAGCTATAACATGATTTGATATATAATCAATAACTAAAACCTGATAGCTTTGCATATTCTTGGAGGAACTAATTCAAAACTGTAGCAAGGGAGGAAAAAAGATTCCATTCACGGAAGCTACAAAACTGACAAAGTATCTTGAAATTAACTTAACAAAAATATATTAGGCTTTTATTCCTTATAGAGAAAATATTAAATTTACTGAAGGAATTAAGAGATCTTAATAGAAGGAAGAAAAAGAATCATAGTTCAATACTCAATACTATGATAGAAGTGGCACTTCAAATCAGTGGGGAAATAAATTATTCAATAAGTGTCTCTAGAAAAATTTAAAATGTTATAAAAAATAGATCCCTACATTACACTATTCAAAACAATAAATTCCAGAGGGATTAAGGACATAGACACAAAAGCAAAATAAATCTTCTAAATTTTCTGAGGAAAAGGCACGAAACTTTATGTCTCTTTGTAGGAACTATCTTAAATCAAGAAAGCAAAAATCATAAAGGATAAAAAATGCACACATTTGTAGTCAGAGAAAGATTAATTTTAATGTTGATCATGTTTAAGATTTAACAGTGTACTGACTTGTACTCATTCAAGAGTCACAAGGGTCCTTAAATGTATTCATATCATCAGATATTTATGTGAAATATACATTGTCATGTTATTTTTCAATCAGTTAAAATTAAGAGAGGGGAAATCTGGTTCATTGTCTGTTTTTATAAATAAAGATTTATTAGAATACAGCCACTCTTATTCCTTTTATTAGATTTTATTTTATGTCTTAGTGACCTAAGTATAAAATTATTTTTCTTCTTCTATTAAGTTGAGAACTTTCACTTTTTCACTTCTCATTGGCACATCCAAATTACCAGTGTCACTACTCTTAAACATTGAAGTCATTATTAACTAAAATAAAAGTTAATGAAACACAAGAAATACCATGACAGTCCATCTAATAATTCACACACCTACTAAGTGATTAATGGGTAGGCATATACAGCATATACAGAAGGAAAACACTATGTGAAGGGATTCACTTACTGAGCAATATAGAGTGAAAATGTATTCAATTTTATCATGATACTCAAACAAGCATATAATTTAAAACACAAATTATAAATTTTTTTAAAATGATTTTTACTCCGTGTTTGATTGTAGGTAACTAAAACCACAGAAAATGAAACTATGCATAAGGGCGACTACTGTACCATGAATCAATTATCCCTCTCACAAGAGGCTGACAGGTAGTCATTGGTTTTAAGTTTGTGTTAAATAAATTACTGTAGCAAAGAGGGTGTGATGGTCTTAATTGGCTTGTGTTGTCTTGAAATGAGTTAATTCTAAACAAACTGCTTTTTGTTACACATTGGCGGAAGAATGAAATGGAATGAGTGGAGACCATAAAAAGAAATTAGATATTTGACAAAGGATATAAACAGATAATTCTCCCAAAAGATACAAATCAGTAAACTGCAACAGAAAACGGGTAGTAGTGTGTAATTCTGTTCTGTTTAATGTAGTTGTAAGATCCTTGCTTAGCATCTGGACAGCCATCATAAATGACAGCCGCCATTTTAAAAACAATTCACTTTCCTGCCCAAGGATATTTTTGAGAAAAGCTCACCACTTCCTCATACCAACCCTACCCTTATCCGCCCACATTTGCACCCACCTGCCTCTAATCTCTAAGCCTACCACATAAAAGTCCCTAACCCCAAGACTGTTTTGCCTCTCTCCATCTATGGAGAGATGTGTATTTATTTGTCAGTCCTTACAAATAAACTGTCATGTGTACCTCTGCCTGATATCCATCCTTCTTTTCTTGCTAACTCTTCTCCAGGTTCCTCACTTTAATCTCAGTAGTTGTCAATGGACTTTTTTCATTTATATGTGGTGCTGGGAATCAAACCCAGTTCCTCACATATGCTAGGCAAGTATTCTACCACTGAGCCACAACCCCAGTCCTCTTCTGTTGAGTTTAAAAATCATTTAAAATATCCATAATGAAATATTAGCATTTTAGAATTTTCCACTAATGATTGTGAATTTTCCTTCTTTTCCTTTATCTATCCAATATTGTTTTGTGGTGAATTGAACATTTGGTGTTAAGTTATTACTTGCTTTTCTTGCTTTTAATGATTTTAGTCTTGAAGTCTACTTTGTCAAATATTAATGGCATTCCACATATTTTTCCATGCTAGGATTGGCTGTATTTATATTCTCTCATTTGACTTTTTAGCCTTATATATCAATATGTCTTTTTTTTTATTAAAGAGAGAGTGAAAGGAGAGAGAGAGAAGGAGAGAGAGAGAGAGAGAATTTTTAATATTTATTTTTTAGTTCTCGGCGGACACAACATCTTTGTTTGTATGTGGTGCTGAGGATCAAACCCGGGCCGCACCCATGCCAGGTGAGCGCGCTACCGCTTGAGCCACATCCCCAGCCCCTCAATATGTCTTAAAGCTTGTAAACAGCATAAAACTGTGTTACTTTTAACAATCAGTTTATCAGTCTTTGATATTTACCTCTCAAATACAGTTCATGTACAATTACTGCTAGGAGAGGGAGAAGGATCTTATTATGTATGCAGCTTCCCTTTGTCCTGTTTTTGATATTTCTTTCCGTATTGTATTTTCCCTTGTCTTTTCAATTTCTTTTCTTCTCATTAAATTTTTTTCTTTAATTACTAAGTGTTCTATATTAGTTATTTAACATTTGCTTATTTTAATGTACATATTAAATATGTAGAATATTATTGACCAAACTCTTATTTATAGTTTCTTTCATCCCACAAAGTAGGGATTCTTGTTATTAGACAGTGTATATGTTGCCTAAGTATTTGCTATTACTTTTGCTTACCATTCATATATCAATACAGACATTTCATCTGGCTTCATATGCTTAAACTGTGTCCTGTAAGTTGTCTTTATGTAAAAAGTGTCTTCTGTTACACCACCTTTTCTTTCTTTATAAAAATAAATATTTTGTGCTAACTCATGAAAGATGTTTTTCATGATATAAAATTCTAAGTTAACTTTCATTTCTCTCAGCACATTGTAGATACCATTCACCTCTTTCCAGCTTTCTTGCTGGTGAAAAGTCAATCTTTGGGTTATTGCCAATTATGATATTCTCTCTCTGGCTATTTTTTTTAGGTTTCAATTTTCTTTGGTGTTCTATTGTTTTACTTTGATGTGTTAAAGTAAGGATTTATTTTTATTCTTCTTGCTTGAAATATACCAGACTTCCTAGCTCTAAGTTCTGCTTTCAAAATGTCTTAGAAATTTCAGCCATCTTGTCTTCAATATCAGTTCTTCTCTAGGTTGTTATCTTTCTCAAAACTATGATTAAACATGATTTAGATCTTTTGAAGCTTTTTCCTTGCCTCTCACTCTCCTTTTATATTTCCAATTTGTTTTTGTGTTCTGGATTTTTTCTTTATATATTTTCCTAAATATTTTCTCTTCAACCACATCAACTCTGGTATTTCAACTCTACCCTGAGATTAAAAATTCAATTATGTTTTCCATTTATAGCAGTTATCTTTTTTCAGATGTTTAATTTTCTAAACATAATCTCAACCTCTTTTATAATTTTTAAAATTAATAAATGGAGTTATTTTTAATTTGGAGCCTAGATGAGGAAATCTGAAGTATTTGTCCTTCTGTGACAACTGTTGCTTACTTTGGCTTATACTCACTCATGGTGCCTTTTGTCCTAATCTGTTTTATGAGTTTTGAATGTGAAACACCCTTTACTTGGAACTCTGTGTGTGGAATTCTTCAGTTTCTTTAGAGAGAATTTGCATTTGCTTTCTATCAAATATGATATTTACTACCAATCTGAGATCACTTTAATTTCTCTACTTGAAATTTTTCAAACCAAATGATAACATGAATGCAAAATGCAATTCTGCATGAGGCCCAGCATATTAATATAAAATATTAGAACCTGTATTTTTCTATATGGCACAAGAGTGCAAATGGGTCTTCTTCTGCATGAGGTTTTATTGTTTTGTGTTTGTTTGTTTTTATGCATAAATAAATGTTACAACTTTTTGACTTTCAAGTTTCTCAATTTCCTACCTTCATTGGGACCACTGAAGTCATCCAGAGAATCTCTAGGCAGTCAATACAAACATTGCATGAAAATATCACATTGGCTCTTGTTTACCTTGGGTTCTATGGATTTCTGATTTTATGCAAACTCAACAATAGATTTTAAAGTTAATTTATTTCTAAGTTTAGTTCCATTAAATAGGTATTTTTTCCAGAATACCTAATATGTGATGATGCTAGATTTATAAACCCAACTTAATATCTCCAAATTTAAGGATTCCCTTTGGTCCTTAAATAATTGAATTACATGGTGTGTGTAATCATTAAGTTATGGTGAAAACTCTTGGGTAGGAAATTCTTGATAAAATAGTATCTCCCAAAAGAATATTCTTGAAACTGGTGCCTTATAAAATGCTGATTTTTATTATGCCCAAAAAAGTGTTTGACCAAAAATTCTGCATGTACTTTTCCTCCCTTGGAGAGAGAGACTTATACATATTAACATAAGGTACTCTGATAATTCCTATAACAAGATTGATCACCTGATGAAACTTTTTAACTAAATATTTTTCAATCACACTTTATTAAAGAACCTATTTTCCCCCCTCTGAGGAGCTCTGATATTTATGGATCATAGTTTGAGAAACCCTGGGGTCAGGGAATATAGGCATTAATCCAACTATTTAAGGAAACCAAATAGAGTTTCTCTCACAGAGATTTAACATGTGTGGTAAAATAAAGATCATACAAAGAGTGTTTCTTAGTATGTGGGAAAGTTCTGTGGAGCCAGGCTATCCTTACTATTTTGTACAATCTAGAGTTTAGAGGTATCATCTCCAGATGCTTCTGTGATGACATAAGAAATCACTCAAAACATTAAGAAATAACTTAGGTCTAGAAAGAAGAGAGGCCAAATGTATGTAAAAGACACTTTGCAAGAAATTTGTACTGATAAACCTCTTTTGCACAACCAAATTTTTTTTTCTTTTGTAATGATTGAAAGCTTGGATTTGGGTCTCGAATACCTGGGTTTAGGTTCTATCTTCTTCTCTCATTTAACCCCTTTTCTATGCATCATATCACCTCCATAAAATGGGCTAATTCTTTCCTGTCCCTACTTCCTTCCAGAGTTTCTGTGATAATTGAAAGCTACATATATGAATCACATTAACCCATTCCAGGGCTTTTAGGGCTTCAATTAGGAAATTCATATATGGCCAATTTAACAGGGAATACATATTTCTCATCATAGAGGAGAATTTTGATCTAGGAGGTTCAAGTCAATCTTAAGGTTTTTATGTTTTCATTTTTTTGATTGTACGTTGAATAGTAATGAAGGGGAATTCATAGAAAATTAAAGGACCTTAAAAGGTAATCAGGAAGAAATAGGGTTTGAAGTATATGCCATGAGGAAATAAGGTTTGACGCAGAGTAGAAAGATCATGACTGTTCATTCTACCTGCACTAAAAGGCCTTTCAGAATGGAAGGGCTGCATAGGCCACAGGGGAGGAAGCACTAAAACAATGGCCCTTAGCTGTCTTCAAGCACCTGTTGAATTAGAGACTGAATGGAAGGTAGAACAGCTCAAAATAAGAGGCTGCCTTCTTCTAGAATCTTAAGAGTTGAGAAACTACTAATCATGGAAATTGAATAGTAAATCTCTGGCCATGTGGAACATTTTTTTAAGTTACTGTGGCCTTTTGAAGCACCACATATTGTTGTGGAGTAAAATCACAATGTCAACAGCAGTTGTAAACAAGTTTTGGTCAATTCCAACAACAAACTGAAAGTTTCTAAACAGCAATAATAGCAAGTAGAAAACAATAAAACTGTAATTAAACAGGTTGCCACTATCATTGCATTTCTCCCTGCCTCCCCTTGCCACTCCTTCCCTTTCCATTTTCTCCATACCACTTACTACCTTCTTCCATTCTGTACAATTAACAATGTGCTTATTATTTATATTCCTACTAGAAGGTATATTACATAAGGACAGGAATTTTTGTCCATCTTATCCATTAATTTGTCCCCAGTGCTTGTAAAATTAGCTGACATATAGCACTCTGTAAGTATTTAATGAATAAATAAATGATTTCACAGCAATAGAATTTCATAGTTTATGAGACAGGGGAGCATTTGGCTTTCTTTTCCAAATAAATAAAGTCCCCAGCTAGTTTCAGGCATAAGAAGCAGGATTTGTTCCTCTTATGTCCATTCATGTGTATACAATACAATTCCACCGAGTATAAAAACCCAAACAAAAACAAAGCACCTTTCTATTTCTGTCCTTCACATCGTGAACACAGCAAATTTTCTATAGCTGAGATTTCATGAAAAAGTGAGAAAGAAGGGACAAAAGCCCTAGTCAAGGTAAGCAAATACAAACAACCAAGCAAACTTTTTTTTCATCTATTATATGTCAAGCTAAATTGGACTCCGTGTATTATTTTATTTAGAAATAATCCTGTTGAGTACAAGTGAGAAAGAAAAAATGTAATCATTGGTCAACCTGTAAATTACTTTAAATAGTGTTTCTGGAACCTTAATGCTGATAGCATATTCTGGTTGTTAATAGTCCACTATTTCAGAGAAAATTACTCTTTGCCATTTTCTTAATTTTCCACACAGCACACATTGACTTATTCAGATCTAATGGTTCTTGGATAGAATATGAACTTTGAACTTCTTCCAGTTACATACCCAATATTTCTTATGTGGCAAATTGTATCTTTAAGAAAAAAATATGGCTAATTTTCTTTAACATGTTTTTGCTACAAGATATACACGGATCAATTTGAATGATTTGTGTTTTCTACTTACTTTCATATTCCCAGGTAATTAAATATGGTGAAATTTCAGTTCACAATTATTCTTGGACATCTGCTGAAAACAGTAACCACCCCCCAAAAAATCACTGGCATTCTGTTATTTGGTCCTACTTTCAAGAAAAAATTCAAGCCTCCAATTTTTTGTCATAGATTCTTTTGAAACTCCAGGGTTTGAATGGCTTTATATTATGTGCTTCAGTGAGTACTGGAGGAGTTGGAGAAGGAAGAAGAGACAGTAATTGCCCATGAAAAAAAATCTAAATCAAGTTTTCAAGATTTCAAAAGATGAAAAAATAAAATGACTGCAAAATATCTTCCAAATGTCTCACAAGTATAACAACTTTTAAAAAATGAAATAGTTTTAAAGTTTCTCACCATCTAAGATTGCTGGTAGCTGGATCATCAGCCGGCAACTAGAAGTTTGCTGGCAGCTGGAAGTTTGCTGTAAATTGTTAAGAAAATTGTTTTCTTTTAGTGCCTTCTGGAATGTTACACAATTTTTTCTTTAGCCATTATTGCCAGAATTCCTATCTTCATCACAGTGCCAGTGAAGACAATGTAAATTGTTAAGAAAATTGTTTTCTTTTAGTGCCTTCTGGAATGTTACACAATTTTTTCTTTAGCCATTATTGCCAGAATTCCTATCTTCATCCTAGTGCCAGTGAAGACAAAGATAAAACTAATCTACAGCTTCTGCAATAGCCATCACTGAACTGCTTGCAGAACTTGCCTAGACTATGTGTCACTTGTATGCATTGTGAACTCACTTGTATGCATTGTGAATGATCTGTTAGTGCATTAACTTGTGGTAGTGTTCGGGTATTTTTGCTGATGATGTCATCGGTGGTACAATTTTTCCAACAAGAGCCGTCAATTGGCTTGGTGTATCTTCCTCCTTTCTGCTTGTCATGATCATTCAGCTAAAATTTGGGGGCCAACAGAGGTGAGGCAAAGAACCTCACCACCCCCCCCCACTGGTACAAAGACCTCTCCACAGGTGTGGCTGTACACTGGACCGGTAGTCAATGACGGGTAAGATCCAATTACAATGGTACCAACCTAAGACAGGAGGCTGACACCCTGAGGTCAGCTCATCCGAAGACGGGTAAGGATCATATGTAGTATTGGACAACCTAAGGCAGGCACGGTCCCTAAGCCACATGCTTTCTGTTTAAACAGAGAGGGGGAGATGTTGAGAGCCACAGCCAAAGGGGCCCCAGCAAACTTCCAGCTGCCAGCAAACTTCCAGTTGCCAGCTGATGATCCAGCTGCCAGCATAAGATCACCATGTTCATGATATCTCTATAAAATAATACTGATGCTATGGAATGACCAAATTCATATCTATTGTTAACTATTTCTCTACAAAATTGAGGTTAATGAGATAATAGACAAGATGGATCTTAGAAAATAGAAAGCATATTTAATTGAAAAGTCTGAGGTAACAGAGCCAAATATGTTTATTACAGCTTCCCTCATAGAGATACAAATTTTATCTGAAGTTATTTTTTTTTCAGTTTCTGATCTTTGTGTTTTATTGTCTTTATTCAAAATGAATATCTGGAAGTTGTAAACCCATCAATGCTGTTTGTATTGAGTTCAACCCAGGAGGATGGGGAAGCAGAGGAGCCCTTATGCAGACAGAGAGCGAACAACTCAATCCTTTCCTCAAATATCACTTAAGAAATGAACCCCAGTTCACAGCTAACAAAAGTAGCCACACTTTAAATGAGAAATATGTATAAAGACTTAGACTGAGAAATTAAAAAATGCTGAGAGCTTTAATTTGATAAATCTGCCTAGAATAAAGAAATGATAACAAAATCAATTTACACTGAATAAAACAGATGGAAGTGATAGAGGTACTCATTTAGGAGCTGTGCAATTTACTTCTCTAGGAATTAGAGAATTTACAGGATTCAGTCATCTTTGAAATCCAGGTTATGTCTGTTTTGCAATAAAATTGTATGTTTTGTGTTGTTGTGCTAATAGTGAGATGATCAAGTCAACAATTTTTCCTGGTTCTCTGTGTATGACATACATGTAAACAGCTAGGCAAGAAGGAAGCGAGATAAAATCTCCATAGAAAGATCACACATATTTTTTGTTTTTAATCTTTTTACCTCTTCATCAATTACCTTGCCCCCGCCCCTCTCTCATGATGATCCTTGACCTGTAACTACACCCTCCCTCCACACTTTCAGTTTTGGTCATCTGCTCTCTGACCACTGTCTTCTGTCTTTCTAGCTTACTTTCCTTTACATCTTCACTCATAACTGCTCATAAGGTCCTAATTGCACCTTTCCCACCTCTCTCTGTGGGCACTCCCTCAATTCACCTCGTTCCAACTCTGAGAGCTTCCACACTTAGACACTGAAAATTTCCCCCATGATATGTTTGCATTTGCCTCTTCTTGGATTGCTCTGATTCCATATATCCACATGGCTCTGGAATGAGACATCTGTCATTCCCAAATGCAGCCATTTAACACAATTGATATATAATATCTCACACAGTTTCTGAGAGTCATAAATCTGGGAGTGATGTAGAATCTGGGACTGTGGTTCTGCCTGAGGGTCTGTTGGAGGGTTGGGGTTGTGGCTGTGGAAGATATGCCTAAAGCTGAGCAATACGCTTCCAGGTCTTGCTGGCAGGAGGCTTCAATACCTCCCCTGTGTCCAGTTGATAGGACCTGCTATATTCTAGGGCTCCACTCCAAAACCACCTTAAACACAGGGTTTTTTCTGTCCATCTAATATAAAATTGGAAGGCCTTCCCCAAAGTATTTTTCTGTTTCATTTTCTTCTGTATGCTTACCAGTTATATGTGTATTTCTTTAATTTTTTATCATATATCTCCCACCCACAACTCCCAGAAAGTAAGCTTTAATAGGAGAACAATGTAATTTCATTGTTTTGTTTGTTTTTTACTTTTGTATCTTAAATACTTAGGACAGTGCATGATATAATATTAGGCAAAATCAACAAATAGTTGCTTGAAAGAGCAAATGATTTAATGAATACTAAAATAACACATACTCATCTTACATATCGTGAAGGTAAGGTAGCTATTGAAAGCTTCTAGCTTTGGTTGGTTCTACCTCAGTTTCTCCTTGTGTTCCTTCTTTGGAGCAAGAAATCCTCAAGAGACTGTGAAATTTGCATTGGTGCTATATAAGTGCACGTTTACCTTCAGGTAAATAGGTACTTTCAACTACTTACATGCAAAGAAAATAATGAATCTCATGGGTAAGTGGACAGTGTCTGTTCAGGGATCAGGGTCTCTTTGGTCATCTTACTCCTTGAATTTTCCATCAGCATACATACTGTAAGACAATTGGGGTTTGCTAGGGTTTGTTTTTGTTGTTGGTGGTGGTCGTTTTTATGTGTGCTTGTGTGTGTTGCTTCAACTTGCTCTTTTAAATGAACAAATTTCTGGCCTGTTTATCTCTGAACACAATGCTGACCTCATCCACCTCTCCAGATTCTATCTCTGTATGTCACTGGAAGTGTCTGCCATAGCTGTATGATTCTGACTATTTGTGTGACCACAGACTCTTGAGATATTTCTGAATCTGACCACTTCTGATTGAGCACTTCTTTGCTCTTTCTCACCTCAGAGCATGCCGTACCCATTCAATTCACAGTGAGCATTCCAAGTAAAAGATACTTATAGAATTATTCTACTGATGGGAAGCAATTATTTTTTAAAAGAAAAAGCTATGTAGAATAGCAAGGACAAACATATGCAAGGTTCAAGTCTTAGTTCTCTATGTAACTATCCAGTTCCTTTATAGTCATGGATTTAAGTTCTCCTTATGACCAGGAATTTCACTGTCATGTCAAGTGTTTAATACAATTAGCATTGAGATGCTAATTGATCAAAAGTTCTCTCCAGTGTATCCTAACATCTATGGAGGGACAGCTCTAGGGAGACTAGCCTGTGTATGGAACTCAAAATCAACCATGACAAGGGTCTCATTTTGCCTAGTGAACTCCTTGGCATCAGTCTATCATCAAGGTTACCACTGGGTCAAATAAATTTTAATTTCAGTGTCCATACGTTAAAAGAAAAATGCAAAAGCTTTTAAGAATTCAAATGTTGGCAAGCCAAGTTTTATTTTTTTCTCTTCTACTTTATAACAATTGAGGAATTAGAAATGGAAAGAGAAAAAATAATTTTACTTTTTCAAACAGACCGTCAACACAAAGAGTGAAAGAGTCTCCAGATTAAGAAGTCAATTTCTAGAAGTTCAGTGGATAAGACAAAGAGGAATGAAGGGAATGGAGGAGACATAGGAATAGGAAAGGCAGTGGAATGAATCAGATCAAACTCTCCTACATTTATATATGAATAGACCATCAGGGATACTCCACATTATGTCCAAGGAAAAGAATGGGATCCTAACTAGAACAAGTTATATTCTATGTATGTTAGTATGCTAAAATACACTCCACTGTGATGTATATCTAAAAAGAACAAATACAAAATATTTCTATACACATTCTTATGATATATGTAATAAAATATCTAACAGCCACTTATCTGCATATGAGTCTCTGGTAAATGTACCTGAGTTTTTATTATGCAGAAATTTCAGTTAGTTATCTTCTTTTCACCTTTCCACTACCCCTTCCCTGGGATTTAAAGAAATATGGTAGGTTACAGAGAATACAGTACACATTTAGAGAGAAGCAGAGCATATTTGAGCCATGATGGGATCACCATGTCTTCATGCCACCCATTTCTCTTTCTACCATCTGGAAACTCATCCATTCTCCAAAACAACTAGCATAGGCCCTGCATACATAAACATATTAAAGTACAAGATGTAGAACTGGCTTCCTTGATGGGAAATTATTGTAACAATTACCATCTGATGTATAGTGCTGAAAAGGCTATTCCCAGAGCTCTGAGATGAGATAGTAGAATAAAGCAGCCCAAGAATATATTCTAGCCATTGACAACCTTGACTGTCTACTTATTATTATAATAAAGAGGGAAGGTTAGTAAGTACCATGGAGATCTATCTTGGGTGAGAATATAGCCATGGAGCCACCACTGATATCTCTACATTTAATTTCTTCCACTCATACAATGACTGGAATACTATACATTGTTATTATTTGTACTATACACTTTAGCAGAATCTTATCTAATCTATATGTAGCCATAATATAAAAAGATACACATCTTGCTTATTTACAATGTCATGGGGTCATTTCTTATGTCCTTGAGTAGATAAAACATTTTTGAGTCAGCATCAATGCCTTTTAATTCTTTATTTATCTCTCTCTCTCTTACCCCCAGCCACTGCTAAACAGCCTCTATTCCAGATGCTTTACAAACACTTGTTACCAATCACTTGCTAAGATACAGAAAAGCACTCCTTATTAGCAGTAAATTCTGACAAATTGTTGTAGTAATATACTTTGTCAGAAATCAAAGTGAAATGCAGTGTAGGCAGTGCTATGTACTTGCCACATCAACTTATTATTGAAAGTTTCCTTCCAGGCAAATAAAAGAAAAGGTTCATGGAGTGTAAACTGCCATACCACAAATAATGAGAAACATATTAAGTGGGATAATGGAACTGTGGAAAGCAGTTTTATCTTTAACCTTTGTTTTAGTGGTAAGAGTGGCCATAGCTTTCAACTGGATTACATTATCAATTTCTCCATTAGTATGTATTTCAAGGCTTATGACTTTGTTTAGAAGCTAACTAAGATTATTTTGTTGTGAAGTTCTTAATGATAGAACCAAATTTTAAGAATAGGTGTTTATTTGCCTATAATTTAAAGCTGGTGGATTTCTGAAGCACTTTCAGATTTAACCTTTCCATCTACTTATTCAATATCATATTAAAGGTATCTGGTCTTTACCTGGACTTCATGAGAATATAACATTTTTTTTTTCTAGTCACTCATACATTGCTTTTATTCGGTCCAGGTGGAAACATAGTTTGTTTGAATTCTCCAATAATGGAGAATTAATTATCTTCTTAGGAAATGCACAACGTATTTGAAGATATCTCAGTATCAGTTTTTGCTTTGCTTGGCATCAAATATATTTTGTTTCATTCATTGGTCCTTATTCTACCTCTTGAGGCTAACAGGGTCAATCTATAGCAAATCTCTTCCATGTAAAGACTTTTGATATTTTTTCTATTCATATTCTGTACATATTTTTTCCAATGCTTCCCACTCTTCCTCAGATGACTTGGTTTCATTCCTCACAGCTAATCATTGCACAAGTTTCAATTGAACATGCCTGTTTTGTTCTTTTTTTTTATCACTGTCCTAACCAATTATCACAAACTTAGTTGCCTAAAACAACATACATGTTTCGTCTTAAATTTCTGTAATTTGGAAGTTTGACATAGCTCTCACTGGGCTGGAGTCAAATTGCATTAGGGTAAGATATCTTCTGGAGGCTAGAGGTGCAAGGCCATTTTCTTGTACTTTCCAGCTCCTAGAGACTACCCATGCTTCTTGAATGAAGTCTTTCCTTCTCCATCTTTAAAGCCACCAATAGTGGTTTAATTTATTCTGGCAAGAGAAAAGTTACTATTGTACCTGAACCTCATCCTTCCTATCCTAGAGAGAGAGAAACAAGAAACAGAAATAAATACATGGCCAAATTTCCTTATGAACTTTCTAATTTGAACCATTAATACTATTCACCTACAAAATGTATTTATCTATGGGACATTTTTAGTAGGATATTCCTGATCTCCTAGAATTGGTTATAATAAATAAACATGAGTTTTGTGGATTGATGGTGTATGACACTCAGAAACATCAACTCTAATTTTCTCAGACTAACATGGAAAGACTACATGACAGTCAGCTATCTGTGTGTAAGTGATATTATGTTCCATATGTAGGAACCTCAGGTGATAATCTGAGATAGGTATTTCTTGGATCTTGACAATGGTAAAGTGTATACAATTGTGACTTGGAAGGACCAGGGAACTATTTTGAGGGTTGCAAACATATTTTTGTATTGCCTACATCTGTTGACTACCCATATTTTTGGAAGTAGTAAAGTTTGAAACTCCCTGATTCTTTTCAGTCTGACAATATGACCATTGTGTTACTTTAAATATTTAAGACAAAGAAAAATATGTAAAAATAGAATTTCAGACATTAGGATTCCTTCTTAGAACCATTGAATTCATGTAATCCATCCACTGTCATTTCCCCACTGTATGATTGAAACTTAACTCTGATCAATTGCAATAGCTATAAGATCTTGTGAGTATTATTGAATCCTGTAGGTAGTTCCAACATTAGAAGTAAATAGAAGAAAATAACCAAAAATATGGTGAAGTAGGTAATAGGAAGAAAGAGAAATAGAAAGGTAAAAGAATGAAGAGGGAAAAATATTTTAAAAGTTGGCCATTTGGGGGAATAGTAGGGCCTTCTCAGGATTTGTCACAGGTGCTACTGGACTCTAGATCACAGGTGCTACTGCACACAGCTAAGATATAGCAGAGATGACCAATACTAACCTAAAAAGTTTCCCCTAAGCCACCAAGTGAAGCCAATTCAACTTAAGGAGAACAACAGGTTACTCAAGAGGAACACAGAAATTATTCCCAAAGTAGAAAAATCAACTTTCTTGAACTGATGTGAATAATAGCACTTAACAGAAATGAGTGGAAATGAATACTTTACTTAGTTCTGGTAACCAAACTTACAAAGTGTTAAAGATGGACCTGAGCAGAATCACAAACAAGATTCAATCCTGCATGAGATCCAGACAGATGAATCAGGGCAAAATATCCAAATGGTTTTCAGTCAGAAGAAAAATGTGTCCTGTGAATACAATTAAAACATAAAGGTGAGAAGTATAGATCTTTTTTCCATATGGGAAGGAATATTTTGATAAAAATAATAACATACAAGGTTCTAATGAATTATTTCATAGTGGGTTATATCCTTGGCCTTTGATGACCCTTAGAAGGAATTTGTAGATTAAGGGTCAAAGAGTGATTTAAATATAATACCCACAATTTAAATTTAATTCAGAGTATCCCTTATTTTATTGCACAATAATGGATGTTTTATAATGAAAATTTATGTTCTCTGAAGGCTTCCATTTCACTCAACATAGCATCTGAAACTCTAACCATGTGAACATGGCCCTTTAAGGTCTGGCTCCTCATTACTCTCTGTCTTCATTTCCTGCTACACATCCTTATTCTGCTCCAGTCATCTGGGGCGTCTTGTAGTTTCTTGAATATGTTTGCTTTTTCTCTTTCTGTTCCTTTTTCCTATGCATTTCCCTCAGCTATTCATGTCCATATGTTTTTTTTCCTTTCCTTCACTTTCTTCTCTGCTCAAATGTCACTTCATTAGAAAGAATGACCATGGTAGCTAAAAATATCACCCTCTCAAGTCTCCACTTTTTATTCTGTCTTATGTATCTTTGTGGAGGTTATCACCATCTTACATTTATGTTTATTTACTTATTATCTGTTTCTCCACCAAGAAGATAAGCTCCCTAAGAGTAGTGACAAGTATTTAATTGCTGTATGTCTAGAGCTTAAATTGATAACCTGATATATAGTATCAGATCAATAAAACTACTCAACTGTATTTGGCATTCTCAAAAGGGTTATCTAAAGAGAATTTGATTATCCTAATACTTCTTCATGTCAAAGTGTGTGTGTGTGTGTGTGTGTGTGTGTGTGTGTGTGTGTTGCAAGCTCCAGAATACTCTTCACACTTGGTTTATTTGTTCCACCAGGGTTCCTTGTACAGTACATGGATAGAAACAAAAAGGGCAGGACATTATTGGCACAGATATCACTGCTCCCCCCTGAAGTTCAAATATGAAAAATTATTTCATGATAAAAAGAATTGTAAGAATTTCAAGTGAATGTAATGTATCCCATATTCATCTGAGGAAATAAAGAGAACAAAAGTATCAGTGATGAGTTTTGAAAGCTTCATATGAATTCCTCCTAGAAGGTTTTACATTGATCTTTCTAAGGCCAAAAGGCTAGCCGGAACTAAACAACATTTTAAAGACCCATCATATCTCACATTGAAGGTCTCTGTCCAGAGCATAGTAATATATATTCTAGTAGTTTTCTAATACTTGGAAAATGGGATATGTTCTACTAATCCAGGACCCCACTTTAAAGATAGGAAAATGGAAGTTAAGTGGATTCAAATAGCAATTGGAACCAGAGCTTTGCTGCCACACTTCATTACCCTTTCCTTGTAAACTTTTCCTGTAGAGTTCTCCACTAGAAATTGCAGTAAAGCCAATATACTTTAAACATTTTCATAGGAATGTTTCCTCTGTGTGCATAAATAAGAGCCATCTAATTCATAAATCTTGGAAATCACAAGCCTCAGAAAATTTGTTATCACTTTTATAGCAGCTGGAGACTCAATGTATGTCAGCCTTCTCTCGGAAGTGCTCATGAAGACAGCCTAGAAAGGTCAGAGCTCTCTCCAGGAAGAGAAAAAGACAAGTTCCCGGGACTCTGTTACAGAACTCATTTCTAAGAAAGATAACTAAAAATCAGAAGTATGGAATCACAGAACATAACATATAGAACTTAGAGTCTGGTCCAGTCTCTTCATAGGTCTCAGAATAAAAACAATTTGCCAAAATTAAGGGACAGATTGGCTGTTAAAGATAGTCTTCAATGCCTACATTTCCTCTTTGAATATAGTGCAAAGTCACCACTAAGAGGCAAGAAAGAAATAAAACTATTTTTATTCATAGATGACATGATCATGCAGAAAATCTAAAAAAAAAAATACACAAGAAAACTCTTGGAACTAAAAAGCAATTAGTTCCAGGAAGGTTGTAAGGTACAAAGTTAATATATAAAATCAACTACTTTCCTGTATATCAGCAATGAACAAGTGGAGTTTGAATTTAAAATATAATAACATTTATATTAGCATCCAAGTGAAATGCTTGTGTATATCCCTAACAAAATATATATAAATCTACATGAGGAAATCCATAAAATTACAATTAAAAAATAAAACAAGGTAGAACTAAGTAAATGACAGAAATTCCATGTTCGTGGAGAGGAAGACACAATATTGTCAATTCTTTGCAATTTAATCTATAAATTCAGTTCAATTACAATGAAGATACTAGTGTTGCTTTGTAGATATTAAGAAACTGATTCTAAATTTTTTACGGAGAGGCAAAAGACCCAGGATAGGTAACACAATATTGAAGGAAAATAACAAAGAAGACCAACACTATTCAACTTATAGATTTATTACAAAGCTTTAGTAATCATCAATATTTGCAAAAAATTAAAAAAATAGATCAATAGAACAGCATAAAGAGGCCCAAATAGAATCACATGCAGTTAAGTGACCTTTGACAAAGGCAATACAATGGAGAAAATGTATTGTTTTTAACAAATAGTGCTAGAACAACTGGACATTCATGTTAAACTAAAAAAGAATATAGTCACTCACTGTACACCATTCAGAAACATCAATTTTAAGTGTATCATAGGTCTAAATGTAAAATACAAAAGTATAAAACACCTAGAAAGTAACATAAGCAAAATCCTAATTGATCTTAGATGGGGCAATAACTTTTTACATATAACATCATAGATATGATTGATGAAATAAAGACTTGATTATCTCAACTTCATTGGAATTGCAAACTTGTTTTGTGAAAGACACTGTTTAATAAATGAGAAGACAAGCCACTGATTAGAAAAAAATACATAAATGCAATTGAAAATACTGTTATTAATAAATATAAAGAACTATAAAGTCTCAACAATAAGAACCAAAACGACCCAATTAAAAACGTGCAAAAGATTTGAGCAGACACCTCACTATAGAAGATAAACAAGTGGAAAGTAAGCCAATGAAAAGATGTCCAACATTGTGTGTAATCACTGAAATGCAAACTAAAACAATGAGATAACATTATATATCTGTGAAAATAGCTAAAATACAGAAAAAAATGCTGTCAACACCAAATGTTGGTGAGGATGTGAACAATCATTTGTTGCCAATGGGAATGCAAGATGGTAAGCCTCCATGGAAGCTGATTTTATTTTTTACAAATCTAAATAGTCCTACCAGGTGATCCTGCAATTGTGGTGCATATTTATTCCAATAAACTGAAAACTTATGTATGCACAAAAACCTACACTTAAACATTTATAGAAGTATTATTTATAATTGTTAAACCATGGAAATGACCTATATTTCCTTCAGAAGATAAATGGATAAATAAACTGTGGTGCATTGTAGTAGAATATTATTCAGCGATATTAAGAAATGAGCTAACAAGGCATAAAAAGACATGGAGGAAACCTAAATGTATGTCACTATGTGAAAGAAGCCAATTCAAAAATTCTGTCTGTTGTATCATTCCACTCTCTGGCCTTGTGATAAAGCCAAATCTATGGATATAGTGTAAGGATCAGTAGTTTCTAGGGATTAGGGGAGTGAAAGGTCCTAGCGTATGCTGCTCTGATGGAATACAGTAGACTGGGTGGCTTAGCAAGAAACATTTATTTCTCATAGTTTTTGAGGTTCATAAATTCGGGCTGGGGATGTGGCTCAAGCAGTGGCGTGCTCGCCTGGCATGCGTATGGCCCGGGTTCCATCCTCAGCACCACATACAAAGATGTTGTGTCTGCCGAGAACTAAAATAAACATTTAAAAAAATTCTCTCTCTCTCTCTCTCTCTCTCTCTCTCTCTCTCTCTCTCTCTCTCTCTCTCTCTCTCTCTCTCTCTCTCTTTCTCTCTCAAAAAAATAAATAAATCCAAAACTAAAACTCTGGAAGATATGGTATCTCTGGGATCTGGTGAGGGCCTTTTTCCTAATTTGCAAATAACCATGTTTTTTCTCATTGTATCTCATATAAAAAAAAGGGGGAAGGAGGAAAGAGAAAACTCCCCAATAATTTTTTATAAGGGCAGTATTCCCATTCATCAGGGTCCCACCCTTATGATCTCATTATCTCCCAAAGGCCCCACATGGAAATACTATCACATTGGGATTTTAGGCTATACTATATAAATTCTGGGAAGACACGTCCAGTCTACAGCAGGAGAAATGAAGAGGCACTGCACAGAGGACTTTTCGAGGGGAAAACTACCCTGTATGATACTACAATGGTGGACAAATGTCACAGATTTGTCCAAACTCATAGACTGCACAGCTCCAAGAATCAATAATAGTGTAAAATGTGGACTTTAAGTGGTAATCTGTTAGTGTTAGATGAGATTCTCTCATCAACAAATGGACTATTCTGGTGGAGGAGGTTGATAATAGGGAAGCTCTGCGTGTGTGGAGCCATAAGGGTATAGGGAAATTCTTTCCACTTAATTTTCCTGATGATACAAAACTACTTTCAAAAATAAAACCTATTTTTAAGAAAAGATAAAAATATAGTGAAACATTTTAATTGGTTCTGCATTATTCTGAAAATATCAACACAACTTGACAAGAAAAAGAGACACAAGAATCAGAAAAGAGGACACATTATATATATCTGCAATGATGTTTTATATACCTGAGAAGTTCCAAGAGAAATAACTTGATATTTAAAATTGGCATAAAATTATTATATGTCTGAATATCTAGCTTGTAGAGTGTTTTCTCCTTTATTTTCTTACAAGTTATTTGCATTAATAATGCTTTTTAATTTTTTTCAAATAATTTTCAAAAAAGTCAGTTTTTTCTATTTAAAACATTTTTAAACTGTTTGTAGAAGTAAATGGCTTAATTCACAGAATAACCTAAAATAACTAAAATAATAATGATGTTCAAATTGCTGTTATGTGTACACATGTATCAACTTTCAATGTATCTAATAATCTAATGATGACACTTTAATTCACATTGTAGGAATAATGTGTACTTAGTGAATTGAATTTAGAACAAAATAAATGTGTAAAGAATAAGCAACATAGTACAAGTCAGGGTCCTGGGGCTCAATGTTTTGGATTCAGACCATGTGAACCATGTGAACAGAGTTGATGTTTATCTCCTCAGTTTGATTCTCAGGGTCTCTAAAAGGGAGAAATGATATCTAGTACATAGAGTTGCTTTGAACTTTAAAGAAGAAAATGCTCAGGTCCAAGAATATAGTAGGCCCTCACAAATTATCACGGAAAGAAAGAGAGGAAAGGAGAAAGAAATGAAATAAAAATAAAAACGAAAGAAAGAATAAAACTGGTCTCCTTGTATCAATTTCTTCCTAGTCTGCTATTTTTCATAATACATCTGTATTTCCCTTTCTAGAACATGAATTGATTAATATGTTCCTTGGATTTAAAAATTAAAAAGCTGAAACCTAATCAAACAAGACAGACACTCCTTCTTCTTCCTATGAAAAAGTTCGGACTCAGTAGCTCTTTGAACAGGTAGTCCCTTCTGTCTGGAATGGGCTCGTGGGTGTCTTCAGGAACATTCCGTGTTTTCCATAAGACTTCACTTAATTTTCCTCTGACCTTCCCCAGTTACTACAGGCAGTTTTCTCCCCTGTGTCTTCCCCGGTATCCCACAGCATTTTTCATGTCTCTCATAAAACCTGGTCACATTTACAGTCATTTTGAAAGGAGCTCTTTTTAAATTTTTCCTTTGTGTTTGTGATAAGTAAAACAGTAAATGACCCCCTCAACCCTAACTCACTTGTGCCTTCATTTAACTTGCTAAGACCTAAGTTTTAAAATTATCTAATTTAATATTTTCTTTCTAGTAACCAAACATAACATCAATTTCAACATATATAACTATATGACACATTTTCTTCTGTAAATAGTTCAATACATCTTATATGATTAATGTGTGATCTATGAATATTTCAAACCTCTCATCTTCTACATCTCTCTGTATCAGTATTTCTCACCAACTGACTCCATTCCATGGCCTCTAGCAGAGCTCATGAGGAGAAGTGAGTCTGTAAGACTCATGTATTCCACAGCAGCCAGATGCCTTTCTCTGCTTCTTCCCCATCAGCTAAGGTGTGAAGTGCTTCAGTCAGCTGCCCATCATAACTTTGATATGCCCTCATTGCAGCACCACTCAGGGTCTGAGACTTCTGAGTCCAGGTCTTCTCCTGGGAACTTGGGGTCCTCCTCACTTCTACTAGCAATGAAACCCATGGGTCAGATTCCTCACCCCTTACTACACCATCTCCAAGGCAATTCTTCAGTCTCAAATAGTGAAGGAATTGATTTAGTCTTCTATGGTTGAAACAAATGTGTGAAGAAGTCTTGCCATTTTTTTTTTCAGATTTGAGATCAATGAGGCTTTGTGAAAACATTTGATGCTATAAAGCAAGGAATTTGGGGTTCTAGAAAATATTAGATTCTTTGAATTTGAGTTCTCTGACTTGGCCAGATCAAGCCATAAGTAATTTTAAGAAGAGAAATATAGGAATAGATATTGAAAAACATAAATCCTTTAGCAGAGTGCATCATCACCAGCAAGAGTCAACTTAGTCAAGTAGTTTTTCTCCACCTGGAGTCCATGGTATGTTCCCACAGTACCAGCTTCTATTTCCTCCTTAGAGCTCATTACTTTATACTGAAATTAATTTTAAATAATTAATGTCTGTGACTTGTATTGCAAATGACTTACTGAGCAGAAGACCATAAATTAAACAAAACAGCACCAAACAAGTTGGTATTCTTTCTTATGCTCCAATAAGTGGGCTGATCCAAGAGATCATGAATACTCAGCAAATTGAGTTCAGAATGATTCAATGTGTAAATATTTTGGGATAAATATTGCAATGAAAATTACCGAAATTTCAACAACCTAATACTAGTCTCAGAGGTCTTTATGTTTCCTGGTTCTATATAGGTACTAGTATAAGAAAAGGAGCTGTTACATTTAGAGAATTTTCACATCCCATCATTTGGTCATTTCCAAACTCTACCTCTCATAATATTGGACAGGATATCAGAGATAATATGACAGAATGAAAGCTTGCATAGTAAGTACAATGACATTAGTCTGCTAGAATGCTACTTTTGGAGTTTACTTAAGTTTAAAAACTCAGGGAAGTGTGGAGCCCTTCAACCCTAAGTCAGTCTTCTGTAAGTTGGCTGAAACAATATAATAATTATAGTACCATACAATGGTAATACTGTAGAAAGGAAAAAAATTGGATAAATTATACAGCAAAGTTAGCAATTGCATTGACTAAGATCAATACGTTTGTTCTATTTTTAAAAAAATATTGTTTAACATTTTTCTAAATACACAAGAACTGTAGAAATAAGTAGTTCATCGCTGTGTAGAAACAACTCTGCATTATTAGATTCTGTGACATCGAGTACGTTCACAGTTTTAACAGGCAGCATCACTGTCTAGTTCTGGACACCTTTAACACCCAGCCTTATTAGAATCCTCTATTTTTCACTCGGCCAGCTATCCTTAGCTTTTTTCTACTTGTTGCTACATCATCATGAGATGACTAATCCCCTTCTGGTATCATATCATTTGTCCCAAATTTGAGCTATCTTGGCTAAATTCAAGTTTCCACACTAGAAAAAGAGGGAGAAAAGAGAGAGATAGAGAGAGGTGGGGAGAGAGGCAGAAAGAGAGGGAGAGAGAGAATGTTAATGCCAGCTGAGTTAGTTCCCTGCAAAGAGCTTCTTAAGAAATACATCCTACTTGCATCTCAACTCAGAAGCCATGATTGGGTCACAGGACTACTTTTTATTTCAAAAGATCCCCCCCCTCGCCACCACCACTTTGAATTGAGCTAACACATTGCCATTCTAAATAAGATTAAAAATTTGTTAGTAAGGAAGAGAAGTAGAACAAATATCAGAATAACTACCAACATTAGTTGTTTCTGCCACAGGGGTATACCAAACTCTCACAATAGAAAACTGATTTTTATTTTACCAAGAAAAAAATAGGGAGTAGGATTTTTATTTTTCTTTAAAAAAATATTCCAGGCAATTATGTTCATTTGTGAGTCATTCTAATTTCAGCTTCAGTATTCAGTTGAATGGCAGGACAATCTGTGTTTCTCTTGATTTCCTTCCCCAATAAAACATCTGGCTACCTACTAGAATTTTCATTAAAGGAGCACAGCAGGCTTCAACATAATTCATCTCTAAGTCTTTTTCTGGCCAGTCCTTGTATAAAACAGTCTTCTCTTTAATATGAATCTGATACTCTTTCCCTGGCATGAGAATTATATTCAACTGGTATAATGAAGGTTTGTTTTTTAACAGAGGGACCTTTTGCCAACAAGATGAGAGAGGATGTGGGGGAGGATGGATAGTGTATTGTTAGAGGATGATATATTATTATTTTCAAACCTCTGAGGAGAGAGACTCAACTTTGTCAGCTTTGATTTATGTTTGTTCATTCTGTGATTCAATAGGTAGGTTGGGTGAGCTTTACTGAAATGTTTTGTTATATATTTTTCTACTATGTGCAATAAAAAGCAGCTGCACAGCCTGTCTCACTTTCCCACCTAACCCCTGTGAAGCACTGAGTTTTCAGTGAGTGGACCTGGCATATGGTTATAGCAATCATATACCCTTTGAGATCAAAATGGCTTGGAATAAGCCTAGGGGTCCTTGAGATCAGATTATTAATGGCAAGTTTAAGATATCTATTTTTAAAAGCTTTAACACTCATTTGTAGGGCTGATGAATTTTGAGAAAAATCAAAATTATTCTTCATGAATGTTTTTCTACAAATATTAATCACAGTCTCCTATGTAAAAGCAAATATAAAAGTATATCTTACTTGAGAATATAAGAACAAAACCTGAAGTATAATCTCAGTGTGAACTGGTAGTTTGTTATTTTCTTTTCTTGTTTAATGTCCTAATTAACTAAAATTAATATGTTAATTTTTATTTTCATGTAACCAAATGTGTTAATTTCACCCTTTATCTTGCTTGATTTTGTGTCCTAATTATGAAGATCTTATTCCCTTGAGAATTACCAATGACCCATATTTATGGGACAAACTTTATACAAAGAATAAGTTACATATTCAACTTTATCTTTCCTTATTGGTAAACTGTTATTCCCAACCTATTTTTAAACAATCTAACTTTGTTTTCCTACTATTATGAATATCATTGCTATCAAATATCCTCTTCTCATGTACTTTATCGACTATGGGTTTGTTTGATAATTAAATTTATTTTTATTTCTGAACCATAAATTTTGTATTATCTTATATTAAGCTGGATTTCACATATGATTTCAAATCCATGTTTTGTTATTTTTAATACTTCTTGTATTTGTGGCATAAAGTCTATTTAATTTGAGAAACTCTCAGTGCTCTCTTTATGCTGCACATTTACCTTCCTCATTCTCCTCTAGTCTGGCATCACACTTACCTACATATTGTATGCAAGTCCTATATGTCTCTTAAGCCTGTTCTATAATTACCATACCTTTCTTTTCATGCCTTAGTCTGTTCAGTTCACAGTGATCTATGTTTTGTTTTACTTTCCAATATGCATCTTTTAATTTCAAATAGTATATCAATTTTAGAAGAGATTTCAGTTGTCAAAATGTCATCATGTGAACGATTTTGAATATATGTACAACAGTTTTTAAACTTCATTTATAATTATACATTATGGTGGAGTTCATTTTGATATATTTATAAATGCATATAACATAGTTTTCTCCATTTCAATCCCCAGTACTATTCCCTTGCCTTTCTTCCTCTCTCCTCCTCACCTCCTTCTTCCATTATTTTGGTTTTCCCTTTCTTTCTTTCTTTCTTTATTTATTATTTATTTATTTCTGAATTGGTGTATTATAATTATATGTAAAATTGGAATGCATTGTATTATATTCATGCATGCACATAGCATAATTTGGTTAACTTCATTACCCAATTTTTTCTGTTTCCCTTCCCCTCAGTGGTCCCCTATTTCTATTCTCTTGCTCTTTCTTCTATTTTTTATGAGATCCTGTTGTATAAATTTCCCTTTCTTATTTTTTTTAATCCTAGGGCACCTAGGATTAAAGTGAAATAAGCTAAGTGAAATAAGCTCATCCCCCAAAACCAAAGGTTGAATGCTCTTCCTGATGTGCGGATGCTGACACACACAAGGGGAGAGGGAAAGAATAGAAGTTCAGTGAATTACACAAAGGGAAATGAAGGAAAGAAAGCAGAAATAAAAATAGGAAAGATAGTAGATTGAATGGGACATAACTTTTCTGTGTTCATATATGAATAAATAACACACTCAATATAAATACAGTATATCAAATTATACTCTAAAGTCATATATATCTAAAAAGAATAAAAAATAGAATGATTATTAAAAATACTTTTCCCTCTAGTTTTCACATAAGAGAGAAAAATTCAACCTTTGACTTTCGGAGTCAAATTTATTGCATTTGGCATGAAGTACAACAGTTGTTTTTGAATCCATGCCTAACACAACACAGGGATCACTTGTGGGCTTGCTTCTGTTGTATAGTTTTTCATTTGTAGCATATCATTTACATATATAAATATGTAATGTTATTTATACTTGTTTCAATATGTTATTGTTTGCTTTACATATTATAAAATGCATGCTTAATACATCACACTCTATCTTGAAATTCTTTGCCATTTATAAGAAACTTCCAAGAATGTATTTTCATTTCTCCCTGTCTCTTGTAGTATTCCAATTTTACATATAAATATGATAAAAATTATAGAATTAATTTCTAATATTCTTCCTTTAAACAATTAGCTATGTTTTAATGAAATGTGAAAACTCAAGCAAAACTTGTCTTTTCTGTTTTTCCTCATAATAAGTACTTGTGGTCCATTAATTAGTTTATGTAGATTGGTGATTTTCTCAGTGATGATTTTGACTTCTTAGGAGATTTGGTAATATCTATAGGCATTTCTGATAGTCTCCTCTAGGCTTGGGTGGAAATGATGCTCCAGTTGTCTAGTTGATAGAGACAGAAATGATGATAATGCTCTGCAATAGCAATGACAGTCACTTCCACAAAGTATTATGGGTTCTCCATAATAGCTATGTTCTGACATTAAGTCAATAGTCACAGGATAGAGAAACTTAGGTTAAATTCATGCATCCACACTAAATACAGAAGGGCTGTACTGTAGGTTGTCCATTAAGGGATAATCTCAGTTCTTATTTGTGTATAAAATTCTTAATTTCACCTTGATTTTTGAAGTATATTGTCACTAGGCATTGAATTCTACATTGAGAATATTTTATTTTAGGACCTTAAAGACCTTTTCCATTTTGCATAATTTTTATCAAGTCTTTAGTTATTATTCTACTATGGGTAACATATATATCTTCACAGGCTATTTTGAGATATTCCCCTTTGTCTCTGGGTTTCAGAAATTTGAATATTGTATGTCTTGATTTGATTTTCTTTCTGTTTATCCTTCTTGGGCTATATTGAGATTTTTAAAGTCATAAAGATACTATCAAGTTTGAAAAATGTTTTGCATTATATCTTTCAATATTTTGTTTCTGCTCTCTGAACTTCTAGAACTCCAACTACATTCATGGTAGACTACTTTCTAGTTCCCTACTCATGAATTAAATGTATCTGTTATTTCATGTGCCTATTATTTTTCTTGTTCAATGCTAAATATTTGGAATTATACGTTTTTGAGTAATGGGTTTTGTTGCATTATTAAAGCATACTGGACTTTAGCCAATAAGCAATGAAACTAATGACACAACAGTTTATCTTATAAAATTTGTTTTAGATTATTTTAGGACAGTTTTAAAGTAATCCTCACTCTAGAACTAGTTTAGTATTATCATTTTTGTATCATCCTTTAAAATTCTCTGTTGAATATATCATGTGTCAAACAAGAAAATGTGCAGGTCTGCATGAATTTTGAAAAATATTTTGCTTATATTTCTCATTAATTTTCCATCACTCATGTTGTTATTTACCTGGATTCATAAGAGTTTTCTCCTATAAAAGTAGAGATTGCCATTCAAGAAAAAGCTCAAATGGTCTTTTTTTACAATTTACTGAAAATAATTCTCAGCTTAGATGCCCTGGCACCCTGATCTGCAAATTCTAGCCCCTTTAGTCTCCTATAATTCAGTATCTGTCTTATGTATTCAATGAAATTACTAAGCCCTGTTTGATTTCCTTTTTCTTCACCATAGATCAGAGATTGACCTCAGGCAGAAAGATAGGTTGTTAGAATTTTTTTTTATTTGTATACTATTTTTCAAAACATCCACTTTTTACCTAGTCTCTGAAAAGTTCTTAATGTATTTCAATTTCAAGTCAAGAAAACAGGGATCATCCTGTAGCATTTACCTCTTTAGGAGCAGAAATAGAAATCTATTGTCTGTATATTTATCTCGGTTTTCAGGCACTTTATTTTATTTCCTTGTTTCCTTGTATGTTATCCTTGTGAACATTTTATCCAAAACAAATCACTGAATCTGAAAAATTGTTGAGGCTGAAGGTAATGTTTTTTATTTCGGAAAGAATTTGATTGATTTCTGGTAATTAAGCTAGAGGAAGATTGTAACCTATACTTACACGAATAGATTACTGTAAATTCAATTGTATCATACATATAAAACCAAATTTTGTACAATTGTTTTATATATATATATATATATATATATATATATATATATATATATATATATATATCCCAATATATAGGAATAACTATGATATCTTGTATTAATTTGGTGGGACTTCCATAACAGTTTATCATACAATGATTGGCTTAAACCAGAAATACTTCTTTTCTTAGAGCTCAAGAGGCCTAAAGTTCAAGGTTAAGGTGTTGTCAGGGTTGGTTTCTTCAGAAGCAGTCTCTTCTTTGTCTTGCTAATGGTCATCTTCTTTCAGCGTCCTACATGGTCTTCCCTCTGTGCATGCCTGTACCACATTTTTTTTTTCTTATTGACTCCAGTCATGTTCAAACAAGGCCTACTCATATGACCTAATTTTCTACTTATTACCTCTTAAAAGACATTATCTCCAAATATATTCTAAGGTGCTGGGGGTTAAGTCTTCAACTTATGAATTTTGGGAGACACAAATCTGTATATAATATATGAATATGGTAAATAAGTGAATGTACAGAATAGTGTGTGTAATAACATTTTCACTTGCTTTTGAAGCATTTGCATATGTAAGTTTGTAAGTTTTGGTTAAGGTTTCCAGGAAAGTATTAATAATGATTTTTTTCTCTGAAAAATTGGACTGAGGGACACAGCAGAGAGTAGGGGTATAACTTCACTTGTTAAATCTTTCTTGCTGCCTTAATCTTTTACTATACTTTTATAATAAAGAATAACATCATTTATCTATTATACAAAAGGTATAATTTTATAAATTCTAATTTTAATGATGTAAACTATGGCTTAAATTTGCCTGGTGTCAATCAGTTATATCCTGATAAATCCAGGATCACAATACAAGTCAAATGACTGTCGTGCCAATTATCTTCTATGCCTGCCAAGTAGCTGTTATACTTTCGTATAGTAATTGGATATGTAAATCTTAATTCTCCAGTTTTCTATTTGCATAGGTTATTTGAACCATAGGATAATGTCTTAATGAAGCTGTTTTTAAAAATTTCATTGATCATCATCTTGGTCATTTCAAATTTCCAGGAACAAATTTAATGACTTTCTTTTAGGATAAAACAACTCATTGTGCATATAGTTCATGCTGTCTTTAAACTTCAGCTTCTGCCTTCAACTATTCTTTTACCATGTCTCTTATTGTGGACATTTTGCAAACTTCAGACCTTCGTGATCTTTGGTTAAATATATAAAGCTTGATGTTCATCCAACTTCTAATCTAATAGTAATTCTCAACTCATTTTCTTTGTCACTTGGTACTATGATAATAATATTTTCAATTATCATTACTGCATTGACATTCTGTGGTGGATCAGACTCAGCCCAGTGTCTCCATAGGATTCCCAGAAATATGTATCTAACATTTACAGATCCCTCACATGGTGTTCTCTCACTTGAACAGAGTTGAGAAAATGCAACTTTGAACAATACTTTCATGTGAGAGACAGTGTACCTCACTGTGAACAGTCAAATGTTACTTCAGTACAGGGATCTTCACTCTAAACACAGGAGCTCTTTGCCTGAAATTAGAAAGGATCTGGTGTGGCAGAAGCAGCAGCAGGATTTCAAAGAACTTCACTTTTAGATGGTGTGGACAATTTGTTCTGAAACTGCACTTGGTTTTGAATTTATTCCTTTTAAATGACTCTTGCATCTAGTTCTGTGAAGATGGAAGACTCAATTAAGGAACCACTGTGTGGCTGTCCCAACTGGGTCCTTTATCTTGCTCAGTATGGAGGAGCAAAAAAAAGACTCCCTGAACAAAATGTGCCATAACGGTTCCACTTGACCTTTCTTTACTGACTAGGTTCATTCAAAGTTGTTTTTTTCTTTCTTTCTTAGGGAGGAAACATAAAAGGCATCAAATGGTTTAGTTGTTTCCTTTAAGAACAGTGGCTGTAGAGGGAAGAGGTTGTTATGCCATGGTGTTCAGAGAATGGTTCATCCTTTAGAGATTCTTTTTTTTTTTTTTTAGGTTTTACATTTTATTTCCAAGAAATTACATCTTTTTTCACAAAGAAGAGAGAAACTAGACTGTCAAAAACAGGCTGTCTTTAGGGGCAGCATGAGGTACACCCAACTGTCTAAAACGAACATCAACTGAGTGCTTCTGAGGTAGCAAAAACAACAACAACAAATTAAAAAAACAAAAACAAAAAACAGAACTTAAATAACCCATCCAACATGTAGTGAAGCAGTCTGTTAAGTACCCTGAAGCACTTGGTGCTGTGAGTCCTGGTATTGCTTCAGACGACGATGGCAGCAGAGCTGGCCATCACGGAGGTGGGTGATGCAGGGCTTCCTAACTCAGTCTCTGTCCCACGTGGCGTCTCTGATGACCTCCAGAGTGGCCCGAATCACACCCAGAGACATTCCTCAAGAACATCCCAAGCTCCCATTGCCTTGGAGTCTTTCAAATGTCCTTCACGCTGGTCTTCAGGACAATCTCTTTGCTTTTCGTTCCCTAATGAGGACAATTCGTCATTCTTTCACTTCTGAGCTCAGATTATCCACCATCTTATTAATGCAATTGTCCAGAACCAGGGAGTGGGTTTTGGACTCAATGTCCTTCCGACAAATGGGGCATTCTATCTTCCGCTTCATCCATTCATTGATACAGTAGGAGCAGAAACTGTGGGCACAGTTCAAGGTGACCGCCTCAATGAAGTATTCTGAACAAATAATACCCTGGAGCTCATTCTCTAGCACGTCATTCATGTGGCTAAGCACTTCCTCCTTCTGTGTTTGCACCTTCTCCTTTTCTTCCTTGGTCTGCTCCAATTCTTTGTTCTTAGCTTGAATGATTGTTTCAAAATCCTTCTTACTGCGATTTATCTCTTCCATTAGAGTTTGATGCTGGAGATGCTGCTCCTCTTCCTGGAAAGTCTTTTCTAGTTGCTCTACTCTTGCCTGCTGCTGAGCCTGCTCCGCATACAGCTGGGATTGTAAGTCCTGCAGTTCCTGCTCCATTTTCATGATTTTCTTTGAGCTCCCCTTTTGGGTTTGCCTTTTCACATTCAGAATAGCAACTTGTTTTTCCTGCATCTGTGATTTTAGCTTCAGAATCCTGGACATGGTCACCTTAAACAGCTCTAAGCTGCTCTGAGATGCTGAAGAATTTGAGGCTTTCTGCTTCTTTTGATGAAGCTCTATGACTGTGGGAGGGCCAGGGCAAATACTGGCCCCTGGGGTCTTCTCATGTGCTTCAAGAGAAGTCAACTTAGGATCGAAATATTCAGAGGGTTCACCTTTCCCGTTTGACTTCAGTGGCTGACCAGGTTCACATGACACTTTACTTATTTTGGATTTCAAATTTGAGGGGCCTTCAGCTGCAAGACCCTCCAATTCATCTAAACTAAATTTCCTTTTAGTTCTCAAGTCCTTATTTTTTTCATTCATCCGGTCACTCTTTGGGGACAGATAGGGATAAATTTTCTCCCATTCTTCCTCAGTAACTTCATATTCATACTCTGCATTCTCCTTATTTTCCAGAGGCACCCCAAGCTGGATGTGGTCTCCCTTATGGATGAAATAAAGCTTTAATGGTTCCAGGTGCTCTCTGTTCAACCATTCAGACTCTGCTGCTGCAAAACCTTCTGCCTTTTCAGAACAAACACCCTTGTTGTCCATAATTGTCCACTGACCCTCAGGATTCTGCTTCAAAACACAGTGGTTGCGAGAAATCATCAGAGGACAAATTTTTGATACCAGTTGGTATGTGACACCAAATCCTCAGCCTATAGTCACCTCACGTCCGTCCTCCAGCAACAGCCACTCGGCATTCATCCCCACCCGCCTCAAGCACCAGCTCCGGCCACTGGCTTGGTCTTCAGTGACCAAGGAAGCAGGCTCCCCCATAGCCCACTAGGCCCTGGGTGCCGCTCAGCAAGGAGCGAAACTCTGGTCCCGATCCCGGTTCCAGCCTTCTCTTGGTTTCTTCGCCGGCGCCAGACCTCCTTTAGAGATTCTTTTAGGAGGCTGCTGAAGTATCCCCTTCCCCTTGACTACATTGCCCCATTCTTTCTCACTCAAATTCAGTGGTCTTACCTGCTTTAGCCAACAGAGTTCAAAAACAGAAAATTCAGATTGACTAGGGTGGCATCAAGAGAGGAAAGAGAGCAGGGTGTCACGGTGGATCCTAAGGACCCCATAATTCTTAATTGAAAGAGTGAAGGGAATGGAAATCAGCCCTAAGAAAATCTGTATTTCCTAAACAGGTAAAATGGATCTTCAGTTTTGTAAAGGATTGACTGCAGAGACACTTCAGCTAGTAAGTTTCCATATTGAATTCTAATCGCTCTCATTGACAGAAACAGAATTACAAACAGGTCTTGCAAATAGAGAGAGGATTGTGCCTTTTGTTAAATAAACTTATATAAGGCCCTTAAAAATGGGATATGGAAATGCTATTGCATAAGATACTCACCTATGGTGCTGAAAACACTAATTAAACAATATATATTAACCTACAAGTAAAAAAGTAATTAATCTCTACTATGTTTATGTTTGATTCTTGAACTCTCCTGTTAGGTTTCAAACAAGGAGGGCTAGGAGTCCTGAGAAACTGGTAAAAGAATGTGATGAGATTGCAAGAAGCAACCTAACCCGTGCATTTGTGGTTTTATTTATCATAGTTATTGAAGTTTACACAAAGATAAGATTTATTAATTGTGCTACTCATTTTTTTACTAAATTAAACATTATAACTTTTTCATCAATTTGTTGCAAATTTTACATGGAGAAAATATAAAACAAAATGCAACACAACAAAATATCAACAAAACAGAACAATATAAGAGTTATCAGTTTTACCCATGAATTAGTTTTTTATCATACCTAATAAAAATCAAAGACAGAGATGATTGAATGGTTCTTCCCATATTCAATTATCATAGTTTAAAATAAATCACTGATAACAACTTCATGAAACCACTATGGATTTTTGTCCTGTGAGTTAAAATCCCAGAAAATTATTTTGAAATTTTTAAAAATATTTTTATATTATTCTATATTTTTTATATTTTTATATCAGTGACTGTGCTATTATGATATATATCAAAAAATATACAAAATATACAAAAATACAGTACTTTAGAGGATGAAGTAAAAATGAAAAAAAAATTTCAAAATAAGGTTACCAAATCTCAATATGAACAAATAAGCTGCATTAGCCAATCATTTCTATGGATTCCAAGACAGGGTGGCAGAAAATGTGGTTCATTCTTGTTGTTCTGCTGTCCAAAGTTTTGAGTGAGTGCACCCATTGCCCTTTCCTGAGATTTCCATAAGATCAGCATTCTATACTCCTGATCTTGGTCAGCCTTATTTCTAGCTTGTGTCTCTATTGTAAAACACTCAAAGACTTTAGTTCTGACAGCTATGTGTATGTTCATGAATAAAATTTACTACTCTGCAGGATTTGGGTTTATAGCATCTGCCTGGATTGTACTTATTTAGGTGGAATGCAATCAACCATGACTGTAAAAAAATAAAATAAAATAAAACCCACTGTATTATTTTTATGCATTGAAGCTACACTATTCATATTCTGCTAAGAACAGAAAATGCACATATGTTCACTGGAAAGATACAGTTTTTGGAAATTAAACATGCTTTCATAAGAACTACTTAAGCTTCTTTTGATCCTTACAATTGGCATGAATATTTTTCTGGGTCAAAAGAAAGATATGGCATTGGTACATCTACATTTTGTCTAGAATGTGAGATCAAGAAAGTCATGAACACTCTATTTGCAAAACTGGATAGTGAAACTAACCTTTGGGAGAACTTAATGTCCTTGAGCTTATTTACTTCTAGTACATTGAGTGAAATTCACTTAGATTTATTGTTATTAAAATTCTTCATCATCACTATCAGCATCATTATCACCCCCAAGTGTACACAGCACTTTTCCTTCCAGATGCTTAAGTTGTTTACTTATATTACTGCAGTCATTCTTAAATATGCTTAAAATATCAGCTCACACATTTATTCCCACAATACCTCCCTATGGAGAAAAATTAAAAGTAAAATGATTTAAATTGACATTTTTCCCACAGTCTCTGGCCAGAGAAGCCAGTGGCTATTCCAAGGCCATATGACTTCATTTGTCCTTATAGTATTCCAGTGAGATAAGAAAGTGGAAGGCATTTACATCCTCTAAAAATGAATTAAACAGAGGTGCAGAATATAAAAGAAGACTCATCCAAGGACACATTTGAATTAGCAACATGCCCATAAGTTAGCCCAAGTCTTCTGATTTTTGCACCAATCTTTTTCCTAGTCAAGTATCCAAATTAACTGATCTAGATCTTATTAAATTCTATTTTGATCTTTTGCAAATATGATTAGTATACACCTTAGGAGTGACTAGTAGGGCAGGCATAAATATGTGTAATAAGATAGTCATAAAGGCTAATGAGAAAAAAAATCTTTCTGTTCTTCATAAAAATAGAAGTGTATTTGAAACAAGGGTCAGTACAGCTTTTGGTAAATATATTTTATTGGGTAACTTTTTAAATTTTTTTGAAGTTGAGGATTCTCATCAAGAATAATTTTAAGGGTTCAAATTATTGCAGAATTGTTTTAAGTATTAAATATGATTATCTGGTACATGGCAAGAATATCATGTTTTATAGTTGCTGTTATTGGTTATTGTCATTATTATTTCTTTATATTTTAATGACATTGTGCTCTCTTTCTTTGGAGTGCAAATACACTTGACTAACCACTTATGCTTGGTAGGATTTGATCATTACCATCCTGTATTATTTGTTTGATTTTTAGTTCCATGAATCCTACTCCCATTTTGATTCAACTTCCAAATCTGGGTTAAGCTTTATTCCTAATTCAGAACATCTTGTCAGCAACACTGTGATGAATGTGGATAATTTAAGTGAAACAACCCCAGATATCCCTGCCTAAGGATACTTGTCTAGAGTAAGCTCTTTTTTTGCATAAATGTTTTCTTCCTTGTTATCAGATCCCTGTCTTGAAGTATATTTGACTTCTGTTTGCCTTTTTTTTTTTAAACTCTGCAGTCATGTGGGTCCCAAAAGCCCAGGGTAAGTTTTGATTTGATTAGTTTCATAATTCTGAAATCTACCCTTGACCTAATGATCTGTCCCAGATCCATGTGGTCCTTGTTTTCTTTTTGCTAGATTCATTGTATATTCTCTTCCAAGGATTTTCTATGGAGTCTTCCAAAATTAAGGGGCAACTCATCCACTGGATCATGGATTATCTTTCCAGTGTCTGAACCACATGATGGTCACCAGATCTGCTGGATAGAACAAGTTTCTGTCTCCATGTGCTTCTTCTCAGTGCAACAAACATTGATAGTACCTTCTCCAGGACTGTCAGCATGCTCAAATGTTACATCTAGGGAGATGTAACATTTGAGATGTAACTCCCTATTAGGACTCTTCTTTTCCTGGATTCCCGACAGTCCTTTCTGAACTAAACAAGATTTGGGGCTGGTATTGGTATAATAGGAAATTGAGATTATATTACTGAATATTGCTGGAAGGTTGACACTGTAAAGAGGTCTAGATGGAAATCTCAGGGACATTCTGAAAATGCTAAGAATGAGAGTAGGTGTGATAAGGTGACTAAGTGAAGGTGTGAGCCCATGATGAGCATAGAACTTCAGGCCTTTTTTTTAATGGTTTTCAGGGACACCATCTTTTCCCCTTATTGTCCTTTATTCCTAATAAGGTGCTTCTTGAATCACAGTTGCATGGTCCCAACAACATTACCAGTTACCTGATAAATCAAGATTTGCCATGATTTAGTACACCTTGTGAATTTTAACAGAACTCTGGGTCTTTCTAGAAGCAACAAAATAGACTTCTTAATGCAGCTTTATCTCTCCTTTTATAAGCATCTAGAACAAAATTCATTTGCTCCATTTGGGTTCACCATTTCATTATGATAAGTGCTGATGGTTGATTTATGTGTCAACTTGTTGAGTCGTAGTGTGCCCAGCTATTTAGTTAAACACTACTTTTGAGTATGTCGTGAGGATTTTTCCAGATGAAATTAGTATTTGAACTGGTGGACTGAGTGAAGCAATTGGCCCTCCCTATTATGGGCTTAATAGAACAAAAAATCAGAGAAAAGCATATTTTACTCTCTCTCTCTCTCTCTCTCTCTCTCTCTCTCTCTCTCTCTCTCTCTCTCTCTCTCTCTCCCCTTGACTGTCTTCAAACTGACATATCAGTCTTCTTAGATTCTTTAACTGGGACTTACACTATCAGCTTTCCTGTTTCTCAATTTTTCAAATGTGGACTATACTTATACAATCAGTTCTGCTGGTTCTCAGACCTTCAAGCTCATTCAGTAGCAGTGGTCCACTTTGTGCTTTGAATTAGCCCTTGCTGCCCTGCCACAGCAACTAATTGTTTAAAAGGACATGCTTCTTTCTCCCTTCCCGTTCCTAATTTCTCCCTGTCTCTAATGTCAAGGGAAACAGGATTGCCTTTCATCCCCATCCTAAACAGAGTTATCTGTCCTTGAGCGCACACCCACAACAAGAATAAAGTAATTCAGACTTTTCAAATGGTACCAGAAGATCTCAGAAATGACTATTTTCCAAATTAACAAGTGAATTACTACTCTAGACAGATCATGTGGAATGTAGCCTTTGAGTCACCTCTTTAAAAAAAAAAAAAAAAAAAAAAAAAAAAAAAAAACCTGTTCTCCAGGATGGGCAGGAGTACTTTTCCTTTGCTAGCAAAACAATCAGATTTCTTTTTCTCAAAACTGTATCCTCATTATTGGATTGGCACAGAGACAGGGACCTAGTTTTCAGTAATGATAGCAGAGGAAAGTGCTGCTAGCTTTCCTCAGTCTTCAGTTTTGGAGTGGTAGATCTTGTGACTTCTGATTGTTGCAATCATATAAGCCTATTCCTCAGAATATTTTTTCTCTATCTTTTCTATTGGTTCTATGTTTTTCTGGAGTACTACGTTTAATAGAGACAACAATTTTTATAAAAGGTTAAAAATGAAATTAAAAACAAAAAAATTTAAAAAAAACTTCCAAGAGTAAGCAGTATCATAGCTTATAACCCAGAAGCTCACTGGTCCTCCATGGTATCACTGCGAGCATTATGGAGGAGCCCTTGCATTCTGGTACTGCTAGTAAAACCATGACTTTGTCCTTGCTTCCAATTCCATGATTCTCATCAACAGCTTGATGCCACGGGGCTGATCATTATGCCCTTTATGTCTTTTGACATGAGCTATCATCTCTTGCCAATATCCATATGGATTCAGGGAAGGAAGGGCTTTTCCCTGCTCATTGACCACACCTAAACATTCTTTCCAGCTTGTTTCCTTAATAATATTTATTATTATCTTTCATTATGTCCCCTTTTTTTCACTACAATGTAAGTCAAAAACTATTTCTCTATCATTTATTTACTCTACTATTCATAGAAGTGAAACCAGTGCTGACACAGAATAGCATATTTATTCAATCATTAACTATAAAAGTAATATTGGTGATTTTAATAAGCTTTAAAAGCGTTAAACAAGCTAAATATTGTGCTAGATTAGCTGAATGTATTATTTCAGGTTTTCTTTTTACAATTCTAAGGAATCAGACTCTTTCATTGGCCCCATAGCATAGAGAAGTCGAGTACAGTTCTATGGTCAGTCTATGGGTGATAGAGTTCACAATAGTTTCCATTCAGGCAGCTCTTGCAAACTCATGACCTTCTGAATTTTGAACTTTGTGTGCAGATGCCATAGTAAAGACACTATAATTTGGGGGAGCAATACTAATAACTCATTACATTAGACCACAGTTCTATTTGAATAGCCTTTAGAGACCCTCATTCCTAAGGACATTACCAAAACATAGGGGTCTGGGGACTGGGCAATTGAGAGGTTCTCATAATTTCCAATAATGGTAGCAACAAGCAAACCAGAAATTTGACAGAGAGCAGGAAGAAAAGAAAAAGCCTCAGTACCCTCATGAGATCCTAGACAATCCTGGAGAATGGAAAATCTCTACACATATGCTAGACTGCCTCCACTCAGAAACTGTTAGAGCAGGATGTGGGGCAGACTGTGAAACCTTTCCAGGTTACACACAGATCCACAAAAACTGGCAGAAGCCTTACTGATACTAGGGCCTTAAGCACAACCTATTGAGGGGGGCCGTCTACTGGTTGAACAATAAGCTACTCTGACCAAAGGGCAACTGCTATGAAGCTAGATATAAAAACAGAATCACTCACCTCCCTGTAGTCTGAAATACTGTGTACATGGACAAAGCTTCACGCTCATGAATAAACAGAAAAGAAAGAGGCAAGCTACTAGTCCCTGGAAGAACATGAGTCGAACACATAAATTTGAACTGTGATAAAAGCCTCCAAACTAGCACATATTCAATGAAAAATGGTAAAATCCATCTGGACATGGGTTTAATTATACCTTTGACCAACAGTGGTTTATGCTGACAAAAGGTGACGGCTAGGTCATCAGGCAAAATGTAAAAATAAGAAACAAATTGTATAGGGACAGAGAAGTAACACACAGTGAAGGAAATAGACTTCAGAGTTAGTTCAGCCAAGTTATATAGTAAATAAATAAGTAAACGACAAAATACCAACACCCCAAGAGTATTAATATTCAGAATAGCTATACTACATTACTGAAAACATCCAGTTTCCAACAAAAATAATTGCATGAAATGAATAAAACTAGAACAGTATGATTCATACACAGGGAAGAAAAGAAGTAGGTGAAAACTGCTTTTTTAAATGTCAGAAAGTAAATTAACAAAACCAACAGTTAGTTCTCATAATTGACATGATTAGCTAAACTAATCAAGAAAAGAGAGAATAGTAGAGAATAGTCTGATCTGATCTCTTCAAGAAGTCAGTGTCTTAGGGGGCAATGTAAGCTCTGTCACAGAACAAAAGCGATTAAAGAGATATCAGGAAATATACAGACCTCACCTAACTTTTCTTAAACAAAGAAATAACAGAATTAGAAAATATATTTGGGAAAAATCAGGGAAAACTGAATAAGGTCTGTACATTAGATGGCATAAGGAATTACTCTTTTTTGATGTAATAATGAAAAATAATGATTTTGTATGACAGTGTTCTTATTTTGGGCAGATGCATCCTGAAATATTTAGAAATGTTCTCTCTATAAAGTTTGTTAAAATTTTCAACAAACAAACAAGAACAAAACAGCTAAAGAAATTATAAAGTATCAATACTTGAATCTACTTCAATAGTATGTGGATTCTATTGGACTATTCTTTTTTCCGCAACTACCATTTTTTTGCAAGAAAAACTTGGAAAAAATGGGGGAGAGGCTTGTTTTTATATTTTATTAAATTGTACCAAAAGGTATAAAACTTAACTTCATTAACAAACATGAGGTTAAGATATATTAGTAACTCTGCTTCTTAATGTTTTTAGTAAAGTTTTTGTTTAACTTTAGAGAAATAATTGATAAGCTAATATTTGTTTAAAATAAAATAATTTTCATCTAAAATGTGTTGCTTCTGTTAGAAACTATGAAACACTAAATATATCTAGGTGGTGAAATTCTGTGTAATTTCATTTCCTATTTTCTGATTATTTAATACTGATGCTGTATATTTATTAACTCTTTATTCTAGGTACCATGCTACATTCTTTACATATAATTTTATAATTTCTCATTGATTCATTACAAAAACATCTGGGCTATTAGAAAGGTAGCACTGATGAAAGAGAAAAAAAAACAGTAAAATTTTAAAAGGTTTTGAACCACCATAAAATGAAGGAAGGATCTATTCAGGCATATTTGGTAGAAATTCCAAGTTTGAATAAAAGGCTAGTTGAGGGGAGAACCATGAGTTCATTTCATAAAATATAGGGACTCTAATATGCACAATAGTATTTATTTCTTCTTGTTTCATAACCCATGAGCTGAGAAGGTGGATGGATGAGTTGGTCCAAGACTGAGGTCAATAGGGTAAGTGCATTACAAAGAAAAGAAAACATGAGTTTAATTATGTTGACAGAAGGAGAGATTGAAATAATGTGCCACATGATCCAGAGAAAGAATGAATCCTTGCTTCGAAAGTGGCAGGTCAGGGGCTGGGTTATCAGTATATGGTGGTCATCCACAACAAAGCAATCATTCCTCTTAGCCAGGTCATTAACAGAAGTACAGGGGCTGGGGATGTAGCTCAAGTGGTGGCGCGCTCTCCTGGCATGCGTGCGGCCCGGGTTCGATCCTCAGCGCCACATATAAACAGGGATGCTGTACCCGCCGATTACTAAATAATAAATATTAAAAAAAAAGAAGTACAAATCTGTCCATTACTACATTCTCAAATGTACAGACTACTCATTGCAGACACTTTGGGAGAGATAGAATATCTACTTGCAGATCTATCCACTAAGAAAAGCAGCATCTGTGTAGGAAGATGGTTTATACCTAGAGGATGACACCTCCTGCATGTTTTGTATGGAGGTTATGGAGGGAAAGATATATGAGTTTCTCCCTTAAAAGTACATAAATGTGCCTGGCTTCCAAATGCCATCAAAGCTGAGAAATCAGGAAGAATAGATCATGTACGCAGGGCTAAAGATACTTGTAAAGTTTAAAAAAGAAATTCTTGATATAGGATAATACGTTTATTATTATCTTTTTTTTTTTTTTGCTTTAAAGATTAGAAATACAATTTTTCTGTGGAAAAGACCAGCCTATGATATATGTAGAACATAGCAAAGAAGTAGACAATTTTTTCTAAGTAAACTTTGTTGGGAGAAGACTCTTGATAAGCAGAATATTAGCCTCTAAAGAATGAAGAGAAGATAAGCTGAGTTCCTGTGTCTTATGGAAAGTATGGCAAGTTGAGCCTGAAAAGTTGAGGTTTGATGCTCAAAATGCAATAGAATTTATCTATGTTAGATATACCTGATATTGTACACCTGCCAATAGCTATGGCTCCTGTGAGAATAGGACTTCTCCTTTTCCCTGGCTCTGTTTTCTTAACTGAAGAATATATTAAATATATTCAATTGGTGACTGTATGCATTAAAATATTATAACTAATATTGAGTCAATTTCCATACAGGGCATCAAAGAGACTGAAGATATAGTAAACTATAGTAATTTCTTCTCAAAAGAAATTTACAAATTAGATGGAGAAAGATAGCATACATTTGAGAAACAAATAGAAACATAGTGTGAACCGTATTTTAGTTGACCTACAATTAATAAATAATTGAGAAAACAATGTAATTTGAGAAAGTTTAATGGAGATAAGGCTTTGAATGAAGTATAAAATTGATTGGCGGGTGTTGGGGATATTAATCGATTTAGAAAACAGACACCTAGGGAAAATGGACATAGTCTTTATGTGTTTATATATGGAGTGAAATTCCCAAAGAGAAAGAATATTTTATAAATTAATAGCTAAAATTTGGGGCTGGGATTGTGGCTCAGTGGTAGAGCACTTGCCTAGCATGGGTGGGACCAGGGTTCAATCCTCAGCACCACATAAAAATAAAGGCATTGTGTTGTAAAAAGAAAATAGGCAAAATTGTATACAATAAAGATTCAATTAATTAACTGAGATGATTCATTGAGTGTTAAGACAGGAGAATTATTCCAAGTAGAAGATATTAATTAAGTGCATGATTAGAAATATGGTTAATCACAGGTAGATGATATGACCAATGTGGACATCTCAAGTATTTTCCCAACTGAAGAATTAAAAGATTATAAATTTTTACCACATTTTTGTGGTGTTCTTTAGCTATCATTAAATATCTGTCTTCACCTTCTCCTTCTTTAACTAAACTCAGAAGTATTGGCTACTACAAAGGCCCCATAAAAATCTTTTACATCTGTGAGCTTTCTGTAGTGGTGATGTCATAAGTAACCAGCAAACAACTTTTCACACACTTAATACTTGGACTGTTGGGTAAGGGGAGAATGGAGGTGGGAAAGGAGAAGAAAGAAAGGAGGAAGAGAGGAGGGAAAGGAGAAGGAAGGGAATAAGGTGAAACCACTCACAGGAAATAGGTAAATAGCATTGGTCAGACAATAAGCTATGAACAAAAGAAACCTTAGAAACTTTCAGTGGTGTTATTTTTTAAAAAACTTGAATATTTGAAAGTATAAGAAAACTTTTTGTCACTTATATGAACAGGGAAGCACCCATTCCATCCAGTCTGAATGATGTAGAAACATGGATAGATGAGAGGATCAGTAGATAATGCAAAATCGTAAAATATAAATAACCAGCTTCCAGACCACTAGGACAGAAGGGAGGAGTTGGGGTTTGGATGTGTGGTGCCCATCAAAGCTCCTGTTAATGCAGGAATATTCAGAAGTGAAATGACTGAATTATGAGAATGGTAACCTAACCAACATACCCTAGTTTAAATAGACTGACTGGGTGGTAACTGTAGGCAGAGTGGGTGTCGCTAGAGAAGGGGTTACACAGACATGCCCTGAAAAGGTGCATATTCCCTATATTCCCCGGGCTCCATCCCCTCTCTCTCTTTCTGCTTTCTGACCTGGGATGAGTTGAGCAATTTTTCTCTTCTGGGCCCTTCTCCCCTGAGGATCTGCCTCACCACGGTCCCAGAGCAACAGAGTCAGCCATCTTTGGACTGAGACCTCTGAAACTGTAAGCCTCAAACAAACTTTTTCTCCTCTAAATTGTTCTTGTCAGGTATTTTGGTCACACTGATGCAAAATCTGACTTAAACTGGATCTTTCCAGATCAGGAAAGACTTTACTTTCTTCATACCTGAATTAACCACATCCTGAGAAGAATTTGCAAGATGTTACATAATCATAGCTTATTATTCCTACTTGATTGTATAAATATTCTTCACAAAGTCAAAGCTGGACTGTTCCTGTGTCATCAAACTCACTGAAGCAGATGAGTTATTATATTGGTGAAATTAATTATTAAAATGAAGACATGCTTTGTTCTGCTTTAAAGGGAAGATAAAAGCCTGAACAATTAAGAATGGTTTCTGTTTCAGCTAATGTGCAATATGGATTCTAATATAATTAGTTGAGTTTGGAAAATTATTTTTATATTATCTGTGCCTTCATTTAATACATTTATACATTCATTCATTTATTCATTCAAAAGTATGAATTGAATGCCTTCTGGATGCCAAACCTTGAGAAGGAAGATAGAAATACAAACAGATATATAAGGTCCTATAATTTTGAAAACTCTTCACTTAATAGATCTATGAAGTCTCCTGGCCCTGAGTGTCAACTGAGTATTAAATGAACTGTCTGTAGTGTTCTTTCCAAAAACATGACATTTCTTTGAAAAATATGTTGTACCAATACATTCTCTATTCCACCCTGATTTTATTTGCTTCTTATCTTATACTACTTTTGGTATTGGTTTGCTCTTCTTTTTCCAGGCTTTGAGGTATAATGTCAGGTTGTTTATTTGTTGACTTTTTCTTATTTTAATAAATGAACTCCATGCAATGAACTTGCCTCTTAGCACTGTCTTCATTGTGTCCCAGAGATTTTGATCAGTTGTATTGGAGTTCTCTTTAACTCCAAGATTTTTTTTATCTCCTCCCTGATGTCCTCTGTTATCCATGAGTCATTCAATAGGGTATTTTTTAGTCTCCAGGTGTTGGAGCAGCTTTTCTTTTAAATTTTATCATTGATTTCCAATTTTATTCCATTATAGTCTGATATAATGCAGGATATTATCTCTATTTTTTTTTGTTTGCTAAGACTTACTTTGTGGCATAACATATGGTCTATTTTAGAGAAGGATGCATTTGCTGCTGAGAAGGAAGTGTATTTGCTCATAGATGGATGGATTATTCTATATATGTCTGTTAATTCCAAATTATTTGTAGTATTATTGAGTTTTATATTTTCTTTTTGTAGTTTTTGCTTGGAAAATCTATCCAGTGATGACAGAGATGTATTAAAGTCACTCAGTATTATTGTGTTGTGGTCTATTTGGTTCATGTATTTGAGAAGGGTTTGTTTGACATAGATTTCCCATTGTTTGTGTCATAGATATTTATAATATGACTTTTTGATGTATGTGTCCCTTAAGCAGTATGACATGTCCTTCTTTATCCATTTTTATTAGCTTTGCTTTGAGGACCACTTTATCTGATATGAGGATGAAAACCCCTGCTTGTTTATGTGTTCCACATGAGTGGTACGTTTTTTCCCATCCTTTCACCTTCAGTCTGTGAATGTCTTTTCCTGTAAGATGAGCATTGAAGGCAACGTATTATTGGGTCTTTTTGGTAAATCCAATCTGTCAGTCTGTCTTTTAATTGATGAATTTAGGCCATTTACATTCCAGGTTATTACTGAAATATGATTTGTATTCCTGGACATTTTGGTTTTTACTTGGTTACTCCTTTTATCGGCCTTTCCTTTAGTGTAGTTCCTCCCTTTGCTGATTTTTATTGTTGTTTTTAATTTTCTCCTCCTTGAATGTTTTTTTGAGGGTCCTCTGTAGTGTAGGCTTTCTCACTGTAAATTCTTTTAACTTTTGTTTATCATGAAAGTGTTTTATTTCATCATTAAATCTAAAAGCTTAATTTTGCTGAATGTAAGATTCTTGGTTGGCATCCATTATCTTTCAGAGCTTGGTATATGTTGTTCCATGATCTCCTTGGCTATGAGGGTCTGGGTTGAAAAATCTGTTGAGAGAATTGGTCTCCTCCTATATGTGATATAATGCCTCTCTTTTGTGGCCTTCAAATTCTATCCTTAATCTGTATGCTAGACATTTTCAATATAATGTGTCTTGGTATAGATCTGTTGAAATTTTGCAATTTGGTGTATTGTAAGCCACCTGTATTTGATTTTTCAATTCATTCTTCATGTTGGGAAATTTTCTGATCTTATCTCATTGAAGAGATTGTGTATCCCTTTGGTTTGAATCTTTGTGCCTTTCTCTATCCCAACAGCTCTTAGATTTGGTCTGTTGATGCTATCCATAATTGTTGGATATTCTGTTCATGGTTTCTTACTATATTCACTGTGTGGTCAACTTTATTTTCCAGATTGTATACTTTGTCTTCATTATCTGACATTTTGTCTTCCAAGTGATCTATTCTGTTGATGATGCTTTCTATTTAGTTTTCTATTTGGTCTATTGTTTCCTTTATTTCAAGGATTTTTTATTTTATTTTATTTTATTTGTGTGTGTGTGTGTGTGTGTTTTTTCCAGAATCTCTCTTTCTCGAACTAATCTTTTGCTACCTGCATTTGCTCCCTTATCTCTTTGTTGGTGTGATCAATGTTTGCCTGTATTTGCCCTGTTATCTCTTTGTTGGAGTGATCAATATTTGCTCATTCATTTCCTGCTTTAATTCACATATCATTTCAATTATGTATATTCTGAACTCTTTCTCTGACATTTCATCAACTGTGCTGTCCATGGATTCTATTATTGTAGTATTCTGATTTATTTGGGGCACTTTCTTCCCTTGTTTTTTCATATCAACTATGTGTGTTCCTTGCTTGCAGTGAAGATCTGAGGTATTACACTTTATACCCTGCAATCTTTTTTAATATTTATTTTTTACTTGTAGTTGGACACAATATCTTTATTTAATTAATTAATTTATTTTTATTTGGTGCTGAGGATTAAAACCAGGACCTCACATGTGCTGGGTGAGTGCTCTACCGCTAAGCCACAATCCCAGCTCTCTACCCTATAATGTTGTAGTATCTGGGCAGATTACCAGTACCTCACCTTGGCGTTGGGCTTCCAGACTCTGCCAGTGTCCCTGAATGAATGCTACTTCAAGTAAGGTGGTTGCAGAAATAGCAGAGGTAACTTGGGACAGTAGTGGGGTTCCCCCAAAATTGATGCAACCTCTTTCAGAGATGGGATTGAAAGTGCAGGCTCTGCACTGGCTTTGGGATACTCGCTTGGAGATGTTCCTGCTTCTAGGCATTGTCTATTGTCACAAGGTGGAGGCTACTGTGTGGAAAGGACTGTAGAGAAGGCCTGGATCTCAGCTTCAGTGTGGATCTCCTAGTCGGTGGGGCCTATCCTGGGCCTGGCCTGGGCCCCTGAATGGGTGGCAAGGCAGTCTCAGGGAAGATATTTTATAACCTTCCTTTAAAAAGTGGGAATACCTATATCTATTACTCTATGCTTGTCCTATCATAAGAAATGTACATTTTTAATAAACACTAGTGATGCTCCTGTAGAAAACCTGGATTGATTGGGTTATGAGAGTCTTAACTCAATCAGTGGATTAATCTGATAGGATTAACTGGGTGGGAGCTAAGGGCAGAGCGATGACTTTGGCAAGTTATTTAACTATACTCCCAAATCTCTGCATCTTTAAAAAGAAAAATTCACAAACACCTCACACAATGAAATGAGATATTGACTCAAAATCCTGGTAAAACACAAATTGTTGTTGCTGCTCATATTACCTTACATATTATTAGATTCAAATGCTACTAAAGGTTAGCTTGAGAACAGAAATTCAACTTACTAGCTACTTAGGAATTCCTCTTCTTTGGAAAGCCACTTTTTTTCACTCTCTTCCACACCGCAACGATTATGCTTATTATAATGAGAAAAGGTGAACCAATGTAGAAACCTAGAAGCCAGTTCTTCATAGTATTCCCAGAATCTTTCTCCGGGACTGAACCTAAAAACAAAAGTACATTAAAAATTAGGCTATCCAATTTTACTTTCAGGTTGCAACAAATTTATTAAAATATTCTGAATTTTTGTTACTATAGGAGCAAGAAAAAAAATATAGAATCATAATATTTAAAGATACACATATACATACATAGTATCTTACATATATATACATAATACATATATGTATGTGTTTGTGTGTATATATAATATATAAAATCTTTTTTTATATATGTATAAAATCTTTTTTTCTAAAAATGAAAGCTAAACTCCCAAAAGGTTCCATAGTTTTCAACATGGTACAGAAGCTACAACAAAATCTAATTGTGGGTCAAAGGATGCAATAATAAGTAATTTGAGATGGTGTAATCACAAAGTTATCCAAATTTGCATCATTTTAATATTTTCTAAGGACAGGATTATTAAAAGATCTCACTGTATTTGTATATATTCAGTTTTTATTTAGTAGATTGTTGGCTTTTGATCTTAGGGCTCTAATTTTATATGTAAAGTCATTGTGGTGCTAATAAAGGATGCAAGCATAAAAATTAAGAAACTTCAATTCATAACCCTAATTCTGACACTTGTAAGCACTGAGCATAGTCCTAAACTTAAGTGTCTCAGCAGCACGTGAGGGATTTGCTTTGCTCGCTATACATCCCCAGTGCCCAGATCAACATCTGGTATATATGAAGAGTTCCATAAGTATTTGCTAACTCAGTGGACGCATGAATGACAGGCACTAAAATAAAGAATAATCTGAAATTTGTGCTGGTATCCCTTCTGTAAACTCTTAAGCTGCTATATACAGATTGTTCTCATTTAAACTACAAACTCCTTTGGAATAAAATTTTGTCTTCTATTTCATTTCTTCTATAACATAAACATAGTAATAGTAACAGATATAGTAAATACTATTTGTTTACAGTTGAAATCTCAATCGTATAGAGGCCAGCTGAAAAATATTCTAAAAGAGAAAGTCAATGGTATCAGTAAGGAAAAAGTTTCAAAGATATTCAGATTCAATTATAATATTTTAATACTATAAAAAAGAGAAAGAATAAGAAGGCATATTTGGATCACATTCTTTGAGAAAACTCAGATTACCTTAAAAATGTTAGTATCACTTCAAGTGATAAAAATCTAATGTTAGTTTAGTGAGGATAAAAAATTTGAAAATTTTATCTAAAGAGACTAGTACTTGCCCGATTTTACAGTCATAAAAGCACTTCTGGCACTTGTTTGGCAATCTGGAGGCAGTAACCATCAGAACAGTTGCACACACCTTGGTAATTGCACACCTAGGATCATTATTTAAAATGTGGATGTTTTTTTAAAAATATATTTTTGCATTGAAAGTGAAATTATGAGATAGATCATCATGTTTAGTTTTGCATCTTAACCTAACATAATTTGATTTCTATAGTGATTTATTTAGAGAGATAATTGTACAAAATAAATGTTTGATCTCTTAAAGACTCAAACATACACACCAAAGAAAAAGAAGAGGAGGAGAAAATGGGAAGAAGAGGAAGAAGAGCAGGAGGAGGAAGAGCAGGAGGAGAAGGAGAATAAAAAAAAATAAAGAACTATAAAGTGACTAAGAACATACACTACCTTCAAATATTTCTCTGCAAATTTAGTGTGCAATTTCAAAAACACATACTACTTAAATTCTAATTGAAATGCCACCTTTACAGTGATATACTTGCGAAAGCTAAAATCAGCTACAACCTGATTGTATGCCTCAATTCCCATTTCCACATTCAGTGGTTTATGTTGATAGTTTGAGGTATTTGCCTCTACATAAGGTACTTTACTGTTCACCAGACTGGAAGCTAAATATTTTCTGGCCTAAAACTACCTTTAAACAGGACAGGATTTTGTTTTATCTGCATTTGTTTGATTTTTAATTAAAAGCATTTTGTAATCTGAGCATCTAGATGCTTAGATATAGTACAAGTGTAGTAAGTGATTTTTTTTCTGTAACTGAGAAATGTAATTAAATGTATTTAATTAATGTAATTAATTAATGAATGTAATTAATTAATTAATGACGACAGCAAGCACATTTATTGTGCTTATTAGCTGTGAGTCTCTATTCTGAGCACTTTATATGCTCCACCTGCTTATCATTTTCACTACCTTCCACTAAGTGCAATCCAATTATTAATTCTCAAAAGAATTAGTGCACTTAGGAAGTCAGAGCCCTCATGATTCCATCTTTCACCTCTGAACTTTGCTACATTTCCTAATACATGAGTTTCTGGGGACACATTTCAGATCTAAAAGCATAAAAGAACTATTATCATTCCCACTTTACAAATGAAGAAACTGAGACATACATATTTAGCTTTCCAAAAGTCAAACTGCTACTAATGGAGAGAGCCAGCATTTAAACTAAGAAAGTCCTGAGCATTATACTATGCTACCTCTCAAAATAATATAAAACATCTCTCAATTTGGGGTGTCTTACATTGAATCTAAATATTACAACTAAGAACATGAATCTTTTCCCCTGAAACTATTTACAAAACTGATGTTCCTCTAATGTCAGTTTGTTCCAGTATTCCTCCCTCACTCATGTCACTTAGTTAACCTTAAAAAGCTCATGTTTTGGAAGATTCAGAGGTGAGGCTTTGGGGCAATAATAATAAAATGTCATCAGGAGATTAATCCATTTGACTAAACAATTGTGTGGTAACTATAGGCTGATGGGGCACGGCTGCCTACAATTTCCACACAAGAGTTTCTTCAAATTATGAGGTTATTTTGACCTTGGGGTTATACCTTCATGCATGAACTTTCTCTTTCTCTGACACTCTCATGCACACACATTCATTCCTGTCGCCCCGCCCCTTTTCTCCCTCTCTGCTTTCTGGCTGTCATAAGTTGAGCAGCTTTTCTCCTCCACCACTTTTCCATCAAGATGTTCTGCCTTAGGTCAGGTCCAGAAGAATGGAGTTAGCTGATCTTGGACTGAATCTTTGAAGTTATGAAGCCCAACTTTTCCTTCTCTAAGTTGTTGTTGTCAGTACTTGGGTCACAGTAATGAAAAGCTGACTAACACATAAGGAAATAATTTAAGATTATGGAAATATATCACTCCTTAAAAAATTTACACCCACTAGTTTTAGAATCCACTAATAATTCTTTAACCCCCTCATTCTTTCTATATTGCTTATCTGTAAGGAAAATTTTTCATTCCTCCCCATCTATTTATGCAGTTATTGTCATTAACAATAATCAATAATAGTAAATGATATTACTGTAAATACCACATAATACAACTACTTATTAAATTTTTACTTATTCATTAAAACAGAATCATATTTATTTTACTTTATTCAATGAGCAAAAATCTATTAATATCATTATTTATAACAATGCTCAAATTGCCTCATAATTTGTCAATGGAAGCCCTTTTATAATTTTTTTTCTATTAACATGTAACAATTATATATATTCATAGAGTAGAGGTGATATTTCAATAATGCTTATAGTATTTACAGATTGAATAAAGAAAAGTAGAATTTCCATATCCTTATCACTTCTTTATGCTTGGAGACTTCAAGTTCCTCTCTTCTAGTTCTTCATAAAATATATAATAGGTGATTGTGGATTATATTCACCCTACAGTGCTTTGGAACACTAAAATTCATAACCTATGCAATTTTGATTTTGTTCCCATTATCCGATTCTCCCTACCCCACTCCCTTCCCCTGGTCCCTTCTCCCTTTCCCCTACTCCGCTCAGTCACTATTAATCCACATTCTACATTCAGATCAACTTTTTGAAAGATCTACATGAGACAGAACATGGGTTATATGTCTTTTAGTGCCTACCTTATTTCTCTCAGCATGTCCTAAAGTTCCATCCATTTTGCTGCAAAGTACAGAATTTCATTCTTTGTATGGCTAAATAATACTCCATTGTTTGTATATACCACACTTTCTTTATTCATCTAATCATGGGCATTTAGGTTGATTCTAAAGCTAAATTCTTGTCCCAGGGAGGCAGAGTGGTGTCCCCAGGTGGTCTAGAATGTAAGCCTCAGCCATGGTGAGCCCACCATGCCAAAAATTGCATAGGTTATAAACAGACCTAAATGTAAGACCTAAAATCATGAAATTACTAGAAGAAAACATAGGGTAAACATTTAATAACAGCCATGTAGGTAAGGATTTTTTCACAAGATCCCAAAGCACAGGCACAGAAAGCCAAATACCATCCAGTGAGATTATTTAAAACTAAGTAGCATTTTCAAAACAAAGATAGTAATAAATGGAATGAAAAAAATGGAGAAAACATTTGTTAACTACTCATCTGACAAAGGATTGATATTCAGAATATATAGGAAACTAAAAAAATTCATCTACAAAATATAAAACAACTTAACTCTTAAATGGTTGCATGATCTTAATATATACTTCTCAAGAGAAGGAATACAAATAACTAACTAATATATAATAAAATGCTCAATATCATTAGTTATCTTAGCAATGCAAATTGGAACCATAATATCTTACCCCAAGCAGAATGGTTATTATTGAAAAGACACAGACAAACACACACACACACACACACACACACACACACACACACACATATATTGGCAACACTGTAGAAAAAAGGAACTCTTGTATGTTGTTGATAAGAATGTAAATTAGTACAGCAATTATGGAGAAGAGAATGGAGGCAAAAACAACAACAAAATGTACCAGTCTTACATTTAGGTCTATGATCCATTTTGAGTTTACTTTCATATGGGCTGAGAGACAGGGACCAAGTTTCAAACTTCTGCTTCCTGTATATCCAGTTCCCCCATCACCATTGATTGAAGAGGTTGTCTTTTCTTCAGTGTATTTCTTGACACCTTTGTCAAGATTCTGTTGACTATAACTGCATAGGGTTGCCTCATGGAATTCTATTTAGTTGCAATGGTCTATGTGAATATTTTTATCCCAGTACCCTTTGGTTTTGGATTACTAAAGCGCTGTAGTATATCTGGAATACAGACATCAGAATGCCCTGCAGCTTTGCTCCTTTTGTTCAAGATTGCCTTTGCTATTTGGGATCTTTTGGGCTTCCATATGAATTTTATGATTTGTTATTGGTATTTTGTATGAATTACTTTGAATAATATGGACATTTTAACAATATTAATTCTTCCATGGAAGGTCTTTTCATTGTGTTCATTTGTGTGTGTCTTCTTCAATTTTCTTCATGGGTATTTCATAAATTTCAGTGTAGAGGTCTTTCACTTACTTAATTAAATTTATCCCCAGGTATTTATTTTTTGTAGCCATTGTAAATGGAATTTTTCATAATTTCTTTATCAGCAAGTTTATTATTGGTATATAAAAATACTACTGATTTTTTATATTAATACTGTATCCTGAAACTTTACAAAATTCATTTATCAATGCTGGTAGTATTTTGGTAAAATATTTAGTTTTTCTATATGGAGAATCATATCATTTGAAAACAAGGATAATTTGACTTTCTCCCTTCCTAACTTTTAAGTATTTTTAATGTATCATGTATTTTTCTCATGATTAATTTCTCTGGATAAGACTTTCAGTACAGTAATGAATAAGAATAGTAAAACTGAACATCTTTGTCTAGTTCCATATCTTAGGAAATATATGAAAGAAATATCTAAGAATTAATATTAATAAAAAATAATTTTTATCCTCTTTGATAAATGCTGTTAGTGAAACAAGAAGATAAGCCACTAATGGGCATAAAACATGTTCAAGGACATATTCAGATACAAGACTAGTATTCAAAATAAACAAAAGACATTTAACACTCTATAAAAAGAAACTAAACAGTCTGATTTTAAAATGGGCAAAAGACTGTACCAGATACCTCACAAAAAAGATATTCAGATGGAAAATAATTATATGAAAAGATGATCTACACCACATGCCATCAGTGAAATGTAAATTCAAATAGTAATAGTATCACTGCACACCACTAGAATGACCAATTTTAAAACATTGACATAAAATACTGGCTAGGTTGTGGGGTAACATGAAATTATGCATTTGTATTGGAAGACATTTTGACAGTTTCTGCCAATATTAGGCATCTTCCCACCATAGGATTCTCTGATTGCAATCCTTTACACAAAGGAGTTGAAAACGTATATTCTTCATGTAAAAACCCGAACAAGAATGGTTATAACAGCTTTATTCATAATTGCTAAAACTCAGAAGCAACCAGTATGTTTTTCAGCAGGTAAATGAATAAATAATTGCAGTATATCAAGACAATGTAACATTATTTCACATTAAAAAAAATGAGCTCTCAAGGCATGAAAATACATAGAGGAATCTTAAATGCATATTACTAAAAAGACTACATAATGTATGACTCCAGGAATATGATATTATGGAAAAGCTATGGAAAAAAAAAATTCCATGGGTTCCAGGAGCTAAGTGGGAGGGAAGGATTAAGAGAAAAGTCAGAGGACTTCTAAGGTAGTAAAAATACTCTGTATGATATAATGGTAGAGACAAGTGTCATTATGCACTTGTCAAAATCCATGACATACAAAATAAAAAGTGAACCCTAATATACACTATGGACTTTGGGTGATGATGATGTATCCATGTAGGTTCATCCATTATATGAATTGTACAACTCTGATGAGGCATGCTGAAAATGAAGAGAGCTAGGCATGCTTGAAGGAGGAACTATATGGGAACTACCTGTATCTTAATCCAATTTTGATGTGAACCTGAAACTAATCTTAAAATTAATTCATTTTTTTTAGTTACTAAAAAAACAAAAGACCTCCAGAAAAGAAAAAAAACGTGGAGAATACATATCAAATGCATATCATTAAGTGAAAGAAGCAATCTGAAAAGCCTACATAATTTATGATTCCAATAACTTGATACTCAAAAAAAATAAAATAACAGAGAGGGTAAAAAGATTGGTGGTTGCCTGGGGTTAGAGGAAAGAGAAGATTGAATATATGGAGCTCAGAAGCTTTTTAGGGGAGTAAATGTACTCTGATCATAGGAGTGGACACATGTAATTATATATTAATCAAAAACTCAAAGATAACAACACTGAGAGTCAACTCTAATGTAAGCTATGAACTCTTGGTAATAATTATGTATCAGTGTACAAAATCAATTGTACAAATGTTACACAGTGGTTTGTGATGTTGAAATTGTGATAGGTTGTATACAAATGGAGTCAAGAGAGTCTATGCAAAAATCTCTGCACTTTCTACTAAATTTTGCTATGAAATTAAAGCTCTACAAAAGCAAGCATATTTTTAAAAGGAGATAAAATCAAATTTCCCATGACCACTTATATTCATAAGACACAGGAATTATCTTCCTTTTGTGAGCAAGTTTATGTATTTACTGATATATTTAACATCTCTTGAAAAGTACACAACTATAATAATATACTTTTTTAGGTCATCAGCAATTCAATTCAAATCAAAGTGTTTTTTAACACTAATTATAGCTGCTGGGTTTACTCAATTTAGCTCCAAATTGAATCTAGATACACAAGGGCCTGGCACATAGTCAGAACCTGATAAACATAAATTAATGAGTGACATTGAAAAGCTTCCAAGAGAGACGTGATTCAAGGAAACATGAGCTTACTTATTACTTACTCCATGTCCAGAGCACCATTGTGCACAAGTCTTTGCACTTTCCTTAATCATTCTTGATTCCACGCATACACGGTTTACACGAATCTAAAAAAAACACATACAAAGAGATTTCTAATTCTGAGGGAGGGGCCCAGCCATCATAGCATTAAAATTAATTACATAACCAAATCTGAGGTCTTTATGACCAGGTGAGAGGTTGGTGAGCAGGTAAACAGGAGGATTTGCTTAAGCAATTCCAGGGAGAGGGCCTGGGGGAGCCCACCAGCCCAAGCCTGGTAGGGACCCATCGCCAGGAGCGCCTAGCAGAGATGTCCATACTTGCCAAAATGGGGGACTGGCAGGACCGTCACGAGGGCACCAGCAAAGGGATGGCGCGGTTGCCCCAGCTGGACACTGTAGGTCAATCTCCCTACTTGAGCGCCCCGCCGCTGTCCTACACCCCCAATGCCGACTTCCAGCCCCCTTACTCTCTCTGCCCTACCAGTCTATCTACCCCCAGTCGCAAGATCCTTACTCCCATGTCAAGGACCCCTACAGCCTGAACCCCCTGCACGCCCAGCCGCAGCCACAGCACACGGGGTGACCGGCCAGAGGCAGAGCCAGGAGTCTGGGCTCCTGCACACTTACCGGGGACTGCCCCACCAGCTGTCCGCCTGGATCTTCGCAGGGACTACCTGCGGCACAAGGACCGCCTACTCGACCCGCACTGACTGGGCTCGGGACTCGGAGACCTCCCGATCCACTGCTTACCTCACGCCATGGAGGACGTCCCGCATGTAGAAGACCCGGGTATTAACATCCCAGATCAAACTGTAATTAAGAAAGGCCCTGTGTCCCTGTCCAAGTCCAACAGCAAGGCCGTCTCCGCCATCCCCATTAGAAGGACAACCTCTTTGGTGGCGTGGTGAACCCCAACGAAGTTTTCTGTTCAGTTCCGGGTCAACTCTCACTCCTCAGCTCCACCTAGAAGTACAAGGTCACAGACCTGGAAGTACAAGGTCACAGACCTGGAAGTACAAGGTCACAGTGGGGGAAGTGCAGCGGTGCCTCTCACCGCCGAAAGTCTTAAAGGCGTCGCTGCTGGGCGGAGTGCTCAGGAGGGCGAAGTCTAAAAATGGAGGAAGATCTTTAAGAGAAAAACTGGACAAAATAGGATTAAATCTTCCATCAGGGAGACGCAAAGCTGCCAACTTTACCCTGCTCACATCACTATGGAGGGAGAAGCCGTCCACCTAGCCAGGGACTTGGGGTATGTGTGCGAAACCGAATTTCCTGCCAAAGCAGTAGCTGAATTCCTCAACCTCCAACATTCGGATCCCAAGGAGCAAGTGACAAGAAAAACCATGCTCCTGGCTACAAAACAGATATGCAAAGAGTTCACCGACCTGCTGGCTCAGGACCCATCTCCCCTGGGGAACTCGCGGCCCAACCCCATCCTGGAGCCCGGCATCCAGAGCTGCTGGACCCACTTCAACCTCATCTCCCAGGGCTTCGCAGCCCGGCGGTGTGCGCCGCTGTCACCGCGCTGCAGAACTATCTCACCGAGGCCCTCAAAGCCTGCAACAACCCCAACAGCCACACGGACGACAGCGCCAAAAGCAGTGACAAAGAGGAGAAGCACAGAAAGTGAGGCTCTCCTCCCGCCTCGGCCCCGCCCGTCCTTCGCCTGCCTCACCAGCCCCCGCGCGCCCACCCACTCGGCCCCTCCCCACCGGCAGGTGACAGCTCCCGACCAGCGACCCTCGCTGCTGCTGCTGCTGCTGCCGCCGCCGCCGCCATCCGGTGCCCCGGGTCCTGGGGACTGCTCGCTCCACTGCCAGTGGGCAGGCTGGTCGACTCAGCCGGGTGCCTCGACTTCCCCATCGGACCACGCCCCGGCCCTCAGGTGGAGCCTAAGAGAACAGAACAGGCCGTGGAGCCCGCAAAGAAAACTTCTGTCGAGTTATGAACTTTTTTTTTTTTAACAACAACAGTAAATCAACAACAACTTAAAAAAAAAAAAAAAAAACATTTAAAAACCTTTTCTTTTCTAAAAAAAAAGAACATAAAAAAGTTTAAAAAAATTATATTGAGCTTCATGGGACTGAATCACCGCCTTCCCTTACACTCTTCAGTTCAGATTGTAGCCATATTTAAAAAAAAAAGGCAAAGATGATAATGACATTTTTATCAGTATTGTGAATAAACTTGAACACAAATACACGAAGTTCCATGTCATGTCTTCAGTTGTAGAAGTTTTCCCTCTTCAAGGTAAAGCGACCAACTTGAACTTTCTCCAGCAACACGATTCACACTTATATAAGGGAATCAGTGTTCATGTCTCTGTATATATTTATTTATGTGTAATTTAATGGGATTTGTAAATATGGTAAGTCTGTTTTTTCGCCCTTTTTTTTTTCTTATTTATCTGGTGATCTCCTTTATCTCTTGTTTAGTGGGTTTTGAATCTTCCCTATTAGTTCCTCATGTGGTTCATGGTACTTATTTAGAAATACAAGGTTTGGGGGATTCCCACCCCCCTCCCGGGATTCATGAGTTTAGCCCTATTGTAGCATGTTAAAGATGACAATGAAACAGCTGAACAAATAAAAAAAAGTAAAATAAAATTTTATAATTAGTATTACATTTAGCTTTTCATTGAACTGAAAGAAAAAAAAGTGATATTGGACCCTGGAAACAAAAATTTTAACTTGAGTGGTTTGATAACCCTTCTATGTCTTGTGGGGAGGAAAAAAAAGTTTATTTTATTCCACTGTCCTCCCTTAAAAGCATCATTTGAGCAATGAATGAGTATTGTCTTTACACCAAGGGTTAGGGATTTTTCCTCTTTCTCTTACTTTTTTTGTTCAGAGAACTCCAAACATTTGGGACCACCTGGTATTCTGTATTTTCACTGGCCATATTGGAAGCAGTTCTAATTGTATTGTATTGAGTTGTGCTGGCAGTACTTTCCATGCCTGTCAATGTATCATAGTCCTTTGTTGCCCAGATAAATAAATATTTGATACACTTAAAAAAATAACAAAATCAGAATTTTGCTATAAATTTCCCCCTAAACACTACTTTTGCAGCATTCCTCAAATTTTGATAAGTTGTATTTATATTTTCATTTAGTATTAAGTATTTTAAGTATTTTTAAATTTCTCTTGAGATTTCTTCTTTGATCTACGTAATACTTGGAAATGCACTGATTAATCACCAAGTATTTGAAGTGTTTGAGGATTTTCCAGGTAACTTCAATGCAGTCTATGGATTTTGGGATGATAATGATGAGACAATAGAGGCTTATCAAGTGTAAAAAATATATTGCTCTAGTGTGGTAGTGGGTAGAGAGGAAAGGGTACAAAATGAATATGGGAACACTCTCTGCCTCCACTAAATTTTGCTGTGAATCTAACCTTCACTAAAATAGAAAATGGATTATTTTAAATAGATAATTTTTTAAAATGATTCAAGGCAGAGCTGGAGTTGTAGAGCACTTGCCTAGCCCATGTGAGGCACTGGGCTAGCCCATGTGAGGCACTGGGTTGGATCCTCAGCACCACATAAAAATAAATAAATAAATAAAATAAAGGTATTGTGTCCAATTACAACTAAAAATATACATATATATTTAAAAAATGATTCAGGGCAAAAAAAGTAGGGGATTGTATTTAAACAAAATTGGTCATAACAAAGTTACCATAATCAGAGAAAAACATATCTCATTAAAATTTCATGAAATCTAACAAAACTCTTTGTGAGTACACAAATTAAAAAAAAAAAAAACAACCCTTGTACTTATTACATGTATCAAAATTTTTCATGGAAAGAAAATAAACTTAATATAACTATGGCATGTGTATAGTTTTCATAAACTATGAACTATTATTAGAAAATCTAAATATTTAATAACATAATAGATATTTTAACTAAAATATATTACTCTCATGGAATGTAATAAAAATCCATAGTTAATTATTTTAGAATATGATAACCAGAGGAATAAAGATATATTCTTAACTCAATTACTTGTAGAAATCTCAACTTCACTAAGTTATAGTTTTCTTACCTAAACAAAATACTTTTTTTCTTAAAAAACAAGAAAAAAAGAGCAAAGTTATTTTAGAAAACATAAGTAGCACTTAAGTTTGCTTCCAGAGTAAAAATGAGATAATACTTGTGAAAATTATTACCCTTTAAACATTAAATCACAGTACAATTCCCTACAAAGAAATACCTTCACAAAACCTCTTCCAAAGCCAAAAATTTGTTTTAAACATTTAATGTATTGAGACTTCTCTCTAGTCTTTGGCAGTGAAGGTATATATAACAACTCCTTTTTTATTTTCTTCTCCAAATATTTAGTTTACTTAGCACTAATTAGCAAATGAAAACTTAAAACTCAATAAAATATTGATTAAAGTAATAAATAAGACTAGATAGTTTTAAAAATTATGTTAAATCATTTACCCTCTCAGTATCACAATGAGCACCACTTCTGACTTCAAATGGGTCTTTTGCTGTATCACCAGTGTCCACAGATATACATACATTCTGTCATACAAAAGCATAAATCACGGAAGCATTGTCTCGATGGTAGTAAGGAGTGTGAAAAGGGTAAGTACAAATTAATCTTCCACATATAAGATTCCTGCAAACATAGTAAAATGATATGCTTATTAGGCATTAGCCATTAATTAGAAATTCTTTGGATTGGCTTTCTTTAATTAAAAAAATGGCTATGGCAATGTTTCTTTAATGGCTTAAAGAAAATTTAATGGGCTGGTTAAAAAGTATAAATCCATTGATTCAAAGTTATCTATCAGTGGTCCTAAAGGTAGTTAATTTACTGTTTCTAATGTGCCTTTACTGTCAAACAATCAATTCACTGCAACATTTTCTATCCCTGTGTAGAGGGATAGAGTAGTGAGTAATCCCAGTTACTCAGGAGGCTGAAGCAGGAGGATCACAAGTTTGAGACCATTCTCTGAAACTTAGCAAGGCCCTAAACAACTTAGTGAAACCCTGTCTTAAAGTAAAAAATAAATAGGGGCTGGGATGTGCCTCAAGTGGTAGCACGTTCGCCTGTCATGTGTACGCCTGGGTTCAATCATCAGCACCACATACAAACAAAGATGTTGTGTCCGCCAAAAACTAAAAAATAAATATTAAAATTCTCTCTCTTTCTCTCTCTCTCTCTCTCTCTCTCTCTCACTCAAAATAAATGAATAAATAGCACTATGGATGTGGCTCAGTGGTGAAATGCCCCTGGGTTCAATCCCTAGGACCAAATAAATAATAATAATATTAATAATAATAATTAATAATAATACCAAGAATCAATAGTATGGCATCAAATTGAAAGGCATCTACAAAAAAAGGAAAGAACGGTATGAAGATAGCCTAATGAATGAGAAAAAAATATCTGCAGCTAATCTTCTGACAAAGTATTGATACCAAGAATATCAAAATTACTCAAAAATTTGGTACCAAATATATATACATATTTATACAAGTATATATGCATATATATGTGTGCATTATATATAAATTTAACAAGTGTTCAAATTAACTAAATAAATAGAAAATTTTTCAATAAATGGACAAATGAACTAAACAAACGTTTCTTAAAAGTGCAAGTTAAGGTCCTTGTCCTCTGAAACCCTCTTTGGCTGGGAATCTGCGTTTTTCTCATCTCTTCCCATTTGATCATGGTAGGAACTAAAGCAGACAGTGTCCCAGGCACCTACAGAAAAGTGGTGGCTTCTTCAGCCCCCCAAAAAGTCCTTGGTTCCTCCACCTCTGCTACTAATTCTACATGGCTTTCATCAAGGTAAGCTGAAAGTAAGTATGCAGGAGGAAATCCAGTTTCTGTACGTCCAACTTCCAAGTGGCAAAAAGGAATTGGAGAATTCTTCAGATTGTCCCCTAAAGATTCTGAAAAAGAGAATCTGATTCTTGAAGAGGCAGGAAGAAGTGGATTAGGAAGAGCAAAGAGAAAAGTATGTCCTTTGCAACCTGACCACACAGATGATGAAAAGAATAGAACTTGGGGATTCCAACATGGCGGCTGGCGCGGAGAGATCAAGTCTCTGACCTCTCCAGCTGTGCAGGCATAGGGAGTCCTAAACAATCTAAATTCTGTTTGCTCAGGATCACTAGGCAATGCTGAGCTGACGTGGATCTGGGGCGATCGGTCTGGACCTCTCAGAACACACACTGATCCCAGATCAGCTGAATTCAAGCTCCCGTTCACCTGCTTCTCGCAGACAAACAGCTGTGACTCAGCACTAATCCATCCAGCTGAAACAACTGGTCTGCCCTTCTGATCCTACGGAGATAATGCCTACCGAGCCTTCATAAGTAGTGGCCACAGGTTTGAAACGGGCTTGGGAGAGACAGTAAGGACCCACCTGTTGCATTGGTCACCCGGCAAAGGGAAATGAACTGTCGCCATTTGTAAGAGATACCACCATGGCAGAGAACTGACCTCACCAGACTGCGGCGGAGGAGATAACTTCATTGAAACCTGTGTCTAAAGGTGTGTAATCCCCTAGCCTTCCCTCTCCACACATCAGGGAAACCTTAAGGGCCCCTCCCAGCTCTCCCATAAGGGCCCCTCCCAGCTCTCCCATGAGCGCGAGAGCCAGACCCAGGGAATCAGACGAGGCACGGGACCCGCAGCGTGGAACTCCCAGCTACTGCTCCCACCAGTGCTGACACCTGAGGTCTCTTGCACCAGCTACCGGGGGCGTGGCTACCGAAGGACAAGTAAAATTCGCTGAGGATTCTCAGCCCCAAGCTCCACAAACTTAGGGTCTGAGGGAATGGCAGAGAGGGAGAGTGTGCCCAGTCCTTCATGAAAACAGGGCTCCCGGGAGCATCAGACCTGGCGTGTAGCCAGTATTGTGGTGAGCGGTACCAGTGAGAGGGGCCTGGCTAGAGGAAAAGTGGAAAGTGACTAGACACAAGAGGATGCCCTAGGCACTCAGGATTGGAAACTCGCCCAGTCTGGGAGGAGGAGCTGCTGCACAGTGATTGGTTCCCGCGTATTGACATGAGAAACTTGGCCTGGAGGGCACAGCGCCACCTACTGGAAGAGAAGTTAATCAAACTCTAAGACTGCATTTATTAGTTTTTTCTTTCTTTCTTTTTTTTTTATTTGGGTTTTTTCTTTCATTTTCATTTTTCTTTCTTGTTGTTTTTAAATTTTTTTAAATTTCTTCCAATTTTTTTTCTAATTTTAATTTTTTTTATTATTATTATTTAATTTTTTTTATTTCCTATTTTTTTCTTCTTTTGTCTTTTCATTTTTTTCAATTTTCTTATTCCCCCTTCTTTGAATTCTACCTTCTTACTCTCATTCTCTTTAGTGAGTTTTTCCTTCCCTTCTAATACCTTTTCTCCCAAGCATCAAATAAATTTATAGGAGTAAACAGTAACTCAGCAGTCAAACAGAACAAGAAGTAACATGAGCATCTTGAAAAAGCAAGAAAGAAAAGGAGTACAACAATGCAAGACAGCCTAAATATTCAGGAGGACATAGAGTCATCAGAAAAATGGTCATATAAAGAACTCAAGGAACACCTTCGACAGATGGAATGGAACCTTAAAGAGGATATGAGACAGCAAATTCAAGCAGCGAAAGAACACAATGAGAATGAATTACATAAAAAGATAAAAGAAGAAGTTAAGCAGGAGATAGAGATTATAAAAAATAATCAAACAATAATTCTAGAAATAAAGGAAACGATAAACCAAATTAAAAACTGAATTGAGAGTATCACTAACAGAGTGGAGCAAGTAGAAGCCAGAATGTCAGATAATGAAGACAAAATATATCATCTTGAAAAGAGCCTAGCCAACTCAGAAAGGCTGGTAAAAAATCACAAGAAAAACATCCAAGAGTTATGGGATAACATTAAAAAAAACAAACTTATGAGTCATTGGGATAGAAGAAGGTACAGAAATTCAAACCAAGGGAATGAGTAAACTGCTGAATGAAATAATTACAGAAAACTTTCCAGAAATAAAAAAGGAAACAGATATACAAATTGAAGATGCATACAGGACACTGAGCACACAAAATCACAATAGACCAACGCCAAGACACATTGTTATGAAGATATCCAATATACAGAACAAAGAGAAAATATTAAAAGCTACAAGAGAAAAGAGGCAGATTACATTCAGGGGTAAACCAATAAGGTTAACAACGGATTTTTCATCACAGATGCTGAAAGCAAGAAGGTCTTGGAACAATGTATTTCAAACACTGAAAGACATTGGATGCCAAGCAAGAATTCTGTATCCAGCAAAACTAAGCTTCAGGTATGACAACGAAATTAAAATCTTTCATGATAAACAAAAGTTAAAATAATTTGTAGCCAGAAAACCAGCATTGCAAAGCATTTTGAGCAAAACACTACACGAGGAAGAAATGAAAAACAATAACCAAAACCATCAGTGGGAAGTGCCTCGGTAAAGACAGAGGGTGAGAGGAAAGATAATCATGGAGAAACAAACAAATTTTTTTTTAAAAAAAGGATAAATAATCAAACATGGCTGGAAGTACAAACTATATATCAATAGTAACTCTAAATGTTAATGGCTTAATCTCTCCAATAAAGCGACATAGGCTGGTATCATGGATTAAAAAATCAAATCCAACAATATGCTGCCTCCAGGAGACACATCTGATTGGAAAAGACATACACAGGCTGAAGGTGAAAGGATGGGAAAAAATATACCACGCACACGGTCCTCATAAGCAAGCAGGGGTGGCCATCCTCATATCAAATAAAATCGCCTTCAAGACTAAGTTAATCAAAAGGGATAAGGAAGGACATTATATACTGTTAAAAGGAACCATTCACCAACAAGACATAACAATTATCAGTATTTATGCACCAAATAATGGTGCTGAGACATTCATAAAACAAATTCTCCTCAAGTTCAAGAATCAAATAGACCACAACACAATAATTATGGGTGACTTCAACACACCTCTCTCACCATTGGACAGATCCTCCAAACAAAAATTTTATAAAGAAACTATAGAACTCAATATCACAATCAATAACCTAGACTTCACTGACATATATAGAATATATCAACCATCATCAAATGGATATACTTTTTTCTCAGCAGCACATGGATCCTTCTCAAAAATAGACCATATATTATGCCATAGGGCAACCCTCAGTAAATATAAAGGGGTGGAGATAATACCATGCATTTTATCTGATCATAATGGAATGAAACTGGAAATCAATGATAAAGGAAGGAAGGAAAAATCCTACATCACATGGAAAATGAACAATATGTTACTGAATGATCAATGGGTTACAGAAGACATAAAGGAGGAAATAAAAAAATTTTAGAGATAAATGAAAATACAGACAATGTATCGGAATCTATGGGACACAATGAAATCAGTTTTAAGGGGGAAATTCATCGCCTAGAGGTCATTCCTCAAAAAAAGAAAAAAACAACAAATAAATGAGCTCACACTTCATCTCAAAGCCCTAGAAAAGGAAGAGCAAAACAACAGCAAATGTAGCAGAAGGCAAGAAATAATTAAAATCAGAGCAGAAATCAATGAAATTGAAACAAAAGAAACTATTGAAAAAATTAACAAAACTAAAATTTGGTTCTTCGAAAAAATAAATAAGATCAACAGACATTTAGCCATGCTAACAAAGAGAAGAAGAGAGAGAACTCAAATTACTAACATACGGGATGAAAAAGGCAGTATCACAACAGATGCTACAGAAATACAGAAGACAATTAGAAATTATTTTGAAAACCTATATTCCAATAAAATAGAAGATAGTGAAGACATCGATAAATTTCTTAAGTCATATGATTTGCCCAGACTGATTTCAGGAAGATACACACAATTTGAACAGACCAATATCAATGAATGAAATTGAAGAAGCAATCAAAAGACTACCAACCAAGAAAAGCCCAGGACCAGAAGGATATACAGCGGAGTTTTACAAAACCTTTAAAGAAGAATTAATACCAATACTTTTCAAGTTATACCAGGAAATAGAAAAAGAGGGAGCTCTTCCAAATTTATTCTATGAGGCCAACATCACCCTGATTCTGAAACCAGACAAAGATACCTCAAAGAAAGAAAACTACAGACCAATATCTCTAATGAACCTAGATGCAAAAATCCTCAATAAAATTCTGGTGAATCGGATTCAAAAACATATCAAAAAAATTGTGCACCATGATCAAGTAGGATTCATCCCTGGGATGCAAGGCTGGTTCAATATACGGAAATCAATAAATGTTATTCACCACATCAATAGACTTAAAAATAAGAACCATATGATCATCTTGATAGATGCAGAAAGAGCATTCGACAAAGTACAGCATCCCTTTATGTTCAAAACATTAGAAAAGCTAGGGATAACAGGAACATACCTCAACATTGTAAAAGCAATCTATGCTAAGCGTCAGGCTAGCATCATTCTGAATGGAGAAAAATTGAAGGCATTCCCTCTAAGATCTGGAACAAGACAGGGATGCCCTCTCTCACCATTTCTGTTCAACATAGTTCTCGAAACACTGGCCAGAGCAATTAGACAGACGAAAGAAATTAAAGACATAAAAATAAGAAAAGAAGAACTTAAATTATCACTATTTGTGGATGACATGATAATATATTTAACAGACCCAAAAAGGTCTACAAAGAAACTACTAAAACTAATAAATGAATTCAGCAAACTGGCAGGATATAAAATCAACATGCATAAATCAAAGGCATTTCTGGTCAATTAGTTGTAAACACCACTGCACTCGGACCAGCCTCAAAGGCATTTCTGTATATCAGCAACAAAACTTCTGAAACAGAAATGAGGAAAAACACTCCATTCACAATATCCTCAAAAAAAATAAAATACTTGGGAATCAACCTAACAAAAGAGGTGAAAGATTTATAAAATGAAAACTACAGAACCCTAAAGAGAGAAGTAGAAGAAGATCTTAGAAGATGGAAAAATATACCATGTTCATGGATAGGCAGAACTAACATTATCAAAATGGCGATATTACCAAAAGTTCTCTATAGGCTTAATGCAATGCCAATCAAAATCCCAACGGCATTTCATGAAGAAATAGAGAAAGCAATCATGAAATTCATATGGAAAAATAAAAGACCCAGAATAGCAAAAGCAATTCTAAGCAGGAAGGGTGAATCAAGCGGTATAGCGATACCAGATTTCAAACCATATCACACAGCAATAGGGACAAAAACAGCATGGTACTGGTACCAAAACAGGTGCGTGGACCAATGGTATAGAACAGAGGACACAGAGACTAATCCACAAAGTTACAACTATCTTATATTTGATAAAGGGGCTAAAAGCATGCAATGGAGGAAGGATAGCATTTTCAACAAATGGTGTTGGGAAAACTGGAAATCCATATGCAACAAAATGAAATTGAATCCCTTTCTCTCACCATGCACAAAAGTTAACTCAAAATGGATCAAGGAGCTTGATATCAAATCAGAGACTCTGTGTATGATAGAAGAAAAAGTTGGCTACGATCTACATATTGTGGGGTTGGGCTCCAAATTCCTTAATAGGACACCCATAGCACAAGAGTTAATAACAAGAACCAACAAATGAGACTTACTTAAACTAAAAAGTTTTTTTTCAGCAAGAGAAACAATAAGAGAGGTAAATAGGGAGCCTACATCCTGGGAACAAATTTTTACTCCTCACACTTCAGATAGAGCTCTAATATCCAGAGTATACAAAGAACTCAAAAAATTAGACAATAAGATAACAAATAACCCAATCAACAAATGGGACAAGGACCTGAACAGACACTTCTCAGAAGAGGATTTACAATCAATCAAAAAGTACATGAAAAAATGCTCACCATCTCTAGCAGTCAGAGAAATGCAAATCAAAACCACCCTAAGATACCATCTCACTCCAGTAAGATTGGCAGCCACTATGAAGTCAAATAACAACAAGTGCTGGCGAGGATGTGGAGAAAAGGGTACACTTGTACATTGCTGGTGGAACTGCAAATTGTTGCGGCCAATTTGGAAAGCAGTATGGAGATTCCTGGGAAAGCAGGGAATGGAACCACCATTTGACCCTGATATTGCCCTTCTGGGACTATTCCCTGAAGACCTTAAAAGAGCATGCTACAGGGATACTGCCACATCTATGTTCATAGCAGCACAATTCACAATAGCTAGACTGTGGAACCAAACCAGATGCCCTTCAATAGATGAATGGATAAAAAAAAATGTGGCATTTATACACCATGGAATATGACGCAGCACTTAAAAATGACAAAATCATGGAATTTGCAGGGAAATGGATGGCACTAGAGCAGATTATGCTTATTGAAGCTAGCCAATCCCTAAAAAACAAATACCAAATATCTTCTTTTATATAATGAGAACAACTATGATCAGAGCAGGGAGGAAGAGCAGGAAGAAAAGATTAACATTAAACAGAGACATGAAATGGGAGGGAAAGGGAGAGAAAAGGGAAATTGCATGGAAATGAAGGGAGACCCTCATTGCTATACAAAATTACATATAAGAGGTTGTGACGGGAATGTGAAAATAAACAAGGAGAGAAATGAATTACAGTAGATGGGGTAGAGAGAGAATTTGGGAGGGAAGGGGAGGGGGGATAGTAGGGAATAGGAAAGGTAGCAGAATACAACAATTACTAATAGGGCATTATGTAAAATTGTGGATGTGTAACCGACGTGATTCTGCAATCTGCATTTGGGGTAAAATTGGGAGTTCATAACCCACTTCAATATAATGTATGAAATATGATATGTCTAGAGCTTTGTAATGTTGTGAACAACCAATTAAAAAAATACAAAATAGGGCTTGGGAAGTGACTCAGTAGTTGAATGCACCTGAGTTCAATCCCTGTTACCCCCCCCAAAAAAAAGAGTGCTTAAGATTTCCCTTTCCTCAAGGCTACTGAATTTTCCTCTATGGTTCCATAAATATTTGTGTATGGAGATGGAAGCTAAATGAAAAGATTCTGTATATTATATAACATTACTAGAACTTGAATATGGATTGGATACAGGATAACAGCATAGGAGGAAATCCAGGAATGGCTCAGGTCTCTGACTTGGACCCTTGGGAGCAACATGCACAGTTCCCTAATATAAGGAACAGAAAGAGAAGCACATTTGGGGGAAAGGGAAGATTTAGTCATACATGTGTCATGTTGAAGTTGTTGTGAAAAATAAATGGAGTGTTCATTGTGGGTTGAATTAAAAAAATTTTAAAAAACCTCCTACCTCTATAATTCCATATAATAAAAAGAGTGGGACATGATTCTGAATTAAAAACTCCTAAAGAACTTAAAAAAAAGAATAGAACTTATTTATCTTTGAATAGTATCTCCAGTTTACTCTGGTATTCTAGGGTGTAAATTTGCATAGATATGTTTCTCCATAAGCTTTGATGAATAGGCATTTAATTTAAAAACTGAGGCTAAAATGTATTCAGAAGCAAGTTATGAAATTGGAGAATTTGTAAAATTACAGTTACTTAGGTTAACATTCAATTCAATGCAGTATGTTGGTTCTTTTACCTGCTATAAAGCTTCTTCTTCTTGCAAACATTAAATCAGTGCATGATGTTCCAATTTAAAAAAAATGTACAATGGCTAGTAATTCTATAAAACAAAATTGAGCTTCTTTAGACATGATGGAAATGAAGATCAAAACTGCACTAAAATGCATCTTATTCTGAATGACAAGCTACAAGGATACAAACAAAAATACATGCTGGAAAGTATGTATTGGGGGAAAGGAAATCTTATACAATATGTAAAATTTATACAGTCACTGTAGAAATCAATACACATGTCCCTCAAAAATTGAAAATAAAGCCACAATATGATCCACTTATACATTTCTCAGTATTTATTTAAAGAATTAGAGGCAGCATACTTTAGAGATATATACACATCCATGTTTATAGCAGCACAATTCACAATAGCCAAGCTATAGAACATCAGTCTATGTGTATGTCACTTAATGAATGCATAAAGAAACTGTCGGATATATACATAATGGAGATTTATTCAGTCATAAAAAGAATGAACACTTGCATTTGCAGGCAATGAACACCCTAATGCTAATTATGCAAAATAAACCAAACTCAGAGCAAAAAGTATCATATGTTTTTCATCATATGTGGAATTTAGAAGGGAAAAAAAAAGAAAAGGGACTCCATTAAATTAGGAAACTGGTAGGGTAGATAAAACAACCCAGGGATAGGGAGGAAGAAAGAATGGGAGAGGGATTGTAAAGTAAAATTGATCAAATTATGATTTTATGTATGTACACATATGCTACATGTATAATCTCATTCTGTATAATTAATACACATCAAACATAAAGAACTATTGAAAAAATTTAATAGAATCATACACATGAGTAAGAAGAGGCTATTTAAATGATCAAAAGGATTTTAAAAATAAACAATGAAATTCATAAGAAGAAATATATAGTTAAGCATGGCAGGTAATATGTAGGTTGAGCTTCACATGACATAAATCAATGTAAAGAATTATTAACCTTTATATATATATATACTTAATTGACAATAACAAGATAGAATATGACTTTAAATTATTCTGTAAAATGCAAATTGAGAGAGATAAAAATAAAAAGTAAGTGAACAAGAAGATAGAAGAGGAAACATCACTTCTAGTATAAAATTTTCATCAGCAACAATGCATATTTTTTTTAAAAAAATCATGAGTTAGTCAAGTCTTACAATGAAAGGTTAAGATTGTATTCTCCTCATGAGATTACAGCCACTAATTTTTCCATTATTACAATACTTTTTATCCTTTATAATTAGAAAGTAATCTCTGGGAATATATTGAAGACATGTCAAATATTCTCTAAGTTTTGTAATCCAGTTACTTTATTATCAATTGATGGACCTTACTTCACTACTATTTTGGGCTGTGCATTATGGTGATTTTTCTGATCGTTTCATGTTTCTGTGCTTTTCCTCTTGTTAACAAAGAATTCTCCCTCTACTTCTTTCTCACATTTTTTACTATCCCTATAGAAATATGGTTTGTATTTTATTCAGTATGTTATAATCTATTCATATCTATTTTGTGTGCGTGTGTGCCTGCCTGTGCACACATGTACTAAGTCCGTTTGAGGCCAGTAAAGGTTTATTCAAGCAAGCTCTCTATGAGCACTTCCTTTCATTTCTTGTTTTCAATAGATGTTTTTTCTTTGATTGTTATGGTTTGAATATGAGGTGTCCCCCTCAAAGCACCTGTGTTAGTGTAGAAATGTTAACAGGCTATTGTAAGAGCTGTAACCTAATCAACCCATCCTAGTTTGAACGGACTGACTGGCAGGTGGGTTGTGTCCAAAGGAGGTGAGTCACTGGAAGTGTGCCCTAAAGGATTAATCTTCCATGTACCCCCTTCTCTTTATGCTCTCTCTGCTTCTTGGCTATCATGTCCTGAGTAGCTATCCTCTGCCATGCCCTTCCACCATGATGTTCTGCCTCACTTTGGGACCAGTGCAATGGAAGTACCCTCATAAAAAAAATCTCTAAAGTCATCAGCCTAAACAAACATTCCCTCTTCTGAGTTTTTCTAGTCAGGTATTTTGGTTACAGTGACACAAAGTGAACTTGCAAAGAAATTGTTATCAATAAGTAGAGTCACTGATGTGACAAACCTGAATATAAAGTTTAGAAGAATTTGGAGACAGTTTTTTGGGAGGAGTTTGAGAAACTTTGGAGAAGCAGGCTGAAGAGGTCTTAGCATTTTGTAACCAGAGCTTAATAGGTGATTCGGGTGGAAGCTCAGAAGACCAGAATACAGGTAGTAATGTGGATTGTGCTCAAGAGGTTTCAGAGGAAAATGAGGATTCTACTGGGAACTGAACTAGAAGTCCCTCATATTCTGGCAAAGATCTTGTCCATGGGCTAATTAATCAGTTGAGAAAATTTTAAGGCAGCACAGTATCCATGCAGATTTTGCTGGCACCTATTAACCAGATTTACTGTGAGAAATGTGAACAGAAAGTAGGGATAAATAAAGGATATTAAGAACTTGCAGTTTGACCTGAAAATGCATGTAAAACTGGAACTGAGAAAATGATGGTTTTTGAAGAGACCACGGCCACTAAAAACGTATTAAATACTTTCTCAGAGACAATATAAAAAGATGGATGAGGGCAACTCAGGAATTTACAAGACCATACCTAATGTAAGCTCAAGGATATACAAGGGAAAATGCCTTTGAGAAGAAATGATGGCTGCACCCTGCTTGCACAGGGGGCCTAGGAAGTTTTTTTCACTGTGCTCAGCTGCCCAGCATTCAGAAGCTTCTTCAGTCATGATCCCCAGGGGTTGAGTAAATGCACAACCTGGAAGAAGAACTTTGGACCATTCTTAGGGGGTTATTTTTCAGGAATGGAAAATTCTGAACTTAGGGATCATTGAGGTTTCCACTAAGATTTCAAAGGAAGGCCTAGGAGGCCAAGCAAAGTGTAGCAGGAAATCCCTGTGGGTTTCCCATGAGAACATAATGCCTATAGCTGTGAAGGTAATGCCAAAGCTTGAATGCAGACACCAAGTATAAATAAATGCCAGTAACATAGACTGTATACCAAGAAAAGCTGCTGGCTGCAGAGAAAGCCAGGCTAAGAGAGAAGGCCATGAGGACAACTAGCACAACCAAAGGAGTGGGACTTCCCACGCCCTTTGGAGAATACATCTCCTTGCCATGTGTCTTAGACACTTCACAGAGTTATTGGGACATGTTTGCCCAGCTGGATATTGGTCTGCTTCCTTAGATATGAGTGTTGCTACTCCTGCTTGCTTTCAGATTCCATTTGCATAGAGTATCATTTTACATTGTTTCACTTTCAGTCTGTGTATGTCTCTCTTGGTGAGGTGCATTTATTACTATTATATGGAGTAGATACTAGGGATTGAATTCAAGAACACTTGACCACTAATCCCCAGCCCTATTTTGGTATTTTATTTAGAGATAGGGTCCCACTGGCTTTTAACTCATGATCCTCCTGAATCACCCTCCAAAGCCACTGGGGTTACAGGTATGAACAACCAAAAGTGTATTTTTTTGCATGTAATAAAGAGTTAGATATAATTTTTAAATCCATCACACCAGTCTGTTTCTTTCAATTAGAGAATTAAAGCCATTTACATACAGGGTTGTTATTAAAAAGTATGTACTAATTCATGTAATATTTGATGATTTTCTATTCCTCATTTCTAATCTACTCCTCTAGTGAGCATTATTCTCTCCTATGTTCTTGTAATTGTGTATGTCTTCTTCTGTGTGTAAGAATCCTTTAAGTGATTTCTTCAATACTATTTTAGTGGTTATTAATTCCTTAAGTCTATGCTATCTTGGAAGAATTTTATTTCTTCAATTCTGAAGGATAGCTTTGCTGAATATGGTAATTTAAGTTATCAGTTATTTTCTTTCATGTCTTTATGTACATCATTTCATGCCTTCCTGACCTTCAGAGTTACATCTCATAAACCTTCTGGTATTCTGATGGGTTTACCTTTGTAAATAACTTGGTGTTTCTCTCTTGCCAGTTTTCTTCAGTATTTTCAATTATTGCATTATACTTATATATAATGGTGGAATTGGTGGTTATTTTCATATATGCCCAATATAGCAATATGAATTTGGCCAATATCATTTCCCAGTGTTTTCCCTTTCCCCTCTACTCCTCCTTTCCCCTAGTCACTTTACTCACTCTACTAATCTCCCTTTGATTTTCATAAGATTCCCCACCCCTAACTTTTCTTTTCCTTGTTCTCATCCTTCACAAATGAGAGAAAACATACAATACTTGACATTCTGAGTTTGGCTTACTTCACTTAATATCATCCATTTTCTTGCAAATGACATGATCTCATTCTCCTTAATGACTGAATAAAACTCAACTGTGCATATGTACCTCATGTTCTTTATACATTCATTAACATCACCAAGGTTGATTCCAGAGTTGGTTATTGTGAATTATGCTTTTATAACAAGGATATGCATGTATTACTAGATATAATGATGCTAATTCTTTTGGATAAATGCTGAGGAGTGGTACACCTGGGTCATATGGTAGTTCAATTCCATCTCTTTGGAAAACCTCTATATTGATGTCCATACAGGTTGTACTAATTTACAATCTTACCAGCAGTGTATAAGTGTTCTTTTCTTCCTACATTCACCAATTTTTATTATTACTCCTATTTTTGTTGATTTCCATTCTAACAGAAATGAATTGAAATCTCATTGTAGTTTTGATTTACATTTCCCTATTTGCTAAAGATGTTGAAGATTTTTCAAAACACATTTATAGTTGTTAATGAAGATTTATTCATCTATTTATTTTTTATTTATATGTGATGTTGACAATGGAACCCAGTGCCTCACACATACTAGGCAACTGCTCTACCACTGAGCTCCAACCCAGCCCAAAACTGTTGAACATTTTAAATATATTTATTGGCCATGTGAATTTCTTATTTTTAGAAATGTCTATTTGATTAATTTGTCCATTCATTTATGGCTTCAACTTCACAGCTTGTCATAGGCTTTTTAAGGTTTTCTATATCTTCTTGGTTCAACCTTAGTATGTAATATGTGTCTAAAAATATGTCCATTTCTTCTAAATTCTCCAATTTATTGGAATATACGTTTTCAAAATAGATCCTCATGATCCTTTAGATTTCACTGATTTTTATCTATTGCTTGCCTATTTTCAATATTATTTATTTTTGCTGTAATATTTATGTCTATTTTTCTGCTTAGGTTGGATTTAGCTTTCTATTCTTTTTGCAGTTTCCTAAGGCAGAAATTTTAGATCATTAATTTTAGATCTTTCTTCATTTCTAATATACAATTATTCAAGCTCCCTGGGTAATTTGGTCCTGGGAGACCCAGGAGATGCAGCACCTGTCTGGGAAAATTGCATACTACTGTGGGAGTATAGTTTCATGATGGTAGAACCACAGTGATGATGTAACTACTGGGTACCAAAGCAGCATGCACTTTTTCAGTGACTCTGGTTTCAAGATGCCACTGTCCTCTAGCATTGCATTATGGAGAACAAACCACAATGTGGGTTCATGGACTGCAATATTGCAGAATAATCCTGTATCAAACCTGAAGGTGTTGGAAGCAGTGGTGTGAACCAGTGGGAGCCTCTTGCTCACATTTTATCTGAAAAGAAGAGTTATTCCTGGTTCTTAGATGATACCAAGTGGTATTATTTTGTAGCAGAGATAAGGCATTTCCTTATGGTCTCTATGTGGTCAAAATGAATAGCTGTCTCCACAGGGTTTTCACCACTGACCTCCTTTGTATAGGGGGTTACAACCATTAGGCAGCTTTGATTTGCCAGCATGCTGATGTACCTCTATTATCTTTCATCCTTGGGTATGATTTTTGGTTTATAGTTTTATATTTTTGACAAATAATAGATTCAATATGAAAATATTTTTATTGATTTTATTTGAAAATAGAACAATTTTTCTGTATATATTATGAAATAACATTTTGCTGTTCCATTGGATATAGTCTATTTTCTTTGGGAGTCCTATAGAATTCTCTTACTGCTGTTGTTAAGAGCATATTGTTCAACAGCTTAGATAGTCTTTGTGGTCATTAAATTTTTAGCTAATACACTACATAATGTCTGAAGGCAAACATTATTTAAGAAACCTATTTTCTCTCTTCAAAAAATAAAATTATGACATATAAAGTTTTCCATCTTCCCCCCAAAAATGCCCTTTTTAAATCTTTCTTACTAAAAGATAAAGGATTTTTGTCTTTTCTTACTATTATACACAAATATAAGAAACTGAGAAAAATTTGGAAAAAAAATTCTACTAACCTTTGAAGTGCCACAATCACATTCTTCAGTACCTTCTATTATTCCATTGCCACATATTTTCCTTTGTGCTTCTACCCAAACTGGCATATCAAAAGGATTATTCTCAAGACATGAGAGGCCATATTTTGAGGTTAAATATTTAAAATTATCCACACTACAAGTGCTAAAATCCTTTATACCAGCAACATAGCTAAAATATAAAAATATGGGTATGACAAAAATCATTGCTGTATATCTTTAGATATTTCATTTCTGGAAAAAAATTTCAAGAGCATTCATTTATTCTTTGTTGAAACAATAAGTACACTTCTAAAAACATCAATTATATTGCTAATGCTTTAATAAACTTTTATAATTCCACCAGAGAAAAATTAAATATATATATGTATATATATATATATATATATATATATATATTCTAAAAATTCTTTTCTGTCATAAATAAGAACCAGGGTTGGTGACCCCCAATATCTTTAAGGGATTTATCCTGGGGCTCCCTGTACTCTAAACTCAAATACCAAAATCCACAAATGTTAAAATACTTTAAATATATATAAATACATAAATTTTAACATATGAATATAAATAAAACATCCTATGGCCTTGGACTCTTTAAATTCAAGAACTACATCCTTCTTATTTCTCTTTCTAGTGCCAAACAATTGAATTTTCAACTTTTGGCCTTAATATTTAATATATTTAATTACATTTTTGCTGTTTCTGTAAATATAAGAATGTTAGTGTTAATATTAAGAGCATATTTTTGCATTCATAATTTTAAATTTTCAAATAAAAATTGGTTATAGATTTATCATTGAGAAAACATGGCATAGACTTATTTTTTCTGCTTCTCCTTGGTAAGTATAAACTCTGAAAATAATGCAAGAATCTAAGAAGAATTCAGAAAAATCAACTGCTAGATAAACATGTTTGGACACATAGGACAAGAGGAAGGGCATAGTACCTGGGTATATCTTCACACTGAATAAAAGATGATGCGGGTTTAATATTTTCAGAACCACAACCTGGCAACAAAAGGTAGCTCAGATACATTCCCTCTATCCCAAGACCAAATGTAAATTTCACTAAAAGCACAAGATAATCCTGGCACCACCAGAACGAGAGATCAATTAGAGTCACTGCTTATCCAGTAGAGGTGAGATTGTACATTAATTAGTACAACTACTACAGAAAACACTGTGGTTCCTTAGAAAACAAAAAATAGAATGACCATGAGATTCAGAAATCTCATTACTGGGTATATACTCAAAGTAAACTAAATTACTGTGTTAAAAGTCATCAGCATGGTGTTCATAATAGAAGGAAGATCAGCATATCAAAATCTCTGGGACACTATGAAAGCAGTACTAAGAGGAAAGTTTTTGCACTGAGTGCATTCATTAAAAGAATAAAAAGGCACTTGTTGACCTAACACTTCATCTCAAAGCCCTAGAAAAAGAAGAACAAATCAACACCAAAAGCAATAGAAGACAAGAAATAATTAAAATCAGAGCTAAAAATCAATGAAATTGAAACAAAAGAAACAATTGAAAAAATTGACAAAACAAAAAGTTTGTTCTTTGAAAAGAAATAAATAAAATAGGTGAACCCCTGGCCATTATAACAAAGAGAAAAGGAGAGAAAACTCAAATTACCAAAATACAAGATGAAGAAGGAAACATCACAACAGAAACGCTTGAGTATAGAAGATAATTAGAAACAATTTTGAAAATTTATACTCTAATAAAATAGAAAATCTCAAAGACAATGACAAATTTCAAGAGACAGATGACCTACCAAAACTGAATAAGGAGGTCATACGATTTCAACAGATCAATTTCAAGTAATGAAATAGAAAACACCATCAGAAACCTACCAACCAAGAAAAGCCCAGAAACAGATGGATTCTCAGCCAAGTTCTACAAGACTTTTGAAGAAGAATTAACACCAAGACTCCGCAAAGTATTACATGAAATAGAAAAGGAGGGAACCTTTCCAAACACATTCTATGAGGCTAATATCACTCTGATACCAAAACCAGACAAAGACACATCAAAGAAAGAAAATTTCAGACCAATAGCTCTGATGAACATAGATGCAAAAATTATCAATAAAATTCTGGCAAATCAAATACAAAAACATATCAAAAAGATAGTGCATCACGATCAAGTGGGGTTCATCCAGCAATGTAAAAAAATTCCACCAGAAAACTTCTAGAACTAATAAATGAACTCAGCAAAGTAGTAGAATATAAAACCAACACTCATAAATCAAAGGCATTTCTGGATAGCAGTGGCAAACCCTCTGAAAAGGTATGAGGAAAACTACATCATATACAATGACCTAAAAAAAATACTTGGGAATCAATGAAAGATCTCTACAACAAAAAACTAGAGAACACTAAAGAAAGAAATTGAAAAATACCTCAGAAGATGGAAAGGTCTCCTCTACTCCTGAATAAGCATAATTAATGTTGTCAAAATGACCATACTACAAAAAGTGTTATACAGATTTAATGCAATTTCTATTAAAATCACAAAGACATACTTCATATAAAAGTAGAGAAAGCAATCATGAAATTTCTTTGGAAAAATAAGAGACCCCGAATAGCTAAAGCAATCCTTAGCAAGAAAAGTAAATCAGGAGACATTACAACACCAGAACTTAAACTATACTACAGAATTATAATAACAAAAATGACATGGTACTGGTACCAAAACAGACTTGGAGACCAATGGTACTGAATAGAGGATACAGAGACAAACCCACATAAATACACTTATCTCATAATAGACAAGGGTGCCAAAAACATTAACTGGAGAAAAGATAGCCTATTCAACTAATGGTGCTGGCAAAACTGGAAATCCATATGTAGCAAAAATGAAATGAAGCCTCTATCTTTCACCTTGCACATAAATCAACTCAAAGTAGACCAAAGACTTAGGCACTAGAAGAGAGACCATGCACATAATAGAAAAAAAAATAGGCCAAAACTTCACCATGTCAGCCTAGGATTTGACTTCTTTAATAAGATTTTTAAAGCACAAGAAGTACAATCAAGAATCAATAAATGGAAAGATTTCAAATTAATTCTCAGCAAAAAAAATGTGAGGAGAGAGCCTACAGAGTGCAAGACAATCTTTACCACATGCACCTCTGATAAAGCATTAATCTCTAGATATATAAAGAACTCAAAAAACACCAAAAACCAAATAACCCAATCAATAAATGGACTAAGAAACTGAACAGAACACTTCACAGGAGAAGAAATACAATTGATCAACAGATATATAAAAAAAGTGTTCAACATCTTCAGCAATTAGAGAAATGCAAATCAAAACTACTGTAAAATTTCATCTCACTCTTGTGAGAACGGCAATCATCAAGAATACAGGCAATAATAAATGTTGGCAAAGATGTGAGGAAAAGGGTACACTCATACACTGCTGGTGGGACTGCAAATTGTTGCAGCCAATATGGAAAGCACTATGAAGATTCCTCACGAAACTGGGAATGGAACCACCATTTGACCCAGCTATCCCACTCCTTGGTTTATACCCAAAGGACTTAAAATCAGCATACTACAGCCACATCAATGTTTATACCAGCTCAATTCACAATAATTAAACTATGGAACCAACCTATGTGTCCCTCAATAGATGAATGTATAAAGAAAAAGTGGTATATGTACACAACAGAATATTACTCAGCTCTAAAGAAGCGTGAAATTATGGAATTTGCCAGTAAATGATAGGAGTTGGAGAATATCATGCTAATAAGCCAGTCCCACAAAACCAAAGGCCAAATGTTTTCTCTAATATGTGGATGCTAATTCACAATACGGTGGGGGGCACTGGGTAAGAATAGCATTACCTCAGATTAGGTAGAGGGAAGTGATAGGAGCAGGAGAGGAGAGAATGTGGGGATACTAAAGAGAGTAAAACGAAACAGACATTATTACTTTATGTGTATATGTGAGTACATGACCAATATGATTCTGCAACATGTATACTCATAAAAATAAGAAATTATATCACATCTATGTATGATATAATGCATAAATGCATTCTACCATCATGTATTTAAAAAACAAAAAGAAAGATCACTAGAGTAAGTGGATTATGGGAAGTGAAAGGAAAGATACTAGGTTGAGATGGATCAAATTATGTCATGTGCATGTATACATATGAATAGGGCATAATGAATCCCACTACTATGTATGACCATAATGTACCAATAAAAATAATAATAATGATAGCAATAATAATAATACCTGTACTCCCATGTTTATTAAATCACTATTCTCCACTGCCCAAGATATAGAATCAACCTGAACATTAATCAATAGATGAAGTGGTAAAGAAAATATAGCATATTTTTGCATTGGAATATTATTCAGCTATAGAAAGCATGAAATTCATTTACAATATAGGACATTATGTTAAATGAGTGAGGCATAGAAAGACAAACATCACATCATCTTATTTATTACTAGAATACAAAAAAAAATATGTCATAGAAGTTCAGAGTAGAACAGTGGTTACCAGACGCTGGAAGAATAGAGGAAAGGGGAGATAGTAAAAGGCTCATTAATGAATACAATTTTACTGTTTGATAGAAAGAATAAGTTATGATCCTCTCTGGCATGGAAAGGTGAATATAATGAGAAACAATGGATTAATATATCTCAAAACACTTAGAAGAGAGGATTTTGAATGCATTCACCATTAATAAACAATAAAAGTCTAAGATGATGAATATGTCAATTACTCAAAGTTGAACAATGCCCAATATAGGCAAAACATCATAATGTACCTCATAAATTTGTACAAGCACTATGTCTCAATCAAAATAATAATAAAATAAATATCAAGAAGAAAACACAAAGGGCAAACAGTACAAATGAGAATGTTGGGTTGGATGTACTGTTGTACTATGTTGGTGAAAACTAAAACTAGAGTAACCATTATTGTAAATAGTCTGGAGGTTCCCGCCAAAATTAAAAATAGAACTACCATATGACACAGAAATCCCACTACTGGGTATATATCCAAAGGAAATGAAATTAGTTTGCTGAAGAGATATCTTCACTCACATGTTTATTGCAGCATTTATTCATAATAGCCAAGAATATCCAGAATCAACTTATGTTTAATGGATACATAAATTAAGAAACTATGTCATATGTATATGAAAATACTACTCAGCCACAAATAAAAAACAAAATGTCATTGGAATTTTAATATGGATTGAATTAAATCTGTAGACTGCTTGGATATTGAAGATATTTTAATGAGAATTTTAATGAGCAATGACTGTGTTTCCATTTATTTGTGTCTTCTTCTAGTTCTTTCACCAATGTATTATAGTTTTCAGTATATGGATCTTTCACAATAACTAAAATTTCAAAATTTACATTGTTTGATTATACAGGGTGTTCTTGAACTGGTCACAAGAAAAAAGTACAATCCAGATTCCAGCAAACAGGAAAGACAAAGAGTATCCCCAGGCATAGAGAATGCTGACAGCACATGGCCTATTTTGGTAAGTGTTCTATTCACATTTGAAAAGAAATTTAATTCTAAAGTCATTTTGGGTAGTGTTCCATCATTGCAAATCACTTTAATTTGATTAATACGAATATAATACTAAAAAGACATATAACAAAGAACATTATCTTACACTGCTTTTGGTGTCATTGTGCATGTTTCTCCTGAGCAATAGCAGTGCACACTATTATCATAATCCAATCCAATAGTAACTCCAAGCAACTGAACAATAGTGACAGCAAATGACTCCCAGGATAAACCCTCTGAATACTAAAAACATGAAGAAAAAAAACTTTATAAAAGAATTATGAAGTTATAAAATAAAGCAATATTAAGTATAATAAAAAATTAGTATATTTAAAGCTCATTTTAAACTTATTAACGTATTCAAGGCCCCTGTGTAAATGTAAGTTATAGTAGGGTTATATAAACTTTTCAGGTAGATTTATTCAACCTGAATTGTTGAGAGCCATCCATGGGCTATGTGTGGACTACACTGGCACCACAGCCTAGTGAATAGGGGAATCTTGTGTCTGGGAATGTCCAGTGAAAATTTCCTCTGGACAAGGCCACCCAGCTACATTGTAAGTCCTATTCAGCCCTGCCCCAGGTCCCACACAGCATGGGAGATGGGGTGATCTGCTGCAGCCCACAGCCTCTCAGAGATGGGTATGACCTGCCAAGATGCCAATCAATATGCTGACTGCCAGACACCACTAAGCAAGACTCTGCCCCTAAAATCATATCCCTGCCTTTGATGTACTGTCTTAAATAAGCCACAGGAGCCATTTTTTTAGTTTTCCAGCTCCAGCTCCTGTGTGGGCTGAACCTATCAGGTGTTCCATCCTTTAAAACTTTAATTCTGACTCTGTCTTTTGTTCTTTACTAATTATTTTAGATTTTAACTTCTTCAGAGGTTTTATTCCTCTGAGCAGGCAAGAGTTCCCTGGTGAGGTGCTGGCCACCCAATGGTAATGAATGAGTCAAAACAATAATTAAATTTAATTTCAAAATACTATTAATTACTGACAACCCAAGTGATCCCAGAAAATCCAATGACCTCAAACATCACATTGGCATTAATTTAATATTTCATTTTAATAATCAGTTTTACATTCCTTCTCTTGTAGGCAGCTTCTAAAATGGGTCTCAATCATCCTTGACTCATTGTATTCACATCTTGTGTAATTCCACTCCAAGAGTTCATTAATGCATTGAACACTTCAGTCTACCCTCAAAGGAGAGTTACTTATGTCATATTCTGGAAAGCTGTTGAACCCATGCAAGCCCTCCTTTCCCATCCCAGCTTCTGATTAAAATTACTTAAGAAAGAAATAGAGTACAGGAAATATTTTTATACCAAACCTTGCACACTCCATTTCTTCTACTCTACAAAAAAAAAGAAAGAAAATATTGTTCACTTTTGATTGATAAAAAATACAAATTAGCTAGGATCCCAAGGAATCTCAAGGAAAAAAATAATATATAAAATACATAAAATTAGTTATAAGCACTAGAATAGAGAGCAAAGCAGATTCCAAATTCATCCTTCTATACTCTATAGATCATGAGACAAAAATACTGAAGATTATGTTTCCTATGTTTTTGTCACCAAATTATTGACAGTTGGAAGGAAGAAGAGATTTTTTTTGTTCGCATATACTGTTCCTTTTGTCAGCCTTTTCCAACTAGCAGCAGCATTTTGCCTCTAAAGTAGAAGTTTATTCCAGTAATTTCAGCTAAATTCAGGATCAATAGTTTCACAGATATAGCGCCTTCCAGTTCTATCATAACCCATCCAATCCTAGATTTTAAAAGTAGCAGTAGCTGGAGACACCACTTCTGCCTCCACTGGCAACTTTTGAAAAACCCACAAGTAACATCATAATCAATGACAAAAACTGAAAGCTTCTCCTCTGATATCAGATACAAGGCAGGGATATCCACATTCACCAGTTCTCTTCAACATAGTGTTGGAAATACAAACAAGAGCAATCAGACAAGAAAAAATAAATAAAACCATCCAATGGGGTTTCAAGGTGGTGGAACATGGTGGTTGCTCCATGGTGTGAAACCAAAAAACAGATAGGCAGCTTCTCAACAAGGTGGGCAAACAAAAAAGGGAGCAGAGAACTTTACTGTAATTTAATGCTCATCATAAAGAATATTAGGGACTTAGGAGGTTGGATATAATTAAATAAGGAAGAAACTCCAGTGCCACCTCCATGCCACAGTGGGAAGCAATAGCCAGAGCAGTGCCTCCACGAGCAAAGTGAGGGGATAAGGGAGAATTAAAGGAATCCACATTTTTAGGAAGCCTGAATCATTTCTGGATATGAAGAGTTTAGAGATCAAAGACACAGCCCAACTGAACTGAAAGGCATGATGCACAATATCCTTGTGCAGGAAAGAACCTGCATCTCTCCCAACTATGTCAGAGGACACAGGAAAGAACCATTTTGCAGCCAAGGAATTGGGGCTGGCAACAAGGGGAGCCAATTCCTAGCAAACCTGAGTTTGGTCTGAAATACAGGCCTGGCAAAATCATACTGCAGGACTTACAGTGTACTTATGTAACCAGGAGAAAAATCAAACATGGAAAGGGGTTTACATAGAATACTGGTTGTGGAAACCCACCTGCTTTTGCCCTTCCACTCCAATATGGCTGCTTGCAGGAAAGACTTGGGAGAGGCATGCCTGGCTGGGAATTGGAAAGAGCAGGGACAGAAGAAATTGAGTTTGAAGACTGAACCAGAGACCAAGAAACAGGAGATCCATAGATGACAGAGTGGCCTAAGAATTCTCTCCTTCACCACATGAGTGGAACCTAGGAGAGATCCCTATGGTGCAGTCTTCCAGGGTGGACCAGCAATTTCTGGGCCCTAGAGGTGCACTGATTTAAAATCTCCAGACCAACTGGCATTCATTCATCAAAGTGCCTGGAGCCTACCTAAACCTAAACCACCTCCAGAAGTTTCACCTTGGAGATTACCTCTCTCACTCCAGTATCCCCTGCCCCCAAGGGTGGAGGCAAGCTTCAAATTCCAGACAAGCCCATGTAACACTGTTGAGAAGGGAAGCTGATAAACTGTAATTTTCAAGGACTCTTCTCATCATATCTAAATCTTCAAGTTTTCCCCACCAAAAAAAAATGCTAATCATAAACCTTGACATTCTTTATAGACTATAGGATTTGTACTCATTTTCCCATTTTTATTTCTTAAATTTTTTAATAGAAAAGGATAAATTTCTTGACTAATCTCACCACAAGTTTATCAATTTTATTAGTTTTCTACTGTACCAAACTTCAGATTTCAAATAATTTCTCTTTTTTCTATATCCATAACTTGTGCTCCCTAATCTTATTTCTTGTATTCTACTTTCTTTTGGTTTAACTTTTAATTTTCTTTCTACTGCCTTGACATAATGTCTTGATTATTTATTCTCACTATTCCTATTTTCCCAGTATTCACTTAATGGCCAGTGAAGGCTTTAACTGAGCTTATGAAATTGATATTCATACTGGACACATATTTTTTCTAGTTTCTACTCTTTTCTCTGATCATGGGTTATTAAGAAGTTTCATTCCCAAAAGACATGAATCTTTTGATGATGATGATGATGATGATTAATAATAATAATAATAATATTCTTTTTTGATAATACTTTCTAGCATAAATCCACTGCAGTAAGAGAACACATACTATAAACATACTAACACATGGTTATGGTTAATTATGGCTATTATGGTTGGCATCACATGTGGCCAATTAGAGTGGTCTTAGGCCACTATAATACCTCAGCAGTAAGAACCATAGCAATATGGACTTTGGACATAACCAATGCTGAGCTGGTCTCAGCAGGCCATGGACTTCAGTGTGTGACACAAAATTGCCACATTCCTGGCCATAAGCATAACTCAGGAGCCTGGGGATAGAGTTCCTCAGTTCCTGACCACAAGACAATGATTGTGGGTGAGGTATTTGTACTACCCTTTCTCCAGGGAGAGGTTTGTAGGCACAGACTGCACTTTCTAGGTCCCTCTCCCAGTTCATTTTGAACAACACATCAACTACAGAGTTGGGACAAACCTGGGATTGGGCTGGACAAGTTGCAAAAACAACTGACCATGGACCACAGTACTGGAGATCTTGTAGGAATCCTGTTTCAGAAGCTGGGCAGCTGCCTATCTTTCCCCCACCTTCCGTGGAACCTCTCCATTTCTCTTAGCTCCCACTCTTGCACTTTGACTGTACCCCAGGATTAAAATCTTAGACTCATTCCCCACAACTCCACAGTCACAGTGCTGTCTGACTCTTCATTTTACTTCAATTCTGGGTTCCTTGGTGAAGACTGAGTATTTAGGGAGAGGCCAAACCACCTTAAGCTAGACTAACCAAGCATCCAGGAAAGGCCAGTACACAGAAACAAGAGGGATTCTACTGATGACCCTCAACCCCACTTGATTACAATAACAAAGAAAGAAAGAAGAAGAGGAAAAGCACATTAAGCCTACTCCCTTAACAACAGTTCAAAAGAAAAGCAGACCAAGTTAAAACATGATAGGATAAGCAAATACAGTGAAGAAGATCAAGCAGCTTAACTCAAATTGGGTTCTGAAAGCTATGCTGGGCATGGCAACCATTTTGCAGTGACCACAGCTAGCCAGCAACCCTAGAAGAAATTAAATCAATACAGCTTCTCCCCACCTTCAGACAGCAACAAATAAAACCAGCAGGACTACCTCTGAGATGGCATATCTCAATGATTAATATAGGCAGGAAAGGAAACATCATAATGTATCTCATAAATTTGTACAAACACTATGTGTCAATCAAAATAATAATAAATATCAAGAAGAAAACACAAAAGGCAAACGGTACAAATGAGAATGTTGGGTTGGATGTACTGTTGTGTTAGACCACGACGCAATAAAAGACCACTGACTCCAATTAAAATCAAATTAAAGCAAGCTTATTATTTCGACCGGCTGGGCTGCCTTGCCCCTCAAAATCGTGGGAGCCAAGGACAGCCCTGAGGCTTCTTTGTGGCCCACTTTTATTGCCCAAAAAGTTACACAAAGGGGGGTTACAGATAACAACACTCTGAGGAGCATAACACAAGTTTACATTTTTGCTGGCCCCAGCATCAGAATTTATGGAGATCTTAGAGACTCAGAGAGGGTCGTTATCCCGCCAGGGAAGGCCAGAATTTATGAGGCGTCACTAAGGTTTAGGAAAGGGTTGTTATATGGTCAGGGAAAACCGGACCTGGGTGAGTTCAGGGCACGGGCAGGCATTCCAATCAGCTTTAAACATCAACTAATGGCCAGGCCATACAGACATCCTGATATTTTTACAAAAAAACAGAAATGAATCCTTCATAACTTGTGACAAGCTGGCTTCTGATCTAATGAGATAACTAGGCTAGGTATATCATTCCCCCCTTTTCTGATGTGTCCCTTTCCAATCTTTGATAGGGATCAACCAGTAATGTCAGCAACATATGTTAATAGTGTCGGTGGTACATAACAGAATTGAGCTGTAGCCCTATAAACCTGAGCACATAGTTAATAATACATGGGACAATAACTAATAGGAGAAGAATACAAATTATAGGACCTGCAAGAGAAGTTAACCATGGAAACCAGTTTTTTAGGTCTGGCCAAAAGTTGTCCATTTGAATCTTGTTTATTTCCTTTTTCATTTCATCTATCTGTTGTTGAATAACATTAGAATAGTCAGTAATATTAAAACAGCACATGCCTGGGAATTGTTGGCAGCCCAAATGATGTTTCAGTAGCAGAAAGTCAGTAGCTGCTCTATTTTGTAGTACTGAGGTTCGGAGTTCTTTCATCTCTTGATTAATTTCTGCTAAAACTTGTGCTGTAAGGTTAGCTGTTTTGCTAAAACTACAGGCTAATTTAGTGATTTCTTTTTGAATTCCTACCATTAGTCCCGGGACTGGTAGAATGAAAGCTGCTGCAATTGCAACGTCTAGTGGATCCAGGAGGATTACATTGTCATTGCAATTGGGGGGCAGACTTTGGATAACTCGGTGGGGAGATGCCAGGGATGGCAGTAAAGGAAAAATCCTCCCAACAGAGCAGATTCTAGAGAAATTGGTAGGCAACGCTTGGAAGGTTGTCTTATTACAGAGAAAAACCCATCCTGTAGGAAGTCGTTTGCCATTGGGTAGGGAGATATATTGTTCAATAGAACAATTTGATGGGGATCGAGGAAGGGTGCAGTCTATGCATAGACAATGTTTCTGGACAATTAGTGAAGCCGGCAAGGCTGACTCTATATGAGACACAGGCCAGATTTGCTGTGTAACTCTATCCCCAGTCACCTTAACATAGTCATCATATTTTATAGACAGGCCCATAAGATTATTAGCTAACAATTGATGGACTGAGCTTCCTTCTTGTATGCAGAAGGAACTTTTGTTCATAGTATCAACAGCCAATTGTAGCCAGAAGTTCTGGTTATTTACAGACTCTAGGGGGCTCACAGAAACATCCACATTTAAAGTGGCATTTGAATAGACAGTATCCACCAGGGCTCCCTTTTTAAGCTTAACACAGGAATATTGCCCTGAATCTCGTGGGTGAGCTGAGTATTTATAGATTCCAAAGTTTATATTACCTCTTTGGGACTGATCTGTGAGGTTTTTCCATGGTCTCTCCCTGAACACCTGACTAAAAACTTCTTGGTTATCTTTATACCATCTGATAGGGCCAATTATTGGATCTTGACAGGAGTAAGTGCAATTTAATATTAGTGGGGATCCTGCAATGGCAGGTCCTACCTGGGCTACAGAAGGGGTGCAAGGTTCGTTGAAACTGGCATAGCTAAAACCCAAGAATACATATATATTACAACAAGTGAAAAACATTAGCATAATGTTTACAATGACAAGGAAAAAAATGAGAAGTTAGTGACAAAACATTAACCCTTAGAAATTTTAATTTTAAAGGGTCCACGGTTAGTCACTTTCCACCTTAGGTTGCTTGATTCTCCTCCAGTGGGTTCTGCAGGTGCCTTCTTAAGCTGTGAATGGTGAATCCATGCAGGAATGCCAGCAACTTTGACGGCAGTGGGAGTGCGGAGAATCATGATGTAAGGGCCTTTCCACCTGGGTTCAAGACTGTTGGTTTTTAATCATCTTATCAGCAGAGCGTCTCCAGGCTGGAATGAATGATCAGGCGATCTGTGTCCTATGGGTTGAGCAGCCTGGACCTGAGGAAAGATCTTATCCATGATTAGTTGTAACCCTTTAAGTGCCTCTGAGACTGGAATGTCTCCCAGCAGATCTAGATGTATTCAGGGAACCATAGGCGGTGGCCGCCCATAAATTATTTCATAAGGGGTAAATTTTTCCCGATAAGGAGTACAACGGGCCCTCAGCAGGGCAAAAGGCAGGAGATCAACCCAGTTACCACCAGTCTCAAGAATTAATTTAGTCAGTGTTTCCTTCAATGTTCTATTCATCCTTTTCACTTTCCCTGAGCTTTGAGGATGATACATACAGCATAATTTCCAGTTTATATTAAGGGCCTTTGAAATCAATCGAGATAATTTGGCCGTGAAGGCTGGGCCATTGTCAGACCCCAAAATTAGAGGGAGGCCAAATCTAGGAACAATCTCAGTTATTAGCTTTTTAACTACTATTTGTGCTGTTTCCGTCCGAGTTGGAAAAGCCTCTACCCAGTCTGAGACAGTATCAACAAAGACTAACAAGTATTTATATCCATATAGTCCAGGTTTAATTTCAGTGAAGTCTAGTTCCCAAAATTCACCAGGTACAGTACCTTGACTCCTGTTTCCTTGTGGAAGTTGGTTCCTTTTAGCGTTTACCTGTGCACATGTCATGCATCGATTTGAGATATCTTGAAGCATCTCTCGATGTCCTGGTAGCCAGACATAGGGTGAGATCAATTCTGACATCTTCTTGGGGGATAAATGCATGGCTTGATGAAGATTAGTTAACCATTTTCTCCCTAGTAGCTTAGGTATGCAGATTTTTTTATTTGGGAGGGTCCACCAGCCATTACAGTTTTGCTGGGCCCTCATTGAGGAGTATGAGTTTATTTCTTCTGTAGTATATGATGGGGCCTCTTCCCAAAATTTAACTGGAAATTTTGGATAATTGGAGAGTTCTAGGACAGCTTGGTATTTTGGCTCTCCAAGGGATATTTCCCTGGCTGTTTGATCTGCCAGGTTGTTACCCTGGGTCTGAGGACTATTGTCTTTTCGGTGTCCAGGCCAGTGGATAATAGCCAATTTGTCTGGTAACCAAATTGCCTCCAGTAGTTCAAGAATTTCTTGTTTATTTTTGATGGTCTTGCCATCTGAGGTTAGAAGTCCCCTTTGTTTATATATTTGTCCATGCACATGTGCCGTAGCAAAGGCATAACGGCTGTCTGTGTAGATATTCACCCATTTTCCTTTTGCCCATCTCAATGCCTGTGTCACAGCAATGATTTCTGCTTTCTGGGCTGATGAGCCCCTGGGCAGAGCCTGGGCCCAAATAACTTCTTTTTGACCTGTGACTACAGCTGCCCCTGCATACCTTATTCCATCCCGGACATAGCTGCTGCCATCGGTGTAAAGGTCTGCATCTCTGACGGTGAGAGGAATGTCAGTCAGGCCTAGTCGAGTACCTTGGATGACATCCAGCATCTCTGAACAGTCATGAATTGGCTCCTCTGGATTGCTGTCCGGCAGCAGAGTCGCTGGATTGATGGCCAGGGATTTACTGAAGGTTAATCTGTCTTTATCTAGGAGTAGAGCTTGATATTGAGTGAGGCGGGCATTTGACATCCAATGATTTGTGGCATCCCTCAATAGAGCTTCCACTGCATGAGGGGCAGTCACAGTTAGAGTCTGCCCTAGGGTAAGCTTGTCTGTTTCCTTCACCAGAAGTGCAGTAGCCGCTATGGCTCGTAAACAAGGGGGCCATCCTGACGCTACTGGATCCAGCCTTTTTGAAATGTAAGCAATAGGCCTTTTCCATGGCCCTAGATTTTGGGTAAGAACCCCTTTTGCAATGCCCTTTTTCTCATGAACATATAGATGGAAGGGCTTAGAGATATCAGGGAGGGTTAGGGCTGGAGCCTGTGCCAGGGCCTTTTTTAGATTTTTAAAAGCTAATTCATTTTCTTCAGTCCAAACTAAGGGTGAGTTGCCCCCTGCAGTTGCAGTATATTAAGGCTTGGCAATCTCAGCAAATCCAGGTATCCAAAGACGGCAGTACCCAACTGCCCCCAGGAACTCCCTAACTTGCCTTTTAGTAGTTGGGATTGGGATCTTCGTTATGGCCTCTATGCGGGCTTGGGATAGCAGCCTTTTCCCTTCCCTCAGTTCATATCCTAGATAAGTAACTCGAGGAGAACAGATTTGTGCTTTCTTTTTGGAGACTCGGTACCCCAGTTGAGCCAAGGTTCTCAATAAACCCTGGGTGGCCCTTAAACAGTCCCTTTCATCCCTTGCTGCTAGTAAAAGATCATCCACATATTGGAGCAAGGTTATCTCGGGGTACTCACTGTGGAAGAGGCTCAAATCTTTGTTGAGTGCTTCATCAAAGATGGTGGGGGAGTTCTTAAATCCCTGAGGTAGTCGAGTCCAGGTTAGTTGTCCTGATATCCCCTGTTCCAGGTCAGTCCATTCAAATGCAAAGATGGGCTGACTCAGTTTTGACAAAGGAATGGAGAAAAATGCATCTTTCAGATCTAAAAAGATCTATACGGTGTAGACTGTATGTTCTGGTGGCAACATACTGAGCAAGGTATAAGGGTTTGGGACGGTTGGGTGTACAGTTTCCACCCGTTTGTTTACTTCTCTTAAGTCCTGTACCGGTCTGTAATCATGAGTCCCAGGCTTTTGGACGGGCAGCAAAGGGGTGTTCCAGGTTGACTGGCATCTAATCAGTATTCCCTCTTTTAGGAGACGTCTGATATGAATTTTGACGCCTTCTCTGGCTTCAGAGCTAATGGGGTATTGTCTAACCCGAATGGGCATAGCCCCAGAGGTTAGTTGGACTACGACTGGTGGCACATGTTTAGCTAACCCCGGAGGGTTATCTTCAGCCCAAACTGAAGGAATTTCTTGGATTAATAGTTTTTTCCATTTTCCCTCTGAAGCTTGGATAGGATTTTGAGAGAGCAGATATTCCTCACTTAATGGGCATGTTATAGTTAAGGCTCTTGTAGGACTCCCCAATTGTAGTGTAGGCATCTCCCCTGAAAATGATATAGTTGCCTGAAGTTTGCTTAGAAGGTCCCACCCCAGCAATGGGAAGGGGCATTCAGGGATAACAATGAAAGAGTGAGTCACTGTTCCTTGTCCTACATCAACAGTCCGATCTGTGGTCCATCTATAATTTTTAATTTCTCCTGTTGCCCCTTGTACTTCCATAGTTTCATTAGAGAGGGGTCCTAGGGGCTTCTGTAACACTGAATATGAAGCCCCTGTATCCACCAAGAAATTTACAGGTTGGCTCCCAATTGTGAAGGTTACCATTGGCTCTCGGGAGCCTAGTTTGAAAGAGCCATGGTCCCCCTATTCTTCTAAAGTTAGGACTGGTTTTGGCTGAGGGGCTCCGGTCTGCAGCAGGGGAAAGTCTTTTCGATTGCATTGGGGGCACTGATTTTTCCAGTGTCCATATTCCCGGCAATAAGCACACTGATCTATTTGGAGGGGAGTCCGTCTTTTGCCCCTGCCATGTGCCACCTGCATCTGTCTGGAATTAAAAACTTCGGGAGACCTTAGTGCAGCTACTGTGGCCCGATTTACTTTCCTTATCAGTAGATCATCCTGGCTCTCTCTGTTTTCGAACACCTTTTGGGCTAGCTCCAATAATTCTGACCTATTCTTCCCTGCAAAGCCATCTATCTTTTGAATCTTTTTACGGATGTCTGGGGCTGACTGAGCTACAAAAGCCAGGTTAATCACCTTCAGATTTGTCGGGTCCTCAGGGTCTATAGGAGTATATAGACAATATGCCTCTAGGAGACGTTCGAGAAACGCTGAAGGCGATTCGTCTGGGTTTTGTTTCACCTCTGCTACTTTAGAAAGATTGGTGGGCTTGCGAGCTGCCCTCCTAAAACCCTCTAATAGAGCCTGGTGGTAATCGCTGAGTGCTCTCCTACCTTCAGCAGTCCCATAATCCCAGTCTGGTCTTCTTTTAGGTAAAGCCAAATTGATTACTTCCGTTTTCTCGTCATTCGTAAGAGAGTTTATTCCAGGCAGCGCTTTAGCTGCTTCTGCCAGGATTTGCTCCCTTTCCTCCGTAGTGAAAAGGGTATGCAGAATCTGTTGGCAGTCATCCCAGGTGGGGAGATGATTAAAAAAGACAGGATCAACCAGGGAAATCAGGGAACTAGGATCCACACTAAATGGGGGATTCTGGTTTTTCCAATTGTAGAGATCTGTTGTGGAAAACGGTACATATATATAACGACCTTCTGGAACCTGGCGGAGAGGAAGGACAAGGGCAGGAGTCACCTCTTCCTCTGGGATAGAAATAGAAACAGTGCCTGCGGGTCTGCCTGGGGAGGGGATAGAATCAGGCCTTCCATAGGGGCAACCCTGTCGGGTATGGGGAGGGGATAAAACAGGGGCTGGTTTATTTGGGGAAGTGATAACAGAATGAGTGGTGGAATGAGGTAGTTGCAGCGGCTCAGGGGAGGGGGAAGGAGGTGTGGTGCAGTTTTTGCAGCTGTCTCCATTGTTCCCGCACCAGCAGCAGGGAGATAAAAAGGAGCCCCAGTGTAGGGGGGGGGGGAGGAGGAAATCCTCCTGAGTGTCCTGTAAAACAGGGCTCTTAATTGAGGGCTCCTGGTAAGTTTTTTTGGTCACAATCAGGGCCTGCCCTCCCTGTCCATTCCGGACCATACAAACCTTCATCCAAGGGGGTGGATTAGTTGTTGCTTCTGCCCAGGGTAGGATATATCCTATTTGATCTGGGTGGCCAGGGTTGCCAAGAGTGGCATTAGTTACAGCCCATGCCACCTGGGGATCAAAGGTGCCCTCAGGGGGCCAGCCAACTCCAAAAGTGGGCCATTCTGCCTCACAGAAAGTTCGGAGGTGATTCTTGGTGATGGGATAATCATAGCTCTGCTTAACAAAAGAGGGGTAAAGTTTATCAAAATTCCTTAAAACACAGTTCAAAGGGCTATCAGGCTTACTTGCTTTATTACCCATTTTGACGTCCACTTTCCTTAAGTTTCACCACAGAAGTCACACAACAAAAGACAGAAAAACATATAGAACACAGAACAAAACACAAGGAAACACAAACCTGACACCAAAACAGAAAAACAGAGGAGCAATGCAAAGTCTTGCCAAAGCTCCCGGGTAGGAGTGCGTGCGTGCCCGTCGGCACCTCTCTACCCTTCCAGAGGAATTCCCTACAGAACAGAACAGAAGACAGAATGATGTCCGGACAGGAGTATATGTGAACCTCACCAGGCCACCTCTCTGTCTTCAGAAGAGATCTCCCTTAACCGGATACCAGATGTTATAAAGGCGCCACTTACCTATGGAGGCCTCCTCCACCAGATGCTTGCTAATTGTTTTAGTGCAGCAGTTCACTCCAGCTCTCCTAGGACCAAAGGCTCACCCTGGGGCCTTGGAACGTCTCAAGGTGCGCACCCCCTAGAGTGGCTCTCCAGCCTGGAGCCCGGGAGCGAAGGTCCGACTTCAGAATTTCCAGCAGCCTGATATTGCAGTCTGGTCCTGCAGTTTCATCTCGCTGGGGAACTCCAAAATGTTAGACCACGACGCAAGAAAAGACCACTGACTCCAATTAAAATCAAATTAAAGCAAGCTTATTATTTCGACCGGCTGGGCTGCCTTGCCCCTCAAAATCGTGGGAGCCAAGGACAGCCCTGAGGCTTCTTTGTGGCCCACTTTTATAGCCCAAAAAGTTACACAAAGGGGGGTTACAGATAACAACACTCTGAGGAGCATAACACAAGTTTACATTTTTGTTGGCCCCGGCATCAGAATTTATGGAGATCTTAGAGACTCAGAGAGGGTCGTTATCCCGCCAGGGAAGGCCAGAATTTATGAGGCGTCACTAAGGTTTAGGAAAGGGTTGTTATATGGTCAGGGAAAACCGGACCTGAGTGAGTTCAGGGCACGGGCAGGCATTCCAATCAGCTTTAAACATCAACTAATGGCCAGGCCATACAGACATCCTGATATTTTTACAAAAAACAGAAATGAATCCTTCATAACTTGTGACAAGCTGGCTTCTGATCTAATGAGATAACTAGGCTAGGTATATCAGTTGTACTATGTTGGTAAAAACAACATTATTCGAAATAGTCTGGAGGTTCCCCCAAAAATTAAAAATAGAACTACCATATGACATAGAAATCCCACTACTGGGTATATATCCAAAGGAAATGAAATTAGTTTGCTGAAGAGATATCTACACTCACGTTTATTGCAGCATTTATTCATAATAGCCAAGAATATCCAGAATCAACTTGTGTTCAATGGATACATAAATTAAGAAACTATGTCATATGTATATGAAAATACTACTCAGCCACAAATAAAAAACAAAATTTCATTTGAATTTTAATATGGATTGAATTAAATCTGTAGACTGCTTGGATATTGAAGATATTTTAATGAGAATTTTAATGAGCAATGACTGTGTTTCCATTTATTTGTGTCTTCTTCAAATTCTTTCACCAATGTATTATAGTTTTCATCGATGGACTGAGACTTCTGAAATCAGACTTTTCTTGGCTAGAAACAACTTGAAACCTGTATATGTGAATATTTTCATGTTGTGCATGTTCATCAACCTCTAGAATAAACAATAGACTCAAGAGGTATGGCAAATGCATCCATCCAGCATATCATTTTTTTAAAATCCCCTTATTTTAATAATGTAATGTGCACAAATATATCTTCTATTATCCATCTATTTATCTACCATCATCTCTCCATATTTCCCACTTATGATAGTCTAAAAGAGATAATTCAATGAGATTTTTGTTGCTTTAAAATAATATTGTGATTTCCTCAGGAAAAACACTTCTTTTTCCAGAAATCAATGGTACCTCCTTTCTTCAACCTAGTACTTTCTTTGTAACTCAATCCCTGCATTAGCTGATGAATACAAGAAGAGGAGAGCTATCATGGTCTGTCAGATGAATGCTGGCATGCTGGCTTTCATCTCATCATTTCAGGGATCCCCTCTTTTTCCCATTCTCCCCTTTCTGTTTGACTATGAAAATGTATGAATCAGTCAAAGAAATTTATCAAATTTTGTAGCATTCTCTTTCCTTTCCTGTTCATATACATGGCAAATATGGAATACTTGGATGGCTTTCAATTTTGGGCAACATTTTTGTATTTATATTTATTTTCTCAATTCTTTCATATTAAAGCCGAGTTAGGAAATATCCCATATGGAAAAGCCAAGACATAAATGGTCTTGACCATCTACATTCTAATCCAGACATAAATAAAATGTACCCCCTATTTCTTTTATATGTTCTTTTTATTTGTAATAATATCCAATCCTTGTTAGTATAGGGATTTCCAAGATTTGACTGTTCTGACTGAAAAGGGTGAAATACTCTTAGTATTAAGGTATCTTCATAGTTAACTGAAAAAAAAAAATAGAAGTATTTAGGCATTCTTGCATCTTCTATCCTGATACCATCACAAATCCCCCTTCCTATATTCATTCCAAATAAAGGACTACATGAGTGAATTTTATGTCTGTCTGCACTAAAAGTTCATGAACAAAGAAACAGTATTGTGCTACATGATCATTTGTCCATCTCTTTAGAAACAATCAGAACTAACTGCCTCCACTTTTTAATAATTAATGTATATAAGTAACATTTATTTATTTATAGCTCTGTGAGTTCTGAAAAAGATTGTAATAATATGCAACACTGCAAAAAAAGATGAAGAACAATCCTCCAAATTCCTCTCTGCTTCTATCTGGTCTAATCATCGTCCACCTTTAGTCCCTGGCAATGATAGATTTGATTTCTGAACCTATAATTTTGTCTTTGCATAAAAGTCATATAAATTAGAATCATAGTTAAAATTTAGCCTTTTGTGTTTGCTTTCTTTCACACATTTCACATTTAGTGTTACACATATTGCTTTGTCTTTCTTTATTGCTGATTAATATCACATTATATAGTATAGTACAGATGGTTTATATATTCTCAATTTAAAATATATTTGGGTTATTTCCACTTTTTGAGGTTAAAAACATAACTTACATCAATATCCATTGGCAGGATTTTGTGTAAACATAGACATAGTTTTTTAAAAGTAGACAGAGAACCATGAAATTGAAGCTCATTGTATGAAACATGTAACATGCTGTTCTGAATCTATGTCAGAATTTATTAGTTTCATTTGAAAATCTCTACCATTCTAATAAGTATTAGAATATCTGATTGTGGTTTTATGTATAATGATGTTGAAGACATTGTCAGGTGTGGGTTTCTATATAACTTATTTGGTAAACTGTCTTGAGATTTTATATTAGATTTCATTTTACTGTAAATTCCCTTGTTTATGATCATTGATAACTCTTTTGGAAGATATGTGATTTGCAAATTCTTTCCCCCAATTTTAAGATTTGTTTTTGATACTATTAATAGTATATTATGCAAAACAGAAGTTTTGATTTCAATAAAGTTCAATTTATAACTTGAAAAATAGATTTTAGTTGATTTTTAGGCATGTCAAATATTAAAGCATTAATGCCTTATATCACAATTTGTGTGTTTCAAAACTTTGATTATATCTATTCTTTCATTTAATAGCTCCCCAAACTGTGGTAAAGAGGACAGGCAGATAGAATCACTCTTTTTCAGATGAGAAAATGGAATGCATAAAGTCCAACCTAAGAATATACACACTGGCTAGTGTATAAAACTTCCTATTCTAAGAAACCACTAAATCTAAATAGTTTAATAAAAGCTTCCCATTCAAGCAGTCCAGCATATACATAGGGGCCATTTATAGTGCTAGACCCTGTCATCTTGTGGCTTGCCCTTCTCCAGTATATTGCCATGGTGCCGTTTTTATTCAGCCAGTAAATAGGGAAGGAGACAGCTCATTTTTATGGGGCAGACATGGCACTGCCAAATGTCATGTCTACCCACATTTTATTGGCCAGCATCCAGAAGCATGTCCACACAAAGCAGCATCCAGTTTGTGCCCTGGATGAGCAGCAGTTTGGGAAAACACAAAAACGTCTGCCAAAATCAGTAAAGATCACAGGACATGTCACCATTTCGTTGCTCTGTACATTGGATTTCTTCACTAGTAATCATACCTGATTCCAATTTTAGATTAATTTTGTTCAGTTCCTCAGCACAAGGAACATCCCTAGCAAAGGGGGAATATTCATAAATTCAATTCATTTTACCATCGACCAAGTCATTCGAAAAGTCACAGCTTTTCTCAAAGGGATTTAGGAAAGAGCCAGATAACAGAGAAGCAAAATGAGTTTATACCATATCTGGGAATTTGAATGCTGACAGGGACATCTCAATGCTTTGAGTTTGTCATTACTCTATTAAAGGCTTGTGATAGTGATTTAACACAAATTCTAGAAATGTATTTTGCCCAGTTCTGTGATTTGTGGAGAGAAGTCTAGTAGGTGAAAGAAAAAAAGTACCACTTTGCCACTATAACACCCAGACCCATTCTCTGCCAGGGATGTGCAGGAACCTACAGAGACAATCCTAGAGCACCTCTCCATCACCAACCACACTTCTCAGTTTTCCTGAGTCTCCATTCTCTCTGCACTCCTCCAAACCTGGAGCACTTCCCCTTGTGCTCTTCCCCTGGTTTCCACTTTCAGGTCTCATGCAGGTGTGTGTAATTTTACCCAAGGCTGTCTCTAAACAGAACTTTCTCCTAATCTGTCACTTGGCCAACTCTGTGTTTCCTTTTCAGTGGTTGTAAAAGAGCTCTGGGACTCAAGAATGAAGTAGGGTATGCAGATGAGAAGCAGGAGAGCAAGCCAGAGGGGGAAAATTCACATATATAAAGTAATTTTTAGAACAAACCATCTCGTTTGTACCAGAGGTTAGGACCATTTTAATTTTCACTAGCCTCTGGTATGTGGTTTTCTGTGAAGTCCGATAAGGTTTAAGGATGTTGGCCTTTCCTTTTTTGCTACAGATCCTTGAGTTGTGCTAAGGCATTTATTCTATTATAGAAGACATGGAAAAGGAATATTTTCCTCTGTCAGCCTGCACAAAACAGAGGGAGTCAATGTCTCCTCTTAGGTTTCTGCCTCTTATGGAGGTCTGTCAAGCTGTTTTGGTTTTGACTGACTTAAATGACAAGATTTCTTATTGTTGTTAGTATAAACAACATTCTGAAATCCTTTTCAGTATCTTCCCATAAGTTATAGGATTTCATTCTCCTGTTGCTGCAGTCTCTGATGTTTTAAATAACATTTATCCAGAAACTCTGATCTAATTTTCAGAATATCTTTATTATTTTGAATCCACTGCCAGTGGCATCTCCTCTGGCTTGCCATGTGGCTGAATGAGAAAATCATTAGTACTTCCAGTGTGGTGCAATTTTATCATTTACTCTTCCATCAAAAATTACAAAGAACAGTCTCTGAACACTCAAAGTATTTAAAAAATCAATTACTTTTCACTTTGGATTTTTTATTATAAAGGAAAATGTTTATTTGCCTCATGATTCTGGGGCTGGAAAAAACAAACAGTGTGGTGAGCCGTTCCTGCGGACTGTGGTAGCCATTACATGATGGCGCTGGCTCCTTGTGGTCTGTGAAGGACAACTCCATATCAAAGAGAGTTGGCGTGTTCCCAGCTCCTTATCAGAGAAAGTTGGCGTGTCATTTTCTAGCACCCTGTGAGAAGGGTATACGTGGCAGCTTCGCATTGGGGTTCGTGGTGCTTTATTAAGGCTGGGAGGGGCATCCGATGATTATTCCGGGGAGTAGAAGAATTATTAGAAGAATATCAAGGGCCTGAATAAACTGCTGAAAGAAGATTCCTGAGTCGCGTCTTCCTTGCGGGCAAGGGGGTCGTGACAAAACAGCATTGCACTGAGGTCTGATAAGCACACTTCTGGCTATGTTACAACATTACAGAGAAGTGAAAGGGAAAACAGGTGTATACAAAAGAAGCCAAGCAAAAGGGGTGGCCTTGACTTATAACAACCTGCCCTCTTGTTAACTAATCCAGTCCCATAAGACTAACTCATGATAAGAGCACTAATCCCTTTCAAGTGGTGCCCATATCTTCCACTAGGAATTGCCTCTTTTTTTTTTTTAGTTTCTTCTTTATTTATTAAATTATTTATTTATTCTAATTTGTTATACATTATGGCAGAATGTAATTCATTTCATATTACTCATATACAGCACAGTTTTTAAATTCACTGATTATACACAAAGTATTTTCACACCACTTTCATCTTCATACATGTACTTAGGGTAATGATGTCTGACTCATTCTACCATCATTCCTACTCCCTTGCTCCCTCCCTTCTTTTCCCTCCCCCTTGCCCTAGCTAAAGTTCCTCCATTCCTCCCATGTTCCCACCCCCATAGCCATTATGAGTCAGCATCAAAGAAAACATTCAGCCTTTGATTTTTTGGGATTGGCTAACTTCACTTAGCATTATATTCTCCAACTCTATCCATTTACCCTCAAATGCCATGATTTAATTCTCTTTTAATGCTGAGTAATGTGTCATTGTGTATATATACCAAAGTTTCCCTATCCATTCATCTACTGGTATCTGGATTGGTACCACAATTTAGCTATTGTGAATTGTGCTGCTATACACACTGATATGGCTGTGTCCCTGTAGTATGCTGAAATCAGCAAAGTAGCTGGATTTAAAATCAACACCCATAAATCAAAGGCATCAGTGTACAAATCGGTGTACATCAGTGACAAATCTGCTGAAAGAGAAACTAGGCAAACAATCCCATTTACAATAGCCTCAAAAAATAAAATAAAATACTTGGATATAAACTTAACAAAAGAGATAAAAGACCTCTACATTGAAAACTACAACATGCTAAAGAAAGAAATTAAAGATGACCTTAGAAGATGGAAAGATCTACCTTGTTCTTGGATAGGCAAAGTTAATATTGTCAAAATGACCATACTACCAAAAGCACTATACAGATTCAATGCAATCCCAATCAAAATCCCAATGACATTCCTCATAGAAATAGGAAAAGCAATCATGAAATTCACCTGGAAAAATAAGAGACCCAGAATAGCCAAAGCAATCCTTAGCAAGAAGAGTGAAGCTGATGGCATTACTATTCCAATCTTAAACTATACTACAGAGCAATAGTAACAAAACCTACATGGCATTTGCACCATAATAGACCTATAGACCAGTGGTATAGAATAGAGGACACAGAGACTAACCCCCATAACTACAGTTATCTTATATTAGACAAGGCACCAAAAGCATACACTGGAGAAAAGATAGCCTCTTCAACAAATGGTGCTGGGAAAACTGGAAATCCACATGTAACAAAATGAAATTAAACATCTCTCTCTCTCTCTCTGACCATGTACAAAACTCAACTCAAAGTGGATCAAGGACCTAGGAATTAAACCAGAGACCTTGTGTCCAATGGAAGAAAAAGTAGGTCCAAATCTTCATCATGTTGGATTAGGCCCCAGCTTCCTTAATAAGACTCCTTTAGTGCAAGAATTAAAACCAATATTCAATAAATGGGATGGATTCAAACTAAAAAGCTTCTTCTCAGCAAAAGAAACAATCAGTGATGTGAATAGAGATTCTACAGAATGGGAGCAAATCTTTAGCACAAGCACATCAGATACAGCACTAATCTCTAGGATATAGAAAACTCTCAAAAATATTAACACCAAAAAAAAAAAAAAAAAAAAACCAACAACAACAACAACAAATAAGCCAACCAATAAATGGGCCAAGGACCTGAACAGACACTTCTCAGAAGAGGATATACAATCAATCAACAAACAGATGAAAAAATGTTCAACATCTCTAGCATTTAGAGAAATGCAAATCAAGATTTCATCTCACTCCAGTCAAACAATAATAAGTGTTGGCAAGGAGCTGGGGAAAAAGGCACACTCAGACACTGCTGGTCGGACTGCAAATTGGTGCAGCCAATCTGGAAAGCAGTATGGAGATTCCTTGAAAAACTTGGAATGAAACCACCATCTGACCCAGCTATCCCACTATTCGGCATATACCCAAAAGACTTAAAAACAGCATACTACAGGGTCACTTGAAATTTAAAATGAAGCACCCCCTCCCCGACCCCTGGCCTGTTGTTTTTTCTACTGGGCTGGAGACAAATTAGTGGAGTAGGCAAAATGTATCTTTGGTTTCCTTCCTACAGTCCACTTCCTCAGCAATGTTAAGAGAAAATAAGAGTCTGAGTTGTTCATACCTCTCACCTCTCCTGTTGTGCAGGGATTCTGACTAAGGAAACAGATTCTGGGGTCAGCAGGTGGAAGAAGATGCCAGGCACAGTTAAGTTACTAGGCATGCTTTATTCAGTAGTGGCCACAGCCTATAGCCTCCAGCTTCAGTTTTAGCTCCCAGATAGTTCGATTTTGTCCCCTATTTTGCCCCATTCTGCCCCTTTTAGCCCCCTTCACCCTGAGTCTTTTCCACAGGTCCTTTTTATATGCAGAACAAAGAAGGCACCTGCTCACAAGTTAATGTTCATGACCTTGAGTCCACATGCTGAATCAGTATTTCTGATTCAATCCACCCCTTTAGGATTCCTCATGTACAATCTACATGTATGAAGTCTTCTGCAATGATCCCTTAGAAAAGAGGACAGAGCCCTGCATCCACAGGCCACAGAAATAATACAAGCTACAACAATTTACAACCAAAAGACAAGCTTCATTACTCACAATTACTAAAAGTTATTGCTAGTTTCATCCCATATTGGAATAGAAGTAAAAGTTTTTCTTAGCCATGTCCATTTGTCCAGGGACAGAGTCTGAATTTTTTAGGGAAGTCTAGCAGCAGACCTCACAGGTATTTCAATGCATATCCAGTAGACACCTTTGGTGTAGGTGTGGGAGATGTGTGTCCAGTTCACAATGTTGTTGGTGAGGACATGCCTACAGACAAAAGAACAAAGCAGTTACAGGCGTTAGCACAGGTAAATCACATCCTTCCAGGAAAATGTATGCCAACTTAGAATCCTAAAAAAGCACATTAATCACCTGTGGCAGCTTCCCTTGGTGGTGACACCGTGCTCATACAGGTTTATTCTGAACTTCATCAGGCTTGGTGTGCTCTAGCTCCAGGGAACTATAATTGGTCAAAGGGAAAGAAAATGTACCCTTTAAAATCTGTGTCCCATCTGAGGAACCTGTCAAAGTCATGTATATCCTGGGGGCATGGCATTCCCTAGTTACCAATGGAATTACAAGATCAAACTCCAAACCTCTATCCCTATGGGCTAACAGGGCTGCCCAACAAACGTTGGGACCTTTATTGTCTAGGGTCATGTCCAATCCACAATTTGCCCCCTATTCAACCCAGTGGGAGCAGGCAACAGAACATTCCCTTGTTCCAAAACTCAGGTTGAAATACATCCTTTGTCACCTGGACCTCTATTGGGGCTGTTGTGTGATGCAGCAATGTTTCCACTTCCAGAGTGAGGAGGAGTTGGTCCCCATGTCCTCACTGGATATGCTCATTTAGAGCTCTCATAACTGCCCACAGGCATTGTGCCCTCCCCTTCATAGAAGGTGGGTTGACTGAAGTCTTAAGTCCTTGTGTAAACAGGCCATTATCTCTATCTTGGCTGCAGTCTGTGGGTGATATGGATGTGCAGCTTCTATTGAATCTGTAAATGAGTTACCCATCATTGTACATCTTGACTTGCAAAGTAGTTCCTTGGTCACTTTCTTTTGTAATGGGTGGACCACGCCAAGCTGTCAATAGAGTCAGAGCATGAATGGTAGCATGGTGATTCATTTTACCACTGGTCCAAATGGCAAATAACAAGCCATATCAACTACTGTCAAGGAAACATCATCCCTTCTGACCCCAACAAATGGCCAATGTAGTCAGTGTTGTTAAAGGGATGCCTCCACGCATTACTTGGCTATTCATGGTTCCAAAGCATTCGGATATTCCAAGGTTCCAAGGATACTCCTGAGTATAAAACCACACATGCCTGGCAGGCCTCTACCAGGGCATCCCAAATTAAACCACACTGTTTGACTACATTCCACATAATCTTCACATTTACATATTGTAGGCAGCAGTGCAACCAAGCTGCCAAGTCAGTGGGAGGCATCCACTCTAACCACTGGCCGGAGCCAAAGCAACTGCTTCATCATTCCCTGGGCTAGCCAGGGGGGTGTGTCCAATAACATGCCCTATAGTCACCTGTTCCTGGGGGCTAAGCTCCTAAAGCTCCTAAAGTTCTTTCCACAGAACTTATCCCTATTACACCTATACATGTAACTAAGGGGGGTACCCTTCATTTGCAATCACTACTTAGCTCAGCTGACTGGCTTCCTTATCATATAGCCATATCAAATGAGACTATTTGAGACTCCACTGTCACTGTCAACCACCCAGGCTATTGACCATGGCTAGAGTCATCAGGGTACCAAACCTGAACAGAATAGGTGTCTTACCTTCAAGGTATGGGCTTGTTTCTGGTTCACCTACAGAGTTAATGGGCTCTAGCACCTCTCTTGTTTTAGGCTGCCAGAATGCTCCAAAAGATCTGGGCTCTCTTGGTTCCAGCCACCTCCTTGCGCACTTGAGCTCTCTTGGTTCCTGCCAGCCCCTGGCACACTCAGACTCTCCTGGTCCCTGCCACCTTCTAGCACATTTGGGCTCTCTGGGGTCCAGCCAACCTCCAGCATATTTGGGCTTTCTTGGTCTGACCTACCTCCTTGCACACTTGGGCTCTCTTGACCCCAACAGTTTCCTGGCACACCTGAGATCTCCTGGCCCCTGCCACCTCCTAGCACATTTGGGCTCTTTTGGGCCCTGCCAAGTTTAGTACACGTGGCTCTCATGGCCCTTGCCAGTCTCTAGCACATCCGGGTTCTCTTGGCCCTAGCTGGCTCCATGCACACTTGGGCTCTCCTGGCCCCTGCCACCTTCTAGTACATTTGAGCTGTCCTGGCCCATGCTAGCCTCTAGCACATCTCTTGGCTCCAGCCAGCTCCTTGCACACTTGGGCTTTCTCATGGCCCCAGGTAGCTCCTTGTACATGTGGGTTCTCTTGGACTTTGCCAGGTCCTGGCAAATTTGGCTCTCAGTGCCTGATAGCTTCTGGCATAGTTGGACTCTCTTGGTGCCTGTCAGCTTATTGTACCTTGTTCTCTCTTGGGCCCAGCCAACTTTTAGTACACTGGGCTCTCATGGCCCCTTCCAGTCTCCAGCATAACTGGGATCACTTGGCCCCTGCTGGCTCCTTCCACACTTTGGTTCTCTGTTGGCCCCAGCTAGTTCCTTGCACCCTCGGACTCTCTCTTGGCCCTAGCTGCCCAAAGCACACTTCTGCTCTCTTAGCCGCTGCAGGCTTCTGGCACATTTGGACTCTCAGCACCTGCCAGATTCTAACATTTTTGGCTTTCTTGGCCCCTGCCAGCTTTTAGTACACTGGGCTCTCCTGGCCCCAGCCAGCTTCCAGCACATCAAGGCTCTTTAGGCCCCTGATGGCTCCTAGTACACTGGGCTCTCTTGCCTTTCCTGGCTCCTAGCACACTTGGTCTCTTTGCCACCTGCCAGCTTCTAACACAACTTGGTCTCTTGGCCCCAGCCTGCTCCTTGCACACCTGGGCTCTCTTGGTCCCTGCAGGCTCCTGGAACACTTGACTCTCAGTGCCTGCCAGCTTCTGGCACATTTGGGCTTTCCTGCTTCTACCATCTTTTAGCATCTTGGTCTCTTGGCCCCTGCCAGACTCCAGCACATCCGGACTCTCTTGGCCCCTGCTGGTTCCTTATACACTTTGGTTCTCTCTTGTCCCCAGGCAGCTCCTGGCACATTTGGGCTCTTCATGCCTGCCACCCTCTAGTATTTTGGGGCTTTCTTGGCCCCTGCCAGCTTCGAGTACATTGGGCTCTCATGGTTCCAGCCAATATCTAGCATATCCGGGCTTCTTGGCCCCTGCTGGCACCTGGCACACTTGGGCTGTCTTGGCCCTTGTCAGCTTCTAGTACATTTGGGCTCTCTTGGCCCCTGCTAGTTTTTAGTACACTTGGCTCTTTCGGCCCCTGTCAGTCTCCAGCACATCTGGGCTGTCTTGTTCCCAGCAGGCTCTGGTACACTTGGGCTTTCTTAGGCCTTCTGACTCCTTGCATATTTGGGCTCTTTATGCCTGGCTTACTTTAGCTCTCTCGGCCCTGTCCAGCTTCTAGCACAATTTGGTTCTCTCAGCCCCTGCCAGTTTCTAGCACAATCAGGCTCTCCTGGCCCCTGTAGGTCCTGGCACACTTGGGCTCTCTCAGCCCATACTAGCTTCTAGCACATTTGGACTCTTGTGGTCCTTGCCAGCCTCAAATACATTCAAGTTTTTGTGGTCCTGCTGACTCCTAGTACACTGGGCTCTCTTGGCCACTGCCAGATTCAAATACTCTTGGAATCTTTTGGCCCTTGCTGGCTCTAGGTACAGCACATTTGGGTTCTCTGGCTCCTGCCAGCTTCTAGTATACAGGGCTTTCTTGTCCCCTGCTGGCCTCCAGCACATCTATGTCCCAAGGTTGTACAGGATCAGTAACATGTAGCACATAGGATATCTTTTCCCTGTCAGTTCTGGGCACCCCTAAATCTCATAGGTATATCAACAAAGCAGTCAGAGGCTCTCTTGGCATCTGTACAAAATATTTTTCCAAGTTCACTAACTCCGCTTTACTGGTGGAATGTAGTGAACTTCATCACCTGGGCCAGCCCTGCTGGTACTCCAGCAGCTGCCCATGAGAACCATTTTTATTTTCATTTTCTGTATTACCATTGGGCATGCTTGCAGGCATTACTCTTCTTCCTCCTCCCTAGTATTATGGGAGAGGCCAATGGGTATTTTCAAGGTATGGAGACCCTCCCCCAAAGACCATACTCAAGGCACCTTTGTTATCTTGTAACTCCTTCATCTTGGCAGTCTCTGGTAAAGCTGCATTAGTTTTTGCTCACAGAGCTGGAAGAAACATCTATACCATGGCCCCAGCAGCTGTGCATGCAGCACCTCAGGTCATTTCTCTGTCTCATCTGCACTGCCATTGCCATCTTTGTCCTTGGCTGTGCCTTGGCTGTAGGTAGGAGCCTGGGTGCCACTGCTCAGAGTTCAGACTCTGCTCTGGAAGATCTATTTTCACCACAGGGCAATCAGAAGTCTTCTCTGTGCTCACAGGGAACCCAGCCACTGTGTCTCAACTCTACACAGGAGTTCATGCTAACAGGGCCTTGGTCACCAAGTGCTATGTGTTACTCAGTAGTCACTGGTCCCTCCTACTCATTGGGACTAAGGCATCGCTCACCTGCAGAACATGCTGCTAATTATGTCAATTGTCCTGTAGGGTCCCTGACCCAGAAAACAGATTTGGGGTTTGGCAGATGGAAGAAGAAACAAGACACAGTTAAGAGAGTAGACATGCTCTATTCAGTGGTGGCCACAGCCTCCAGCCTCCTGCTTCAGTTTCAGTTCCCAGCCAGGTCCATTTTAGTCCTCATTACCTCCACTTTGTCTCTAGTAGTCCCCTAACCTTTTCTATAGGTCCTTTTTATATGCAGGCCAAAAAAAAAGAAGGCACATTGCCAACAGGTTACATATGGGGACATCTGCTCAGAAGTTAAATGTCTATGACCTAGAGTCTACACACTGAATCAGAGTGTTTCTGTCCTTGGTTAATTATTACATAGCTATTTCTCAGCTGTGGTTGAGACATAGCAGCATGCCAGAAGTCACAATGTGGGAGCCTAACTACAGCCATTTGATCTTCCCCAACATCCCCACAATCCATTTCTCAATTCCCTTAAACTTAGTTTGTCTTCTCCCTAAAGTACCAATCTGCATTCTTTTATAGGATATTTACTATATCCCCACTATATCCCAGATATGTTTCCTTTGCATTAGAGTTATAAAGATGATTAAGATAAATCCCTGAGGATATGATGAAAATTAGACACACTGGCATGAGGACTGACTTACACTGTTTATTTTTTGCATTAGCTTCAACCAAAAAAGGAACGGTAGTTTTATTGTCTCAGTGAGACCCTCGATATCATTCATTATCTTCTGAAGAGACTACTGGTCACTGTGGAATAGAAGAAAAGATACTCATGCTCAAATTCCATTCCACTGTAAAGTGCACAAAAAGAGTACTACCACATGAAAAATTCATGTGTCGGGAAAAAGAATTCTTGAAAGAATGATCACAATTTTTATTAGATGTTTTGGCCATGAGTCATTTATTCCCTTTATGATTTTTTTTTATTTCTGGGGAACTAAAGTAGAACTTGCAAATGAGAAAAGTTAACATTCTTCACTTTTAATAAAATATGGGTGTGTTTTATAAACTAATTCATAGATCTTACATCTTATTAGCTTCATCTCTTTAATTCCAGTCTGACAACAAGAATAACTGCTCAATAAACTTAAGATAATACTACTAAACTGAATAAAAAACAGATTAATGATAAGATTTCATCAGTTCATCTGTCAAATCAATACTTAGGAATTAATTGTGGATTGTAAATTTCATTCTAGTTTACTTAGTACTATATATTTGGGTGCTTCTCTATGATTTTGATCTAAATGTATAAGGAAATAATATTTTTAGATTGCTATAATAAAATCTGTCAAAGTTATGTTTCTTTTTATGGTAATTTCTTTCTCTTCCATTTCAAAGTGTGAGGGAAAAGAAATTTATCTGTTCAAATTCTATTTTATGTTTTGTATTAACAATTACCAAAAGTCTTTCTTGAATATATCATTTCTGGAAGAGGATGATTATGATAAAATGTGAGGATACAACTAGAGTAGTAGTTACAACACTAAATCCATATGCAATGTGAAGGTCAAGAGTAATTACTCATTCATAAGTATTGATTGAGTATATTCTCTGCATGGTACTACCTATGAATTGGTGATGAGCAAAATAAATATGGCCATTACTTTCAAGTAATTTCAGGCTAATGGGAGGGTAATACTTCTAGGAAACAAAAGTCTGAAAGAATTGCAGTGTTTAAGCACTCTATCATAATTCCCTTGGTGACAGGGACAGAGACTGGAGACAATAAAGATCTTTTTTGTCTTAGTTTGGAGGAAGTAACTAATTTTCATATATAAAAGTGTGGTTATGTTAGGAGACATCAGAGGACAATAAGGTAATAAAGGAAAAAGAAATACTGTGGTTTTCCTAACTAATGGGGTTATTTCCATCAGGAAGGATAGAAACCATGTAAAGTTTGAGGTGTAACCTAAAAACTTAACCTGCAGTTATAAAGAATGCTCTGGGAGAGCAGTAAATTGAATGTAACCAAAAGAGATGACTTTAAGGAAAAATACTAGACAATACAAGAAAAGAAAATGCTACAAGGGAGAAAGGAATATAAACAGACATACAAATATCTGAAAACTTCCAAAAGATCACAAATCATGCCTGTGGAACTTGGGAACCTAAAACTTAGAAAGAATTCAGAAAGAACTTGTTAACACAATTATGGGATGTTCAGAGCATATAACGAAAGTAGTTTTCACTGTATATATGTTATAGTTTCTTAAGTTAACTCCTCCTAAGTGGAATAATCATTCACTGCATTGTCTATGTTGAGTTTGTGTGTATAAATACAAAGTGACATAACACATTCAATTAGTGTAACCCACCCAGGAAGCTCAGCCCAGGCTGTAGGCTTGAACTCACCAACCCTTCAACCCTGAATAGCAGCAATGGGCTGCTTGGTCTTGTGGATATGATGTCAACCCAGATGCCCTTGTGCACATCACTCAACAGCTGGCTAGGCTTTCCTATAGTGCACTGCATGGGTTTAGAGTCTCCAGGAAAGGCTTGGACTTTGTCACAGGTGGGCTGGATATGGGACATCATATCCAGACTTCCCATTTGCCAGCTTCCCTCTCAGGCATGAAGTGGTCTTGAAACCTGCACTGCTGGGCCTGGAGGGAAAGCTGGTTTTGAAGTGCTCATTCAAGTCCTGGGGTCCACACTGAAGCCCAGGGTTAAACACTGTGCATCTAAAACACTCACTGTGGAGCATAGAAGAGATCTGCATGTATGCCTGACCTGACACCATCACAAAACCCACACTCTGGTTTAATAGTAACCTGCTTGATCTGAGCTGGGCAATTTTCCTGACCTTCAACCTGGCTAAGATATTCATTGCTAGCTAAAGGGGCTTCTTAAAAACTCACGTGTTTGCCTCCATGGCCTTGCTCTTGCCCCGCAAATGTATGTAAATTTTATTGTTTCTAGTTTTTCTGACTCTTTTTATGCATCTATCTTGCTTTCTGATTAGATGTCAAAGAAAGATGTGACATATGTTCATGGTAATGTGTGGAGCTAGACATTATGCAAATTTGGAATAACAACATGTTTTGTGTGTGCAGAAGATTGAGCCAAAGGTGCTCTTCCATTGGGCTTTACAAAACTCTTTTACTTTTTATTCTAAGACAGGGTCTCACTACTTTTGGGATACTGCCCTAGAACTCAACAACTTCTTGTCTCAGCCCCTGAATTACTGGAATTATAGGAATGCACCACCACACCTGGATTGACTAATAATTTTTAAGTCCCTTTCCCTTATTTCTTAAATTTGAAACACATATATTAGAGGAAAGCCTCATCTTCACCATGGTATGGAATGTAATCTCCCATCGAACAGCATGGTCCAGTGCTGCCTGAGAATCTGGGCTAAGCACTGTGTGTCCTGGGCTCACTAGGTCACTTCTGGTCATCATTACTGGGGGGTGGATGTGGGAACATGTATAGATTGGGACCTGGAAGATAATGTAGCTTTCCATCTCTGTTTAAGACAAGCGAGTGGTCAATGAGCCAGGAGGCCCTTGTGACTCTCAAGATCCTACCTCTGTGGTTAGGTCATTTATCATCCTTTGTGCTCTGTCTATCCCTCCAGTTGCCAGCATAGCACCAGCCCGTGGAGGAGAACCAGTTGCTACCCAGAAGCCCTGCCTTTCACCTTGAACCCTCCCATCAAGTGCCCCAGGACAGTGTTCAGACAAGCCATTGACCTTCCCTCTCCACAGCCTTTGTAGCACTACTCAGTGGTGAAAATCACCCACTACAGCACTGGTCAATCTCTTTCCTCCTCTGTGGCTCCAGAACTCCAGGTTCACAGGCAGGTTTCTATCCAAATGTGACAGATGAATCCCTTCCCTTCAAGGCAATGGAATGTGTGAGAGGAAGGTGATTCTGGTACCAGGGGGTCAGCCCATATGAGAAGACAGAGAGCCTGATAATGACTTGTCTTCAGACACAAGGAAATGGTAACTGAAACAGTGGGAGAGGTCCTGGGTGTGTGGGAGAAAGAATGCTATGAAATCTTGGCTGCCTCTCCCTGAAATCTGAAAAGTTAGAACAGCAGAGCATCTCCATGCCCAGATAAATAAAGGTTGACCCCAGGTACTTCCCCTATTTAGGGGATACTGGGCTCCTTGGGTGACCCAAAGCCTGAAACTAAGGGACATACAATCCAATTCATGAACCATCACACATGGAACTCCCTGACAGTGCCAAAAAATGACTAGCATAGGAGGGTAGAGGTGCTTTGATCCTCAGACAAGGGCCAGTGGCCCCCCAAACAGGGCACTATCCCCCAACCCAGCAGGACTGACAACGTATCAGCTAGATTCGAGGAGCCCACTGCCCCTTCCAGCCACACCAGCCCATGATTTCCCAAACACATTCGTACCATCCCCACTACAGCAATCCTATGTACCAAGTTCCCACTGGGATCCTGCCAGCTAAGTGGACCCACCCTTCCTTTCACTGTGACAGGAGCCTGCATCCTTGGAGATACACAGCTTAAAGACGTAATTGCCATAATTGAATCTCTTGGACAGATGAAGATAGTGGGGTTGGAGGTTTGGTAGGAAACAACCTGCAGCCCTCCAAGTCCAGACAAGACCAGCAAAGAGATGGACTGCAGCTCACAATACAATCCCTTGTAGATCTTTCAGGCTTTCAGGGTAGCCTGCCCTCCACCACTTCAGCCTCTTATGGTAGGGCATGGGGGTGCAGGTCTGGGAGATGTCTTTGGAGGGACTAGCCTCCTCCATGTGCAGGTTCTCACTAGGCCACCCCTCTCTGCCCTGCCACCAATAGCCAGGCAGTTCATGACAGGGGAGTTGCAATTCTTCCCCTGTCTGGCCCCACTGGTTCTCTTCCTTGTCCCTCCATATCTGATCAGGCTTTGGGCACTAGATGGGGTCACCAGCCTCTTGACCCTGAGACATCTACCTCCTAGTCCAGGTGAGTTCAGTTTGCACCCCCCTGGAGGGAAGATTACTTGGCCAGTGAGGACAGTGTTTGGGTAAGAGGGTGTCACCTGGTCATGCAGGTGACTAGCATACATGGGATGGGGCTCTCCAACAGGGTCATGTTCCATCTTCTACATCCGGCTTGTGGCTTTTGCCAAAGTTGCCATGAATTTAGGCACTGGAGTTGGGTTTTCAAAATAAAAGGAGCTTTCTGTCTGCTCAGGACCCCAGAATGAAGAAGGGGAAATGTAGAAATAGCTCACCATGCCCTTGAAAGCCCTGCATTTTGTCCAGGAGATGTACTCAAAGCTGCTTGCTGTGGCCATTATGCCAGGTGCATGGGGCATGGAGAGGTATGTGGTTGGGGACAGGAACAGAATTCAGGTGCTACCCAGTGGGTGTCCCTTCCCCACCAAGCACCAGTTTCCAATCCTGATGCCTCTTCCTTCCATGCACAGGCTCATCTCCAGTGCTGGTTAGATCCTTTCCTACCTGCAGTTCTCAGCAGCAAGTGCTCATCTGTGCCTGTGGAGGTGAGAGGGCCCCTAGGCTTTGGGAGCCACAAAGGCCACTGCCTGGCTGAGTGGTAGTGTTCAGGCCTGTAGACCTGGAGGGGTCCACAGCTTCCTCGGGAGGCAAGTTCTGGCTTCTGCCCTCCAGGATCCTTGGGCACTAAAGCCATGAGAGTGACTCTAAAGTCTGCAGAGGAGGAGTCCAGCTCCTTACCTGGGTGACCAGGTCCACCACTGGGCAGAAAAGATCACTGTGGCCAGGCTCTTGTACTCTGACTTTTCACACTAAGAGATGCCACCGCAGCTGTCCAACCCTCCAGAAGATTGCAAAGTCTGCACACTTCCTTGGCAAGAGGGTATGTCCCTGCCCTGCTGCAAGGGTCATCAGGGACATTATTGGAGAGCTGGATCCTAACTACTAGAGGGCCATGGGACTGAGTGGGGAAATTTTCCCAAACCAGGAAGCTACCCAGAGCATGGGTACCCAGCCCACAGATGAATTCAGAGTTTAAGCACAGCCAACCCTGGTCAGCAATCCCTGAAACTCTAGTTGTATGTTTTAATGATGAAAATAGAATATAAACATTAATAACACCCTCATCCTTAAGATGAATAAGCTCTTACTTGATATTCAAAGGAAAAAATAACTTTAGAGAAGTTCAATTCCATAGAATTTGTCTGAGCAAGCAGAAATACAAAAATCAACAACTGGAATGACTGGATTCTCTGAAAGCCCTCACAATCACAAAATGTCCATGGAACTAATGTGTGCAGTGCCATGTGGCAGTATTTACGAACTGAAGTGAGGCACAAAATCCTTTCCTTGCTTACAACAATATTACGACTCTGCATTGGCCAAGTTCAGCTGCTGTACTTGCCTGAGCCAAGGCTATTCAAGAAACGAGGCTGTCAGTCAGTCAAACTACTAAATTGTATTGCAGTTTTCAAAAGGACTCAGTTTGAGTCCCTACATAGGTTTGCCACTGATGTCTGCCTGGACAGCTGGACCCTTGGAGACTCTACTGCTGCGCAGTCTGAACAGCCAAGCCTGAGGTTTGCTTGCAGTGCCTCTGGGCCCCACTGCAAACCTACTTGAGGACCTGCCAGAGAGCGCACCAAATGCATAAACTGTGGCTCCATCTAGACACTACTTGGTGGTAGGAGGGAACTGGCCCCTACCTGTGCAAAGCCTGCAGCCTCTACACTAAGATGAATGACCTCAGTCTGCCCCTCATCAAGCAGCAGAAGCACGTTCCTTCATCTTGGTGGCTAGGACTATCCCATGACAACTGGCACACCACCATCATGACCTTCTGGTGCAGAAACGCTGAAGGCAAACCTGCGTGCAATGCCTGTGGACTCTATCAGAAACTCCATGCAGTGCCTCAACCTCTTCCTACGAAAAAACAGGGAATTCAAACCGGAAAACCAAAACCTAAAAACAATGAATTCAAAGACTTGTTCTCCTAACAGCAATAATTTGGTTCTTGTGACTCCAACTTCTCTATCTTCTAACTCAGAGGATTACAGCAGAACTACTTCCCCTCCAACAGTTCCAATAGCCTCAGGGACAGGAGCCCCTGTGAGGTCTGCTGCAGGAGAGGGCACCAACCCTGAATATAGCAAGCTCCATTATTCAGGTCAAATGGGCTCCACATAGGCTTCAGTCTGGCCTTGCCAGCTGAAGTCATGTCCTCAGTGGGACAGGATTCCTATTGTGCTCTGGCCCTGGCCTCAGCCCTTGTGACAACGAGGTGGGGAGGGATCCACCCAAGAAGGCCTTGCACCTCTTGTGTCTGAATTTGTCCAGCAGCCCAGACTGTGGGGACCGTGTAGACAGTGCATCCCACCCATGTGTGATTTCCCCAGGAGGCTTGCTAAAGAGAAAAAGAAGATGAAGCTCCTCTAGGAAAGGGCCAGTGTGTGAAAACATGGCCTGCTCCATTGGGCCAGGGACACTTCCAGCCAGTCTGCCACAGGTTGGCTCCTAAACTGCTTGCAGAAACTAGGACTAGGAACAGGGCCAATTGCCTGCTAAGGAAAATGCAGAGATTCTTTCCAACAAAGTTCTATGTGAATTGCCCCAAATCATGTGTTTCTTCTGATCAATTATTTTGATCAATCAATATTGGTTATTCCAGAATTTCTGCACACCTCTTCCACATGCATATTTCACAAGCATTCATGGAGAAGATCATTGGAGGCTGTTTGGCACAGTCTTGAAGACTCAGTGAGTTCCTGGCTCTCTTGTCAAAATATTGTTCAGTTTGCAAGACTTGAGTAGTGACTCCAACAGACTCTGGGACTGATGTTTCTCAAAGGTCATCTTGCCTGACTAGTCTGAGGTCAGCTGGAATTTCTGCATAGGTAGCAAGCAAGATATCATTCTTCCATGTATATATTTTTTTAAATAAGTGAAATTTCCATTGCAGCAATCAGAGTTAAATCATTTGCAGAAGGTGGGACAACATTTTTATAATGAATGTAAAAATTTACCTTAATGTTACTTTAAATAATTTAAAAGAATAATATGAACTTAAACCTTCTTATTCTTCTTTACATTCATTTTGCATTTCCATATTCCTGATTGTTTAAGAGAACTATTTCAAGAAAAATCTTTTTTCAGAAAATTTTGCTTTTTTCCATTTGTTAAGAATTTTTAAACAAGAATTCCAATATATGCCCTTTCTTTTACTGTGGAATATGTACTGGAAAAATAGCAACAGAACTTTACCACCTAGTGAACAACACTTGTAAATATTCTAAGCATTTATGAATGCTCTGATGAAGTCTGTAGAGTCTGCTAACTCACAGGCTGGTTAACATTAATTTTTTTAAAAATGCAGTGTCATATGGAAACCTATTTTGATAGAATTTTTAAAATAAAAGGATATTGTTTTTTTCTGTAAAAAATGATATAAATTTTTTTATTGTGGTCCCATTTTTTTTTGTTTGTTTGTTACTGTGACCAAAATACCTAACAAGAACATCGTAGAAGGAGAAAAGATATTTTCACAATATCAGAGGTTTCAGTCCATGATCAGTTGGCACCATTGCTTTGGGCCAGAGCAGAGGCAGAATATCATGGTGAAAGCCCATGACAGAGGAAAACTACCCTGTCCCATAGCAGCAGGAATGCAGAGAGACAGAGCAAGCTCCCAGGGAGAAAATGTAACCCACAAGGGCGTGCGCCCACGACCTCCTTCCTGCTGACTCACATCACCTGCTGGCAGTTACCACCAAACACCTAGTCCTCTCAAATCATCCACTCAAAATCATCAAGATTTGGAGGTCTAGGGTTATGGCTCAGTGGTAGTGCACTTGCCTGGCATGTGTGAGGCACTGGGTTCGAATCACAACACCACATATAATAAAAATAAATATCTATCAACAATTTAAAAAATTAATAAATAAAAATAAAAGTATTTTAAAAACTCAGTATTTGTTAGGTCAACTGTTAGGCCACAGCACTCACAATCTAATCACTTCACTGTGAGCATTTCTGCACTGTCACCCGTGAGCTTTGGGGGACAACTCACACCCAAAGCATAACGCATTTTAATTACCAAACAGAAAGTAGTTTTTGCTCAGGGTCTACGTAGGTTGATCATCACCAGATCATTGATGATGTAATTCTGTCTACCTTGTGGCCTGGTGAAACTCCTTTCCAGTATTCCCATGGAAGTTCCATCACACCCATCCAGCACACCAACACACTAGCTAATATCTACACCCAATTAGGTCCCATCACACGTCCCATTTCCAAGGCAGTAGCATCAGGCACCACGACTTACTGAACGCAGGAGTTGTTCCTGTGCCCCCTGGAACCCTTGAAGCACAGCTGCATTTTTGGATGATGCTTCTCTAAATACAAGAGTTGTTTGCTGTTCAAAGCCCCACACTGTTTTTGTCTTAGAGACTGTGGTGCATCTTCATGACGCAGCGCCCCTTCAACTAATGCTAGAGCAACCCACACTGGAGCCTCCCAAGGCCTTCAGGGCCACAGACAGCAATGAAATAGCCAGGTGCTGCATGAAAGGTAATTTTCCAAAGACTTAAGAGCCAAAAAAATCTGTTGGAGGGTGGTGCAACATCAGTAAAAGGCCAATCGAGCACATGGTTGCCTTCTTTCTCCACAAGAGGAGTGTCTAGAGTGGCTTCACATAATCTTACCCTTGATGTAACTCCAAACCTCTTAAATTCTTCTGCCAATTTGTCTGCATTTGCGTTGGCTAGATCCTGTGTAGGAAGGAATCTTCTTTCATACAGGTGACATTCATTGGAGAAAAGATAGTTTCTTCAACGAATGATGCTGAGAAAACTGGAAATCCATATGTAGAAAAATAAAATGAAACCCCTATCTCTCACCCTGGTTGAAATTCAACTCAAAGTACATCAAAGACTTAGGCACTAGAACAGAGACCCTGGGTCCAGTAGAAGAAAAAGTAGTCCCATGTTGGCCGAGGAACTGACTTCCTTAACAAGACTCCTAATGCACAAGAAGTAAAATCCAGAATAAATAAATGGGATATATTCAAACTAAACTGTCTCCTCAGTAAAGAAAACAATCAATAATGTGAAGATGGAGCCTACAGAATGGGATAAAATCTTTACCACATGCACCTCAGATAGAGAATTTCCAGAATATATAAAGAACTCAAAAAACTCAACACCAAAAAAACAAATAACTCAATTAATAAATGGGCTAAGGAACAGAACAGACACTTAAGTAAGAAGATATACAATCAACCAACAAATATATGAAAAAATGTTTAACACCTCTAGTGGTTATAAAAATGCAAGTCAAAACTACTCTAATATTTTATCTCACTCCATTCAGAATGACAATTATCAAGAATACAAGCAATATTAAATGTTGATGAGGCTGTGGGAGAAAAGGTACAGTCATACATTGCCCGTGGCCTTGCAGATTGGTGCAAACATTACAGAAAGTGGTATTGAGATTCCTCAGAAAACTGGGAATGAAACCACCATTTGACCCAGCTATCCCACTCTTAGGTTTATACTCAAAGCACTTAATATCAGCAGACTACAGTAATGTAATCACATCAAAGTTTATCAATATTTATCAACTCACAATAGATAAACTATTTAACAAACCTAGGTTCCCTTCAACAGATGAATGGATAAGAACATGAGGCATATGCACACAATGAAATATTACTCAGCTTTAAAGAAGAATGAAATTATGGCTTATGATTTCATGACCAGTATGATTCTACATCACATACAAACCAAAGAATGAGAGGCTATACTCCATTTATGAGTCATGTGTCAAAATGCGTTCTATTCTCATGCGTAACTAATTAGAAAAAAAATTAGAAAAAGTAAAACAAAGAAAAAAACTGACTATGTTTATATTATTTGATTCTCAGTCACAAAAGGGGAAAAAAGGAAGATAAGTAACCACAATCCTGATCTTCCACATGAGTACTGCATTGAAATGAATAGGTATTGGGCTTGGTTGAATGTGGCATATGTGCAAAAAGTGATATATATCTTGACACACCACGTCCTTCAATCCTCAGATTGAGAAATGTGTCCCAAGTCCTAGGAGGCTTCACAGCAGCTGAGGGATTCCAGGACTGGGATGTGTCCCACTCGTCCTTGAAGCCATACTGTCCCTGCTTGAGGCCAGGACTGCTTGCCCACAGGGCTGCAAATCTGGGTGCAGTGGGTGGTCCTGCCTGCTGCATGAGGAGCCTGGGAGACTCTGAAGGCCAGGTTTTCCCAGTCCTTCCACACCTAGTGATTCACTGACCATGGCCCTGATGAGTTGGGGTTGGACAGGCAGAGTGGTTGTCAGTCCCTGCAGAGTAAGAGATTGAACCTCTCTAGTGGCATCTCCATCAGGGACATAGTGGGCAGCCCCCCACCCCAGTCACACACCCTGGTGCCAGCAGCACCTGCAGCCTCTGCGTCTGGATAAAGGAGACACGGAGCCTCATCCTGGCAGCAGGAGGAGCAGCTATGGAGTGGTGATGGATTCCCTGGGAGAGTGTTCTGGGGCTGCTTCAATGAAATACGTGGATTGTCCCATCCTCTTGTCTCCACTTGTGAGCTCACACAGGAGCAGCCTCTGCGGAGCTCCCCTCAGTGTGTCTGGTTTCTTCCTACATCATCTGCCAAAATAGTGAGCCGGGCACTTTAGAACATGGGCACCCATTTGTCTTACTCTGTATCCAGCCCCCGAATCTCACACTTCCCCTCTTCCTCTTAGTATCCTCTCATCTCCTTCTTCCAGGAAACTGGATTCTGGTGCAGGAGGTTCTCCTTCTCCCCTCATCTCCCCACAATGGTGGCGTACACACACTCATCCCACACAAAACACTCCTGAACTATCCAGTCCTCGCTGTGCCCTGTTATCCAGATGTTGAGGGTGAGGAAGAGAAGGTGATGATGCTGCTGCACATCCTGATCCTGCAGAGAGTGGGTGCACTGCCCTCCCTCCACCTGACAGATGACAGAACTTTGTCTCCTGGCTCCAGGTTGTGCCTGTGAGAGTTCCACCCACCACCCCATGCTCTGTCCTCCTGCCTTCTGCCATGCACAGACACAGCAAGAATGCCCTCAGCAGTCCAATGCTCAGCACCTGGATCTGGGACTCCATGGTCTCCAGAGCTGTGAGAAAGGAATTTCTCTTTCTCTTAGATGACCATCCCCAGGTAATTTGTTGCAGAGCAGAAAGAGTCTAGGCAGAAATAAACACTAATCCCAAATAAGACCTCCTGGGCTTGTTGCCTGAGAGGTCATCACCAATCAGAGCCCAAGGCTAGATGTTTGGGTGACAAGGAGAGAATGAGCTCATCTCCTGACAAAGGGCAACTTTCCATATAGAGCTAGAAAAGGTGGTAACACAGCACACTCAAAGGTCATGGAATCAGATCTCTTGACACAAGGTCATTAAGATATGAAAACTATAAAGAGACCTGCATTCAGACATATATTTTTGGATTCAAAACTCCCTCCCCAGGTTCAAAAGCAGCAGTGTCCTCCAGCTCTTACAGAGACCTGCTCCCTTGGTGTCCTACCTTCAGTGTGTGACTGTCTAGTGGGTCATCCCATTCACTGCTGAAGACAAAGATACTCTCCAGGATCCAATCCTACAAAACAGAAACAAACACCAGGTGGCTACAGAGTGGCTCTGCCATTGCTCCTACTGCTGAGTCAATGCTGGGCCACACAGCATCTTCTTGCTCTGACTTCTGTGTTGTCAGGCCCTCTGTTGGGCACAGAGTCAGGACAGGGATGGGCCACCGCCCAACAATGGCAGCCACCTCTAGGACTCTAGGCTTCCAGATCCTTCTTGCTGATTAGGAGGAAAAGCCAGCCAAAAGAACCCGCCAAAGATCCATCAGCAGCCCAGGAGCCCAATATGGAACTGACAACAGGCACTGACAATCACCTGACCAATTGTAATCTGGCACATTTCCCTTAGGGGCTATATAGGTCCCTAGAACCACACCACTCCTGCTGCAGATGCTTCTACCTATGCTAAATAAACTGATCTCTGGACAACTTGGTGTATATGACAGCAGAATGCATTGTGATTTATCGTACACAATTGCAGCACAACTTTTCATTTTTCTGGTTGTACACGATGCACCATTTGTGCATTCATACGTGGACCTAGGGTAATGATGTCCATCTCATCCCACCATCTTTCCAGCCTCCATTTCCCCCTTCCCACCCCTCCCTCCCTTTGCCCCATCAAAGTTCCTCCATCCCCCCTTCTCCAATTATGGATCAGCATCCACTTATCAGAGAGAACATTCAGCCTTTGATTTGAAATAGCTGCAGAGTCCTGCGCTTTCCTTGGCGGCTTGGCAGCCGAGTGGCCGACCAGCCAGCAGGGGGCGCACTGTCCGCCGCGCTCCCTCCCAGCGCCCGCTTCCGCTAACGGAAGCGTGGACGGCTGGAGGCTGCGGGATGGCGGTGCCGCTCAGGTCCCGCTCTGGTCGCTACCTGCGCTGCCCGGGCGCGGCATCCACTGGCCCGGCCTCACGCTCCGCCCGTCGCCGGCAGGTGTGCAGAGCCGGACCGGCCGAGGCGGCCATTTCCGCGGCCTGAGACCCGCGGCCCGCGGCAGCTCAACCAGAACTTCGGGCGCCTCTTTCCCGCTAGAACGCTGCCTGCCCCGCGCGCCAGGGCGGCCGGCGGGCAGGTGTCCTCCAGGAGGAGCCTCTGGGACCCGCGGCGGGCGGGGATGGCGCGCAGCAACCCGTGTCTCTCTTACCTCTGTCCCTGTGGTGCCCGCTGATGGGGACTGGGTGCCGCCTGGGGCGCCCTGGAGCTGGGGAGGGGCGGCGGATGAGCGCCTGAGGGAACCCGCACCCACCTGTCCGCCGGCGCGGGGTGGGGGCCAGGTGAGTGGTCAGCGAGCATGCGTGGGCTTCAGGTGGTGCAGAGGGAACACCGCGGGCTGTGCCAGTTGTGCCTCCAGGCAGGAGCACCAGAGGATGAACCACAGGCCTTGCTTGGCTGCCTCCTAGCTTTCCCTGAGGATGACCACTCACTCTGAAAGCTCCTTTTTCCACTGCTTCCTTTTGTACCTGGGCAAACACTTTGTCATGAGCCATGCTCTGTGATTTGTGTTTCTAAGTTTGATTATTCACTTTCTATAGATCAATTATGAATCTCTCCAATTAGGACTTTAATGTTTTTCTCAAAACTCGGTTTTTGTTTTTGACCTACAAGCAACCAAAAACTTAGCCTTTAATGCATGCCTTTTTCTTCATTAATTCAGCTAAGAAATATGTATGGATCACCCACTGTGTGCATTGTGCTGGGCACTGTACTGGACACCCTCCATGCATATTTGATTAAGGCCTAGGCTTTTGCTTCACATGTCCTTTCAGTTTGGTGGGAAAAAAGAAGAGAATCAATGGCTCATTATCTTTCTTGCTTGGAATAATCTCAGCCAATACTCTCAAATTTCACTTTTGTTCAAGGATTCTGATTCTTGCAAGAACATTTTAATTTCTTTGGGGAGTTCATTTAGTATCTGAAATTTTGTGTGTATTTTATGCTGCCTTTCTATAATATGCCTTTACTGGCTTTTTAAAGTGCACATATGTAACTTTTCTGGAGACAAAAATGAGGCCTTTACCTATAATGGGGTCCTGTTTGGTTTTTAACACAGTATGCAGTGTGGTTACTGCTGAAGCTGAAAACCTGGTATTCTTTCTCAGTAGTGGTAATGTTTTTCTGGCAATTGCCATACTAGGCCTTTCACATTCTTGGAGTATATTGGAACTTTATGAATATAGAAATGTTTAACAGGCTTCTGACTTTATCCCATGTAACACTTGAATTGAGAGTCTCTTGTTTTCTTTGTATATACTCATACCCCAAGTTCACAACTTAATTTTGAAGTTTATCTTTCATTTGATGAACTTTTCCCCCTCACAAAGATTCCAAGTTTTTCTCAACTCATGAAGCCGATGATACATAAACAACTGTAAAGAGAACCACAAACTGAGATGTGTTTCTCTGCTATCTTCATCTAGACACAGTTATGTCTGTCTCCTATCCTACCCCACCTTGGCCTTATGATAAAAATTCATAACCCAGCAGAATTACAAAGTGTTAAGTCCACAAATAATTGCCAAGTCCTGTTCAAAGTCATTCTTTCTCACCTGCCTTTACCTGTGCTTTGATTTTGAATAGCTTGTGCTGTTTTGGAGCCTTCGTTTCTTAAAAGTTAAAATGGACTGGTAGAGAATAAATACAGCACAGGAGGAGTGATTTCAGTGACTTAGTCACAAACCAACACAAAATATTTTAATGAATGAATGGGATTCAATTGTCATTTTGTAAATGATCATCTTTCTTCCTTTTCTGGTAGGGTTTTTAGACCCTGAGGAGGAATTGGAGCTGATCCACATTATGGGAATGGAAACCACCGAACCTGAGCCAGACAGTGCAGTGCAGCCTGCCTCTTGTTCTGATGACCTTTGATGCCAAATGAGACTCTGAGAAGATCACTCCATTGAAGACTGTTCTAAGAAAAAGCAGGATCAGAAGAGATTGGGAACTCAAAGAGGTCTTGAGACCAATGTTAAACACTTTGCTAGAATCTGGATCAGTTCATGGGGATTTTAGATCTAGAGACGAGAGTGGTGATGAGAGCAGTTTAGTTTCCATGAACCTATGGAAATGAAACCTCTGGAAATTAATCCATCATGTCCAACAGAAGAAAATGATGTATCTGTCCTGATTCCTGTGGGGGACCAACTACCAGAAGCCCGTCTTTCCACTGATGTTCCAGAAAAAACGGTTCCAATCCAAATCACAGCTTTCCACCAGAAACCACGGGTGAGACAGTGGTCCATTCGACCGCAGGGCACTTCCAGACTGAACTTTTTAAAAAATTTATTTATTTGTTCTAATTAGTCATACATGACAGCGGAATTCATTTTGATTCATAGTACACAAATGGAGCACAACTTTTTATTTCTCTGGTTGTACACAAAGTAGAGTCACATCATTCGTGTCTTCCCATATGTATCTAGGGTAATGATGTCCATCTCATTCCACCATCTTTCCTACCCCCATGGCCCTCCCTTTCCATCCCTCCCCTTTGCCCTATCCAAAGTTCATCCATTCCTCCCTTGCCCCCTCCCCCATTATGGATCAGTATCTACTTATCAGAGAAAACACTCACATTCAGTTTCAAGTGATATTCCTACTAGCCCCGACTGCATATGCATTGTAATGGATTGATTATATTCCAGGGATTTTTCAAGTCAACAGATTTGGACATTTGGACATCAGTGATAAATTGAGTACTGAGCTCTTCCAGGACAAAAGTGAGGAGGCTTCCCTTGACCTAGTGTTTGAGCTGGTAAGTCAGCTACAGTGTCACACTCACAAAGAGAATGGAATTGAAATTTGCATGGAGTTTCTGCAAGGCACTTGTATTTATGGCAGGAATTATTATTCATGCTTAGAGCACTGTATATTGTTTTTCCTATTTCAAGAAAATTTACCATTTGTCAAAGAAACCAACTTCCCATTTAAAATTGTCTGTTAACTATGAAAGCTGTATACTTGAGTCATTTGTATATCTCTTCATACTGTAGTGGTCTTTCCTTTGTTATTGACTGATACAGTACCCTGATTACAAGGTTATTTTGTACTTGTCTTAATACATTAGTATAATAACAACTGCTTAAAAATAAACTAAAATAAAAGTACCATGTGAAATTGATGATTACTGTAATCAAGCTAATTAACATATCCACCCACTCACATATGTGTGTGTGTGTCTGTGTGTGTTTGTGTTTGTGTGTGTGTGTAGTGAGAACACTTTCAAGCAGAACAATTAAAAATTTTTTTTTAGTTGTAGTTGGACACAATACCTTTCTTTTATTTATTTTTGTGTGGTGCTAAGGATTGAACCCAGGACCTCACATGTGCCAAGCAAGTGCTCTGCAACTGAGCCATAACCCCAGCTCACAGAGCAGCAAATTTAAGCATACAACAGAGTGTTATTCACTGTGGGGACCCAGTTGTAGGACAGATGTCCAGAATTGGCTCATGCTGCATCACTGAAGTTTTGTACTCTTTGGGTAACAGCTCCTGTTTTCCTAAACCCCGAGCTCCTGGGAACCACCATCCTGCTCTCTGCTTTAACAGAGCAACTGGTTTTGATTCCACACTTCATTGAGGTCATAGAGCACGACCTTCTACATTTGCTTTTTTCACTTAGAATAATGTCTCCTAAAGCTCATTAGGGTTTCAAATCACAAGATTTCCTGCATTTTGAAGGCAGAATATTGTTCTGGGTGTCAAATGGTTGACATGTTTTTGTATGTGGACCTAATCTTAAAACACCAGTTAAGAGAATTAATGAGATTTTTTTCAGAAGTGATTTATGAAACATTACTTTTATTTGTTTTAGTACCAGGAATTGAACTCATGGGGGGTTAACACTGAGCCATATCCCAGCGCTTTTTGTTTGTTTGTTTGTTTTCAAATTTTGAGACAGAGTCTTGTAAAGTTGTTTAGGGCCTTGCTAAATTGCTGAGACTGGATTTGAACTTGCAATTCTCCTGCTTCAACCTCCCAAGCTCTGGAAAGTAGTATAGAAATCCCTCAGAAATCTTGCAATGAAACAAGCATTTGAACTAGTTATCCCACTCTTTGGCATATACCCAAAGTACTTAAAATGGGCATACCATAAGGATGCACCCACATCAATATTTTTTGCACCTTAATTCACAATAGCTAAGCTCTGGAACCAACCTAGGTGGCATTCAACAGATGAATGGAAAAAAATACACACACACACACACAGGAATATTAATCAGCCATAAAGGATGAAATTATGACATTTGCTGGTAAGCAGATGGAACTGGAGATGGAGACTATCATGCTAAATGAAATAAGCCAATCCCAAAAAACAAAGATTGAATGTTCTCTGATATGTGGGTGCCAATGCACAATAAAGGGGTGGGGAGGGAAGAATAGACTTCATTGGATAAGACAAACGGGAATGAAGGGAAGGGAAAAGGGATGAGAAAAGGAAAGATAGTAGGATGAACCAGATGTAACTTTCCTATGTTCACGTATGGATTCATGGCCAGTGTAAATCCTCATCATGTACAGCCAAAATATGGGGAGTTATACTCCATGTACCTATAATGTGTCAAAATGCATTCCACTGGCATGTATAAGTAAAAAGAACATAAAACATTTAAAATCCATCTGCCAGAGGCTTTACCAGGGCCTATTCTGGATCACAGGGTGGGCAGTACATGGAACAGCGGTGTCAGAATGGCCCAATGAGCGCAGGAGGAATTGTGTGGTCCATGACAGGAGGGTGGGTCTGTGCACATAGTCAGTTGCCTGCCTGCTGGACCCCATTTTGCACTGTTGCAGTGGTCAAGCAGAGTCTTCTGGGCAACCAAGACACCTGCAGGGACCGAAGGAGGGGGTGACAGAAGCAGCATTGGGTGGTGGGGTGGGACATGGTTTCCACAGATAATCTTACTTCCAATAGTCCCAAAGGTGTGGACAAGTGTCCCAGCAAGGATGCAGGGTGGTGGCAGCTGCCACATCTAAGCCCTGTCAAGGTTCCACAGGATGATAGCAGCTGGCTACCTGGTTGTGTGACAGGGTGTTGGCCACTGTAAGTCCAGCATGTGGACCACTATACCCCACAGGAGAAGATGGGGAGCGTGTTGTGGCAGTGACAAACAGACACCTGTCCCTTTGTTTCCTGCCTTTCCAGAGGGAATGGGGTGTGTGCCCTCTGATCCTTAGCCTGCCTTCTCCATTTCCTGATCCCAAGGTGGAAGCAATATGGGTCTTTGCAGTGCAGGGTCCAGCAGAGGTCACAGCTGGGTGTGGTCACAGTGATGCAATAGGCAGCAGGGACAGCAGACTACCATGCACCATGGGGCACCTAGAAGAGCATGTCCCTACACTGGTCCACAGTGGAAGCAGCCAATGTGAGTGTCAAAGTCAGAATTGTGCCTTTTCCACTGTTTCTTAATTAGAAAACACAAGGATGTTGGACGTGCTTTATGTTTGGATATGGAGTGACCAGGAGAGAAAAGCAAACACAAAACCATCAATTGCAAAATGAAACACACCTATCCCACTCCTCGAGTTGTGCCTGAATGACTTAATGTGACACAGCCACATTAATGTTTATAGCAGCTCAACTCACTAAATAGCTAAACTATGGAAGAAACCTAGGTGCCCTTTAGCAGATGAAATGGAAAAGAAAATGTGGTATAGATACACGATGGACTATTACTCAGTCATAAAAAAGAACAAAGTTATGACATTGGCAAAATAAGCTAATCCCAAAGAACCAGAGGCTGAATGTTTTCTGTGATTTGTGGATGCTAATTCACAAAAACGGGGGAGGGTGCCTAAGGAAGAATAGAAGGGCTTTGGATTAGACAAAGGGAGGGGAGGTGGCATGGGAGTAGGAGGGATAGTAGAGTGAATCAGACATTATGAGCTTATGTGCATATATGATTACATGACCAGTGTAATTCTACAACACGTACAGCTAAAAGAATGAGAAGTTATACTCCATTTATGTATGATGTATCCAAATACCATCTAGTGTCATATAAAACTAATCGACTCTGGATGGGTACAGTCATGTCCAGTAGAACCCTGGAGAGAATTTTGGAGCCACGTGGAATGACTGCCTAAGTAACCCAGAGGAAAGCAGCCTCAGAATGACCCTCTGGAGGGTGAGAATAACTGTGCGGTGGGTGTGGGAGAAGAAGCAGCGCAGAGTCAGGAGGAGCCTGAGCTCAGACCAAGTGGGGGTGGGGGTCTCTTCACCCTGGAGCCTTCCTTTGACCAACCGCCTTGGCCCAAGTCCTTTCTGCGTCACAGGTTCCATCCACACGTCACAAAGGCTAAACTCCAGTTCAGCCTTTGGTCCAAGGAGGAGCTGGCTTCTCAGCCAAGCTGCTCTGTGCTGACCAGCGTTGGACTAGTGTGGACTTGTGCCTAGTGACGAGCCCCCATGCCCTCCATGGGCAGTCTTCTCACCAAGTGCGGTCGCAGGCTGCGCCGCAGGGCCCTGGTGGCCCGTCAAACTCCCCTGCGCCTCGCCCGGGAGGCTCCCTCTCCTCACAGGGCCCACCCGGCTGCACCTGCCGCTCCCCCCAGCCCTGCCAGCAGGCGCTTCCTCCAGGATCCCCGACCTTCACCTCGGGGGCCTCCTGCTGCTGGCAGGGACAGAGGCCCGCTCCTCTGTCGGGGGATCCTGCTGCCCGCGTCCTGGGGGCCGTTCCCCAAAAAGCCGGTGCTATCGAGGAACAACTCCCGGATGTTCGGCCCCTGGACAGCAGTAAGGGTCCCCCCTCCTGGGCGCTGGCCACTCCTCCTGCCTCCAGTTCCTCAGCTCATCCACCAAGCTGAGGGGCCCATGACAGCTGCTCGCTGCCCTCTTGGTGCGCCTAAGGAAGCCGAGCTCAGGGCCCAGGAACATCCAGAAAACCGCAAGACCCATAAGGAGGAGGAGCAGGAGGAGGAGAAGGAGAAGGAGGAGGAGGAGGAGGAGGAGGAGGAGGAGGAGGAGGAAGAGGAGAAGTACGAGGAGGAAGAGGAGGAGGAGTAGGAGGAGGAGGAGGAGGAGGAGAAGGACGAGGAGGAAGAGGAGGAGGAGGAAGAGGAGAAGGACAAGGAGGAAGAGGAGGAGGAGGAGGAAGAGGAGAAGGAGGAGGAGGAGGAGGAGGAAGAGGAGGAGAAGGAGGAGAAGCTGAAGAAGGAGGAGAAGCTGAAGGAGGAGGAGAAGGACGAGGAGGAGAAGAAGACGGAGGAGGTCACTCGGGGAGACCTCAGTGCCCTGGAGGCCAGTTCTTGGCCCCCAGAGAGAAATAGTGTTCTCCAGAGGCCCCCCGTGTCGCCCAAGAAGTGGATCTGCCTGTCTGCCTCCCCATCCATCCAGGGAGAGCAGGGCCTGAAGCCCACCTGTGTTCTATCCCAGGGTTGGCCCTCACTAACTGCTGCTTCCAGGAGGCCGCATAAAAGAAAGCTGCTCATGCCAGTGGCCCTGCCATCACTGATTGCCTGGCATCAGGATGGGCTGCCCCCACCTGCAAAGCGGCCACTTTTATGTTCAAAAGGCACCCTGAGGAGGGTTCAGAGTGCCAGAAGTAAGCACGTGAAGCCTGAGACACAGGTCGCCCAGGGCGGAAGAGAGGCTCTGGAGGACTGCACCACCACTGTCCATTCATCCTCCCCACCTGCAGGCCCTACCTGGAATGCAGGCCCCCTCCCCCCACCCACTGACCCCTCCCCCATCCCAATGGAATTGGAGCCTGCTGGGCCCCTGAACCTACCCATCCCTCCACCTTCCCCCTCATCTAATATTCCACTGCCTCTTCCCAGGAAACCTCCTTCTCCCTTTAGCCCCAGTCCCCATATTGGAATTACCCCGAATGTGTTTCACCTTCCCACACCTCCTACCCAGGTCCCTTTCCCCTCCAATCCTACCTCTTCCAGAATGGAATCCCCAACCCCCATGTGCATAGATCCTCCTCCTCCTCCTCCTTCTCCTTTTCCTCTTCCTCCCCCTCCCCCTCCTTCTCCTTGTCCTCCTCCTCCTCCTCTTCCATTTCCTTCTCCTCTTCCTTCACTTTTTTCTCCTGCTCCTCCTCCCCCTCCTCCTCCCCCTCCTCCTCCTCCCCCTGGTCTTTCTCCTAGTCCTACTCCCTCTCTTCCTCCTCATTCCCCTTCTCCTTTTCCTCCTGCTCCTCCTGCTCCTCCTCCTCCTCCTCCTCCTGCTCCTCCTCCTCCTCCTCCTCCTCCTCCTCCTCCTTTTCCCTCTCCCCCTTCTCCATTTCCACTTCCTCCTGCTCCTATTCCTCCTCCTCCTCCTCCTCTTCCTGCTCCTCCTCCTAGTGTTCCCTCTCCTTTGGCTGCTCCTCCTGCTGCTCCTCTTCCTCCTCCTCCTCATTCCTTCCCAAGACCCACTCCTGTCCCTTCCACCCCAAACCCCAATACCCAGGGCCAGTACTCCACCAGGAGTGTCCCTCCCATCCTAATAGCCATGTCATCGGCTCACCTTCCCCAGAATCCCGCTGTGCTGCCTGAGGACACGGCCATGGACACCACTCCCCCTTCCATGGCGGTCATTTTGTCCTCTCCTACATCCAGTGGCAGCAATGTCCATGGCCATAGGCAGCACAGGCAGCCAGCAAAGGGACAAGTCCTCCCCAGCCCTGCTGCTCCTCTTCCTCCTCCTCCTCATTCCTTCCCAACACCCACTCCTGTCCCTTCCACCCCAAACCCCAATACCCAGGGCCAGCACTCCACTAGGAGTGTCCCTCCCACCCTAATAGCCATGTCATCGGCTCACCTTCCCCAGAATCCCGCTGTGCTGCCTGAGGACACGGCCATGGACACCACTCCCCCTTCCATGGCGGTCATTTTGTCCTCTCCTGCATCCAGTGGCAGCAATGTCCATGGCCATAGGCAGCACAGGCAGCCAGCAAAGGGACAAGTCCTCCCCAGCCCTGCTGCTCCTCTTCCTCCTCCTCCTCATTCCTTCCCAAGACCCACTCCTGTCCCTTCCACCCCAAACCCCAATACCCAGGGCCAGCACTCCACTAGGAGTGTCCCTCTCACCCTAATAGCCATGTCATCGGCTCACCTTCCCCAGAATCCCGCTGTGCTGCCTGAGGACATGGCCATGGACACCACTCCCCCTTCCATGGCGGTCATTTTGTCTTCTCCTGCATCCAGTGACAGCAATGTCCATGGCCATAGGCAGCACAGGCAGCCAGCAAAGGGACCAGTCCTCCCCAGCCCCCCAACCCTTCAGTTCTCTCAACCCAACCGCAATCTGTCCCATTCCATTGTCCCACCACCCGCCCCTCAGCCTGCTTCTAGGCACCCTGCTGGACAGCAAAGAGCCTCTCTTCCCAATGCCCCCACGGTTACCACACTGCCAGTGCAGGACCACTCACCGGCCTCCACCCTGGCACAGAGGGCATCAGCACCACCAACCTCCCAGGCTGCCAGTGAAGAGCCCATGGATACGACCCCTCCTTCGAAGGCTGTCAAGTTCTAGTCACCTCCTGCCTGCCAAGTTCTTACACTGACTCAATTTGGTAAGCAGGGCAGACACGTCGACAGCTATTTCTATATTGTAGGCCTGGTGCCACATATTTGCGATTTGTTGGCTTTTCACATAATAGCTGAAGACATAATCACCAATGAAGCAGTGCGTATGTATACGTGCACACACACACACACACACTCACACACACACATACACAGAAATGCCACAGTCTTTGTCTCTAAGTTTCAGAAGTGGGCAAACTTGAAAATTTTCTGAAACTATAAAGGAGACTAAAGAGATGTGATAAGTGTATGAACTGTGGGAGCCTGGACTTAAATCAAGCATGGAGGATGACAACAGGACAACTAAGAAACTGGGCTATAGACTAGAGGAAAGTATTGTGTCAATGTTAGTTTCCTGAATGTAGGAATTTTCCAGGGTTATGGGAGAGAATGTGCTGTCCTGGACAATTCACAGCACAGTAAAGGCATTAAGTGCACAGGGGTAGGAGACACAAATACTCTTCTCAAACTGTTCAGAAAGGTTGAATTAGGGAAAGAGGCAAGATAAAGTACATGTGGCAAAATGTGAAAAGTCTGTGACTCCTCCTAGACATTCCAAAGAACTCTCATGGAGAGACAGGAAATAAAGTTTGTCCAGGCAGTTTCAGTGGTCTTCCCTCCCCCACTAGGAAGAAAAGTTTGGCATTCATTTGCAAACACACTTCAATATTTCACATGTATAGATGAATCTTTCAACTATTATAATATAGACCTGTCTCCCTCATTAATGATGTGTTAAAAATCTGTAAAAGCTGTTTGCTCAGCAAGATTACTTCAACAAGATTGATTAGATCAATTAGGAAAGAATTCCCATATGGAATTCTCTTAACAGTATTTCTAAAGTTTGAAAATCCTGCAGAGTAAAAAATATCTAAAATTACTATAAAGAGTAAATAACAATGGATTGGAACTGATGTAACAATGACTGCAGATTGTGTTTACATAGAAAAACACAATTGGGCTTTACAGGAGGAAATGTGAGCAGGCCAGAAACAGGGCAGCAATGAAGTTACGTAAGTTGTCAAGAGTTTGATAGCACCATGACGTTGATCATAAAACTGTTCCATGATGTGTGTCCTCATGAGAACCCTGAGGTGCCCGTTTCCATGACTCTGTACACTATGCTTTGCTTTGCTTCACATTCTCTATATTGAAGAAGCTGGAGTAGAGCAGCTTTCTATTTCTCAAAAAGATTAAATTTAATCTCAATTAAAGGAAGACCTTTCTAACATGTGGGACATGAGTAGTCACATTGGGTCTGGCCTTGTGATCCTCAGGTGGCGTATTTGTCATCAAATATAGCAGTTGACCTTGTGGGGAGGATCAGTATTCAGGGTCAGTACCAAGCAGCAGAGAACTCAGCCCATCACAGGTCGAAAGCAGAGCACTGCAGCACCAAGGGAATGGGGTTCTTGACTCAGCTAACCATTGGCGAATTAGGCTAAGGCTTGTTGAATATTTGTTGATACTTGCCCTCAACTAGCTTTGAACTATGAATAAATATAACTGAGCAGCTGGCTCCGACAGAGGGCAAGATGGAAGCACCCAATAGAGAATACTATGAACCAATGTTCTTTTCCCTGGAAGTGTCTTTCTTACTCTGATTTTTCTACTCCTTCCCATTTGCAGGCCCCACCTCCTTGGCCATAGGACCCAAGTCACCACCTGGACTGGCCCATCAGGAAACTCAAACTTCCCCAAAGAAACAAAGCCTTCAAGGTGGAGAGGTGTTCCATATGGAGACCACCCAAGTGGAGGAAGGGGAAAAGAAAATCAGACACACTGGCATGCGGACTGGTCCACACTGTTTATTTTTTGCATTAGCTTCAACCAAAGGAGGAACGGTAGTTTTATTGTCTCAGTGAGACCCTCGATATCATTCATTGTCTTCTGAAGAGACTTCTGGTCACTGCGGAATAGAAGAAAAGATACTCATGCTCAAATTCCATTCCACTGTAAAGTGCACAAAAAGAGTACTACCACATGAAAAATTCATGTGTCAGGAAAAAGAATTCTTGAAAGAATGATCACAATTTTTATTACATGTTTTGGCCATGAGTCATTTATTCCCTTTATGATTTTCTTTTTTTAATTTCTGGGGAACTTGCAAATGAGAAAAGTTAACATTCTTCACTTTTAATAAAATATGGGTGTGTTTTATAAACTAATTCATAGATCTTACATCTTATTAGCTTCATCTCTTTAATTCCAGTCTGACAACGAGAATAACTGCTCAATAAACTTAAGATAATACTACTAACCTGAATAAAAAACAGATTAATAATAAGATTTCATCAGTTCATCTGTCAAATCAATACTTAGGAATTAATTGTGCATTGTCAATTTCATTTTAGTTTACTTAGTACTATATATTTGGGTGCTTCCCTATGATTTTGATCTAAATATATAAGGAAGTAATATTTTTAGATTGCTATAATAAAATCTGTCAAAGTTATGTTTATTTTTATGGTAATTTCTTTCTCTTCCATTTCAAAGTGTGAGGGAAAAGAAATTTATCTGTTTAAATTCTATTTTATGTTTTGTTTTAACAATTACCAAAAGTCTTTCTTGAATATATATATATATAATTTCTGGAAAAGGATGATTATGATAAAATGTGAGGATACAACTAGAGTAGTAGTTACAACACTAACTCCATATGCAATGTGAAGGTCAAGAGTAATTACTCATTCATAAGTATTTATTGAGTATATTCTCTGCATGGTACTACCTATAAATTGGTGATGAGCAAAATAAATATGGCCATTACTTTCAAGTAATTTCAGACTAATGGGAGGGTAATGCTTCTAGGAAACAAAAGTCTGAAAGAATTGCAGTGTTTAAGCACTCTATCATAATTCCCTTGGTGACAGGGACAGAGACTGGAGACAATAAAGATCTTTTTTGTCTTAGTTTGGAGGAAGTAACTAATTTTCATATATAAAAGTGTGGTTATGTTAGGAGACATCAGAGGACAATAAGGTAATAAGGGATATAGAAATACTGTGGTTTTCCTAACTAATGGGGTGATTTCCATCAGGAAGGATAGAAACTATGTAAAGTTTGAGGTGTAACCTAAAAACTTAAGCTGCAGTTATAAAGAATGCTCTGGGAGAGCAGTAAATTGAATGAATGTAACTAAAAGAGATCACTTTAAGGAAAAATACTAGACAATACAAGAAAAGAAAATGCTACTAGGGAGAAAGGAATATAAACAGACATACAAATATCTGAAAACTTCCAAAAGATCAGGAATCATGCCTGTGGACCTTGGGAACCTAAAACTTAGAAAGAATTCAGAAAGAACTTGTTAGCACAATTATGGGACGTTAAGAGCGTATGACGAAAGTAGTTTTCACTGTATATATGTTATAGTCTCTTAAGTTAACTCCTCCTAAGTGGAGTCATCATTCACTGCATTGTCTATGTTGAGTTTGTGTGTATAAATACAATCCAAACAAAGTGACATAACACATTCAATTAGTGTAACCCACCCAGGAAGCTCAGCCCAGGGTGGGCTTGAACTCACCAACCCTTCAACCCTGAATAGCAGCAATGGGCTGCTTGGTCTTGTGGATATGATGTCAACCCAGATGTTCTTGTGCACATCACTCAACAGCTGGCTAGGCTTTCCTATAGTGCAGTGCAGGGGTTTCGAGTCTCCAGGACAGGCTTGGACTTTGTCACAGGTGGGCTGGATATGGGACATCATATCCAGACTTCCCATTTGCCAGCTTCCCTCTCAGGCATGAAGTGGTCTTGAAACCTGCACTGCTGGGCCTGGAGGGAAAGCTGGTTTTGAAGTGCTCATTCAAGTCCTGGGGTCCACACTGAAGCCCAGGGTTAAACACTGTGCATCTAAAACACTCACTGTGGAGCATAGAGGAGATCTGCATGTATGCCTGACCTGACACCATCACAAAACCCACACTCTGGTTTGATGGTAACCTGCTTGATCTGAGCTGGGCAATTTTCCTGACCTTCAACCTGGCTAAGATATTCATTGCTAGCTAAAGGGGCTTCCTAAAAACTCACGTGTTTGCCTCCATGGCCTTGCTCTTGCCCCGCAAATGTATGTAAATTTTATTGTTTCTAGTTTTTCTGACTCTTTTTATGCACCTATCTTGCTTTCTGATTAGATGTCAAAGAAAGGTGTGACATATGTTCATGGTAATGTGTGGAGCTAGACATTATGCAAATTTGGAATAACAACATGTTTTGTGTGTGCAGAAGATTGAGCCAAAGGTGCTCTTCCATTGGGCTTTACAAAACTCTTTTACTTTTTATTCTAAGACAGGGTCTCACTACTTTTGGGATACTACCCTAGAACTCAACAACTTCTTGCCTCAGCCGCTGAATTACTGGGATTATAGGAATGCACCACCACACCTGGATTGACTAATAATTTTTAAGTCCCTTTCCCTTATTTCTTAAATTTGAACCACATATTTTAGAGGAAAGCCTCATCTTCACCATGGTATGGAATGTAATCTCCCATCGAACAGCATGGTCCAGTGCTGCCTGAGAATCTGGGCTAAGCACTGTGTGTCCTGGGCTCACTAGGTCACTTCTGGTCATCATTACTGGGGGGTGGATGTGGGAACATGTATAGATTGGGACCTGGAAGATAATGTAGCTTTCCATCTCTGTTTAAGACAAGCGAGTGGCCAATGAGCCAGGAGGCCCTTGTGACTCTCAAAGCATCTAAACAAAATCTTCACCATGTACTGTCTTAACCTGAAAAATTTAGTGGCTTTCTGACTTGTCTTGAACATTTAGCTTTAACATTGCTTAAACTCTGATGTTTTAAGTAGCTCAATGAGACATTCTTAGAACCTAGCGTCAGGAAGACCAAAAACCAAATTCTAAGAGGTGAACGAAACTCAGGCAGCTACTGTCTCTCCCAGAACAGTGGCTTCTCTTCTGTAATTGTGTCTGTTTTTCTCTCTGTATTGAGGGAAGGAGGTGATTCCCAAAGAGGGGAATGGCCAGCAGAGTTAGAGGTTGCAGAGGTATCCTTTAGAACCCAGCAGGCTTTGAATGGAGCTACTGGGCTCAGTGTCAAGGAGAAGCTCAGGCAAGATAGCTTCAGTGGGTTGGGGAGGCAAGGAACTCTCCTGGAAAGGCTTGAGAAATGTCTGATAGGTTGCCGGATGGCTTTTTTTTATTTTAATATTTTTAGTTGTAGATGGACACAATACCTTTATTTTGTTTTAGTTGTTGTTTTTTTTTTTTTTTAATATGGTGCTGGGATCAAATCCAGTGCCTCTCCTGTGCTAGGCAAATGCTGTACCTCTGAGACACAGTCCAAGCCCCAGATGGCTTTTTGATACTTGATTATATTTTATCATTCTCTAGCTAACCAAAAATTTTTAAAAGGACTTTAGAGAGATATAAGACCTTTGCTGGGGTTATGTATCTAGTATGTGGCAAAGACAGGAGTCAAATGCAGGAATGTCTGCCCTTGAGCTCTTTATCATGGTGGTTTTACTATCACTTTCTTTACCACCACACATGTGCAGTCACTTAGCCAGTCTTCTTGATATATTTGAGTCGAGAGTGCAGAGTACCACAGGTACTCCACAGAGGAACCAGATTCCAGGTTTTTTCCGCCTCACAAAAAAAAGCACAGCACAAAGAAGGAGTTTTTATTCTTAATCCAGCTATTTAGCTGGACTTGCTACAGATGTAATTGTCTCTTTGGTCCCAGCACCCACTTGAAGTAAATCTACTATTTTGGTGGCTTACTGTCCCTTATCAGAGAATGCACAATGATAGAGTATTTTGCTATTTCACTTATATATTCTATCTGTAGCTTCCAGAATAAAAGAATAATAGAGACAATTAGTTCTGCTAAATGCATCTTGGAGCCATGTGTTAACTTATCTATGAATTTTCTCCTTAGATGTTTAAATAATCCCCCCTGCAATTTAGGTTTCATCAAACAAAGGAGATCTGATTTAAGATAATTCTCTTGGTAAGAAAGCAATTGCTGCTGCAATCTGCCATTCACCTAGAGCCACTGATCCCAGGATAAACATTCATTTATCAAAGAATTCAAAATAAAACAACATATGCTGTCGTTTGAAGCAAATTGATGGGTAGAATTCTATATTCTTCGAGGTTCTCCTATGTAAGCCTTGCTTCATTTACTTCAGTGAAAATTGCTGTAAAATATTAGTTTCATCTTCTTTTACCATTATTTTTAATTCAAACTACAAGCTGGTTAACATTTTAGAAGGTTAGTCCATTACCTTAACCTCATTGTAGTGTTACGTTATTTGAAATTGTCTTTTCAAAGCACTAATGGACATTGAAAAATAGTCTCTTTTTGTAAACCTCTGGAGCCATTCATTCTGCATTATGTTAGTAAGGTGCTTGTGGGGAATCCAGGCATCTGACGATAACTTTGGCCTTGTATGGTGACCTTCTTGTAGCAACCATATAATCATCTTCTGAAAGCGATAGTCCAGGTGTGAAAGGGTTGTGGCCATGAAGAAATGCTTTTCATTAGAGTTGTTATTGGATTTCAAATCTGCGCGTCGCAAGCAAAATGACCATGAGATGACAATTAAGTGGTCCCTTTATTATCTCAGACAGGAAAAAAAATTGCAATTCTGGTGATTGCAGAGCCTCTGCATTAGAGATTAAAAAAAATACAACATAAAACACTTGCATGAGCACAGATTCTGTCCTTTCATTTTTTAAATGTAGATGATATTTTTTCTTGAATAATGAGTGTCTTGTAGGACAAGAGGCTCTTGACTGAAGGTTGGTGTTGAAATACTTGCTACCTAACAGCAGTATGAGCAGATTGCACAAAGGAGACCACTGTTTCATCACTGAAGTTCAAAACCAAGGTTTCTCTCCAGGAGGGGTGTTTGGAGCCTCTAAAAATTGCAACAGATGGGTATCTCGAATTTAAATTCTTTTGATAATGATTAAGGATTTTTTTTTTGCTTAAAAATGATGAAAATAAAAGTTTCAGTGACAGTCTTTGAAGATGACAGGAAAAGATCTATCAGAAAATTATAAATTTTTTGTGAGATTCATTTTAAAGCAAGTGGTTTTTGCTTCTCTGTACTATGTGATGTGAATTTTTTGCATTTTAATATAAGTTTTCACTTGAGTTCACCTAAAAATCAGAACGAAACTATAGTTGTTAGCAAGGGTATGTCCAACATTTTTGTAATCGGACTGCACCCAAAGCTTGAAAAAAAAAATTTAAATCTCCAGTGCAAAAAATAGAGATGATTTCAACAAAACTATAATTGTTAGGTTATATCTTTTCTCTCTCAGTGATTTCAATAGATATCACCACTAAAAATAAACAAGACCAATGGACAACTCATAGGTTACGATAATGGTGATCATATCTACCTGCCAGTTTTTTTTTTTTCTGGATGTGATTATACAAAATTCCATAAACAATATTATGAAGAGATTTTTGTTAATTTCTAACAAATTCTTGAGTTGTTTCTCCTATGTCACTGTCACTAAGTCATTTTGAAAACTTTGCTTTGGAGCCTTAAAGTGTTTCCAGGGATCTGGCTCCGTGACTCAGGCAAAGGCTCTCTTGAATTTTTGAACACTTCATCTTGAATTGTGCTCAATGTGTTGGACTAATGTGATGTACATTGTCTCTCTTAGAAAAGTTGTTATTTTGGTTTTACACTAATGGTTTACTAATTCAATAGCCATGTATCAAATAAATTTATTAAATATCTTTGTTGAATCTCAAGAAAAAAAAAAAAAAAAAAAACCTCTGAAAGCCTTCTCAGGGCTAGCAGCACTGAGCAGCCACCAGCAGCGCGTCCTTCCGCAGAGGTTTCCTTGTCTCTGTTCTCAGATCACCTTCCTGTGGGGCTTCTCGCGCCGCTGCCTGGCGCGAGCTGCTCCTGCACTTGCTTCAACGTCTCAACTGCTGTTACACAGACGGGCTCCATGACACCGGAGCCATGTTACTTCTTGTGGTGCTTCTCACCGGACTTGGTGGGCTGCACGCAGGCCGCAGTGAGTGCACACACTTGTCCCCCTCTCCCAGCCTGGGCTTCTGAGTGTGGACTGTGTTCATTTAGCGGGGGGGGGGGGGGGGGGGGGGGAGGTGGGGGGTCTCCCTTCCCATCCCAGATCCAGGCAGGAGGTGTGGCTCCATGATCTCCCACGCGATTTCTCCTTGCCACTTGCTTCTACCAAAAAGTGAAACCAGAAAGGCTGCCTCTGGTGGAGAATACTTTCACTTCTCTGGGACAGCGTTCTTATGTGCAAAATGGACAAAACTGTGCCTCCCTCACCCACCTTCCCATACAAAATTCTGCTAATCACCATGAAGAAACTCAATGATTTTTTGGTTTGGAAATTGCAGATTATTCCTATATCTGATAATCTACATGCTTTCCTGCAAATGACCTCCCTTTTTTAATCAGTTTGTTTTCTCATTTCTGCTCCTGTCACAACACTAATTTGGTACTAAGTACTTTAGCTAGCTGTCAAACTGCTGAAGTGTGTGTGTGTGTGTGTGTGTGTGAGAGAGAGAGAGAGAGAGAGAGTGAGAGAGAGAGAGAGAGAATAAAACTTGAGATATTGACAAGAAAGGGTTTAGAAATTTGGAGATAAAAAGGACTAGAAAAATGGTAAAAAGGAAGAGATGTGTAGATTATTTAATGTAGAGAAAGAAATGCAGAAATAGACTTAGGAATAAATAATGTAAAATCACAGGTACTAAAATAAAATCACTTCTTTTTATTTTTAGAGTCGCACAAAAGCTTTCTTCACACCACTGTTCCTGAAAGGATTTCATCAACAGATGCAAAACACGATCGAGAAAATAGAGTAATTGCGGATTATATAATTATTATATCATATTATTATATATGCAAATTTTATTAATATTTTAGTTACACATTAGGATGCATTTGACATAATTATAAAAGCATGGAATATAATTTACTTGAATTATAACAGGTCTCAGTAATAGATAAAGTATTTCTACTTTTTCTTCCCTCTCCTCTTTCCCCCTGCTCCCTTCCCTGTACTCTACTGACCTGGGAATAATATTTTTAAACCTTAGATTATGTTAAGTTGCCTTTTTAATGTGACACCACTGCTGCAGGAGGCAGAGATGACAGCTTAGAATAGTTTCACAGCAGAACATTTCAATGTGTGTGAATATGCATGAAACTTTATTTCTTTGAAGATGAAGGACTTTAGGAATAACAATCCAAAAATATGGAAATTAAGTGGATAACAAAACTGAATTTCCCCCAAGACAGGATTAAGGTAATATGAGTGAAGTGAATCATGAAATTTGTCTTTGGCATGGGTGAACTGGTGGATTCTAAGTCAAAAGATAACAGTTGACATCAGGTAAGTGTTCCCCCAGAAATGTAATGATGCAAAATAATGGGTCCTTTATTACTGGTTCAGACTCCTGAAGCCTCAGATATACACATAGGGAAGCAAATAAAATGGTTACATATTATTGTTAATTCTGTCAATCTTTTAAAATGTAAGTACTAGAGTAGGGGGGATAGGAAGGGGAACAGAATAGAATAGACATTATGACTGATGTATGTACATTCCATGTATGTATTATATGTCAAAATACATTCTGCTGTTATGTATGACTAAAAAAAATAAAAATAAATCATATGGTAAAAAAATATAAGTACTAAAAAGTACATAATTTAACACATATTATTTATAAATCTAACTGAAATTTTTGGATACTCTTGTTATAGATTGCTTATATCATTACAATAGAAGGAAAACCATATTTTGTTCATCTTAAAAAGCAGTAAGTAATTATTTCATCTTTTCAAATTTTAATTCTTTGTTTTCTTGATTGTAAAACTTAGTTATGATTAGAATCATTTCAATTCAAATATATAGATACCTATTGTAAATGGGGTATTGAGCAAAGTACTAGGCAGAAAAAAGAATAAAATATGATACATAGTCAAATATATAGTTCAAGGAGATACATTAATAGAGAAAAAATTTTATTATAGTATTTTATTATGATAAATGTATAAGTCATATTGTTTGGAAATCAGAGAAATCTTATTAGAAAGAGGTAAGAGATAACTTGTGCATTGAGAGAAGATATATAGCTATATATATATGAAGAATAGCAGTAGGAATGGGGTGCGGGAGTGGCATTCCATAAAGAGAGAAAATCATTTTCAAAATAAGTACATGTGAGACAGAGTAGTGGTATTGTTGTTTTTGATATGCAAAAAGTCAATGTGAATTACTAAATAATAAATTTTTCTGAAGGATAGAGGTAACAGATTCTGAAAAATAAGGTTGGAGTCTGTTTGAGGATATTGGGAGACAGAAATAGCTTTACTCATGTACTTGTATAGTCAAATTGAGTCTTATAGGGGTGAAATACCAAAGGTAGGGTGACTGATAACGTAACTAATAGTTTAGGTGAGTGATGATGGTGCATCACCAATTATAGCACTGCAAAAAAATATTCAGTGAACCTCAAGACAGATTTGATAGAACGATTGAGAAACAGTGGGGAACCTCAGATATAATTTAGTTGTTGCTCAAGTTAATGGATAGCTTATGATGTAACCAAATGAGGGATATGAACAGAGGATATGAACAAGGGAGATATTTGTATGAGGAAAGAGTGAGCTTTAGTGCTTATAACATATCCAAGTGGATTTTTCCTACCGGACAGATAAATATAGGCATAGGGATATAGATTTACCAGTAAGTGATAATTTGGCTATATTGAAATTTTTGATGAGAGTTATGTCTATGAACAGATTAGAGGCTAAAGTCTAAGCCTAGGGAAAGACCAATATTTCTGTGAAAGGTAGAAAAAAAATGTAGCTAACATGGAAGATGAAACTGGAGCAGCCAGTGAAGTAGGAAGAGAAGCAGAAGAATGAAGTGAATGTAAATTAAATGATTGGACTGAGTGGTCCTGATTTTCAAATAGAAGTCAGAAGTTGAATATGGCAGTGCATTTTAAATCTTTTGGATTTGACCTATACATGACCATGAATATTTTACAGAGCAGTTTCAGGGTGACTAATAATTGACAAAGTGGAGTATATGTGTTAGACTACTGATTTAGTCAGCTTTTTCACTGTTGTAACCAAAAGACATGACAAGGACAATTTTAAGGAAGAGACGTTTATTAGGGGGTTCACGTGTCAGAGGTCTCAGTAATACACAATTGGCCCTATTCTGGTGGGGGGAGGGCATGCTGAGGTGAGGCAGAACATCAAGGCAGAAGACTGTGGGGAAGGAAAACAGGTCAGACAAGACAATTAGGAAGGGGGGAGGAGGAGATAGATAGATAGATAGATAGATAGATAGATAGATAGATAGATAGATAGATATGGGGAGAATGCTATACTCATCATGGACAAATTATATATACTAAAGCCATGAACCCAAAAACCTACCACCTACACACCCTACCTACCTACAGTTAACACACAGTTAATCCCTATTATGGCATTATTCCACTGATTGAGTGTAAGACTCTCATAACCCAATCATTTCACCTCTAAGCTTTCTTGCATTGTCTCATACATGAGCTTTTTGGGGACACCTCACATCCAAACCATAACAACTATTCTTTTGATAAAATTTGTTAAGAATTGAAAAATATAGGGCAAAGGGTCAAGGGAGAGTTATTTAGGATGGTAATGATTTGAAAATGCCATATTCCACTTCTGACAATAGATGTTTTTTTAAAGATAGAGTGAGAGAGGGAGAGAGAATTTTTCAATATTTGTTTTTTAGTTATTGGCGGACACAACATCTTTGTTTTGTATGTGGTGCTGAGGATTGAACCCAGGCTACACGCATGCCAGGCGAGCGCGCTACCGCTTGAGCCACATCCCCAGCCCCTAAAGAACTGCTTTAAATAAAAAGAAGTAATCCTCTGGAAGTGAAGGAGTGAGGACTGGCACATGGAGTGTTTCTGGAATGATTGATAGGAGTGGTGTTGAGTTTTTGAATGATTACTGAGAGGAATAAAAGAAAATTTAACCAATATCTAAAAGAATTTTGTGCATAGCTAAGCTTAGTTTATATGAATTTGTAGTGAAAGAAAACAAATCTTTTAAAATGCTACATTTCAATTTTGAGATTCAAGAGTAACATATGAAATCAATGAATGATAAAGACATAGATTCAAAAGTTCTATGCTAGAAATGGGGCCTACATGATTTTTCTTTTATATGTTTAGTGATTTGTTTTTTCATGGACTTGCATTTTAGTATTATAACTCTAGTTGGAAATATTTGGAGAACAGTCTATAAACAGTTGATTGGTCATACTTTGAATTCCTCAACCCATAGACAATTTGCATATGAAGAGTATGTTTTCTACTTTTTCTGTTTCGTTTGAGCTTGTTTTTATTTTTGCCTAGATCGTTTTTATCTCCATCATCTCTTATTTATTCTTATGACAAAAATGGCACTGAACATTCTGAGCCTTTGTTAGCTCAGGTAAGTCTTAGCATTTTTTAATATGAATAAGTATAAATGTCATACTGGGAAATAAATTTTAAAAATGAATTTATCCACTTGTTTTACTTTATGTATTTTTGTTTTTCAGATGAACTGCAATTATAATGGATATGTTGCAGGTTTTATAAATTCTCTTGTGACACTCAACACTTGTTCAGGACTCAGGTTGTTCATAATTTAAAGATATTCAATTTGCCACTCTTTCAATTACAAATTAATTCTTCATATATGTTTTCTCACTCTATAATCACTTTTATATTTCAACTCCCTAAGGATGAATCAGAATAACTAATAAAACCACATTGGGACCCTAGCAGCTTTGCTTCCTGATGAGAGGCTTTGTTGATACCAAAAGGACCTGATGCTTATTGACTTTGATGAGTCTGGAGTTTAGGGAGTGTTGGTCTCTCCATAAATTTTAGTTTGCCCAAATTCCATTTTTGTCCTTTTAAAATTTTTTAAAAATTCTAATTTGTTATATATGATAGCAGAATATATTACAATTCATATCACACATATAGAGCACAATTTTTCATATCTCTGGTTGTACACAAAGTATATTCTCACCATTCATGTCTTCTTACATGTACTTGGGGTCATGATGTCCATCTCATTCCAACATCTTTTCTACCCCCATTCCCCCTCCCTTCTCCTCCCACCCCTTTGCCCTATCTAGAATTTGTCTAATCTTCCCATGCCCCCCCTCCCAACCTCACTATGAATTATTCTCCTTATATCAGAGAAAACATTTGGCATTTGGTTTTTTCGGATTGGCTAAAACTTCACTTAGCATTATCTTCTCTAACTCCATCCATTTACCTGCAAATGCCTTGATTTTATTCTCTTTTATTGCTGAGTAATATTCCATTGTGTATATATGCTAAATTTTCTTTATCCATTCATCTACCGAAGGGCATCTAGGTTGGTTCCACAGTTTACCTATTGTGAATTGTGCTGCTATAAACATTGATGTGGCTGTATACTTCTCTAAGATTTCATCTCACTCCAGTCAGAATGGCAGCTATTAAGAATACAAACAACAATAAGTGTTGAGGAGGATGTGGGGGAAAAGGCACACTTGTGCATTGCTGGTGGAACTGCAAAATGGTGCCACCAATATGGAAAACAGTATGGAGATTCCTTGGAAAACTGGGAATAGAACCACCTTTGACCCAGCTATATCCCACTCCTCAGTCTATACCTATTTCTTAATTTTCTACAATAATTGCCAATTGTACAATGCCTTAGACCAATAGACAGTTTGGCTCTGCATGCAATAATTTTTAGACATGTAGTACCTTCAGTTCAGTACACATGAACATTAGGTATCAGAGTTAGTGTTTCGGAGAAAAGGGACACAAGACTAACAGACCCTGCAGATATGCTCTGAAAATCTACACACTAGAAAGGGGGTCCCTTGCCTGTGTAAGAACACAAATCCATGCCACTATGTGCTTTTGGTAAAATAATTAAAAAATATTTGTAACAGAAAGCAAAATACACTGTGATATAGTAGTCTGTTTCTGATATGAAACCTCAAAGACCAAAGGAATAAAGTTGAAAAACAAAGGTGACATTTAAATCTTAAAAAAAAAATCGAAAAACAAGTCTGGCCAAAATTTCTCATTAGAATTATAGTTTTGGTAGAATAATTTCAGACTTTCTTTGAATTATTTTAACATTCAGGGGAATAATGCAATTCAAAGATGTTTCGTATGGAATTGAACCAATTGATGCTCTATCAGGATTTATACACATGATTTATGAAGAAAAAAGTAATCAAATTAATATTCCTCACTCAGGAAAAAGAGTCATTTACGCTGAGTCCGATGAGTCACCGCATGAAGGAAAAAAAGCTATACCCGTAAGTGTTAACTCTTTTATTTCCACTTATTTCATATAATTTTGTTACAAAGTGCTTTCAGAGCTGAATTTGTGACTTGCAAAAATTATTAGAGAATGAATTTGTGTTCATTGGTATGCTTGAAAAAAGGGAAATGTGAATATAGGACTGAAAACATTAATTTTCATTCATGGGCTTATACATAAGTAATATAAAATATGCTGTTTCCTCCATTATAGACAATTTAGATAAAAACATAAGTCTTTGTTTCAAGAGAATTCAAAATGGAAAATTTTAGTGATTTACATAAGGTACATGTAAAACAAAGTGATGAATTTTTCCTCCACAGAGACCTATAAACTTGCCACAAATAACACAAGAGGCTGTAGTGAACTGCCACTGATGGTAAACTTTAGTAATTTTTTTCTAAACTAAAAGTAGTTTCTTAAAAATTGGTAGTAGAAAATGTGCCCACATTGATGGTTAATAGGATAATTATCACAAGGAGAAGAAAAATAATTCTCTACATTATAGACCTATATATTCATTTTAATTATTACAAAAGTAAGATGCCTAAAAATATAGCTTGGAAAGTCTAACTGAAAATTCTTGCTATCACAACATTTTTTGAACTGTAATCCTCTGAATAGTACATAAATTTTCCATTTGTAAACTGAGCCTGACATTATAGTTAGCAGTTACACATTATAACCTCTGGATATAATTTCAGTGCAATGTAAAGTTTCATAAGTTTCTCAAGACTCATGTTGTGTGTTTTTCAGAAAAATGAATATGCCTCATCATTATTCCCTCGGTATCTTGAATTGCATATTGTTGTGGATAAAAATCTGGTATGTCCTATTTTATACATTATTATTTTCAAATTATTTGACATTTATCTTTAACTTAAGTTCAGTGATAACTGTGAAAAATTTCATCCATTTATTTTGCATTTTAATTAATTCATTTAAAAAATATATGTAAGCAGTTTTTGTTAATCTACTTTGAATATATAGATAGAATCTGTTACTTTTGCAAGATAAGCATCTTTTTTTTTATGTACATATTTTTTTTTATTGGTTGTTCACAACATTACAAAGCTCTTGACATATCATATTTTCATACATTAGATTGAAGTGGGTTATGAACTCCCAATTTTACCCCAAATGCAGAATCACATGGGTTATACATCCACAGTTTTACATAATGCCCAATTAGTAATTGTTGTATTCTGCTACCTTTCCTATCCCATACTATCCCCCCTCCCCTCCCCTCCCTTCTTCTCTCTCTACCCCATCTACTGTAATTCATTACTCTCCTTGTTTATTTTCCCATTCCCCTCACAACCTCTTATATGTAATTTTGTATAGCAATGAGGGTCTCCCTTCATTTCCATGCAATTTCCCTTTTCTCTCCCTTTCCCTCCCATCTCATGACTCTGTTAAATGTTAGTCTTTTCTTCCTGCTCTTCCTCCTTGCTCTGTTCATGGTTGCTCTCATTATAGCAAGATAAGCATCTTATTTCCTGAAGCTTGTTGGCTACTTTTTTATTAGTTCTTTTAGTTATACATGACAATACGATTCATTTTGATGTAAGTATAAAAGCATGAAATATAATTTGTTCTGATTCAGTTCCCAGGGCTTCCCTTTTTCCTCCCCTCCCCCCTTCTTATGTTCCCTTCCCTTTTTTCTACTGATCTGTTATTTCAAATTGGGTGTTTTTTTTTTTTTTTTTTTTTTTTGCACTGTGGATTGAACAGAGGGGGCACTCGAACACTGAGCCATATCCCCATCACTATTTTGCATTTTATTTGGAGACAGGGTCTCACTGAGTTTCTGAGTGTCTTGCTTTTGCTGAGGCTGGCTTTGAACTTGTAATCTTCCTGCCTCAGCCTCTGGAGTCTTAGGGCTCCCAGCACTCTTTTTAAAAATAATTGGCTACTTTTCTTTTGTCATAGGATTATACCCTCCAGGAACAGATATGTTACAACTCCCTCAAAACTCTCAACCCCTACCTAATAGTAATATTTAACTGCATTAGTCTAATTGGAAGAGAAGTCTACACAACAAATATGCCACTTATTTCAAGCAAAGGGAGAAAACAAGTTATCTGTTTTCTTCTTAGTTCTAGATATATTAAAGGAAAAGCAAAACAAATGAACAAAATTCTCATATTGAGAATTCATGACTATACTTCAAATCTTATATAGATTTAGATTTTGATTATATATTAATCCATGAGGTTACATTTTTCCAAGATTGGTAAGAACTGAGGGCGTCTGATGGAAGAAAATTGTATTTTTTTTCTTGAAAATAAAAGAATAAATATTTTTTTTAAAAAAAGTTCGTGTATGACCTTGAGAGAAGCTGGCCAAGGAATCCCAGGTGAATTTCTGGCCTACAACTGATGACATTAATGATTTTTTAAAAATGCAGCTTTTAAGAAGGATACCTCATGATTCCTACAGATTAGTATCAGCAATATATGAACTCATAATCCATAAGGAAATAATTTACCTTGAAAAGTGGTTAGCAAAACCAAAAAACAATGGATTTTTTTTTTAGTACCAGGGATTGAATCCAGAGGCATTTAACCATTGAGCCATATCATAAAGCCCTATTTTTATTTTTTATTTTGAGACAGAATCTTGTTAAGTAAGATTAGAGCCTTGCTAAATTGCTAAAACTTGCCTTGACTTATGATCCACCTACCTCAGCCTCTCATGCTTCTGGAATTACATGCGTGAACCACCAAGCCCAGAAAAACAGTGGACTTAGATCCACAAAACAATCAGATATTAAAAATTGAAGATACAGCTTATCAAATCTTTTCTTTCCCTATCTCTCCTATCTCCCTATCAATCTACTTCCTCTATTTTACTGAAGTCTGTTTTATTTCCATAGAATTCCCTCACTTTCTCTCCCTTAGATTGTTCTAGCTTTCACAAATGAGAGAAAACATTTGAGCTGGGATCATGCCACAAGCCTATAATCCCAGCAGCTTGGGAGGCTGAGATGGGAGGATTGTGAGTTCAAAGCCAGCCTTAGCTATGATGAGGCACTAAGCAACTCAGTGAGACCTTGTCTCTTAATAAAACACAAAATAGAGGTGGGGATGTGGCTCAGTGGTCAAGTGCCCCTGAGTTAATCCCTGGTACCAAAAAAAGAAAAAAATAGAAAGAAAAAGAAAACATTTGACCCTTGAGTTCTGGGTCTGGCTTATTTCATTTAGCATGGTGTTTCATCCATTTACTAGAAGATGCCATAAATTTTATTCTTTATGACAGAATAGAACTCCAATGTGTATATATGCACCACATTTTCTTTCTTTTCTGTTGGTGACAGAAGCCTCTGTGTGGTGTAGCTCACGGGCTTTTTATCTGTCATCATTGATGAAGATGGAATGTCAGCTGTGGTTGTCTGAGCCCCCATGCAGGTTGTGTTGGGTGCTTGGTCAGGGCTAACTCTCCCTGGGAGTGATGAGCTCTCAGCTCTGGTGCTTCCTATTCCTTTAGTCTGCTGTGATGGGGAGGGGGTTCAGTAACTTTCAGACAGTAGTTATCTCTGCAAGTTTCTTTTAGACTGATCATTGAGATATGCAATTTCAGAAGTAGTCCTGATGGTTTTATTTGTTGCTGTCTGAAGGTGGGGAGGAGCTATATTGATTTAATTTCTTCTAGGGTTGCTGGCTAGCTGTGGTCACTGCAAAATGGTTGCCGTGCCCAGCATAGCTTTCAGAACCCAATTTGAGTTAAGCTGCTTGATCTTCTTCACTGTATTTGTTTTGAATAGATTGAACAAGGAAGAGAGGAAGCAGGAGACCAGTCAAGAGGCCTCTGCAGTAGTCTGGGTGGGTGAAGTTGGGAGAAGGCAGTCAGATTCTCCATGTACCATGACTTTTACTGTTAATGAATAGATTATGATATATAGAGGAAGGAAGAAATTGAGAATAACTGCGGGGGTTTTGGACAGAACCACTGGAAAGCTGGAGTTGCTAGAGATGATGATGGACGCCTCCGAGTGGGGCAGCTGGCAGATGAAGAGTTTTGAACTGGTGCCCACTGGACTGGAAACTACGTAGGAATAGGTTTGCCATGTGATTCATCTTTGCTGCCTCCTTAGGGACTCAGGAATTATAACTGATGGATGCACCAGGCTGTTATGGTTACAGAGAATCCCTGCTATGGGAGGATGTCAATTAATTTCCTGATGGTTTAGGTCAAGTCTCTATGTCTTGCTGATTTTCCAGCTGGAGATTTTTGCTTCTTTGACACCATCCAGAGGGTCAGTGACAGGTTGCCAGTGGAGCAGGGTTGATTTGATGAGGATTGGATCTGTAATCCCATGAGCCTCCAGAACCCTCGATGTGGGCACAGAATATTTTGATGGCAAAATCTTTTTCTGATCTTTTCCTCCCAGTCGTTATCACACCTAACGGAGATGATTAATTGGTGTTAATTGGTATGAAAACAGAGTGTGAGTGCTGTTAAAAATTAAATCTTCCTTTTGGAATTTGGGGAGAGTGAAGTGGGGGTTAGGAGGACGAGGAGAAGGGTACATCTGGCTTTACATATGGCCTCCGATTTCAGAGGTTTCTGGTCATATTGCTGCTTTGGTTGGAGAGATTTGGCTGAAAGCATACCCAGGCTGAGGCAGGGGCAACTTAGTTGAAATATTCCCAGTGGGGTTATACCAGTCATGAGAATTGGTTGACATTATACCTGCTTATGTCTATGTCTATGTCAATCCACAGGAACTTGAGGAATATTTGCTTAGTGCCTGCTATTATGTCAGGCACAGGAGAATTCACCAAAGCCTGAAAACCCCATTCCTATCTTTAGCATTATGTCTGTTGCAAGAGGAAGGTGCATGAACAATAATGGGTAGAATTGGGCTCCAGAAAAGGAAGAGGTGAGTTACCCAGCTAGACCTGGAGGAGCTTTCTAGAGGAGATGGTGGTTGAGTTGTGGGGAAGAGGATGTGGGGTGTGGTTCCTGCAGATAAAAGGGGAAGGGGTTCCTGGGAGATGGGAGTACATAGTGGAAGGTGAATCCTTGCAGACAGGGCCTTGTCTTGAAGAACCCGGTAGACCTTAACAAGGAATTTGATCTTCATCCAACATGTACCAGATAGATATTAAAGCTTTTAAAGAGAAACGATGATATATTGGTCCCTACGATTTGAAAGGTGGAACTCTGAAGTCATAGAACTAAAGTTTTTTTTTTTTTTTTTTTGCTGTAGTCCAGACAAAGGTGATAATATCCCAGATTAGTATATTAATGTTAGGGGCCAATTAGAAAGGCATGCTGCCTTTTTCCACCTGGCTTCTTTTGATTGTTAAAACTACACTATCGTCATAACGATAATTCACTCAGAGCGAGGCACTTTTCTCACTCAATCTTCTCATCCACCCTGTGGGTTGGGACTGTTATGAGCACATTCTATGCATGACGGGTATTAAAGCATAGTTTTGATTAAGCAGCCCAAGATCTCACATAACCAGAGTACTGATTTTGTGGTTCATGCCCTTAACCACACCATACCATGATTATCGCCTCCCAGAGAGGCAAGACCATCCTGATCATGGAGAAAAGGACTGAAGGGAGAAAAGTGTCTTTGGGAAGTATGGAAGAGGGCAGGGTCTGGCATGGGGAGTCTCTCCTATGGGGAAATGGGAACATGCTGCTCACAGGCCCAAGTCTTCCCTCAGGGGTGGAAGTACCTACCCTGCAGAGTAGTTGAGAAGATTAAGTGAAGAAAGTGCCCACTGATAATAGATTCCACCTGGGGTGGAGATGGGTGAGTTCCTGAAGGGAACAACCTTCAATTTGAGAAAATACAGGTCAAATCCCATGCGGTCTTTTTCTTCCCCTGATGTGAGAATGGGAATAGTAGGTTGTGGTGATTTCAAAACTCTCTTGCAAGCCTGGCTCACTCTGATACTATCAAACTTCCTTACTCCTTCTCACTAGCATTGCACAGGGCTATGTTTTAGATAAATGTCCACATAAGGTCCATGTATTGAAGGCTTGTTTACCAGATTATGGCACCATAAGTGGTGGAGCCTTGAAGAGGTAAAGCCCAGTGGGAGGAAGTTAGGTTCCTATGGGTGTGCCAGCTCAGCCCCTTCTTCTTCTTTTCACTTCCAGATGCCATGAGGTGACAGCTTCCTCTGTCGCAGGTTCCCACTGTGATGTGCTGCCTCACCATAGGCCCAAACAACAGGATAGTCAACCTCTCATTCTGTGAGCCAAAGTAAACCTTTTGTATTTTTAGGTTGATTTATCTTAGGTGCTTTGTCATAGTGATGGACAACTGACTGATACAGAGGTGAAAGTTGGGTTGTCAGAGTGGAATTTACATCACCCCAAACAACAAAAGTTGAAAACAGTAAGGAGGGCTGATGGTCTCTTAAAGACCACATTCCCTAATTCCCAATAAAGTAGAACTGTTTTGAGACTTTCTAGGATTCGTCGTTGGAGCAACCTTGTCTGCCTGGGTGCTGTATATCTGTGTCTTTCAAAGGCTGCAGGGCAGGGGCAGGCTCTCTCTATGTGGGTCTTTCTCTGTGGCTAGACCACTAGGCTTTCTCATTAGATGATGGGAGTCTGCAGAGACAAATTTGGAGGGAGATAACATTTGTCTAGGAAGGCTACAAGGATTTCTCTATAAAAAGAGAGTGGCCCTTTAGGGACCTTTGTACCATTCTGGGATCTGTCACTCCCCAGAGCAAAGGTGAGGGGAGGACATTTCTCTACTAAGTCAGGGGATCCATGCTCTGGGTTAGGCCATTGGGAAAGTCTGGTGTTGATTTGGAAACATTTCCACAGCAACGGGGAAAGGTCATAGCAACAGCTTTCAGTGATTCATTTGCATCTTGGATAATGTTTTAAAATAGCTTTATTTCAGAGAGCCATTAAATCCTGATAAGTGGGCATTTTTGTAGACAGAAAAACAAATAAGGAGCGACATTAACATTATCTTTTCTGAGCGCATGTGCCGGTGCATCCAAGGAAGGCTGATTTGGGGCTTGGGTTGCCAGTCAGGTGACGCTGGGGGTTTCTCAGATGGGCTGAAGGCAACCCATCTCTCAAAGCTGCAGCTGCCCCCTTTGTTCCTCTGAAGGATTCTTCATCTAAATCTCTTTGTCACCTTGCATGGAGGATTTCTTTTAACCTCTTGGGGCTTCAGAGACAGAGGCTTATTGGTACTGACAAGCCCTGATTATTTAAAATCCTGGAGGCCACGATTTCTACTGTGCCGGTCCACAGAGAGTTCAGCTGGCTGGCCCCTGCTGATTGCTCTAGTGGTCTGTGCTTTGTTAAGAGCTGCAAGCCCCTTTTTAATCCTCAGACAGCTACCCCCAACTAAAAACTCATGAAATCCCCTGAATTCCTCCCCTACCCTTCACTCCAAGCAGCACCAACCCTCTCCCCAAAATTAAATCTGACAATTGTCTTATAATTTTAAGCACCCCAAATGTTACAGACATCAGGTGTTATCCAAGGGGACATGGAGTGAGGGATTGCAGCAGGTGCTACATGGTCACAGCCATTCCTGACCCACCTTGCTGCCCTCTGCCCCTCCAGCCCTATGACCACTCCTCACACAGCTCACTATGGCAGAGGGACAGATGCCCACCTCCCCGGGAGCAGAGCTTTGAAGGTATGTTGGAGGCAGATACCAGGTTGTTTACTCTTCGTCTCCAGGGTGGGGGGACCTGGGGACCAGGAGGCAAGAAGGGAGGGGGAATCACTGTTACCTAGCAACAGCCACATTCTGTGACACGACTTGTGTCTGAAGGAAAGATGTTTCCACTGGCACCTGGAGAGCCTCTCTGTGCCTCTTCCCCAGCTGCTGAGCTTTTGGTGGCTCTTTGGGTTGCCCCGTTGAAATCCCCCCTGTGGGATGCCTCTGCTGCATTGCATAGAGGTTTCCCTGCTGAATGTGCGTGTGCACATACGTGTGTGACTGTGCATGCGTGAGGGTGAGGGAGGTGAGAGGGAGTGGAGACGCAGCAGAAGCAGCTTCACCATCCATATGTGATTTAAGAGGTCTTGGAAGTTGCCTGCTACATTCAAGTAGAAACTTCTCCCCTGAGGCTGGTGGCTTGCAACAACCAGAACTCCTGAACTTGGCAAAGTTGGCCTCAATTTCAAATATTCTATTGTGTTTTGAAATCATGTCACACATATATTATTTTTTCCCCTGAAAGTCCAGAATTTGAGATGAATTTCTTTTACATTAGGCTTTCATCTGAACTGAAAATCCAATATATAGAGGAGGGGTAATTCAAAAGTCCTTATTATCATTTTAGAGTCATCAGGAGGTAGTTTATCAAATCTTGTCCAGGGAAGACATTTTTATGGCGGCAGAAAGAGCACAAGACAATGGAGTCCTGCAATGGAAGGGGCAGCCCTGCATTGCAGAACAAGATAATTGCTAAGAGCAAGAGAGGGCTGTTGCTGAGGACGGTTTAGTCCGCACATTAGCAATGCCACCAGCTGCTGGGGGTGTTCTCAGTTATCCGTGGGCAGACTGAATCCCCTATTGCTGATGTTATCCTTCATTGCCCCACATCCTGCCTGGGAATGTTTTCCCCATCCTCATGCCATCATTTTCTCTCCTCCACTCCTCTTCAACTTCTCTGCAGCTCAGTGGAGGTTTTGAGGATGCCCTGCATACTGTGACTTAATGCTTACTTATGATAATTCTGGAGAAATATGGGGTCTTTTCTCTGGAGCGTCTAGCTCCCCATAATTGAGTCCATTTTCTCCCCAGCCCATGGGAAATGAGAGTAGGTGGGAAGAAAAGAGACAAGAGGCACTTTGGTTCTCCATGAAGAGAAGGGGGAGGTGGAATAATAAAAAGTGAGAGGGACTTTTTGGAAGTTTGGACCCTCATAGAAGAGGGTGGAGTAAGCATTTCAAAAGTTCTTTCTTTCTCTCTCTTTTCTTTCTTTCTTTCTTTCTTTCTTTCTTTCTTTCTTTCTTTCTTTCTTTCTTGTTTTTTTCTTTCTTTCTTTTCTTTTCTTTCTTTCTTCCCCTTCCTTCCTTCCTTCCTTCCTTCCTTCCTTCCTTCTTTCTTTCTTTCTTTCTTTCTTTCTTTCTTTCTTCTTTCTTTCTTTCTTTCTTTCTTTCTTTCTTCCCCTTCCTTCCTTCCTTCCTTCCTTCCTTCCTTCCTTCCTTCCTTCCTTCCTTCTTCCTTCCTTCCTTCCTTCCTTCCTTCCTTCCTTCCTTCCTTCCTTCCTTCCTTTCTTTCTTTCTTTCTTTCTTCCCCGTCCTTCCTTCCTTCCTTCCTTCCTTCCTTCCTTCCTTCCTTCCTTCCTTCCTCCCTCCCTCCCTCCCTCCCTCCTTCCTTCCTTCCTTCCTTCCTTCCTTCCTTCCTTTCTTTCTTTCTTTCTTTCTTTCTTTCTTTCTTTCTTTCTTCCCCCTCCTTCCTTCCTTCCTTCCTTCCTTCCTTCCTTCCTTCCTTCCTTCTTTCTTTCTTTCTTTCTTTCTTTCTTTCTTTCTTTCTTTCTTTCTTCCCCCTCCTTCCTTCCTTCCTTCCTTCCTTCCTTCCTTCCTTCCTTCCTTCCTTCCTTCCTTCCTTCTTCTTTCTTTCTTTCCTTCCTTCCTTCCTTCCTTCCTTCCTTCTTTCTTTCTTTCTTTCTTTCTTTCTTTCTTTCTTTCTTTCTTTCTTTCTTTCTTTCTTTCTTTCTTTCTTTCTTTCTGTACTGAGGATTGAACCAGGGTTGCTTAACCACTGAGCCACATCCCAGCCCTTTTTTACTTTTTATTTTGTGACAGAGTCTTACTAAGTTGCTTAGGACCTCACTAAGTTGCTGAGGCTGACCTTGAATTTTCAATGCTTCTGCCTCTTGAGCTGCTGGGATTACAGGTGTGCAACATGGCAGCACCTGGCTCAAGTTCTTTCTCTCTTTCATCCTCTTTATCTGCAATATAATACCTTGAATCAAATGTTATAGCTACGAGTGTGAAATAGAAATACTTGCTTGGTGTCTCCTTGGTTCAGGAAGACACACGTTCCATTTTTAAAACTTTTTCCAATTAGTTATACATAACAGTAGAACACATTTACCTAACAGTAGAACACATTTTGAAACATCATACATAAATGGAGTATAAATTCTCATTATTCTGTTTGTACATGATGTAGACTCACACTGGTCATGTAGTCATATATGCATATAGGGTAATAATGTCCAACTCATTCTACAGTCTTTCCCACTCCCATACCCCACCTCCTTTGACACCCCTCTCCCTAGACCAAAGTACCTCCTCACTTATTGTGAATTAGCATCCACATATCAGAGAAAACATTTGGCCTTTGGTTTTTCGGCATTGGCTTATTTCGCTTAGCATGATATTCTCCAGTTCTATCCATTTATTGACAAATGCCATAATTTCATTCTTATTAAAGGATGATTAATATTCCGTTGTGTATCCATACTGCATTTTCTTTATCCATTATATCTGTTGAAGGGCACTTGGGTCTGTTCTGTAGTTTAGCTAGTGTGAGTTGAGCTGTTATAAACATCACATCGATGAGGATGTGTCACTGTAGTATGCTGACTTTAATTGTGACCTTTGTGTATAAACTGTGGAGTGGAATAGCTGGGTCAAATGGCATTTCTACTCCATGTTTTTATTATTATTATTAATTTTTAGTTATAGTTGGACACAATACCTTTATTTTATTGATTATTTTATGTGGTGCTGAGGATCGAACTCAGGTCCTTGCATGTGCTAGGCGAGTGCTCTACCACTGAGCCACAACCCCAGCACCCCGACTCCATGTTTTTTGAGGAATCTCCATGATGCTTTTCATATGGTTGCACCAATTTGCACCTCCACCAGCAAACATACAAATGTACCTTTTCCCCCCATCCATGCCAAAATTTATTGTTGCTTGCATTCTTAATAACTGCTATTCTCACTGGAATGAGATGAAATCTAAGAGTAGTTTTAATTTACATTTCTCTAATCGCTAGAGATTTTGAACATTTTTTCATATATTTGTTGATTGAAAATAACCACATAAGTTCCATTTTTTTCCCTTTATGAATGGATAGTGGTGTCATAATCACTTCCTTCTAGTAACCCTTTTCTTTGGGAGTAAAGAATGTCTCCTGGGAACTCTCTCGTTCATCAGCCAATCTCCTGGGGTGGTCAATGGAAAAGTCAAGGGTCTTGCTTATAAATAGGGTGAGGGAAAGGTGACATACATTGCCTCTGGACCACTGTACAAAATGGCAGGTAGCTTTGGAAGTGGCAGCTCCTTCCCACAGAGAAGTGGTTCTTAAGACTGTGACTGGTCTCAGCCTGCTTTCCTTAGCCTGGGAAGGAAATCTTTTAATTTGCTAGACTACAATCCAGGCCTATTTATGTCACAAAGTTCTAAGATCCACAGTTATAAAAGCAGTGTTATGTAATCAGCCCTTTCATTCATTACTCATCAATTCTTTTATTTATTTTTTTCCGCTAGCATCCCTTTCTACCGGGTGTCTGAGGGATAAATAAACACAGAAATTTTCTGTGGCCCTATGAATCCATGCTCAGTTTGGAGGACACATGGCATATAAGAGTACAGAGGACGTTAGTAACATCATAGAGATATACATGAAATAAAATACTTTCTAAGGAAGAATGATCTTCCCTTTCAGAATTAACCAGACTTCTCAGTATGTTGTGCGTGAAGGGAGGGAAACATGGCTTCCCTCCACCCTCTGAGGTTCTTTGGCAGGGTTATGAGTTAAATTGACCTATGACAGATGAACAGGAGATAAGCCATGTTAATTATGTACATATGCACAGGAGTCTTACAAATGAGACTTGAAGAAGGGCCAGCTGATTGGAGCTTATATAAGCGTCCAGAGCTACAGAAAGGAATGAGGACCTAGGGCTTCCTGGGGTGGGGTGGTGGCCACAAAAGTTAGGAAAGGTGAGGGGAAGAAGTAGCTGGTGAGTGGAGATTGATTAAAAAGTCTCTCAGGTAATAAAAGATGCCTGGAGTAGCCCTCTTCCTAATCCAGATATTTTAGTAAGGCAGCTTTTCTTTGGAGACATAAATCTCTTTTACAAAAGCATAGCTCTTCAGAGCTACTCCAGTGCCTGCAGTTTTTCAGAAAAAAAAAAAGTGTGCCAGAGAAGTACATTTTGGGGTGGCACATTCTGTCTCTTATTGTCATATTTCAGTGTGGTATGTCTTGAGCCCCAACATGTGGCACTTTGAAAAATCTTCAAGGAGGCCTACAAGAAGGTTAGGGAATAGGCTTGAGAAAGGGCTGAAGGGCCTGCCGGGAGCAGAGCAGGTGGAGGGCACCCTGCCAATGCCAAGCGTGTGCAGCAGAGTGGTTGTGCATTCATCTTTAGTTTGCCTAAGACAAGACTGTCAGTAGTAGTTGAATTTTTGATGAGTTGCCACATGTTCGTCATTGTACAAGGAATTTTCTGCACATAATTTACTCATCTTTCTTATTTTTGATGGTGATGTGTCCATTATTGTCCCAGGCACCAAGGTGAGACTGACAAAAGCTGAGTTGTTTAGTCAAATTCAGATATAGTAAGTGGCAAGTTGGAGCCTTAAATCCAGGTATGTCTGGTTATCAAAGCCCAACACTGTTCCTTTTTCATAGGCAAAATAAAAACAAAACCCAAACAAAATAACCTCCCTGCAAACGTATCAGTATAAGGGAATTAGAAATAGTATCACTGGAGAGCTTCCATATGGACACTCGGTAACATCTGAGTCCAGTGCTGTTATACAGACTGAAGGTATTGAAAAGTTTCATAAGAGGACGTGGATTTCTCAGTGGAGATGAAAGTTGGGCTGCATCTTATAGAAGCATGGCTAGTGCTTGAGAGGCCAGAGGTTGGGCTTCCTGTTAAAGGGAATGACAGGAACATAAAGAATGAGAGGTGAGAAAAAGCATGCTCATGTTGTCACAGGTGAGGTGTGATGAGTACTGCAAAAGAGGTAGCCAGGCAGAGCCCAGCCCATCTCTGCAGGACTGGAGATCAGGAAGCACTGCTTCAGTTTGGTGAATGGCTAATTCTGCAGGTTTTCTAATAGAAAACAGCTGCCTAAGTGTGATGGAGTCTAAAGATCAAGTCCTGGCACTGGTGTGCAGTATGGATTGGACAAACAGAGCCTGAAGTCTGCTTTTAGTGGCAGCATAGGCAATGGAGAGGAATAAACAGGTATTTCCCAAAAGCTTGTGAAGAATTCAGTATTACATCTCATGGGCAAGTTTTAGGGACCAGAGGAGTTTGTGATGAACTTCTGGTGATTTGGACAAGGAGGCAAAGAGGGTGGAGGGGTACAAATCATGCAGGAAGGATCTGGCAGTCACTGGAAAGACTTGGCTTTAATTTAGATAAAAATGAGAAGTCACCTGTAATCCCAGTGGTTTGGGAGGCTAAGGCAGGAGGATCAAGAGTTTAAAGACAGCCTCCCCAAAAGTGAGGTGCAAAGCAACTCAGTGAGAGTCTGTCTCTAAATAAAAGTACAAAATATGGATGAGGATGTGGCTCAGTGATTGAGTGGCCCTGAGTTCAATCCCTGGTATCCACCCACTGCCAAAAAAAAAATAAATAAATAAAAATAAATAAATGATGTCAGTGGGAAGGCCTGAGCACAGAAGACACATGATCTAATTTGTAAACACAACAGCATCCCTTTAGATGCTCTTTTGAGAACAAACTGAAGGGGGTCAGAAGAAGACATGATGTCCAAGGAGAAAGCTGTCATAATAATATGGGTAGAGGCAATGGTGTCTGCTAACAGTGGTGGCTGCAGTGTTTTTGAAGTGATAGTAGAAGAAGAGTTAGGGCGATTTGTTAGAACATCTAATCTGAAACCACAAATACATAATCTGTGAGTAGTCATTAAGTTTACTGTGCCCTGAGTGTGCTGCCTAAATGCAGCACAGGTGGACAAAATATAATGTTATTTTTCCAATGTGTGCCATATGGAGGTATATAAATAGGTTCATATGTGACTCATATGTGTATGTGTGCATGCATGGGTATGCTAATACACATAGTGCCTTTCCGGTCAGATACCCACAACCACAACATCAAATCCACTAATTGAGGCCATTATCTCTGGACTCTCCAGGCACTCGCCAGCAACTTATACACCAGAGAGAAGGAAAACAAAAAAAAATCCTTTGCATTTTGGTTGCACATTTGCAGGTGTTGCCCTCCTCTTAATTATTCATCAACTTCCTTTCCTAACCCCCTTTTTTCTGGAACTTGTGAAAGAGAGAGAGAGAGAGAGAGAGAGAGAGAGAGAGAACAGCCAGATGTGAGCCCAGTCTCATCAGTAATCTATAAAACACCAAGCACACCCCACTCATCTCTCATGCTTTATGAAAAGTTAAAATTAAATCAGGGCAGCGTTATTAAGCTAAGTGATTTTTGCTGGGTTCGGATGAATTCCTGTGTGTGCCACATTGTTGGGTGGAAATGTGCCTGGGGTGCCAGCGGGCTCAGAATGCACATCCACCAGCTATTAGTGGAAATAGATTTGCTCAGAATGGGGCACTTGAGGTTTCTAGTCCTGGGACTGTGCATGGTAGGCAGAACCCTTGTACCCGTAGCCCTGGATGCTCTGATGCCCACCAACCATTAAAAAGCAGGAAGGCAAGACTAAAGCTAAGCAGCTACAGACAAAATCCTGGTGTAGTAATACACTAAAATTCAAGAGGGAGAACTATAAAGGATCACCTTCTTTTGGGTGCCCCTGAAAAGTCAGGGTTGGCAGTGCTATATTTTGGGGCATGCTGAGAATCAAAATTGTTGATCCATGCTTTCGTCCATGAGACTCTGAGAAGCAGGGATCTGGTTAGCAGCTGAGATTTTATTGTACCCATTTGCTTGCTTCAAGTCTCTCCTGTTTTCTGAGCAGCTGGAAAGTGTGTTGGTTTAACATTTTAGGGTCTAAAAAGTTGTAGGGACAATCAGAAACATGTTTAGCAAATGGGTATAAATAAGGGATGTCTCTTAGGGCCCAGGTGTTCCCTCACTCTACCTGATTGGGGCCGTGAAAAAAGAGGATGGAGTCAAAAGACAGGTGCATCCTAGCTCTGTAAACTGAGGCTGGAGGTGACAAACTTTCTGAGTTCCGGTTTCCTCCGAGTCCCAGGAAAATAATAAAGGAAAGTCATAATCTCTCCCAGAAATGTCCTTGGGGAGAGTATTTAAACATGTATTTAAATCACCCCGATGAGTGTTCAGCATGGAAAAGAAGCTGGACCATACTAGAAATACTAGGGTTACTCTGGGGGGCTGAATTTCTGTCCTGCCTGGAGGCCTCTCTGCCACCAATCATTCCCTGTCACTCAACGCCCGCCCCCTCCTAACCCCCTAGTTCTCCATGTACTGCAGTAGGGATGAAGGTGAAATCATTGGAAAAAAGATTATTTTTTTTGAAGGGGATATTTTCTAAGGAATATCAGACTTGGCTTGTACATGCACATTGGAGCCTGCATTCATGACTTCTTTTTGCCATGGACTTTTTACCTCAAAACATTGTGTAAAGCTTAGAAGTGGGAGAAAATGGCATTTGTCACTCTTGCTACCACTCGTTGAGAATGTGTGATCTCAGCAAACGGTTGATTTTTTTGATTTTTTTTCAGCCCTTGCTTTTGCTGAGCCCTATCTATTCAGAGAGAGAGAGAGAGAGAGAGAGAGAGAGAGAGAGAGAGAGAGAGAGAGAGAGAGAGAGAGAAAGCGAGAGAGATAGATGTTTTAAAAGGGAACTTTGAATGAAAATATGCCAATATGATTTAATTTCATATTTTCCCCTGACCCTGTTCAGAATTCATTCACAATGTCGCTCTTTTATTTAAAGAACCAACTTCCTAAGTAGAGAAAGAATTTCAATAAGCATTTCAATAAAAGTGTTCAAGATTTTATATTTTTAGGAACCCCATACCTCATAAATGTTGGAATTTCATATCCAAATCAGCTTCAGTGCATTTTCAATTTTTGATATGTTGTGACACAAAGTTCAGTTTTTGAGAAATATAATTTGCTAGACTTTTTTACAGTCATCTCCTAACATGCTGGATAGAGGCTCCGTCTTTATAATTATTTTTTTTTTCCTCAAATTCAAGCTATACCACCACAGTGCATAAAAATTTCAGTCCTTTGGGTAAGTCATGACCACAACTATAATAACAGAGACAAAGAATTTAAAATTGAGACATTCTACCACCTGTATTACCTGGGGTCATGATGACATCGCCAGCACACAGCTACCACAAACTGAGGTGGGTCCCCAGGTAAGCGTGACTCTTGACCTCTTTTGTCTCTGCCAGCATGGTGCCTTAGCCATCAGAATCACCATTGCCCACCTGTATGGAGAGGATCTTGGATGCACTAGCCTGGTCATCCCTCCCAGAGCCACCTTGTCTGGCACTCTAGCATTAGATGTCCATTTTCTCAATTTCTCTGCAGTCTGTTTTGAAATAGAAACTCTTTCATTTTTTGCAAAGCTTTTGCAAAGCTCAGAGACAAATATATGGGCATGTATCCAGTGTAGTAAGGGGAGAAGGGTGAACTCTCAAAGGGAAGAGGAATTCCAACCTGGATCATCCATGCTGACTTTCTCCGCATTGGCAGATGGGCAAATGCTTTTCTTTCTGCTTCAGTGTGATATGGCCAGATTTCCTGGGCTTGGGACAACAGAACACTGGTTTATGTTCATCTCAGCAAAAGTCAAAAGCATCCATTGTTTTGGAAGGGAATTAAGAAAGTTATTTACTCAAGGAATTCCTTTCCATGCACTGCATGATCATTGACTGAATCATGTTCTATAGATTGGACATCACGCAAGGCACAAGTTACAAAATAAGTGAAATACAAAGATATATTCCTGTTTTCTAGGACTTTATGATCAAATTGACAATGTAATCATATTTTATAATTATTTTATTTAGGTAAGTTTTATAATAAAAATGCAAGTGGAGGGAAATAATCTTTATATAAATACTAGATCATGAGAATTGGTGATGGATAGCTTTACTTTGATTTCTGACACGAAATAATGATTTTCACAAGGTCTTCTATAATTGGTGTCTTGGGAAAGTATATTATACTGATTTATTGGGGGGAGTTTCATATATTTCTCTATTTCAATGACTGCCATTTTATGAATTTTCCTCAAATCTATATTTCCTGTCTAAATCTTGTTCTATACTTTTTTTGCTCAGTTAACTGTTAGGTATTTCTATCACTTATTTTTGGGTTGTTCTCTGCCATAGTGATAGTAATTGCCAGGGTATGGCTCTTGACTCATTTTCTTTAGCAAGGGATGCCCAAAGCATGCAGATTCTACTTTGTACTGATTTCTGTGTTTTTTCCACTTTCTCCAAACTCTCTTCCAATTTCAGAGCAGCCCACAATAATCTTTTTCATGGTTTCATACCTATACTCCTAGTCAACTTTCAAATTTTCAGTCTTTTTAAACTTCCTTTTTTCAAATTAACACATAATCATACATATTAAAGGGTTGAGTGTGACACTTCCATACATGCATGAAGTGTACACTAATCAAATCCTACCTCCCCTTTTCTATCTTTCTCATTCTCCAAACCATTCTCAATTTCTAATAATCACTATTTTACTTTCAGGTAGATATTTTTTTTTAAGCTTCTACACGTGAGGAAGAACACACAGTATTTGTCTTTCTATGTCTGGCTTATTTCACTTAACATAATGTCCTCCAATTCCATCCATTTTGCTACAAATGAAAGTATTTTATTCTTCTTTATGGTTGAATAATACGTGTGTGTGTGTGTGTGTGTGTGTGTGTGTGTGTGTACAAATGAGATCATTTCTTCATCTTTCTGGGCATATGGTCTGATTTCATGTCTTAGTTATTGTAAACACTGCTGCAATAAACATGGGTGTGAGGGTTTCTCTTTGGTTTGCTGATTTCATTTCCTCTGGAGATGTGCTCAGAAATCGCACTTCCAGTTATAATTTTTTCTAAACAGTTTCCACACTGTAGAAAGAGTGATATAAACCAAATCATCTCACTTCCCTCCTAAAGTTCTTCAGAGGTCCACACTGTTCTCAAAAATTCTCCCACACTCTTTCTTTTTTTATGAGAAATTGGCATTTTTATTACAATGAACATTTATAAACATTTTTTATGATAGCCTTCTAGTCATTTTATTGATGTATGTAAAACGTTAATATATACCCTTATTCAGTTCCTCATACTTTTGCCAACTAAACAATTCTCAAATTAATCATTATCAAAAAGAAAAAAATTATTTTTCTTTACTCACACAACACTTCTGACACCAAATGTGTGGTTCTGTCATATCCAGCAAATCTAAAATGAATTATTTGGAGTTAGCAGACTCCACTTGTTAAGAAATTCGTCCCACAAAACCGTCTCCTACTCCAGCACCAATAGCAAGTAGTGAATTCCCAGGTTACCCACACTTCAGTTTGGTTTGTCTGTAGATCAGGGTTTGTCAGGACTGTTTTCATTAGGCTCAGTCATTCACTACAGTGGATCACAGAATGCTGGGAAACACATAGGTTTTCTTGAGTGAGAAATATATATTAGATCTTTGCCTACTAAAGCCCTTCTAATTTCCTGAGTGTCAGGGGTAACAAGAGCATCTTTGGTTATATTTTGTTATAATCTTTGTCTTTGTCTCTGGTTCCTGACACTGAGCTCCTAAGTCCCTTGGAATTTCCTGGGTGGTAGGAGGATCTTGTGTTCTAATGAGGTGAGTACTGGTAAGTTCCTGGTTAGCTTCAGGATGGGGCTGGTCACAAGAGGTCTTGATTAGAAGTTTGGAACTTCCAGTTCCATCTCCTCTCCAGGAAGGGGAGAGGAGCTAGCAATTCAGTTAATAATCAATCGTGCCTGTATGAAGAAGCCTCCATAAAAGTCCTTCAACTATGTGGTTCAGAGATCTTCGTGGGTGGGGAAAATATTAAGGTGCTGGGAGAGTGGTTCGCTCAGAGATGGCACAGAAGCACTGTGCCATTTCTTATAAACCTTATCCTATGTCCTCTTCCTCTGGCTGTTCATCTATATTCTTTACTATCTCCCACACTCTTTCAAGAGGCTTACATGGTGCTGTCTTTTTCCTTTCCTGCTTTCTTTTCCAGACTCAGCTCTTGCTACTATCTTGGCCCCCTGATGATCTCTCTTCACCTGAATGACTTCCTGTTCCTCCATTGCATCCTCTGCTTCCAATCCTCAATCTCTTCTTTGCACAGGCTATTCTCTCAGCCTAAAACACTCTTCTCAGGCATAAGTCACCCAGTGCATACATACTGAGCACTAAGCAAGTGCCAGGTACTAGACTAACTGTTGGTAAGCAAAATAGAGTCCCTTCCCTTATAGCGTCTTAGTTGAGGGTGAGTATACACTCTGAATATGTGAATACAAATAGGAATAAGTAAGGGAAAACACAGGGATGACAAGAGAGTACCTGAAGGACCTAATGTAGATATGGAGGGGTGGTCAAGGAGGGTTTCCTTGAGGAAGTGATGTTGAACCTGCAACCTGCTCTTCATTCCCATCTTTCTCCCAGAGTGTCTTCCAGGAAGTTTCTCTTGGCTTTCTAGCTTTTGGTTCAAATGGCCTCCTTGGGGCTCACATAGAACCAGGTAAAACCCCTATCAGATTATTTGCCCTATTACATTGCAGCTATCTTTCCATCTTCAGACTTCTCTTTTGAAGCACACAAGTAGTTGCTCATAAATATCTCTTGACAGCTTTGGGTAATACTGGAAACCCTTCCTAGCAAAGGGAGACACACTGCAGTATATAGTCTGCCATTTCTGCCCAAACTCTTCATGAACTGAAAAGATTTGGGAGTTATTATCCTAATTCCAAAGATGTGAGCCCACATTTCTAAGGCAGTGCTACTACTCTGAATCTGAGGCTCTTCAGAGAGACTCATGTGTAGCCCTGGAAGCAAGTAGGAAGAAGTTGTTGCCATTGTGAAATGTAACAATGTCCTAATGCCAAAGAATAGTATACTTTGAAGAACCTAAAGTGATATTAGCTATTGTAATAAGGTGAAAACATGTCTGTTCTAATTGATAAATTAATTATACATATGAATTCTGGAGGAAAAAGTGCAACAATGACCCTGGTCATTAGGGATAACTTGCCTTGCTTCAGGCTGTACTGAAACTGTGCCAATGGCCATGATTTTCTTTTGGTTGGAACACCTTCATGAAAAAGGTTTTTATAGCAGGTGTCACACACTTCCAAACACTGGTGTGTGTGTGTGTGTGTGTGTGTGTGTGTGTGTGTGTGTGTGTGTGTGTGTGAGCATATGCGCGCGCACACGCGAATATACTGTTATACATATTTCCAGATGTGTAAACTGAGGCTGAAAAGATCTGTGACTTACTCCAGGCACAGATCTCAGACTTGGGGTTAGTCTTTGATCGATTTCTACACACAAAAGTCTTTTCTGTGATAAAGTTCATAGAAGTTTATGATTATTTCTCAGTAAATAGAATTAACAGCCTCTTCCTTCCGACTAACCTCACCATCTTTCTTGGTGTTTTATTTTTTGGTGCTGAGGGTTGCTGAGGGTCTTGTACATGCTAAGCCCATGCTGAACTATACCCCAACTCCATCTGCATTTTAAAGTGGTTTTGAGTAGTGAGACTGGAGAGTCAATCTGGAAGAGCTTGTATGACATCACCACAGGGATCACCACATGGCGGTGGTCCCTCCTACTCTGGTCCTTCATTTAACCCTCATGACTAAACCGGGCTTCTCATAGTTACAAGGCTTGGTTTCATACCAGGGTAATTTATGTCCTCCACCAGGTTGCAATTGGTGCATCTCTCATGTATAGGTGCAGCTTTTGCTTTGACATCTGATGTAACTCATTTAAACCCGTAGTAGAGTCATTGTATCTTATCTTGAGCTTCTATTCTTTTTTAAAAAAATCATTTATTTATTTATTCTAATTAGGTATATGACAGCAAGATACATTTTTAAAAAAATATTTTTTGTAGTTGTAGCTGGACAGAATACCTTTATTTTATTTGAGCTTCTATTCTTATCAGGCTTGTTTTACTTCTATTAAAAGCACGTTTGTAGTTCTTGTCTGACAATAAACTCAGAATCTTTAAGGTGTGGGTCTGTGTGTGCCTGTGCATGTTCTGACACGGATTGTGAGGGACTGAAGACTTGGGTATGAGTGTACTGCTTGTGGTAGGGCAGGAAGTGGAGAGGTAAAGAAACCCGCATTGTCTTTCTTTCTGTGGATTTGTGTCACCTGAGTAAGCCTCTTTATCCTTTGATGTGGGGAGCTTCCCTGCTGCGTGAGAGAACCACCTGGAAGTTTCTAAGGCAAGAGAAAAGCAGCGAGGTCATGAAGGCAGTCATGTGACTTTATGGGTATTTTGCATAAATCTGATTTCTCTGGGGAAAACACAATCCTTCTGAAGTTGCTGAGGTCAGGACCAGTAAGGCTGCTCCAGCAGCCCTGGCCCAGCTGGGGAGGAAACAGCATTTACGTCGCGTTTATTCTCTACTCAAGGATAATTACAAAGGCTTTCTCTGGGCCTTTGGAGTCTCCCCAGTTTAGTTAGGAGCAAGTGAAGTACATTTTAATGATGAGAAGATGATAAGACACGCTTTGCCATTGATCATAAACAAGGCTGTCCTGAAGGGCCCCTATTGATTCCCAGGGCAGGTGAATGGCAGGGACCTGTGTATACTGAGTGCAGACAGATGTCCTATGTTTAATCATGTTGACAAGAAGGCCAAGGAGCAGGAAGATGAACATGGAGGAGAAGCAGAGAGGACGAGAATCAAGAAGGGAATTCTGATGCGAGGAGTTGGCTAGTACCTTGGAGATGGAGACAAGTCTTTATTGATGGACTAGATAAAATGGGCTGAGGGGTGTGGGAAACCCTTCTCATACCATCTCTGATGCTGGCCTTCCACAGAGCCTAAACTCCTCCAATTAGTTCCGGCATGTCTATGGGTCATGGCATTCAATCTCTTAAAGAATTACAGAGCTGGAGGTAGCACTTTCACCTGTCAACATTCATTATGCATCTACATTTGCTTATTAAACCTGTCAATCTTAAGGTCCAGAGGGAAGAGAAGAAATTACCTCCCAATTTCAGTTGCAAGGCAGCACCCACTTACTGATAATCTGCACAAGAACTTGCACTTAAGGAGACTCCAGGGAGCTTATGATCTAATTGGAGGCCAAAGACACAAACAAGTATTACAAAGTACAAAGACTCAGTTTCAGAAGAGATGAAAAATGAGTTACTCCATCTCTTCATCCATTTCTCTGTGTTATTACTGACCAATTTCTTCTTATTTGTCTAGTTAAATTCTTGAGTCACTTGTGACTTGCCTTTCCCTTGATTTCCTTGGATGAAAAAATTATGGAAACATACTTTGAGGCATACAATGCATAGATCTTAAGCGCAGAGTTAAATGAGTTATGATAAATGTTACATTAGGAAACCTGCATCCAGATAAATATACACCTTCTTAATACTTCTAACAGGTGGCCTGCACCATTTCCTGTCAATACCTCTTTCCAAGAGGCAACTGTTCCAATTTCTCTTTGAAGAGTAGTCTTGCCTGGTCTTCAATATTATATACATGGGGTAGATAGTATGCATCTTCTGTGTTTGGCTTCTTTTGCTTCACATGGTATCATCTAAGATCATTTCTTCTATTAGTAGTTCATTCCTTCTAATTGCTAATGTTTTTATTGCCCCATTGCATAAATATACCAAAATGTGGTTATTCATATTCCTGTTGATGAGCATATGTGATATTTCTATTTTTTTTCTTTTTAACATCATTGCTATGTTTATTCCTACATGAGTCTTTTTGGGGGGGACATGTGTCTTTATTTCCTTCAGTAAATATCTAGGAGTGAAATAGTTGAGTCATGATAGGCATATGTTTAATGTTAATTAAACTCTATTATACATATTAAATAAAATTATCATACAGTTTTCATCCATTTCTCTTCATCTATTTCTCTGTGTTATTACTGACCAATTTCTTCTTATTTGTCTAGTTAAATTCTTGAGTCACTTGTGACTTGTCTTTCCCTTGATTTCCTTTTGTACTATTTGTAGAGGAGGTGTACTATTTTTCTTTTTTTTTTTAAAGAGAGAGAGAGAGAGAGAGAGAGAGAGAGAGAGAGATAAAGAGAGAATTTTTTTAATATTTATTATTTAGTTTTTGGCAGACACAACATCTTTGTTTGTATGTGGTGCTGAGGATCGAACCCAGGTCGCACACATGCCAGGCGAGCGCGCTACCGCTTAAGCCACATCCCCAGCCCACTATTTTTCATTCCCATCAGCAATGCATGGGAGTTCAAGAGATTCTACCTTTTCCTCCCCAACCGTTAGTATTGTCAGCCTTTTTAACTACAATTATTGTAGTAGATTTATAGTTGAATCTCATTTTGGTTCTTCGAGCAAGATTAACCATCAGATCCCAGTGAATCCTTTCTTGATGTTTTCTCTTGGATCCGCTCCTCCTCATTTTCTGTAGTTTTGCAGTCATAACCCAGTTTTGATCAGTTCGTCTGAACCAGGCCATGGTCTCTTCAAGAAACCAGGCTACCAGGACTGACTGGATAGCTTCCTCATTCCCTTGGTCCTTCGCTGCTGAAAACTAGTAATAGCTAACACCAATTTGGATTTTCCCAATTTTTAATTATTTATGATTAAAGAAACTAAAAAAAATCTATTCTTTCTTTAGAGCAGAGCTCATCTGATGGGAAATGGAACCCAGCTCACTCATCACTCCAATTTGCCCCTGCCCTTCCAGTTGCAGTCCTTGAAGTTCCTCTGTGAAACTCCTAGTGCTTTGGGGAGCATATGTTGAAAACCACCTACTGACCAGACCCTCCCTGACCGGGTACCTGTCCACATCAGGAATAACAGCTCCCACATCTCCCTCACCTTTCCTTCCAGTTCCATATTAATGATAAATTCTTCTGAATGCAAAATCTATTCCAAGCCTCAGGTTCTGCTCATGCTGTCCTTGTCCTTGGGAAGGACATCTCTGCTCATCTCCTAGTGTCCGCCTGGGAAATATGGTGTCCTTTAGGCCAAGATGCTGAAGCATCTGTCCTTCATAAAGTCTTCAGGGTTGGTATCTCACTACCACCATCCTTGTATACACCCTTGCTGGGTCTACCTTTTATATACCCTTCTGCAGTACTTGTAATCATCTTCGTTTTCACTGTGTCCTGCAGTCTGTCATTCAATTTCCTTTATATTATGGCCTCAACCTACTTTTCTTACATTAGCTCCACTAATCTGCATGTTTTACCTTGTTCTCCTGCCACAGTGCTACACACACTACACTATCTAAGGGACTCTCTCCACATCTCTGCCCAGAATGTCCTCCCTCACCTAGAATACCCTCTTCCTTTTTCTTCTCCAATCTTTTCCAACTTGCATTGGAACCCAAATTCTGCCTCCTCTGTGAAACCACTTGCTCTTTCTCTTCTGAATTATACTAGTGTCTCTAAATTCCTTTGACACTCATGCCTTTGCTAAAATCCCACCTCTAAGAAGCTTGCCATCTATGTAGAGAGTTAAGACAAATACAAATGAAGAGATTGGTGACAACATGATTTGGGCCTCATTGTCCATCCCGTCTCCATGTCCCACTTGGCCTGTGCAGACAGAGATTTACTGGCTGCTATACCACTCCATGCATGGGGACTTGCAGAAAGGACAACTCTGGTGGAGTGGGGTGAGGGTTCTCCTTGAGAATTGGTTCTATCAGGGTCCATTGGCTGTCTGCTGGAGGACTATGGGTTCCCCACCCCTACTGAGCCTGTGGACTTTTTGGGGGAGGGAAAGTTTTCATCTCTGCTAGAGTTATCTTGGGCCCTCTGCTTGGAATCATCTGAGCCTAACAACAGAGAGCCTGAGGGGTTTTGAGTCATTTGGCATCGGAGCCAAAAGCAGCCAGCAGAAAAGCCTATAACCACCTCTGATGGGCTCTAGTGGGCTCCATTAGGATTCAGGACATCCTGGCTCCGCAGGGTAAAATACCACAGCTTGTCAGAAAAATAATACAGGCTCAAGCGGCTTGTGGTCTGGACAAACCATTTACAAAGAGCCCAAGTTAAGTGGGCAGGTGGCCAAGTTTTGAAGTTTAGTGTCATTTGAAATGAACACAAACAGTGGGGGATGGCAGAATGTCCCATCCAGCAGGACACATCAACGTAGGCAGCAAACCTAGATGGGGAGGAATGAAGGGACAAGAGACATGAAAGGTGACAGCAAGACAAAAGTTCCGATCAAGCTGAGAACTTTTATTGTTCACACAGGGGTATTTATATGCTGGGGATAGGGAAGCTCTCTAATCATCAATTGCTGGATATGGGTGGGTGTTCATATGCTGGAGATGGGGAAAGTCTCCAATCAGCAATTGCTGGATGTGGGTGGTAAAACTGCCAGCTGCAAGATGTCTGATGATCCTGATAATCGCAGGATGTTCCAGGGAGATAGGTAGCTGCAGGATGACTTTCAGGCAGGATGTCTCCCAGGGGGCTGTCAGGCTAATCTTTGAAGGAGAATTTCCTTCCAGTTCCCGACAGCAGAAAACCGTGAATGCCAACGTGTTCAAATTAGCTGTGGGAGTTTCAAATGGAGTTGGTGTATAGTAGTCATTGGGCATGAACTTCATCTCCAAAATGTCCTACCTGTCCTTGGATTTTGATCTTCTGTCGAATAAACTTTACAGATTTAGGTGCAGTGTGTGTGTATGTATGTGTGCATATGCCTGGGTATGTGTTAATGAATAGCCCTTCTTTTAAGGAAAATTAGCCTTTTAAAAGAATGATTTACCCTTCAATTATTAATAATTGGCCTTTAAAATTTTTAGCTCCTTAAGAAATAACTAGTCCTTTATTATTTTACCCTGTAGAGCATCCTACACTGTTTCCTCTCCTTCTTTCTCTCTCTTACCCAAATGTATCAATTGTCCACCTTGGGTGTGTAGCCAGCATCTTACACCTGGCTCTTGTGTCCTGCTTGAATTTCCAGAATCATTTGCACTTACTTTTGACATCCCTTCTCCCTGTCTGTTCTGACCCCCCCTGAAGTTTTTAGCAGAGCCTCTGGTCTTCAGAGTCCTCATGAGGTGGAAGCACCTGGGATTGAGGTGAGAGGAGAAATCTAGAGGCCTGAGCTAATTCTGCCAGAGGACTGACCTTCTCAATTCCCTGCCTTCCTAGTTCACCTGCCTCCCTGAGGACCACAGTCTGCATTCTCTCACCACTTTGAATTCTCACTGTCGTCTCCTCTGTTATCACTGATGTGTGCCCTTATATTATTCAGAGTTATTTTTTGGCATCTGTTATCTACATGACTATATAGGGCAGGAACTTTTTCTTTTGTGCTGTTCGAGCTTCATCATTCATAGGAATTTAGAATTGTGTTTACATAAGGTTGGTGTTCAATATGTGTTTGCATTTTAGAGTATATTACTGGTAAATCATTCAAAACAGTGGTTCACAAAATGTGACCTGCAGACCACTGAGGTTTCCTAAAACCCTTACAAGGGGTCTCTGAGGTCAAAATCGTTTTCATAATAGTGTTAAAATGCTATTTGACTTTTCCAGTATGTTTACATTTTCCTTGATGAGGAAAAAGCAAGGATGGATAAAATTGTTGGTATTTAAAACCAAATCAAGTCAGTGTTACCAGGCTGGTTAAAAACTAAAAGCTAACTTCCTCTGAAAATGCATCTTCCACTTTCAATAAGAATATCTTTACTGGGCTGGGAATGTAGCTCACTGGTAGAGTCCTTGCCTAGCAAACACAAGGACCCCCTGGGTTCCATACACAGCACTGAGAGAGAAAGAGATGGGGGGGGGAGAGAGAGAGAGAGAGAGAGAGAGAGAGAGAGAGAGAGAGAGAGAAGAAGAAGAAGAAGAAGAAGAAGAAGAAGAAGAAGAAGAAGAAGGAGAAGGAGAAGGAGAAGGAGAAGGAGAAGGAGAAGGAGAAGGAGAAGAGGAGGAGGAGGAGGAGGAGGGAGGAGGGAGGGGAGGGGAGGGGAGAGGAGAGGAGAGGAGAAGTGGGAGGGGAGGGGAAAAGGTGGGGGGAGAGAGATTTCCTTGCTAAAGTTGCAGAAATTATTGCATTGTATGTCAACCCTTCAGTAAACACATGTCTTTTTAATATTCTGAGTGGCACGGATTGTGAGGGACTGAGTGTCTTTTTAATATTCTGATTTTAACTTGTAGGTAAACTATGGCTACTCAGACTTACAAAGTCGGGAGATATTTTTTAAAACTTAATATATTAATATATATATTACTTAATATATTATATTAATATCTATATATCTTATATATATTACTTAATATATTATATTAATATCTACATATCTATATGTATCTATTTCAGCATTCAAGCAAAAATTAGAATTTTAGAAAATCTGTATCCATTATGATGAGTGTGACAGTTTTCCCACCAATAATGAATGTACTTTTTAAATATGAAAATGTCTCAACATTTAGAAGATCTATATGACTCAGTGAACAGTTTCCTACATGATCAGTATATAATGGTACAAAATCGTATATAGGTAAAAGATCCATCCAAAGTGCAACATGGGCCATCAAAAATTACTTTATCAGAGTGCAGTAAGTTTGCTAGTATGGTTTCAGATAGCATGTAACAGCTAACTTTTAAGAAGAAATCTCTTTTTAAATTTTGGTTTAGTAGCAAAGAAAAAATATTCATAATTATCTGAAAAACCTATTAAATATTCTCTTTTCCAAGTATTTTTCTAGGTGGGGATGGATTTTCTTCATTTACTTCAACTAAAACATGACAGCTCAACAGATTGTATGAAAATCCAGCTCTTGTTTACTAAACCAGGCAGAGAAGAGACTTATAAATCTAAAAAAAAAAAAAAAAAAAAAAGTCATTCTTCTTACTATTTAAAAAATATACTCTTAAAAATAAAGCTTTTATTTTAAGATAATTTACATTTAAAGAAAAGTTGCAAATGTAGTACAGTATAGGAATCACTGGACACAAGTTCAGACTCAGGGTCAGAGAGTAGAAAGTATGACATCCAGATAGAGAAGAGGGGACATGTTACTATCAGGGCTGCGTTTTTCCTTGTGGTCATTGTTGCTTTGAGACAGATTTCTTTTTTTTTTCTTAAAGAGTTATTTCTACCACTTGAAGTCCTTTCTCCTGGTTTCTCTAGTCCTTTGGATTTCATTTTCTTCTATTAGGATTACTAGCTGGTACCCAGAAGAGCTAATGGCACGAGCAGGTAGACAGAGGGGAAACTAAATCCAGAGTTCCAGTGGAGTTCCTCTCATCATTTTCAAAATTATCCACTACTGGAATGATGCCTGGTCCCCGTGGGTCTGAGACAAAGACTGAGGCTTAAAATTAGAGGCCGCATCATGTGTGGTTCTGAAACGATTTCACATAATCCACGGGTATGTGAGCACTACTCTCTGGAGGCAGAGGAGGGCTGACCTCAGTTCTCCTGGCAGAGCCCTGCAGGCATGGCTTGAATGAAGCACATTCAGTCCACATTCGGTGCATGGGCTGGAGTTGCCACACAGGAATTCAGAGAAAACTCCTCCGACAGAGGTCACTTCTGCAGGTGTCTTCCTGTCCCTCACAGCCCAGGTGGAGGGAACACATCAGTTAAGGGGAGGGCATTTTACTTACACTTGCTAATAAGGGGAGACCCTTGGGAAGGCTTGTCCATGGCCTGAGGCCTTCAGGAGCATCTTGTGTGCTGGAGAGGAAGGTGTGGAAATTTCCCTGGAACACCCCTTACCCTTCCATGTCCTCCTCTTCCCTGTCCTTCTTCAGTGTTCCTTGCTTTAACTGGAGAGACCAAAGTGCTTTGGGAACCAGCCAAGCTTGCTGTTTCTGCAGTCTTAGGAGGCTGGGAGGGCAAAACATGCCAGCTACTGACGGACAGCCTACACTCTGTTGCAGTTAGAGGGGAATCTTCATGTAAAACACATTAACTCTCATAACAACTTAGTGTGGCAAGTAGAGCATGTATCCCATTTTACAGATGGAGAGACTGAAACAGAGAGGCTGTTTTCTCCAAGGGGACTTGATTGTCCCCAGTTCTTTGTCACAGGACTTGGAAGGACACTTCGTCTTTAAAGGCCAAATAGAACCGCTAGAACTTAACACTTTCAGTTTTTCCTGTAAAACCAAGGTCTGCCTGGACCTCTTCTGTCCTGGAATAGTTGAGAGCACAGTGTCAGGTCTCCCTGGGAGGTCATCCTCCAACAGAGCTCTTTGGGTGAGTGATGCCAAATCTCCACCCTCCCTCTGTGCCGCCCCTACATCTGCATTTCTTGATTCAGTCAACAAGGCTGGTTTGGCTCCTTAATGGTTTTCGCCATTTATCAAAGGAAATGAAAAAAAAAAACAGTACAGAAATTTCAATTATTCTGCATCGAGGAGGTGATCAAACATCCAGACTTTAATTATTGAATCCAGAGCCAGGCAGCTCAGAGGTGCCTCCAGGAGCTGAGTAGTGGCTGCCACCTGGCTCAGGGTGTCCACACCCTCAGTGGAGCAGGGTTCCACTGTCCCTATGCACCAGTTCCAGGACCTGTGTTCTCCTTGCATGTTCCAGGATACATGGAAAGAGGGGAAAGCCATGTCTTTCTCCAGGGCTGGTGTTGAGTTGAGGAAGCAATGGTGGAATGGATGGGGTGGGGGGGAGAAATACATAAAAAGGTATAAGAAAAGAAAAACATTAAGTGTGACTTGGGGAACTCCATTTGGAGCAACCTCATATGTAATTACTAGCTGACTGGTCTGCAGACTGTTTAGTGAAATGTTGACAGATCTGGCTGCTCTTTCTCCTAATGCCTCAGGAAGGCTATTGTGGAGCTGGTCTTCATGGGGTTTGAAAGAGGCCCAAGTCCAAACCCCTGAATTCCAGGGTTCACAGACCGGGAAAAATCTTGCTTCCTCCCTGCTTGGAGCCCATCTGTTAGTTGGCTGGTCCTTCTCTTGACATCTTGCCATCTTTTTGGGCTGGTCCTAATTGATGCTTGGCTCTATGTTTGTTAAATACATTTTTACCCTCAATGCCTCCTCCAACTGTAGTTGTTTTTCTCCTCCTCCTCCTCCTCCTCCTCCTCCTCCTCCTCCTCCTCCTCCTCCTCCTCCTCCTCCTTCTAACTAGCAGGTGCATTTAGCTTGTGAGGTTGAAACATTTCATAACAGGCTCTTTGTGATTCCTTGGGACAGTGAACACAGGTTTCCACCATGTACTCCCAGCGGTCTCCTGGGGTTCTCGCTGTGTTAGGACTATCTTGCCTGAACATAAGCAACTGTCTTGCCTGCAGTCAAATTACAGAACACTGCTATGTTTTTTTTAGAAGGCTGCTACAACCTGCCAGTTGATAGACCATTTCACCAACTGCACTGAAGCCCACATTATCTTTCAGAAGCAGAAAAGCCATCAATTGGCATGCAGAGTCTGAGGGAGACCAGATACCTGAGGGCAGTGTATTTTTAATTGCCTGGAGATGCCCATTAATAACTTTTAACTTTTTGTCCTATTCTGTGGGCAATCAACAAGGTGTCAAATCTCAATATGAGAATATTTTCTCTGGAGAAGGAAAGCTGTGGGAAATGATAATGAAGATTCTTAGAATTTTCTTTTTAGAGTTGTTTAGACATATTGATATGAGAACACACCCAGGGCATGGACACACTTCTTTCAGGAGAAAATCCAAGTCCCATGGAAATAGAGGAACTAAGCTAATTGAAACGTGAGACAGTAAGGGTTTTCAATGCCAGATTTATTGGTGATTGATATTCTGCTTGGAGGCTCACTGGGCCCCTGCAGTCATGTTATTCCAGACTGAATCTCCCAAGAGACAGAGGACCGAGTGTCTGCTTTCATCTCGGAGATGTTTGAGTGTGTACAGCCTTTGACACTGAGGTCACCTTCCTTCCTGGAAGAACCTTGTGGTTGCCACCCACGTTGATACTATGGGTGCCCTAGTTCTTACCCTGACTCTGCCATAGACTGTGACTTTTGGCAGGTCACTTCATTTTCCTAGGCCTCCGTTTCTTCATCTGTTTAATGTGACATAAGAGAACCAAAACATATATACATGTACATAGGTATAAATACATGAATATACACATATAAAACCCACAAACAAAACATATATGGAGATATGTATATGTACATTTATTGTACATAACTGGGCATTGTATAATTGAAGCTACTTGGGAGGCTGAGGCAGGAGAGTGACAAGTTCAAGGCTAGCCTAGGCAATTTAGTGAGACCCTGTCTCAAAACAAAAACAAACAATAAAAAGGGATGGGGATGTAACTTGTTCAGAATGCCCCAGTTTCAATCCCCTATAGCACAAAATAAATTCCAAACATATACTTTACATATATAAGGAGATTTATTTCAGTAATTGGCTTTTGAGATTATGGAGTCCAAGAGAAGGCCTACAATCCTCCCTTTTTACACTGGAGAACAGGAAGGTAGTGGTGTCATTCAGTTTAAAACTAAAGGCCTGAAAATTTAAAGTGCCAGCATGCCCGGGTAGGAGAAGATAGATGTCCCAGTTCTAGGAGAAAATAAAAAAGAAATTCACCCTTTCTCTGCTTTTTTTATTCTATTACATCCCACCCACATTGTTGATTAGAAGATCTGTTGTACTCAGTTTACAAATACAAATGCTATTCTCTTCTGGAAATACTAAAAATAATGTTTGACCAGCTATCTGGGTATCCCTTAAACCAGTTAATTTGACACATAAAATTAATCATCACACACAATAAACTGTTACTTCATTTAGCTCCTTTAACCCTCTTCTATCATTCTTCAGTTTTTAGGTCTGCTGATGGAATCCTTGGGCACTTTTCAGAGTCCCCCAGACAAGACTAATGAAGATGTTCAGAATGATTGGTTGAACTTTTGCTAAATTGTTCCATTTCTAACTATATGAGTTCAGATTTTCCGGATGTACTCTGTACTCAGCTTGCAAACTGTAAGGGAAAGAAGAAAGGGTCAAACCATAAAAACTAGTGCATTGCTCTGCTGGATTTATTTATTTTCTCATCATGCCCTAAATTGCCAAACCAACCAAAAATCAAAGTTAGTCTCAAACCCATTTAGCCAGTCTTCATTTCTCTGACAGTTCTTGGGGTGGTCTCCATGTGAGCCTCTCATGTTGCCAGGATGTGTGTGTTGATGACTTACAGACACAAATTTCCCAGCAAATAGACAAGGAGCAGTCTCTGGTGTGACACCTGAGTACCTAGAGCCATCCATCACCTGTTGAATAAATAATGCCCTTCTATGGAATAACAATTGTGGGTGATGATGGCTGGGGGCATGTCAAGGACTTGGAGATAAGGGCCTGAAATATTTAGAGCTTGCAGCTGCTGCTTGGAAAAGATCAGAGGAGAGATTAGTTCAGCAGGTAGAGGGAGAGTGCACCTCCTTGGTAAGCCTTCTGCTCCCTGGAAAAGCAAGATCTCACTGTCTCCAGTACCTTCCTAGTACTGTTCTATTTCCCAGCATACAAATTCCACCTTGAAGTGAGCTGGACACAGGGTCCAGGAGATATCACCTCTGATCCAGCCAGCACTTGGTCAGTTGTTCATTGGGACCTCAGTCAAGGAGTCTGGTCCTGAGCAGTAACTGGAGGGTCACACAACATGAACTGGGATAAAATAAAGGGCCTGGTTCGCATTTAGAATCAAGGTCCTAGCAATGAGCCATGTTGGAACTATTCAACTTAATGCAGAAGGGAGACAGAGAAAGAAACCTAAAGTGTTTCCTGGTCTTGTCTCTGCCCAGGGCTTGAATTTGGGGTCTACACATACTTTGGAGGAGGTTTATAATATTCTGTAGGACTGTGGTTGATTGAAGACCAGCCAAGGACTAGTCAGAGTGGTGCTCCATAATTATTATCTTCTTCTTGCACAGATTTAAAGTGGAATTAAGTGATTATAAGTGTCTAATTGCTATGGACTCCCTTTATGACACTGGCAGGTGAAGACTGCTTTTAAAGACTGCTTTTGTCTGACCCCAAAATCAGGTGCAGCAACTCCAACCAGCCCTGAGACTGGGCTGGGCAGGCTGCAGCTGCAACTGACTTTGCCTTTCATGACTGGGTGATCTGGGATTTTGTTAGAACTGTAAATTATAGAAAGAAGATAACTTAATTTTTTTGTACCAGAGATTGAACTCAGGGGCACTCAACCACTGAGCCACATCCCCAGCCCTATTTTCTATTTTATTTAAAGATAGGGTCTCACTAAGTTGCTTAGTGCCTCACTATTGCTGAGGCGGGCTTTGAACTCATGATCCTCCTGTCTCAGCTTCCCAGGCTGCTGGGATTATAGGCATGCACCACTGTGCCTGGCAACTTACATGTTTTAATAAGGATTAGAAGACCCTTAAAACAAATGCTGAAACAACAATTTGACTTTAAAACTCTGGAAAAACTGTTGGAGACACTGGAGTTTGAATCCCTGACCTATTTATGCTAGTCACATGGGCCTTACCCTGACCTTTCCTTCGGCATGTTACATAGACCTCCATGGCTACAAGAACTATTTTTTCAGGATAGTTGTGAGGATTGAATAAAATCATTATGTGGAACTATAGAAAGTGGCATAAAATGGTTGGTTGGTGTATTAGTGTCATACCTGGGTTACTTTGGCCTAACATCAATAAATTATCTGAAAGGTTTGGAAGTGAGATGTCCAAAATTGAGGTGATGACAGGGCCGAGATTTCTCGGAAAGCTGTAGGAAAGGATCCTTCCTTGTCTCTTATGGCTAGCTCTTCCTGCTGGCTGGCAGTCCTCAGCATTCCTTGGCTAATTGACTCATCACTCCTGTCACGGCCTCTGTCCTCACTTGGCTTTCTCCCCCATGTACTAGTGCTCACATTTCCCTTTCCTTATGAGGGTACCTCATCTTCATCATATCAACAAGGACCCTATTTCCATTACATTTACAAGTTCTAGGAGGTAGGATTCAACTTGGTGTTTTCTTTTTTATTTTTAGAAAACACAACTTAACTTTTAAGAGTTGGTAAAAATGTCAACCATGAAGATGAGCATCTAGTAGCATCTTCCCAGGACCACAGGTGTGGTCTAAATGGTGGGTGTGGTTAAGCTAAGGCCATGGAGTAGTGTATCTCAGAGCAGAGGTACTCTTGGTGGGAAGAGTTGGTGAGATCACTCCATGTCCCAAATGTTGCTGCCACTGCTACCCATTAGGGAACTCGTTTGCTTCTTTCCCTTAATGTTACCTCCAGTTCCAGCTAAGACCCAGTAAGACCCTCTCATGGTAGGGGAAGGAAGACCTTACGCTGACCTCTCCTCCCAATCCTGCTCTTGGTCACAGAGACATCCTCTTCTAACTGGAGACCAGACCCCTTACTTTGACTCTGGGCACTGGCATGTGTCTGTCTGCAGGTGAATTCTGCTGGGCTCTCCCAGGGAAGGCCCAGCACCAGAGAGCCCAGAGATATGCCCTCTTGTGCCTTTGGAGTTATTCTCTTTAGGACAGCCTTTTGGGATTTTTTTTTAACATTTTTTCAGGACAAAACTCAAAGAACAGAAAGTATTATTAGGCATAGTTGACCTGACCAGTGCATTTTATTTTTTCTTTTATTATTTTTATTAGATTTTATTTTATTTTTATTTTTATCATTTATTATTATCCAGCTAAAGTGTTTAGAATGGTGCCAGATACTGGCTACAGAGAGGAGAGAGAGTTCCTGCCTCTAAGGGACGCACAGTTAATAAGTGAAGCAGGAACTGACTACACCTTACAAGATATAAGTGTACACACAGAGCTAGGCACCTAGAAAGGGGTCCTGGCCCAGCCTTTGGGAGATTAGAGGAAAAACTCCCCTGGGAAAGGCCCCCTCACCTGTGGATTTCTGAGTAACCAAGACAGAAACACAGTCTCATGTTTTAGGAGACTTGGAGGAGAGAGAGAGAGAAGGGCACATCTTCAGGGTCGGCAGTGCAACCCCGAAGAATGCATTTCCATTCAGTAGGAGTTAGCAGTCATTCAGCATTCAAACTGGTTCTTACCAGAAACTGTAAGAGCCCTCAAAGTCCCAGGGGAAAGTCAACCAGCAAGTGGGGCCAGCTCCTCTCTTGCTATATTCACTGAAAAACACATTATACTGTACTAAGTTTCACTGTAGGGTCCAGCTGACTGTGGATCAATGACATCTCTCAGGGACATCTCTTCCTTTAGGACAAGGTAACCTGTGAGGTTGCTCTTTTGGCCCCCTGACACCAGCTTCCAGGAGGGTTCTGTTATGTACAGTTTCTGTTTCATGGGGATCCATAGAAAATTAGCCAAGGAACTCCCCCGGGTGCCAGGTGGCTTGAAATATCTCATTAGGAATAGTTGTGTGGGAAGAAACAATATTTTTAGCAGTGAGTAGGAAGTGTTACTGAAATATGACTTATTTGACATTATGGAACTTAGAAGCATCAGTTGGAGTCAGATGGTATGATAGTAACTGTAACTCCACTGGGGACTGAGATCAAAAGAATGGGGATTAGGATTCAGGGCTGGCATATTTTTCTCTCCCTCCTCTCTCTTTTGCATGTTATTAAATAGTACAGAACTTATCTCAGGATACAGCATCACCCCAAACAATTATTTACCTTGTATTGAATAAATGCGACTCCAAGAACAAGTGTGTGAACTCCTGGAGGAGTTCTGGGGCTTTGGGAATTGATCTAGTCTCTGGCTAAAGGGTTTAGCATATTGTTAATTTCTAATGTGATGGGGTTCGCTGTGGGAATACCATGTGAAGTTCGTTCCATAAGAAGGGAGGCAAGAAGTCATGCCACAGTTGGGCTTTCCAGGAAATGAATTCTGCAGAGTGTGATGAGCGTTCTTGGAGGGATGCCTCTTGGAGGGAAGAAGCAGGACAGGAGAGGGTGAGCAGAGGGAGAAGTTGGGTTTCAGGTATGGGAGCCTTGATTAAGCGTAAATTCGATTCTGGAGCTGAGATGGACTGTTGGTATTAACCCATGCTGAGCTGCAGAGGCTGGGCCTTCCACCTTTGCATCATCAGACAGTGGCTGTGGAGTTTCTGGGGTAGGGGAGTGACTGTGGGTAAGGCAGCTCTGGGCAGCGGAGGCCATTCCTGAAGGGGCTGAATGCTGAAGGGTGAATACCAACTGCAATCCCATCAGCTAGGGCAGTAATTCCTCTGTTCCTCCCTCCTTCTTTTTCTTCCTTCCTTCTTTCTTCCCTCTTTCCCTCCATACCCCCCCCTCTTTCAATTCAGAGGCTGAACCACATCCCCAACCCTTTTTAAAATTTTTTAAAATTTTGAGACAAGGTTTCTCTAAGTTGCTTAGGGCCTTGCTAGCTTGCCTGGCTTTGAACTTTAGACCCCCAAACTCCTGGGATTATAGGTGTGTACCACTAAGCCCTGAAAGGAGTTCTTTCTTGAATGGGCCTGTGGGCTATGCATCTTCCTGTCCACCATGAGATGTTCTGAGTATTCATCTTATTGTGGGTCCTGGCCACTCAGTCAATAAGCAAGTCACAGCTCATTGAATTGAGAGAACGGCCTCCGATGTTTGGTTGGTGAGGAACAGGGATTACTGCTTACAATAAGAATTCATTGCTTGTGCTCTGTTTTAGATGGAATCAGTACTTAAAGTTACTTCTTCCTCTCAAGCTGACATCTTCACATGTCAGAGGTATCTGGGCTTTACTCTTCTAGACAAATGCCACACACCCCAGCCCAGATGCTCCTCCAGCTCTCAGCTCCTCCCCAGCTTCTCTGGATCGGACCTGGAAGATGGTCTTCGGTAGGCATCTCTGCATCCTTGTCCTCTACTGGGCAGAGTTCCATGGGTCTTATTTCTCAAAGCTGAAAATGTTACACTCTGTTACTCTAAGCCCCAAATGATCCCTAAAACGCAAGGAGTAAGTATTTTGGACGAGGCAGTAAGTTGTAAGGAAGGAATGTAGTTTTAGGAGTTAGGTCTTCCTATTTTCCCTTTTACCTACAGGGAGAATGTGGATAAGTCCCATCCTCCTCGGGTGTTTTTTTTTTTTTTTTTTTACATTTGTGAATGTAAAAGGATTAGGCTGGACAAATCCTAAGGCCCTGTCTGGTGTGGTGATGTTTTTAATTTCTGTCTCTGTCGTGGGATGTGACCTCATTCTCTCTCCACTCTGTTCCAGCTTGCCAGGGTCTCCTTCCCTTTTGCCCTGCGTCACCTTTCATTCCTTCTTCCCCTGCCAACCCACATGTTCTCGGTTTCCTTGCCAGCTCTTCCATGACACTGGTCTTTTCCTCCTCAGAGAAGCTCCACCTTCCCTTCTAGCAAGTGCAGACAGGGGAAGAGGCCAGCAGGATTGGCAGCTTGGACTGAAGATCAGTCTGGCATTGGTAGGTGGGCAGGGTGGGTTGGGGGTGCTGCTGGCTATTCCCTGTCCAGGAGGAGGCCGGTGAAGAACCAGAGCACAATGACGGGGAGAAGGAGCAGGGGCAGGGGAAGGGCATTGCCTAGCCCATATCTATGTGCCCATTCTTTCCCCCAAACCTAAAACCTGCTCAGCCAGATGAGAATCCACATGAATACAATCTCCTTTCCTGGAAACATTTCCCCACCCTGGCCCACCTCCACTGAAAAGCAGAGAATAATTGACTTGGGGAAAGAACTTGAAAGTGCAGCTACATTAAGAACAGGATGGTGAGACGCGTGCCTCTTCCCCAACATCAGGGCTGTTGCCAGACAGCCGAGCTGTCACTTCTGGCTGGGTGACAAGACCCGGATACTCGGATGGGAGGCACTTGCTCATTACCTGGCATCCCGGGGGTCACGACCATCTGCTTCATTTGCCCCCTCACAAGATGGCGAAGCAGATTTCACAAGACACCAGCACCACCGTGCCAGGGGCTGAGTAGGACCAATCTGTTCAAAACAAGAGAGAAAGAGAGCGGCCTTCCTGGAAGGTACCACGGGAACCTAGAAACTTCCTCCTAGTCAGTTCACCATGATGCAGGTCTGCCCTAAAATGACGCCTCCATCTATTTTCATAAGTCATTTCATTTCAGACCCCATAACTTATACTGTGTTCAAAGGAAGAGTAGATTGCTTCTGCCTGAGTAAACAGTTCCTGTGAGGTCTGGGCTGTTGAGTGCTATTTCCCAGAGCACAGAGTTAAAGAGGCAAGTGTAGGAGTCTAAGCTCTGGAGTTTAAGACCCTTAAAAGGCTTTCTCCAACTCCCCCAGAAAGCACATAAGAGGTTTAACTAGGTAAAAAGTGCCCTTCTGTGTAATTTTCTCCAGTCATGTCAAGCTACTTACATTCAAATTGAGTTAGTTAAGATAATGCTTGGTAAAATATGGAATCAGAGTGGCTTGGTATTGGGTTTATTTCTCAGTCATATAAAGTTAGTGGACACCAAGAGTGGGGACATAGGACTCTCCTCCATGTTCAGGGATTGAGACTTTCAGAGAGTATGACAGCTTCAACATGTTGGCTTCCAAGTTGTTTGACCAGGTCAGTGGTGTCCAGGCTGCAGAAGAGAGAGAGCAGGCAAGATCACGCAGCAGATTTTAAGGGCTAGGCCTGTAATCTATTGGCCAAAAGCCAGTTATATGCCACACTAACTGCTAGGGAGGTTGAGACATCCAGTCTACTCTTTTGTGATGGGGGAAAGAAAACAAATTAACAAAACCCTGTATCCTGCATCTCTGAGACAGAGAGGGTGAAGGGTTCATTTCTCGAAAATCATCTCTCGTGATTGGTACTTGTGTGGTGTGTTAGTCAGCTTTTTGTCTCTGAGACCAGAATACCTGGCAAGAGCAACTCAGAGGAGGAGAAGTTTATTTTGGACCCAAGGTTTCAAAGGTTCAGGTCCATGGTGGGCTGACTCTATTATTCTGAGCCCGAGGAGAAGCAGAACTTTACAGCAGAAGGGCATGGTGGGAGAAAGCTGCTCAGCGTGTAGCATTCAGGAGAGAGAGAGAGAGAGAGAGAGAGAGAGAGAGAGAGAGAGAGAGAGAGAGAGAGAGAGAGAGATGGGGGGGTGGAGAGAAGAGAGAGATGTACTAGGATCAAACTATGAACTCCAAAGGCCCTCAGTGACCTTCATCCAGCCACACTGTACCTGCCTACAGTTACCATCCAGTACAGTAGTCTTTTCAAATTAATCCATCAAATGGATTAGTCCACTGATTAGGCCACAGCTCATAATCTAATCATTTCATCTCTGAACATTCCTGCATTGTCACATACATGAGCTCTTAGGGGATACTTCCTGTTCAAACCATAACAAACAGTGTCTCTCTGTCATCTATCAGTCAATCATCTCTCATCATTTACCATCTTCAATAACACAGTGAGCAGCAACTTACTTCTAGACATGGGGTTCTCTCTCATCCTTCTGGTTTCCCCACCCGAGATAGTCATCACCCTGAATTCTGTCCTCATGGTTTGACAGTTTTACGGTTGTATTTTATCTGTTTCCCCAAGATGTATATACTTTTTATTGTAATTGTTCTTACTTTATAACAAAGACTTATAGATATATTATTTGCACTTGCTTTTCTCATGTGAATATTAGTTTTCTGTGATCAGTCACACTCCGGTGTGTTGTTGTGTTTCATTCATGTTGTGACTTTACCTCAATTTATTCATTCACTCTCCTGTAGCTGTGGATGCAGGCTGATTGCAGGTTTTGCTATTTGAATAATGCTACTATTATCTTCCTTTACATGCCTCATGTTGTGCATGAACAAGAGTTTTTTTTCATGCCTGCAACTAGGAATGCGGTTGCTGGGTTGTTCATTTTGGTAAGATTATGGTTCACTTTTAACTTATTGTCCTCTCAAAAATTTATAAAAGGTCTTGTGTCCAGACCTTCCCCAACACTTAAATAGCCAGAAATTCTAATTGTCACTAATCTCCTCATTGCTGACTAATAAGCATAATATGTATACAATAAAGTTTGCAGTCTTATTATTCTATGGTAGCTGAAGTCCTTCATTACTTTTACCGCTTCTCGCTGTACCCCCAAGCAGGAAGTGTCACAAGATCTCAAACCAAATGAAGTTCTGGTTGAAGGATTTCAGGGAAAGAAAGACTTGCAAACAATCATTTTTCAATTCATTAATAGGTAGTCCCTTCCCTTTCACTTGCAATGTTTTAATTCCCGAATCTTGCACTTTGGCCACTCCAGGATGCCACTCCAAGTTTTCTGATTTTAGGAAGGTCAGTAGACAAATTAGAACCCAGCAGTTTGGATTCTCTGGAGAAGCCATGTCAAATTAGTGTGTGGTAATAAAGAAGGGAGCTGGAAATGTTTGCTGGTTGACTGACAGCCCATGCAGCAGCCTCAGAGTATGGATTCAAATAAAAGTAATAGTTTTCCCTGCAGCAGCTTAGTCTGTCTTTTCTGTGCCTCCCTCTGCATTGGACACAGGTGTAGAACTGTGCCTACCCAAGCCCTGGATGTGATAGCTGCATTTAAATCTGCCCTCAATCTGTCTGGTTCAGTAGGGGCAGTCTTGTGAAGATAAATCATGTAAACAAGTTACAGTAATGGAATACTTATTTATAAACTGCATTTTTGAAGGCTTTCATCCACTGTTAAAAAGAAGATTGTATGGTCTTTCAGCTTGTTAGGAAGCTCTACCTGTCTTGAGCATACACCTGCTTTATTCAGGTGGCTAATGTATTGCAAAGTGAGGAATCCACGTTAGTTTTCTGCTTCTGACTGGGGGAGAGTGGGAGCCTATTCTGTAAAATGTGAGTGGCTTTTCCACCTGGGTGCACAGCCCTTTCAGTTTGATGAAATGAGAGACAGAAAACATAAGAAGCATGTTTTACTCCCTCATATTTTCTCCTTCCCTCCCTTCTTTCTCTTTGTGGGTTAGTGATTTCTTGTTGTTGTTGTTGTTTTGTTTTGTTTTGTTTTTCTCTGCCTCTGGCTTTCTTCCTGTAATGTGGGCTCTGTTTTGCTCTGACTCCAAATGGTAACCCAATTGAAAATTCAAGATCTCCACCCCCCCACCTTCATTCCCTCCCTGAAACTAAGAGATAGCTAATGCTTCTTCTCCACTGTGATTGGCGAAGGTGCTTGAGTTTATCCAATAGTGTCCTACAGATGCGAAGGATGCTTTCCCTGAGACAGCAGCCCATCACTCCACCTAGACCCAGACAGCTGGGTGCTGTCAGGCTTGTTACTGTCAGACCCCTCAGGATCTCCCCAAAGCTGATGCTGAAAAAACCTTTAGGAAATTCAGATGGAATGGTTTTCATCTTTTGGATTTTCTGCTAGCCCTGGCTTGCCTTTGGGACTTGCATCCCCAGTCTTTCTGATAGGGGAAGGCAAAGATCCAGTACTGGAATCTTAGCCAGGACCTAGGGAGCAAGAAGAGATTCTGGAATGATGTGACTGACATTTGTGGGAGTGCCAAAGCCATGTGTTCCAGTTGGTGTGAAAATTTTATTTATGTGAAGGAGAGGGGAAGCCTGTCCGTGTTTATGTAGAACGGAATTTACTGGATCCCAGTATGTGAACCTCCTCCATGAGATCAGGACTTTGTAAGTTTGTTCACAGCTGTACATCCCATGCTCAGATCAGCACCAGGCACATAGTAATCACTTGATAAAAATCCATTTAATGAATAAAGCAGGAATCAAAGTGAGGATGTGTAATTTCTTAGGCAGAGGCCTTTTGGTGAGTGCTATAGAATATCAGAGGAATCTATACAGAATTACATAGAAAGTCTGAAGCCTTGGGCTGGGCTGGTCAGTACCATCTGTATTCATGCCATCTGGGATCTATGATTCAGAGTTGCTCATTCAGACAAAAGACAAGAGACCAGAGAGTGGATAGGTGGCAAGGAACCAGGCACATATGTATGCTCAAAGAGGTTGGCCCAGAGTGTCCTCCTATGGCGCTATGTTTGCTGCCCTCCTTTCCAGATGCTACCAGGCCAGCCTGTGCCATATGTGAGCAAGACTGACAGATATGATTCCCCTACCCTGGGGCTGAGGGTGATGTGTGTGTGCCCAGCAGTGACAAATGCTTCTGAGTCAGGAATCACAGGCCTGGTTTTACAAGTGAAGAAAATGGTGCCATTAAAAGGCAATTATTCAAGTGGTGTGAGTCAGCTCTGCAGCTCCTGGCAATGCCAAGCAAGGGAAGGGAGTGGTATGGGGAGTGTCTTTCTCTCTTTCTCTTTAAACAAAGCTCAGGCTAGAAAGCAGAGCATGCACCTGCATCTGGATGATGTATGGTGAGGGGCCTGCACTGCCAAATTCCTTCATCTGAGCAACTTCAGCAATAGGGGAGGCAGAACCAGACCAGAAAAAAGGCTCCCATCCCGAGAAATGGAAACAAATAGGTTCTTTCAGCTGGTCATGTACTTACCCCTCACTCTGCTTTCAGCCCCTTCATGGAGGACTCCCCTATCTGTTGACCTGTGTGTGTGTGCTGGTATCCACAGCACTGAGATCAGGGTCCAGACATCCTTGTGTGTACTTGCCTCCTTTCTCTGGCCTGATTTTAAAGAAGACCAATATGCTTTCATTTCTTGAGTAATTTTCATAGTTATTTTTTTCTGCTTGGTCTGCTGCCACGGCAACCAGCTTGTTTTACCCACCTTCACTTGGAGGGAGTTGTGAAGGGGCCTGAGCAGGTCCTGTTTCCAGCCCATCTACTCAGGCGGTTGGGCATGAGTGGAGGCTGTAGGTGGGCAGTGCAGAGCTGCATTCTGAAGCCACCTGTTTGCCTCCCAAATCTTCCTCCTTTTGTTGTGTGGGAGTAAGGAAGAATTTTTGTTCTGAGCAAGGAAGAATTTTTTACTTGCCTTGAAAAGATAGTGGCAGGAACCCAAAAGGGGAAAGGAGCAAAAATTAGGCCATAATCATGAAAGCACTAAAAGATGCTCCAGGGTTCAGGAAATAAAAAGCTCAAAAGGAAAACAAAGGAGCAGACTAAGGCTTATTTGTTAGGTGCTAAAGATGGACCAGCCCTCTTTCTTTCCAAGCAGTTTTATCCTCTCCAATAAATCAAAGCAGAAATTATTTCAAAAGCCTTTTGGATATTAATAATTTTAAGATATGGCTAAATTTAAAGAGCAGTGAAATGCTTCACATCTATTTCACATTTATAATCGGGGTGGTTCATTTAAATTAGTGGTATTTTTAGTCTATCTTTTTATGTGTCAATGATGAGGAGGGTTCTGGGACAACTGTTTGGTGTTGGGCATGTGGTATGTAGTGGAAGGTCCCAGATGGGACAAGAGGAGAGCTGCCTGATCAGGGAGTGCAGAGACTTCTTGGAGTGTTGGCCCATGTGGAAGGGTAGCAGTAAGTATCTGAGAGTGGTCAGCTTGCAGAAGTCCAATCTTTATGGAAATGCAAGCAGAAGCAGAATGTTCAGGAAGATGTTGATGGGTTCCAGCTTGGTTCAGTCACACACAGAGAGGGTAATCTGGGCACTGAGATCAGAATGCAAGGGTTCACCTGGAGAGTCAGGCTTTTCTGGCCCCAGCCTAGTCTATGTAGGATGTCTACTCTTGAATTTCATTTTAAGTAGTTTTTAGTGTCCCTAGATGGAGGTAGTAGAAAACAGACTGATGGCCTACCTGTCACTGAGGAAGGCAGCCCAGGGCAGAGGTTAAACCTGTTTGCATACAACTCAGCCCTGGCTTTAAAAACTGACAACCACATAGAAGTTGAATGACCTTTGGGCAAATAACTCAGCTCCTACACCTTAGTCTTGTCATGTAGAGAATGAGATTGGTGTTTCTATACACCTCACTGAGGGAATTAAACCAGGTGATGTATATAATAAGGCCCTTAGCACAGAGACTGGCTCAGGCAGCACTCAAGAAAAGTCTTCATGCCTTGCAGGTCAGGAATTTTTGCTTCTGAGGCCATCTTGAGAGGATACACAAACCTGATACTGAAGAGCTCACATTGTCACAATGAGTGGTAGTTGGGAAATTCAGAAAACCTGTTCTAATGGCAAAAGGAACTCTGGTTGAGGATAACGTGAGTTTTCAATCCTATCCCTAAAAGGATAATGAGGGGAGAGAATGGGTGGAAGGCAGGTTATTAGAGCTCCTGGATGAACTTCCAAGTGAAAAAAATGTTGTCCCAGCCTATGACAAAGGCCCACTCAGCAGGGTCCCTAAGCCAGGGTCTTCTCCCTACTAGGGACAGGGATAGTGGAGATTCTACTCGGGAAGCATGAGTGACTGCTCACATTGCTATAATGCATGGGCCTCTGTCAAACTTGGATGACATGTGCTTCCCCTGTGTGCCCTTGGGGTGCAGGTCTCAGGGATATGAGCACTAATGGCGGGGGGTAGAGGGTGGGACAAAGGTTTTTGTCAAACTCTGCTCATATAAGAACCTTCTGAAAACAAAAATAGATTTTAAGCATTTTATGAAGTGCTGGGTCTTCACAGGCACAAGGCATGCGTATCAGCTGGCAGGAGGCATTGCCAGCTGCATTTCAGTGGAAACAGGCCGCTTCTGAGGATTACATCGTTAATACAAAAGACTATAATAGCAATAAAAGCTATGATTTCAGTACACCGGCTCTGTTATCTTCTCTCTTAGCCTCCAATATGGTTCTATTTATTTCTCTTCTTAAATATTTACAGCATCCTTCTGAAAATAAGAATGATAAAGTGAAATTAATAATATTACTAATAATGGCGGAATGGTTGTAATATTGGCTTCTTGAGTATCTGCCATATGCCACCGTCTGTTTGATGCTTCACGTACATCATGTCTAATCCTCACAATAACCTTGTGAGGACTTCTAACCCATTTCACAAACCAGGGAACCAAAACTCAGAGAGGGAATGGGATTTGCCGAACCACCTAGTTGGTAAGCAACCAGACCTGGATGGGAATTAATGTGTTTGTCCTCTGAAGAGCCCTGCATGGGTTTTGAGATTCTCTGGTTTAAAGTTATTTTCACACCAGAAATGGAAAAGAAAGAAGAACATTACTCTTTTCGATCAAGCCCCAGGTTTCTCTTGAGGAGCTAAGAGGAAAGTGAGAACCCTGAAACAGGCCATAGGTTATGTATTAGAATCATTTCGGATCTGGCTCTTCTCCCCTAGTCTCTCCTTCCTCCATATTGGTCTTGTGATTTTTTTCATTCTCTCTCCCCCTTAGGTTGTATTTTATCCCAAACTAGCTCTCCCACTGCCCTTCTTGTATGACTTCTTATGCTTACTGGTAGTAAGATTTTTTTTTCTGTGCCATAGAAGAGAATTAGCTTCTGAGTTGAAACCCATTTCCCTCCCTTCTAATCTTACCTATCCTCAAATTTTCAACTCTTATACAACAGACAGGAAGAGTCCTTAATAATCCCTTCCTTCTCCAATTTTCTAGCACTTTTCACCTGTTAAATTTCACTAGCTATTATGGTTTAGATGTGGTGTCCCCCAAAAGCTCACTTGTGAGACAATGCAAGAAGGTTTGGAGGAGAAATGATTGGGTTATAGTCTTAATCTAATCAGTGAATTAATCCCTGGTGGGATTAACTGCGTGGTATTGGAGGCAGGTGGGGTGTAGCTGGAGGAAATGATTCATGGGGTGGGAGTATGGGGTATGTATTTTGTACCTGGAGAGTGAAGTCTCTGTTTCCTTATCATCATGTGAGCTGCTTCCCTCCACCACACTATTCTGCCGTGATGTTCTGCTTCACTCAAGCCCCACAAAACAGAGCTGCTGTCTATGGATTGAGACCTCTGAAACCATGAGCCCTTAAATATAATCTGTTCCTCCTCTACAGTTGTTCTGTCTGGGTCCTTTAGTCACAGCAATGAAAAGCTGACTAAAACACTGTATCTTAGTTACGTGTGTGTGTGTTTGTGTGTGTGATTTACAAGCCCATGAAAAGTTGGAGTCCAGCTGTGCCTTGTATTATCCCTGTACCTTAATCATAATAGATTCTTAGTAACCATTATGGAATAAATAGTTCTCGCCCTCTATATTTACTTTATTTATTGTATCTAGGTGCACATTTGACTTTTACACTGTCACTGCTACTCACATAAATGGATCTATTGAAGTATAAACCCCTGGGACAGAAAAAGAGAATCTGATCAGACTCTAATATAGTCTCCACTCTGTTCTAGACCTCCTAACTAAATTACAGGTGGCACTGTCCTCTGTGAATTCTGAAGAGCACCATAGAGGTTACTCAAGTCCTCCACGGTTGCTTTTTTTTGTGGTGCTGGGGATTGAATTTAGGGCCTTGTACATTCAAGACAAGCACTCTACCAACTGAGGTATATCCCCAGCCCATCCACGGTTGCTTTTGAATGCACTTTTGGAATGTTCTGGAATTGGACAACAATGAGGAAGCATTTTTTGCATATCAAGTTCAGACTCAGGGAATTAGACTCCTTCCTTTTGCCACTCTTGTCTCCATGTGCATGTCCCAAGACCTTATGGCATTACACAGTAAGCATGTTCCCAAGGTGAAGGTTACACACATTGGTGGTGATGGGACAGTGTAGACTGACCAGCTGCTGGTGAAGACATGGACTCGTCAGGACCACGGACAGAAGCACTGCGTGTTGTGCCTTCCTTTTTCTTACCACTTTTCCTATGCTGAAGACCAGAGAGGTTGAGAATCCTATTCCAAACAAACCACAGGAGGGAAGCCAGTGGCAACCTTCCCTGGAGAACTCCCGGCTTTGAGTCATAAATCGGACTCTGGTTGTCTAAAACGACCTACATGCAGAGAGTTCTCTTCCTGGAGGAAGGTCTCACGCACAAACTAGGCTGACACTTGTCCACTAATTGCCTCCCACTAGAATTCAACTTACTCAAGTATTTCATTCATGTCTCAGGTTTCAGAAGGGCCTTTATTGCCTTTTTTTTATTACATATAGACTTGTTCAAATCAATATTCTTATATAAAACTGTGGAAAAAGCCATGATATTTTCTCTACCTCTGATTTTTTTTTTTTAGTATACACATTTTATATTCTTCCTTTAAAGCTATTTCTGCAGCACAGCTGCTTCACCGAGACACAGACTCCTATGGGCCTCACTTGGCCCATTGCATACCTTGAATATCCTTTCACAGTGTTTGATTTCTGCAGTTGGTTGTATAATGAGGAAGGAGTGTACAGGGAGTTTGGAGATTCCTATTAACCAGGTCACCCATGAATTTATCTTCGTGTTCCTCTTTATTAGAAATAGCAGGGAATATGATCATATTTAAACACAACCACTTATAGAAACTTGGTTTTAAAAATACACCTTACTAAGTTTTCTTTCCCATTTGACATTTCAAAATGTTGTACTATATTTTCCTATCATCAAAACTCCTCTTCTCCATTTTCATTCTGGTCTGTGAATAGAGACCATAACAAATGGCAAGTGATGTTTCGCCGGTCATTTGGATCTGTGCTCTTCTGCCCCAGGTAGTCCCTCTCTGGAGTCTTCTAGATACTGCTTTTGAAGATGAGCCATGGAGAAATACAGACAAAGATGATGAAACAGAGCAGGACTTGGGAATAGAGAGAAGAGTGTCATCTTTGAAAACTTGAGAGAAGATATCTCATGAAAAAGGGAGAATAGAATCATTCTGTGATGAATCTAAGATGAATTCATGAAAGCTACAGTGGGAAATATTTTGACTCAACCTAAGAAAAAACTAACAGCTAGAACTTCCAGCCTCTCTGGAACAGGTTGCCTTGTGAGGGAGTAGTGACCCTCAGGCATGGCAGGTGCTGGACTCTAGGCCAGCTGAGCCATCTGCCAACAATGATGCTTCCAGAAATAACAGGCCCACATTATCTGTGAGACTCAGTAGTTCTAAGTATCTGGCATGATTATTGGTTGCTCTGAGTATTGAAAAAAAAAAACAGAAGTACTTACTATTGTCTTTCAGGAGCAGAAACTAAATCTTTTTGACTCTTGGAAAACAAAAGCCCTATGCATGGAACATTATAATGAAGTCATAGAAAGAAAGAGAGTTTTCAGTTGTTGAGGAAAACAGCCTTTTATTGCAGATAGATACTGAACTTATATGGCTTAGCTATTTAGAGGGTTTTAAAAATCACTTTAACTGGACCACAGTTCTTCATTGGGTTGCATTGCATAGGTCTTCGTCAATATTTTACCAACATTATGATTGTCATTAAAAATGTGACAATTATTTCTTACAAATGCAGAGAATTTTAGAATTTATATAGTGCCTTCTTACATATTTCTGTCTTTCATCTTCATTGCAATTTCTAAGGAGGCATGGAAACTATTATTATCTTGATTTTTGTGTTGGAAAACTGAGGCATGGACAGTTGAGTGACTCACGAAACATCACCTGGTAGCATTAGACCTGGAATGAAGTTGATATATGGAAAGTGGAATCATGCAAGAGAGGCAGTGTTTCCTCCCATTCCAGTAGCCAGCAATGCAATCTTGGACAAAGCACTGGAATGAGAATGCCAGTGTGCATGCCACATTACTACTGTCTAGGGTTCTCTTGCCTCTCTCTTGCTGTCTGGCACAGACCTTAATTTTTGCCTGGCAGGTAGGAGGTGAAATGAGGTGGAGTTTGTGGCCACTCTGATGCCCTGGTGTATGTTTCTGTGTGGTAATATGACCCTTCATTGCTATAAGACAGTTCTGACAGATCACTTTCACAAGCATGGGATCCTTGGCTGCATTTTGATTGTAATTGGAGGATATGTTTATTTACCTATGTGGGTTCAGTTGTGGTATGGATTACTAGTAAAGGTGGCTTTGATAGCATTCAACACTCCTAAATGTGTAAGTCAGCATAAATCAGTCTCCTAATGTAACAAGGTACGAAGCTGCAAGGAAAGGTATAGTTAGTCTGTAATTTTTAATTTCATAAATGCAGTTATTGAACTCAAAATTAAATATTGTGTTACTTATAAAGGTGTTGATTAAGAAACAAAGTGTTTCTCAACTAAAAAGCAAGAAGTGTGCATTCTAGAAATGTTTAAAATAAAGACAATTTCAAAAGCATATTTATCTATAATCTCAGAAATATAACATATTAAAATTTTGTTAGAACTTCTTAGAATGTTTTTCTTGCACCTATATTTAAAAACAAATTCAGTATAATGCTGTTCACACTTACTGTAAATCTTTTTTTATGATAAAACTTTTTCTATATTAGTTAATATTATCTTAAAGAGGGATTTGACTTGAATTTGGATTTGGGAGTCATATCTTGTTTTAGTGTGTGGATATAACAAAATTCCTTTGAGCTATTTCCTATTGTTGCTTATGTTGGATGATTTATAATATTTTCTTAATATACCTCACATATATAAATACTCTCTCACATAAATTCTTGACTAAGCATTAAATACAGTTCCAGTGTGTTTGAACAGGAAAACTAAAACTAGATTATTATTTTTTAAGGTACCAGCAACCCTATTGGGAATTTATGAAACGAGTATAAACTGTACTCTTATTATAGTTCGTCCATAAGGTAACTTCAAGGTGTGGAGAAACCCATACTACACATGTAGAATGTCCTGCATCAACATCAAAGCAGTGAACTCACTTTTCTTCTCTTTTCTATTGATTTCCTTTAGCCTGATGAAGTCCTCCGATATCGATCAGGATTTATTTACAGACAGTTACTGCAAGGTGTGCAGTGCACAACTGATATCCGAATCTCAGCGCGTGGCCCATTACGAGGTAAGGACAGCTTTACCCACTCAGGCCTCAGAGTCATACTCCCTTCTGCACTTGAGGTGGATTTTCAGAACTACAGGGTGTGAGCCTATAAGGTCAGGCTGTGGTGGACCAAACTTGTCTATATGGGGTGGGGAGTAAGGGGTTAGGGACATCATTCTCAGACCATAGCTGCTTTCTTGATTGATTGATTGATTTCTTTCCTTCTCTCTGTCTCTTTCATGGTCATATCATCTCCTAGAGATTCTGTGGGCTTTCTCTACTTGTTTTATCTGTCATTGCTCATCCTTGATGTTCTGTCCAGGGATATGCAGCAGGGTGCATTAGTTCCAGCTCCTCTTTCCACTAGTGACCCTGAAGATAAGCTCAAAGGCTGTTGTTAATCACTAGAGGGAAGCAGGGCAGAGGAAGGAGATAGTGGGAGTGAAGCCCACTTCATGCCCTCAAATTTCTTCCACTTGGTAACTAATGCCCTAAATATGTGGCTCAAAATGGAGACATCTCCTGCAGTTTTATAACAAAGTTGGAAAGCCCAGATACTCTTAAAAGGCATAATACAGGGGCTTTGGCTCTTTAGGATGGAAGAAATGACAGCTGCTTTTTGATCCTTTATTGGGAAAAGAAGAGAGATTGTTGTGTCTCAGGCAGGAATGAGGTACTATGGGTGGAGAATCTGGGGGGTCTCAGGATGCTGAGAGCTGCAGGGTATATTCTGTCTTTCAGAGTCCATATACAATGGGAACGTGAGTTTTCAAGTGTAACAGCTTGTAAGTAATTTTAGATTGGAGGGCAATTTTCTTTTTGTGTGATGATTCTGTCAAATGCTGGTTGTCACTGTCATTCACAAGACTCCTATGGATCTCAGATTCTTCTGTGTACCATGAAAACAACAATAACACACACACACACACACACACACACACACACACACACACACACACATAAATACACAGAGAGAAAGATAATAACTATGCTTTCTCCTCAGGGTTTTGTGGCGACTAAATGAGACCTATTGAAATAGAAATTTTTAGAAGGTGAAAAATGTTCTAAATATGCAATTATGTTATTAGCCATTATTAACTCCTTTGCAGAACCATTTTGATGAAGCCAAATAAAACTTGCTCTTTGGAGAAAACTTTTAAAGTCAGCATGAACAAACATTAATACAGTTTCCCTCAGTGTCCACAGGAGATTGTTTTACAGGGCCCCCTGTGGATACCAGAACCTGCCAAAGCTCAAGTTCCTTATATAAAATAGTGTAATACTTGCAATAAAATATATACATTGGCTCCTGTATGCTTCTTTAAGTAATCACTAGATTGATTCCAGTACTTCATAAAATGCCTGTATATATCATTGTTTGTATGGATTTGACATAGTTTCATCTTGTAGCAAATTCAAGTTTTGCTTTTTGGAAATTCCTGGCTTCCCCCACCCCCAAGTTCTTTTGACCTGTGATTAGTTGAATCTATTCAATAGATTCAGAAACAACAGATCCAGAGGGCTGACCATATTCTTTGGTCTAGAGGGAAGCGAGTATTGGAAGAAGTAAATGTGAACTTAATTATCTAAGAGGGAATCAGTCCATTTATTTTGAAATTAAGAAGTTTCTAATTTTGGTGGATATTGCTTTATAAACACATAAGGTTTTATTAAATATGAAGTCCCTAGTTGAAAATTGGGGGAATTCATCCCTGCTCTGAAAATATATACACCTCTATTAGTCCTTTTCTAGGCTTTTCATGTCTGTTTTTAATCGTCTTTCTAGATTTAAGTAATAACTTAAGGACCAAATTCTTAAAGACCTAAATTCCTAAGGACCAAAACAAATTCTTAATTCCTAAGGACCAAAACAAAGTTTTATTCATTTACTCTTTTGTAATTCCTGATGAAACAGTGCTTGCACATTATAGGTGTTCAGTTAGCATTTGCAGAGTGAAGGGCTGTGTTACAAAAATATACTAATGGTATTTTCCAGTACTTGGTTGTTATATGAACTAGAATAGTAATGTCAGAATACTGAAAGCAATGACAAACATTTCTAAAGAAAAAAAATTATCTTATTTGCTCAATTAAGATTTTAGTTATTTGATTTCAAGTTTTCAAGATACATTCTGTATCCTTGTAGCATAATCCAATAATTTAGAGAATGTGTTAGTATTTGTTGAATGTACCATAGATGGAATAAAGAATTTATTTTCTTTATGGAAATTACAACAGATCTGCAATTAATACATCATCCAGCAACATTAAATGGATTCCCCTTAAATGTAGCAAGAACTCTGAATGATGCTTCCTTCCCCATTTCCCAGCAGAGGTGGGGCTCTTCCTTCCCTAAGAAATAGCTTGCCTGTGTGTTCTTGCTGCAAAGGTTGTGAGAACAGCACAGTCAGGACTGAGGAGACCTATGCCTGACCCATGTCTTCTAGTTCAGTTGGGACACTTCCCTCAGTGTCACTTCCTCATCTCTAAGAGAATGACTTATAATTTTATGCTACCAGATGCAATCAGATTCTCCCTAAGACCATTTGAAAACTGATATTGGGATTCTGTCTTCCTTCTGCACCCATCCTCTGCTGAAATTGCATATAAAGTGAGTCTCTGTTCACATTAAAATCCCACTCAATTCACTGAGAATGTTGTCACACTTACTCTCAATGCCCTAGGACTGATTTATTGTTTCAGCCTGACTTCACTCTCCAGTTCAACTTGATCATACTCTGTTTCCCTAGGGGGCAAATTAGTGAGAATCCACTGTGCATTTTCTGAATGTCCAACAGTATTAGTGTTAGTTATTGTGGGGGATTCTGAACCTATATGAGAAATAGTCTCTGTCCTTAATAAGTCCATCAACTTCATTAAGAAGAAAAAAATGCAGATGTGACACAAATACCTGTGTGAATACTGTATACGTGATCTGTAGAATTCTGCAGCCTGCTTCTGTGGAGCTGCTGATTTTATTTGATACAAACAAAGTGTTAATTCTTTTGGCCTTTTGGCTTCCTGATGTATGCTTCATCATGCAGCTAACTTTTTAGATCTTTGCATATTCCAAGTCCCAAAGAGTGAGTTATCACAAAGAGCTAGTATGGTCAAGAAAGACTTGTTGGGGACTGTCATGATTTATCTAGGTTTCAATAAATGGGTTAGTTTAGGGATTGCTGGAACGAGAAACCTCTGGTCTCCAAGGAGTATTGAAGAGGCTCACCTGGAAAGTGTGTTAGGGAAGGGGCAGGCAGCAGCATGTATAGAACGGAGTGGTTAGTGTTTGAAGAAAAGGGGAGTTTGGACTCTTGTTAGCCTCTTTAGCATCTGGGAGCATAAAATTATAAGTCAGCATTTCTAAATGACAATCAGCTGGTGGTGGTCAAGGTGTGTTGTTGAGGAAAAGAATAGCTTTTGATACAACTTTAGCCATGAAACTACTGTGCTAGTACTCCAAAGTAGGAGAGAAAAGCAAATGGGTTAATGCCTAATAGCTGCATGCCCTATTTAACAGGCTGAATCTTCATACAAGAGGACAGAAAAGCCTAATATATTTCTAATTGATCGAACCCTTCCATGCTATATTTTAAAAATCTCTCTCTCTCTCTTTCTCTCTCTTTTTTTCTTTGCATATGAAGTCCCGATGTTAAAAAAAAATCCTGGGAAATATAAGGACATTATTATTTTTCTTACTTGCTAAGCATTAATATGATGCTAATGTTTCAGTGGAAAATATAATTAGATGTTGTCCCTGCTTACTGGATGAATAGTCTGTAATCAATAGAATGCGTAGACACAGACACAGAAGGAAAGAGAAAACTTTCAAATGAGAGTGCCTGAATGTTTTGGAGATTGGAAATAGTTTCCTGGGGAGGCCACTTGAGTACCTTGCTGTAGTTTCAAGTGGCTAAAGAACAATTTCCTGTGAAGGGAAAGAGCTGTTTCCATGAGTGAAGGGGTGGCTTCCTGGCACGTGGAATGAAAAGAAATCATATGCAGCAGATCATATGAGTAATGAAGAGAAATCATACAGGGCAGATCATGAGAAATGGAACCAAAAGGACAGAGAGACTGTCTATATATCATATGCTAATATATGATATAAAGAGATAGTGTGTGTAAAATGCAGACATATGCATATGTGTGTGTATGTGTGTGTATATATGCACATGTGTGTGTATATATATGCAGGTATATACATATATGTGTGTGTATATATACTCTCTCTCTCTCTCTCTCTCTCTCTCTCTATATATATATATATATATATATATATTATATATATATATAAAATGAGTATGTATGTGTTAGTAAAGCCTAGGGAAGGAAATAGATGAACAAATCTGAAAGGAGAGTGAGAAGGAATTCTTGTTGAATAGATCCCATAATTTCATATGATACCAGCCATAAGAATGGCAGCTCCTATTGCTTGTCCATTCCTGTGGTCTCTAATACCCCTATGTTGACATGTCACATATCTAATTAATTACTCCTTGCAAATTTGGTGCCTTAGATATCCTGGTACATCCAAACAAGATTGTAAGTTTCCTGAGGCAGGCAGAAGTCATGCATTGAGCATTTATTCTCATAGTGCCTCACCCAGAATTTTGTTCCCTAGCACTTATAGGTCAATAAACAGGCAGTGTGAGGAGAGGTGCTTGGAGGAGGGAATAGTGTAGTCTCAAGAGTCTGTACCATTTCCCCACATCCTCGCCAACACTTATTGTTGTTTGACTTAATAATGGCTGCCAATCTTACAGGAGTGAAATGGTATCTTAGGGTGGTTTTGATTTGCATTTCTCTGATTGCTAGAGATGGTGAGCATTTTCTCATGTGCTTGTGGATTGATTGTATGTCCTCCTCTGAGAAGTGTCTGTTCAGGTCCTTGGCCCATTTGTTGATTGGATTATTTGTTATCTTATTGTTTAATTTTTTTAGTTCTTTGTACATTCTGGATATTAGGGCTCTATCTGAGGTGTGAGGAATAAAAATTTGTTCCCAGGATGTAGGCTCTCTATTTACCTCTTTTACTGTTTCTCTTGCTGAGAAAAAACTTTTTAGTTTAAGTAGGTCCCATTTGTTTATTCTTGTTATTAACTCTTGGGCTACGGGCGTTCTATTAAGGAATTTGGAGCCCGACCCCACAATATGTAGATTGTAGCCAACTTTTCCTTCTATCAGACGCAGTGTCTCTGTTTTGATATCTAGCTCCTTGATCCATTTTGAGTTAATTTTTGTGGCTGGCGAGACAAAGGGATTCTGTACACTACTGGTGGGACTGCAAAATGGTGAGGCCAATTTGGAAAGCAGTATGGAGATTCCTGGGAAAGCTGGGAATGGATCCACCATTTGACCCAGCTATTGCCCTTCTTGGACTATTCCCTGAGGACCTTAAAAGAGCGCACTATACGGATACGGCTATATCAATGATTATAGCAGCACAATTCACAATAGCTAGACTGTGGAACCAACCTAGATGCCCTTCAATAGATGAGTGGAATAAAAAATTGTGGCAGCTATACACAATGGAGTATTATGCAGCACTAAGAAACGACAAAATCATAGAATTTGCAGGGAAATGGATGGCATTAGAGCAGATTATGCTAAGTGAAGCTAGCCAAGCCCTAAAAAACAAATGTCAAATTTCTTCTTTGATATAAAGAGAGCCACTAAGAATAGAACAGGAAGGAAGAGCATGAGGAAAAGACTAACAGTAAACTAAGATGAATGGGGGGAGAGAAAGGGAGAGAGAAGGGAAAACATATGGAAATGGTAGGAGACCTTCAGTAATACACAAAATTATAAGAGGTTATGAGGGGCAAGGGGGAGGGGGAAAAAAGGGGAGAGAATTGAACAACAGCAGAGGAGGTAGAGAGGGAAGATGGGAGGGGAGGGGAGGGGAGGGGGGATAGTAGGGGATAGGAAAGGTAGCAGAATACAACAGTCATTAATATGCCATTATGTAAAAATGTGAGTATGTAACAGAAGTGAGTCTGCATTATGTATTTGGGGAGTTCAAAACCCAATTGAGTGAAATGCATGAAAGATGATATATCATGAGCTCTGTAATGTTTTGAACAATCAATAAAAAAAATGGAAAAAAAAGAGTCTGTACCATAAGAAGCATTGTAATGTATTCTAATTCCATCTCTATTCAGGATCTGGGCTGCAAGGTGGTGGTTTTGCTTTTGTAGTTATGGGAAAGACAATTCTGCAACCCCTTGGGAAACACTTTCTCTAACTCTTGATGCAATGTCAGTCCTGGAGAACAGAGTCTATTAGCCCACCTGGGAATTGTAGACTCCACTATTGTTTTTTCACCAGTGTAGTAGCAGTCACATTGGACCTACAGAGACATGTTGAAACAGATTGTTCCTGTTTCAGCTATTCTGATTGCCTTCCAACAGAACTTTGGCTGTCTCTAGCTTCTATTTAATCCAGGGAACAGCCAAAAGGAGACTTTCTAGCTTCTGTAGGTCCATTCAGAGATGAGATGTAGGTGTTGTGTGGGTAGTGACAATGAGGTGAAGGTCCCTAATATGTGCAATTGAAGTTTCATGACTTGAAGAAATGACTAATGCCTTTATTTCCTTCTCTCACATTCTCTCCCATCTTCTTCTCAACTTTGCTTAATCTTTTGTCTCATTGCCTAAATAAGCATACAAGTTGAACAACCACTTTCTGATGCATAAGTGTTGCGAGCCTTATATCAAGATGTACTTGTGTGGCTTATCAGTCCTGCTAGGCACTACACTAACTGGACTGTAGTACAATTAGGACTCACTGGGTCCACATCTACCCTAAGGTTTTCAGCTAAGGTGCTCCTTCAGATGCATTGCTAATTAGGTGAAAACAATGCCAGTTATTCATAGCAGAATTCCTGGGGAGATGTCTTCTATTCACTGTATCTTGGGAATCATTGTTTCAGTCTCTTCAAAATCTGTTGATATGCCTATTTTCTCCTAGATATTGTTAGTATAATTGTTGGTGCATTTACTAGACTGAAATAAATTTTGTTATCTTTAAAAATTTCAAATAATGTCAACCTATCTATCTCTGACTGCTTGCCAGTCTATACCTCTGTTTCTTTGACTATTTCATTGAAGACTCTATCAAAATTTATAAGTATTTTCATATTTTTATTTTGTTTTATTCTAGCAACTCCAGCATGGTCATCTTACCTTTCATTAATGACAGTCAAAATAGTTCACTAGAACACAAAATGAGTTACTAGTGGAGAAGCTATAATGAAGGAGGGCTGAAGAACACACACATTGGCATACCACAGTTGCTCATTGGAATATGTAGTGTGCTCTACAGCATACTCTCTCACTTGCCAAGCATATACCACGTGACAGCTATAACCTCATCAGTGAATTACTCCACTTTGTGGATTAATAATTTGAATGGATAAATGGTCACAGCAGTCAGGTGGAGTGTGGCTGGAGAAAGTAGGTCCCTGGGGAGCATGACCTTGGAGACTATATCTTGTCCCTGACTCCTCTTTTCCTTTCTCTGCTTTCTGGCTGCCATAGCTGAGCAGCCTTCTTCCACAATACCCTTCTGCCAAGATGTTTGCCTTAATTCAGGCCCAGAGCAATGGAATCAGTCAACTACCGACTGAGATCCCTGAAACTGTGAGCCCCAAATAAACATTTTCTCCTCTAGGTTGCTCCTGTTAGGTATTTTAGTCATTTCAATAAAAATCTGACTAACATAGGATCATAATGTCTTTATGATTCTCTCAATAATATGTGAAGCTTATGACTTATTTTCTTTCAGAAAACTCCTTGTGTCACTAACCATGCAATCCTCTCCTAGAAACAATTTCAATTCTATGTACTTAATGCTTCCTAACTTTGAAGTTATGTTAATTTTTTTAAGATGGAAAGGCCACACCCTTAATCTTACTAAGATCCTGAGTCACAATGTTCAACTGAAAAGTCTTACTGGATCCCCAACACTTAATGTCTTCTAAAATGCCATTTATCACTGTTTGGTGTCTAGAAACAATTGTCGAATGACTTTTCCAACTCTCTAAGTCCAGAATTTTTGGATTAACTCTGTCCTGTCTGCTAATGAGTCAATTACACTCTTTTTTTTCTATGAAAAATCTGAACAAATACCAATAACAGGTAATTAGTAATAAATAACATACATTCAACTATTTTACTCTTCTTCCTTTACTGTTTCTTCTAGAACTATCTCCACCTCCTACAATAGAAGTATATGCTCAAGTGGCAGTGTTTTCTACAAGGTTGGTGAGCAGTGAGTAGTTTTGCCAATATTTTCCACTGTACTGTATAACCTAGATCTGCAATATCTGTTCCCTTCCCATTTACCATTCATCTACTAAGCTGATGTCATACATTTATGCTTTTTTTTGTGCTAAGCATCTCAGCTCTTAGATATAAAACCTTATTTCTTGCTTATATTATAGCCCATTGTATGTCAGTAGAGGAAGATTCTGTGCCACAAAATTATTTAGAACTCAAGGAGCCACCATCTTTGCTTCTGACATTGCCCTGAGTATCTGAATTCAGCTGTCATCTAGGAGACTGATGGGGAGTGTGGAGTGGTGCACAGGACTTCTTAGGGGCCAGGACTGGTAGTGGTAGTACCATATCTACCCACATTTCACTGACCAGAACGCAGTGCAGTGTTTTCTTATGGTAAGAGAGGCTGGGAAATAAGGATTCTCTGGGTGATCAGGAGAAAGTCGAAACTGGTTTGGTGAACACACAGCATTGTCTGTGTGAGATGTTGCAGGGGTCCTAGGGATTAGGGTCTGCCTTGGGGATGCTGGGGTGAAGAGTGGAGTTGGAGAAAAAGAAAAGAGATTAAAGGCTGTGACTTGCAACAGGAGTGGTTTTGGCAAACAAATAAAGTGGAAATTGAGTGTCTGGGGGCTGCCATGAATTTGATGTCCATTTCATTAGAGTGCCAAGTGGGAAACAGAAGCAAATGTCATGCTGTTTGTATGAAAGACAAAGAAATATCCTGCTATCAAATTAGGATTTTTTTCTGCATTTCCCTTGACTTAATTAAACACAGAGATTTTTCAGTTGTGACTTGGAGCCTGTGTGCTGAGAGGTATGCCTGAGTAGTGGGATTCCTCCTTGTGCCCACTTTGCCAGACTCAGCAGCCTCCCTAGCTTTGAGCTCTGTGGCTTTCCAGTGGTGTTCATACCACACCATACCAATCACTGTGCTGGGGTGTATGACAGCCACCTCTCCAGTTGCATGCTGTGTTTGAGGGCACCTTGGGTGGGTTCTTAATGACTTCTTTAGGTGGATGTTTGAGAGAAATGTTAAAAGCTGTCCTTCTTCCGATTGGCTGGCTTATTATAAAATACATAACTCTGTGCTCATGTTTCACATTTTGCTTTTGACATCAAATTCATGGACAATCCAGCAATTAGACAGAAATCTTGTTCTCATTTTATTTTTATATATTTTTTCTTTCCTTTATTTTATTTTTATAACCACATCTCTCAATTATTTATCCTTTTGTATTAGATTCAGGTATATTGTAATGTGTTTCAGTCTTTGAATTAAAAGGATGTAAAATGTGAAAAATCTCCATTTCTTCCTGTTTGTTAATTACTCAGGTTTTCTCAGATGAAATCAGTGTCACCAGTTTTCTATGAAATATTCTATGCATTTGGATGCAACTTAATATTTCCTTTCATGTGTCTTCTACAAATGGAGACATGCCATATTCTTTTTAAAAAAATGTTGTAATGTGTTTTAATTGCAGCACATATTTTCATTATATAGTCATATGATAATAATATCATAACTTATTGACTGATAACTCCTTGGTAGACTTGATAAAAGTCTTGTTTAATGAACTGCATATCAGTTGCTTCTCAGATTTCAGCCCATACAAATTGGTTTTTGCCACTGATGATTTTTCTCCTGATTTTTCATCCTAAGCATTCATTCAGAAACATGTGCATTTCTGATCTCTAAGTAATCAAGCCATCTGGGATCGTTTTTTTTTTTCAAAAAAGATATTAGTAGGATTTTCTGCTAATAATGCCTTATGGCCTAAGTAGGTGGGGTTGAGTGTTGATCTAAACCCTGTATCTTTGCTTAAATTTCTTCTGATGCTCAGAGGTGTTGAAACAGTGTGCTCTTCTTGTTTTCTCTGATTTCAGAATTTAATTAATTTTCTTAGGCTTCTACTAAGATGGTTTAATTCTGAGTAGAATTTTTTCTAATTTTGAATTTCACCACTTTATCTCAAGATCTTGTAAATGTGTGAATGCACCTGGTCAGGCAGTACTTGGTCAAGGTCCTTCCTTCTGTACCTGTTGCCCTGCCCTCTCTACCCATCACCCTCACTTTTCTTTGGCCTTTCAGACAGTCTTTACTACCCCTGGCTAGCTGTTGGAAAGGCTCTTGCATCTTTTTGAAAGATTGCAGGTTTTACCAAGGAAACAGGAAAATAGAACAAAACTTTTCTGTGCCACAATATTCCTCCTTTGAGACTTTAAAGGATCTATTCTAACCTTGGAGTTATAACATTTGCCTCCTGACTTGGGATGTCTTCCTGGCTTCTGGCCCCAAAACTCCTACCCATTCACGTTTTTCAGTATTTCCATGGAGCTATGGACACATGTCAACAATTTTGTCTTTTGTAAACTCAGCTTTTCCCAGATCTGCCCAAACAATGCCTCTTCTCTTACTGACCAGTTTGGCCCTATACTCAGCTCCCATCTTCAGCTCCAGGAAACCATTCAGGATGCTGTCACTTGCTTTAAGACTCAAAGTAACACTTTCTTCTTTTTCCACTTTATGGAAAGCTCCATGCTTCCTTTGGACTCACCTGCTGAATTCCCTTTGTACTACCTATAGAAATCTCAGTTGTCCTCAGAGCAGGCCGAGCAGGCCTCAGTTATAAAGAGAGCCTTTGGCACACTCAAGGTCAGAAGGCCTGTGCTCTGAGTGTAGTCTTAGCTAAATCCCCTAAGCCTTCCTGATTTTAAATCCTTCACCTGTAACCTGGGAAAGCTAGGGGTCTTCTTTCTTTTTATCCCTTCTCCTCCTGCCCATCCCTTCTCTGCATTCCCATGGATAGCAATTTTATTAGATTTTTTTTAGTTGTACACAATACCTTTATTTTGTTTATTTATTTTTATGTGGTGCTGAGGATTGAACCCAGGGCCTCCAATGTGCTAGGCAACACTCTACCGCTGAGCCATAACCCCAGCCCATTTTATTAGATTTGATGTCTTTTATTTGCACATTGTCTTTAATATGTGCAAATAGCTTTGGAGGCATGGAATTTTTTAAAACATAATCTTAAAATTTTAGACTAGTTTTAGATTTATAGAAAAGTTGCAAACTAAGCATGGAAATTTCTGTATATCCTTGACCCAATTTCTCCTCATGTTAACATCTTACATTATTATGGTAAACTTGTCAGCTAATGAGGCATTATTGATGTGTTATTATTACATAACATGCATTCTGAAATATTAAGTCCAAACTTTATTCTGATTTCCTTAGTTTTTCCCTACTGTCATTTTTCTGTCTCAGGATCTCATGTGGGCTTTCACATTACACTTGACTATCTGTCTCCTTAAGCTCATCTAGACCAGGGCTATTTCTCAGACCTTGATGATTTCTGATGATCTTGACAATTTTGAGAATTAGTGGTTCATGTGTACAGTCAAATGACCCTTGACTGTGATTTATTTGGAGTTTTTCTCATGATTAGATTGGGTTATGTGCTTTGGGGAGAGAAAAACACAGAGATACAGGGCCCTTCTTACCACATCATCTTAAGGATACCAGCTATCAACATACTTATTATTGCTGATGTTGATCTTAATACCCTGGCTGAGGGGGTGTTTGTCAGATTTCTCTTTTGTACCGTTACTCTTTTCCTCCCTTTCCATAGTATACTGTTTGGAAGGATACCATGATGCTCAGTGTAAGCACATATTTTAATGTACACAAATGGCATTTAGATGTGAGATTCATTCTTTGTATTTCATCATCAGAGCATTTCTGTGAACCATCCCTGTTCCTACACATACATCCAATGTTATGCTTCTAATTGCTGCATGACACTCCAGATGGAGCACTTATTAAATTTTGATTTTTCCTATTATTTTAGGGAGGCATACCTAGATTGCTTCCGTGCCCCAATAACACAAACAGCGCTGTGACTAACATCCTGAACAGGTTTCCTAGAGAACCATGTGAGGAGGATTTACCTGAAAAGGATGTACAACGGAGAGTAGAAGTTCTGAGTCACAAGGGATACTGTTTTTTAGTTTGATTAACTAAGCCTTGCTGTCTGTCCTACCAAAGATACTTGAAATCAACAATTTGGCTTTCTGATTTTCTCCTAATGTAGTTGATATTTGATATCTTGCTATTTTAGATTTCATTTCTCTAACTAATATAAAGTTCAAAAATCCTTTTGTATACTTACTAGCACCTATGTTATCTTTTTTGGGGGGAGGTGATTTCTATTCATATCTTTTGGTAGGTTTTATGTTGGTGTTTTTTATTTTTTATTTTTGATTTCTTCATGTATTCCTTGTGGGATTTCGACATTTTGTAAATATATTCTCCCATTTTGTCATCTTCCTGTGAATCTGTTTATAGTGAGAGCCCTTTGTTAATTTTAAGCTTCTAGATTCATATGTGATAACTTTCATAAGCTCTTTGCCTTACAGCTTATAAAATCTTTTCCATTAATAGATCACAAAAATATTTCGTATACTCTGTTTGGCTATTTTGACACTTATGCTTTTGCATTGTTATCTCTACCTGTATTTGGAGCCTGAATTTCCATATTTGATTAGGTACGAATCTGCTCTCATTTTCTTCCATACAGTGAATCTCTTTTCTTACCACCATCTAAAATTCATTCTTTCCCTATTATTTGTGGTTCATCTTTGGCATATGTTATTTTTTCACATGTGCATGAGTCCCAATTTAAACCTTTTTGTTTTGTTCCTTGCTTCTGTTCATCTTGATCTGATCCAGTCCACACTATATTTCATTATTACACCCTAGTATTATGTCTTGATATCTAAGAGGAATGAAACATATATCTTTTTTCTTCTGTTGACTTATTAGTGTGAAGTATATTTTTTGGTGCATATAAATTATTGAATAAGTTCACAAATTTTTAAGTTGAAATCTTTAAGTTTTATCAAGTTCAAGAATTAAGTTTAAATGAATTGATACCTTTATAGTATTAAGTCATCTTGAAGCAGCAACATCTATCCTTCTATTCAATTTTAAAGAAATGTGTATATTAACATTCCAGAGAATGGTGACTTAATAAGCATATAAACCACGAGAACACATATCATCATTGTTTAATTTGATTCTTAATGATATCTTTATTCTCTTCTACTCTTTTTTTCAAAATTTAATCATTGTGCTTCAAGTAAAGTGTAATCATGTTGAGGAAAGGGTCATGCCTTTAATTTCTTTTCTTTCATCAGTTGTGTCTCGACAAAGAGAAGCCTTTGTAAATCCTAGATTTTTTTTTAATTAATTGACTTGTAGGAGAAACATCCTAATGGAAGCTAATTTTTCTGACCTTATTTTTTTCCCCTTCATATTTCTTTCTTCTCCCTTCTTGCTGATTTGCCTGCTCCTTACACCTCCTTCTTTTTTTGTCTCCCCTGGGTGAAGATGCCTAATGTGACTGTGTAACTAGTAGCTCACACCTACCTCTGCTGATCCAGTGAGGCTCAGCACATTTATTTTTATTTTTATTTTTATTTTATTTTATTTTATTTTTTTGCAGTGTGGTGCATTTGCTCTGGGGTCGAGCAATGTAACTTAAAACTCAGCTGTGTCAATAAGTCAAGATGAATTTTCAGCTTTATATGACTGCATTCCCAACTGTTAGAAAGATGTTAGCATTTATTGCCAAGCTGTCTTTTAAATATCCTGTAATAAAAAGTCAAAATATGCTGCCTTTTTCCCCCTATTTCACCCATAAGCAGCATTTTCATTACCACATTTTCTTTGCAATATGCTATAATAATCTTTATTGAAAATTTCATTGTTGCAGGTGTTCCTGTACTAGTCTCCTTTGGTCTAGAGAAGAAATAAGCTTTATTCTTTCAAAAGAAAGACAAGAGTTGTAGAAAATTTCCTCTGGACAAGGCCACCCAACTACATTGTAAGTCCTATTCAGCCCTGCCCCAGGTCCCACACAACATGGGAGATGGGATGATCTGCTGCAGCCCACAGCCTCTCAGATATGGGTATGACCTGCCAAGATGCCAATCAATATGCTGACTGCCAGACATCAGTAAGCAAGACTCCGCCCCTAAAATCATATCCCTGCCTTTGATGTACTGTCTTAAATAAGCCACAGGAGCCATTTTTTAGTTGTCCAGCTCCAGCTCCTGTGTGGGCTGAACCTATCAGGTGCTCCATCCTTTAAAACTTTAATTCTGACTCTGTCTTTTGTTCTTTACTAATTATTTTAGATTTTAACTTCTTCAGAGGTTTTATTCCTCTGAGCAGGCAAGAGTTCCCTGGTGAGGTACTGGCCACCCAATGGTAATGAATGAGTCAAAACAATAATTAAATTTAATTTCAAAATACTATTAATTACTGACAACATAAGTGATCCCAGAAAATACAATGACCTCAAACATCACATTGGCATTACTTTAAAATTTCATTTTAATAATCAGTTTTACGTTCCTTCTCCAGTAGGCAGCTTCTAAAATGGGTCTCAATCATCCTTGCCTCATTGTATTCACATCTTTTGTAATTCTACTCCAAGATTTTATTAGTGCATTGAACATTTCAGTCTACCCTCAAAGAAGAGTTAGTTATTTCATATTCTGGAAAGCTGTTGAACCCATGCAAGCCCTTCTTTCCCATCCCAGGTTCTGATTAAAATTACTTAAGAAAGAAATAGAGTACAGGAAATATATTTTTTTTTTTTACCAAAGCTTGCACACTCCATTTCTTCTACTCTCCAAAAAAAGAAAATATTGTTCACTTTTGATTGGTAAAAAAATACAAATTAGCTAGGATCCCAAGGAATCTCAAGGAAAAAAAAATATATAAAATACATAAAATTAGTACAAGCACTAGAAAAGAGAGCAAAGCAGATTCCAAATTCACCCTTCTATACTCTATAGATCATGAGACAATGATACTGAAGATTATGTTTCTTATTTTTTTGTCACCAAATTATTGACAGTTGGAAGGAAAAAGAGATTCTTTTCTTCTCATATACTGTTGCTTTTGTCAGCCTTGCCCACCAGCAGCATTTTGCCTCTAAAGTAGAAGTTTATTCCAATAAATTCAGCTAAATTCAGGATCAATAGTTACACAGATATACTGCCTTCCAGTTCTATCATAACACATCCAATCCTAGATTTTAAAAGTAGCAGTAGCTGGAGACACCACTTCTGGCTCCACTGGCAACTTTTAAAAAACCCACAAGTAACATCATAATCAATGACAAAAACTGAAAGATCCTCCTCTGATATCAGATACAAGGCAGAGATATCCACATTCACCAGTTCTCTTCAACATAGCGTTGGAAATACAAGCAAGAGCAATCAGACAAGAAAAAATACATAAAACACTTCCAATGGGGCTTTCAAGGTGGAATAAGGTGGTTGCTCCATGGTGTGAAACCAAAAAACAGATAGGCAGCTTCTCAACAAGGTGGGTAAACCATAAAGAGAGCAGAGAATTTACTGTAATTTAATGCTCAGCATAAAGAATATTAGGGACTCAGGAGGTTGGATATAATTAAATAAGAAAGAAATCTCCAGTGCCACCTCCACTGCCACAGTGGGAAGCAATAGCCAGAGCAGTCCCTCCATGAGCAAAGTGAGGGGATAAGGGAGAATTAAAGGAATCCACATTTTTAGGAAGCCCGAATCATGTCAGGATATGAAATGTTTAGAGACCAAAGACACAGCCAAACTGAACTGAAAGGAATGATGCACAATATCCTTGTGCAGGAAAGAACCTGCATCTCTCCCAACTGCAGAGCGCACAGGAAAAAACCATTTTGTAGCCAAAGAATTGGGGCTGGCAATGAGGGGAGCCAATTCCTAGCAAACCTATGTTTGGTCTGAAATAAAAGCCTGGCAAAATCACACTGCAGGACATACAGTGTACTTATGTAACCAGGAGAAAAATCAAACATGGAAAGGGGTTTACATAAAATACTGATTGTGGAAACCCACCTGCTTTTGCCCTTCCACTCCAATATGGCTGCTTTCAGGAAAGGCTGGGAGAGGCATGCCTGGCTGGGAATTTGAAAAAGCAGGGACAGAAGAAATTGAGTTTGAAGACTGAACCAGAGACCAAGAAACATGAGATCCACAGATGACAGAGTGGCCTAAGAATTCACTCCTTCACCACATGAGTGGAACCTAGGGGAGATCCCTATGGTGCAGTCTTTCAGGGTGGACCAGCAATTTCTGGGCCCTAGAGGTGCACTGATTTAAAATCTCCAGACCAACTGGCATTCACCAAAGTGCCTGGAGCCTACCTAAGCCTAAACCACCTCCAGGAGTTTCACCCTGGAGATTACCTCTCTCACTCCAGCAACCCCTACCCCCAAGGGTGGAGGCAAGCTTCAAATTCCAGACAAGTCCATGTAACACTGTTGAGAAGGGAAACTGATAATATTCTGAACTCCAAAAACAAAAATTCCTTAATTTTTCATTGAGATCCTTTTTTTTCCTTTTTTCTTTTCTCTGTTTAATTATGATCTTAATGATTCATGGACCTCCATACATATGCATATTTGTTTTTTCTCATTTCTAGCCTATTTGAAGCCGGTTATTTTTCACTTACCAGTATTTTGAAGACAAGGATGTTTGATTATTTTATTTTAATTTTTAAAATTTTTACCTTATGTATATTTTTTTCTCCCATTAATCTGTTTCCCTTGATCTCTTTCTTTTTTCTTTTATGCTAAAAATTTCTACTATTTTTTCTTTCATTCTAGCTTTAATTTTTTACTTGTATCTTCTCTCCTTCTTCCCATAAACATTACAACCTGCATGACTTCTATTCTCTCCCTATCCACCATTTGAAATTGTAAACTCTTTTGCAAACTTACTGTTTTATTGTAGGCAATAACTGATCTTGTTATTTCTGTTCATTGTGACAATTAACATTGTAGATGTCATAGCAGGAGCTATTTGGTTTAATGCTGTATATTGTTTGCATTGGTTATTGCTATTATTTGTACCCACCTTAAATGGCGAGGTACTGGAAACTATCAGGGACACTATAAGTTCACAATGCAGAAACACTACTATGTCAAGTCCACATTCATAGATGGGTAGACACACAAACAACATGAAAAAGCAAAAGAACAAATTACCCCAAACAAATCAAGATGCTCTAATAACAGAATCCACTGACACCACACTGAAAGAAATGTCAAAGAAAGGTGTTTAGAATGTACATAGTTAAATTGATCTGCTAAGTAACAGATGGTATAAGGAATGAAATCAGTATATATTATTCCAAGACCTCAAATATAAGAGGTCATCTTGGAATAATATATACCCAATCTCTCAATGAAAATGAATGCCAGCCAAGAATATTACACCAAGCAAAATTAAGCTATAGAATTGATGAAGCAATAAAAACCTTCTGTGATAAACAAAAGTTAAAAGAATTCACAATTAGAAAGCCTGCATTACAAAACATACCTAATAAAATATTACATAAAGAAATGAAACATAAAAGTGAAAACCACCACTGGGAGGAAGTACACTAGAATAGTCAATCAAAGAAGAAACTAATTCAAACTAAAAACCAAAAATAACTCAAAATGACATAGAATAAAAATAATTTCTCAATAAATATATTGAATATAAATGGCCCAGACACATCAATCAAAAGACATAGTCTAGCAGATTGGATTAAAAAATGAGATGCAACAATATGCTGTCTCCAAAAGACTCATCTCCATAGATAATGACATCCAGACTGAAGGTAAAATGATGGGAAAAACATATCATTCACACGGATTTTGTAAACAAACAGGGTTTATTATCCTCATATCAGATAAAGTGGACTTCAAGCCAAAGTTAAACAGAAGAGACTAAGAAAGACATTTTATACTGTTTCAGGGAATTATAAATCAACCAGACATAACAATTGTAAATATTTATGCCCCAAACAATGGAGATTCTACATACATCAAACAAAATGTTCTCAATTTCAAGAATCAAATAGACAACAACACAATAAAACTGGATGACTTTAACAAAACTCCCTCACCACTGGATAGATTCTCTAAAGAAAAACTAAAAAAAAAAGGAGAAGCTATAGAACCTCAAAATACAATTAATAATTTAGACACAACATAACAGACACATATAGAAAATTTTATCCATCAGTGACTTAATACCTTCTAAGTAACACATGGATCCCCATAAAATAGACCATATCTTAGGCCACAAAGAAACTCTTAGAAAGGAGAGAGAGAGAGAGAGAGAGAGAGAGAGAGAGAGAGAGAGAGAGGAGAGAGAGAGATAATACCTTCATTATTATCAGGTCATATGGATTGGAATCTGAAATCAACAATAAAATGAACAATAGAACCTACAACTACAATACCTGGAGACAAAATAACACCATATTGAATGACCAATGAATAGAAGAAGAAATCAGGGGTGGAATTTTACTTAAATATAAATGAGAATATCGATATAGAATATAAAAATATCTGGGACACTATGAAGGCAAGTCAAAGAGGAAAGTTCATTGTATTGAGCTCATTCATTAAAAGAATAGAAAGTCACCAAATAAATAACCTAACATTATATCTCAAAGTACTAGAAAAAGTATAACTAATCAACACTAAAAGCAGTAGAAGACAGGAAATAATGAAATCAGAGTAGAAATAAAGAAAACTGAAAAAAAAATTATGAAACAAAATGTTATATCTTTGGAAAAATATATAAAATTGGTAAAACCTTAACCAACCTAATAATGTGAGAGAAAACTTACTGAAATTTATAATGAAAAAGACACCACTGAAATAACAAAAATAATCAGACTATTTTGAAAATGTATACTCTAATAAATTAGAAAATCTTGGAAGACAATAACAAATTTTTAGAGACATATGACCTACACAAATTGAAACAGGAGGACATAGAAAATTTAAACAGATCAATTTTAAGCAATGAAATTGAACATTCATCAAACCCTACTAGCAAACAAAAACCTAGGACCAGAGGGATTCTCACCTGAGTTCTACCTGACCTTTAAAGAGAACTACCACCAATCCTACTCAAATTATTCCATGAAATGGAAAAGGAATGAACACTCCCAAATTCATTTGATCACCATGACACCAAAACCAGATAAAGATGCATCAGGAAAGAAAACTTTAGACCAATATCCCCAATGAACATAGATACAAAAATTCTTAATAAAATACTGGCACATTGCATACAAAAATATATTAAGAAGATAGTGCACCATACTCAAATGGGGTTCATCTCAAGCATGCAAGGTTGGTTCAACATACAGAAATCAATAAGTGTAAACATAAATAGACTTAATAACAAGAATTACATGATTCTATAAATAGATGCAGGAAAAGCATTTGACAAACTACAGCATCCATTCATGACCAAAACTCCAGAAAAATTAGGGATGATAAGACCATACCTCAACATGGTAAAAGCTATATATAATAAACCCAAGGCAAACACCATTCTAGAAGGAGAAAAATTGGAAGCATTTCCTCTGCAAACTGGAACAAGACAGGAAGATCCTCTTTCACCACTTCTGTTCAACACAGTACTGAAAAACTTATCAGAGCAATTAGAAGAAAGAGGAAAAGAAAAACTCAAATTATCCTTATTTGCTGACTATATAATTCCCTACATGTAGAAGACCATAAATCTCCACCAGAAAACTTCTAGAACTCAAAATGAATTTAGCAATGTATCAGGATATAAAATTAACACTCATAAATCATTCCATTCCAATATATCAGTGATGAATCAACTGATGGAAAATTATCCCATTTGCAATAGCCTCAAAGAAAATAAAATATTTGGGAATCAATCTAACAAAAGAGGTGAAAAAACCTCTACAATAAAACTACAGAACACTAAAGAAAAAAATCCAAGAAGACCTTAGAAGATGGAAAGATCTCCCATGATTTTGAATACGCAGAATTAATATGGTCAAAATGGCCATGCTACCAAAAGTACTATCTATACACATTTAATGCAATTACTATTGAGGTTCTGATGACATTCTTCAGAGAAACAGAAAAAGCAGTCATGAAATTCATTTGGAATATAAGAGACCCAGAATAGCCAAAGCAATCTTCAGCAAGTAAAGCAGGAAGCATCAAAATACCAGATTTTATATTATACAATGGTGTAGAAGATAAGAGTTACAGACAGGAGACAGCGGGGCACCACCAGGAAATGACCAGCAAGCAGGGAGAAACGTGGCTGCGGATTCTGTGGAATTCTACTGGCTGAGCCCCCACTGATCCCTGGGCTGAGTTCGGGATTTCAGATGGGGAAGGAAGCGGTACAGTTCTATCCCCCACAAAGGAAACTCCACCAAGAAACCAGCGGCCACCATCTTGGAGAGCTGAAGTAACCACCACCAACCACTCTCCAACAGATTGCAAAAATAAAACAGGTGTGTGCTACTCAGCTCATCTCCCATACAGTGGGAAATTCACATAAAATCTCTCCTAGACTTTCCGAGCGAGCCTGCATAAAGACTCGGGGAAAACTAGAGACACCTGACCTTCAACTCCCCCTCCCATTAGTGGCAAAAACAAAACTTGTCTAGCCAGCGCTGGGGGAGGGGCAAGCAGAAGAAATCAAAACAATAGAGTGCTGGGGTTCCCAATAGACACCCTCCACACCCATCAAACGGCAGGCCGAAAGTAAAGTTTGAACTGGTGAGAGGCATCACTCAGGGAAAATCTGGTCTAGCAGGAGAAACCAGGACTAGCAGGAGAAACCAGGGGACTAGAGGCAAGGCCCTCATGACTGGGCGGCTAGAGATTGCCCGCCCGCCGGCAACCGATCACCCGCCTGCTGCCTGCGTGACTGGGCGGCTGGAGCCCACCTGCCCGCCAGTGACCAACCACGTGACTGGACGACTAGAGATGGCCCACCCGACGGTGACAGCCCACCTGCTGCCCGCGCGACTGGGCAGCTGGACACTGCCTGCCCACCAGCGACCAGGAGTTGAAACCAACCAGAGACAGTCCAGTCCCACCCCCCCATTGGGACATCCCAGCAAGGAGCCTGGGGCCAGCCATAGCCGAGAGGTGACATCACTGGAGTTTGGCCAGCGGAATTCCTTCCCAGCGGAATCCACTTTAGCAGGCATAGTCTACCAACACAAAGGAGAGACAACAGAGATATACAAAACCAAAAAAAATCTATAGAAGAGAGCAGAAACACAGCAGTCAAATAGAACTGGAAAGTAACGTGAACATCATGAAAAAACAAGGGGGAAAAGGAGTACAAACTATGCAGGACAACTTAACTCTACAGGAGGACCTAGAAGCATCAGAAACAGGGATAGGGAAATAACTCAAGGCATACCTAACTCAGATGGAAAGAAATATTAGAGAAGACATGAGGCAGCAAGTCCAAGCAATAAAATTATATTTTGAAAATGAATTAAACAAACAAATTCAAATGGCAAATATGAGTTTTACCAGGAGATAGAGATCTTAAAAAAATCAAACAGTAATCATAGAAATGCAGGAAACTATAAACCAAATTAAAAACTCAAATGAGAATATTTCAAATAGACTAGATCAAGTAGAAGTCAGAACATCAGATAATGAATACAAAGTTTATCAACTTGAAAAGTATATAGTCAATACAGAAAACATGCTTAAATCCCACAAGCAATCTATTCAAAAGATATGGGATGTCATAAAAAAAAAAACAAATTTGAGAGTCATCGGGATAGAAAAAGGCATAGAGATGCAAACCAAAGGAATGGACAACATATTAAATGAAATAATTCTAGAAAACTACCCAGAGATGACAGATGGAATGGATTGCCAAATCCTGGAAGCCTTCAGTACCCCAAACATTCAAAACCATAATAGACCAACTCCAAGACATATAATTATGAAGATAGCCAACAAACAGAACAAGGAGAGAATATTGAAAGCTACGAGAGAAAGGAGGCAGATTACATTCAGGAGTAAACCAATTAGGTTAATGACTGATTTTTCATCACAGACTTTGAAAGTGAAAAGATCCTGGAACAATGTATTTCAAATGCTGAAACATAATGGATTCCAACCAAGAATACCGTATCTAGCAAAATTAAGCTTCAGATTCGACAATGAAATTAAAATCTTTCACGATAAACAAGCTAAAAGAATTCGCAGCCAGAAAACCAGCACTGCAAAGCATTTTGAGCAAAATACTACAAGAAGAGGAATTGAAAAATAGTGCCCAAAACTAACAGCGGGTGGTATATCAGTAAAGGGGGAGGAAAATAACCAAAAAGTAAAAAATAGCCAAACTAAAATAAATAAATAAATAAACATGACTGGAAGTACAAATCATATTTAAATTGTAACCTTAAATGTTAGTGGCCTAAACTCACCAATCAAGAGACATAGGCTAGTAACCTGGATCAAAAAAACAAATCCAACAATACGCTGCCTTCAGGAGACTCATATGATAGAAAAAGACATAGCCAGGCTGAAGTTAAAAGGTTGGGAAAAATCATACCACTCACATGGCCCTCGGAAGCAAGCAGGAGTGGCCATACTCATATCAAATAAAATCAACTTCAAACCTAAGTTAATCAAAAGGGATAAGGAAGGACACTATATACTGTTAAAAGGAACCATCCACCAAGAAGACATAACACTTATCAATTTGTATGCACCAAACAATGGAGCTGCAATGTTCATAAAGCAAACTCTCTTCAAGTTCAAGAGTCAAATAGACTACAACACAATAATTATGGGTGACTTCAACCGCTCTCGCCATTACACAGATCCTCTAGACAAAAACTGAATAAAGAAACTATAGAACTCAACAACACAATCAATAACCTAGACTTAACCGACATATATAGAATATATCAACCATCATCAAGTGGATACACATTCTTCTCAGCAGCACATGGATCCTACTCAAAGATAGACCATATATTTTGCCATAGGGCAACTTTTAGTAAATATAAAGGCATGGAGATAATACCATGCACCATATCTGATCATAATGGAATGAAACTGGAAATTAATGATAAAAGAAGGAAGGAAAAATCCTATATCACATGGAAAATGAACAATATGATACTGAATGATTAATGGGTTACAGAAGACATAAAGGAGGAGATAAAAAAATTCTTAGAGAAAAATGACAATACAGACACAACATACCGGAATCTATGGGACACAATGAAAGCAGTTTTAAGAGGGAAATTCATTTCTTGGAGTTCTTTCCTCAAAAAAAAGAAAAAAAAACAACAAATAAATGAACTCACACTACACCTCAAAATCCTAGAAAAGGAAGAGCAAAACAACAGCAAATGTAGTAGAAGACAAGAAATAATTAAAATTAGAGCAGAAATCAACGAAATTGAAACAAAAAAAAACATTGAAAAAATTGATAAAACTAAAAGTTGGTTCTTTGAAAAAGTCAATAAGATCGACAGGCCCTTATCCATGCTAACAAAGAGAAGAAGAGAGAGAACTCAAATTACTAACACACGGGATGAAAAAGGCAATATCACAACAGACACTACAGAAATACAGAAGATAATTAGAAAGTATTTTGAAATACTATATTCCAATAAAATAGAAGAGAGGGAAGATATCGATACATTCCTTAAGTCATACGATCTGCCCAGATAGAGTCAGGAAGACACACACAATTTAAACAGAACAATAACAAAGGAAGAAATAGAAGAAGCCATCAAAAGACTACCAACCAAAAAAAGCCCTGGACCAGATGGGTATACAGTGGAGTTCTACAAAACCTTCAAAGAAGAATTAATACCAATACTTTTCAAGCTATTTCAAGAAATAGAAAAAGAAGGAGCTCTTCCAAATTCATTCTATGAGGCCAACATCACCCTGAATCCAAAACCAGAAAAAGACACTTCAAAGAAAGAAAACTACAGACCAATATCTCTAATGAACTTGGATGCAAAAATTCTCAATAAAATCCTGGCAAATCGAATACAAAAGCATATCCAAAAAATTGTGCACCATGATCAAGTAGGATTTATCCCTGGGATGCAAGGCTGGTTCAATATACGTAAATCAATAAATGCTATTTACCACATCAATAGCCTTAAAGACAAGAATCATGATCATCTCGATAGATGCAGAAAAAGCATTCGACAAAGTACAGCATCCCTTTATGTTCAAAACACTAGAAAAACTAGGGATAACAGGAACTTACCCCAACATGGTAAAAGCTATATATGCTAAACCTCAGGCCAGCATCATCCTAAATGAAGAAAAACTGAAGGAATTCCCTCTAAAATCTGGAACAAGACAGGGATGCCCTCTATCACCACTTCTATTCAATTTATTTCTTGAAATACTAGCCATTGCAATTAAAAAGACAAAAGAAATTAAAGGCATAAAAATAGGAAAAGAAGAACTTAAATTATCACTATTTGTGGATGACATAATAATATATTTAACAGACCCAAATTTCTACAAAGAAACTGCTAGAGTTAATAAATGAATTCAGCAAAGTGGCAGGATATAAAATCAACATGCATAAATCAAAGGCATTCCTGTATATCATCAACAAAACTTCTGAAATGGAAATGAGGAAAACCACTTCATTCACAATATCCTCAAAATAAAAATAAAATAAAATACTTGGGAATCAACCCAACAAAAGAGGTGAAAGATTTATACAATGAAAATTAAAGAACCCTAAATAGAGAGATAAAAGATCTTAGAAGATGGAAAAATGTACCCTGTTCATGGATAGGCAGAACTACCATCATCAAAATGGCGATATTACCCAAAGTTCTCTACAGGTTTAATGAGATGCCAATCAAAATCCCAACGGCATTTCTTGTAAAAATAGATAAAGCAATCATGAAATTCATATGGAAAAACAAAAGACTCAGAATAGCAAAAGCAATTCTAAGCAGAAAGTATGAATCTGGAGGTATAGTGATACCAGAGTTCAAACTACACTACAAAGCAATAGTAACAAAACAGCGTGGTACTGGTACCAAAACAGGCAGGTGGACCAATGGTACAGAATAGAGGACACAGAAACCAATCCACAAAAGTACAATTTTCTGATATTTGATAAAGGGGCTAAAAGCATGCAATGGAGGAAGGATAGCATCTTCAACAAATAGTGTTGGGAAAACTGGAAATCCATATGCAAAAAAATGAAACTGAATCCCCTCCTCTCGCCATGCACAAAAGTTAACTCAGAGTGGATCAAGGAGCTAGATATCAAATCAGAGATTCTGCGCCTGATAGAAGAAAAAGTTGGCTCCGATCTACATATTGTGGGGTCGGGCTCCAAATTCTTTAATAGGACACCCATAGCACAAGAGTTTATAACAAGAATCAACAAATGGGACTTACTTAAACTGAAAAGTTTTTTCTCAGCAAGAGAAACAATAAGAGAGGTAAATAGGGAGCCTACATCATGGAAACAAATTTTTACTCCTCACACTTCAGATAGAGCCCTAATATCCAGAGTATACAAAGAACTCAAAAAATTAAACAATAAGATAACAAATAATCCAATCAACAAATGGGCCAAAGACCTGAACAGACACTTCTCAGAGGAGGACATACAATCAATCAACAAGTACATGAAAAAATGCTCACCATCTCTAGCAGTCAGAGAAATGCAAATCAAAACCACTCTAAGATACCATCTCATTCCAGTAAGACTGGCAGCCATTATGAAGTCAAACAACAACAAGTGCTGGCAAGGATGTTGGGAAAAGGGTACACTCTTATATTTTTTTAATAGAAAAGGATAAATTTCTTGACTAATCTCACCACAAGTTTATCAATTTTATTAGTTTTCTACTGTACCAAGCTTCAGATTTCAAATGATTTCTCTTTTTTCTATATCCATAACTTGTGCTCCCTAACCTTATTTCCTGTATTCTACTTTTTTTTGGTTTAACTTGTTCTTTTCTTTCTACTGTCTTGACATAAATGTCTTGATTATTTATTCTCACTATTCATATTTTCCAAGTATTCACTTAATGGCCAGCGAAGGCTTTAACTGAGCTTATAAAATTGAGATTAATACTGAACACATATTTTTTCTAGTTTCTACTCTTTTCTCTGATCATGGGTTATTAAGAAGCTTAATTCCCAAAAGACATGAATCTTCTGATGATGATGATGATGATGATAATCCTTTTTGATAATACTTTCTAGCATAAATCCACTGCAGTAAGAGAACACATACTATAAACATACTAACACATGGTTATGGTTAATTATGGCTATTATGGTTGGCATCACATGTGGCCAATTAGAGTGGTCTTAGGCCACTATAATACCTCAGCAGTAAGAACCATAGCAATATGGACTTTGGACATAACCAATGCTGAGCTGATCTCAGCAGGCCATGGACTTCAGTGTGTGACACAAAATTGCCACCTTACTGGCCATAAGCAGAACTCAGGAGCCTGGGGATAGAGTTTTTGAGTTCCTGAACACAAGACAATGATTGTGGGTGAGGTATTTGGACTACCCTTTCTCCAGGGAGAGGTTTGTAGGCACAGACTACCCTTTCTAGATCCCCTTCCCCAATTCATTTTGAACAACACATCAACTACAGAGTTGGGACAAACCTGGGCTTGGGTTGGACAAGTTGCAAAAACAACTGACCATGGACCACAGAGCTGGAGATCCTGTAGGAATCCTGTTCCAGAAGCTGGGAAGCTGCCTATCTTTCCCCCACCTTCCGTGGAACCTCTCCATTTCTCTTAGCTCACACTCTTGCACTTTGACTGCACCCCAGGATTAAAATCTTAGACTCATTCCCCACAACTCCAGTCACAGTGCTATCTGACTCTTCATTTTACTTCAATTCTGGGTTCCTTGGTGAAGACTGAGTATTCAGGGAGAGGCCAAACTACCTTAAGCTAGACTAACTAAGCATCCAGGAAAGGCCAGTACACAGAAACAAGAGGGATTCTACTGATGACTCTCAACCCCACTTGATTACAATAACAAAGAAAGAAAGAAGAAGAAGAAAAGCATATTAAGCTAACTCCATTAACAACAGTTCAAAAGAAAAGCAGACCAAGTTAAAACATGATAGGATAAGCAAATACAGTGAAGAAGATCAAGCAGCTTAACTCAAATTGAGTTCTGAAAGCTATGATGTGCATGGCAACCATTTTGCAGTGACCACAGCTAGCCAGCAATCCTAGAAGAAATACAGCTCTTCCCCACCTTCAGATAGGAACAAATAAAACCAGCAGGAATACCTCTGAGATGACATATCTCAATGATCAGTCTTTGAGAAACTTGCAGAGATAACTACTATCTGAAACTTACTGAACCCCCTCACCATCACAGGAGACAAGGGAAATAGGAAGCACCAGAGCTGAGAGCTCATCACTCCCAGGGAGTGTTAGCCCTGACCAAGCACCCAACACAACCTGCATGGGAGCTCAGACAACCACAGCTGACATTCCATCTTCATCAATGATGACAGATAAAAAGCCCATTAGGAACACCACACAGAAGCTTCTGTCAGCAACAGAAAAGAAAGAAAATGTGGAGTTTTATTCTGTCATAAAGAAAGAAATTTATGGCATCTTCTAGTAAATGGATGAAACAACATGCTAAATAAAATAAGCCAGACCCAGAACTCAAGGGTCAAATATTTTCATTTTCTTTCTTTCTTTCTTTCTTTGGTACCAGGGATTGCACTCAGGGGCACTCGACCACTGAGCCACATCCCCAGCTCTATTTTGTTTTATTAAGACACAGGGTCTCACTGAGCTGCTTAGCACCTCACCATAGCTAAGGCTGGCTTTGAACTCAAAATCCTCCTGTCTCAGCCTCCCAAGGTGCTGGGATTATAGGCTTGTGGCAAGATCCCAGCTCAAATGTTTTCTCTCATTTGTTAAAGCTAGAACAAACAAAGGGAGAGAAAGTGACAGAATCCTATAGAAATAAAACAGACTTCAGTAAAACAGAGGAAGTGGATTGATAGGGAGATAGGAGAGATAGGAAAAGAAAAGATTTGATAAACTGTATCTTCAATTTTTTAATATCTGATTGTTTTGTGGATCTGAATCCACTATTTTGTTGGGCATGGTGGTTCATGCATGTAATCCCAGCAGCATGAGAGGCTGAGGTAGGTGGATCATAAGTCAAGGCAAGTTTTAGCAATTTAGCAAGGCTCTAATCTTACCTAGAAATATTCTGTCTCAAAATAAAAAATAAAAATAGGGTTTGTGATGTGGCTCAGTGGTTAAATGCCTCTGGATTCAATCCCTGGTATTAAAAAAAATAAATAAATCCATTGTTTTTGTTTTGCTAACCACTTTTCAAGGTAAATTATTTTATTATGGATTATGAGTTCATATATTGCTGATACTAATCTGTAGGAATCATGAGGTATCCTTCTTAAAAGCTGCATTTTTTAAAATCATCAATGTCATCAGTTATGGGCCAGAAATTCACCTGGGATTCCTTGGCCAGCTTCTCTCAAGGTCACGCAACAACTATTTTTAAAAAAATATTCTTTTATTTTCAAGAAAAAAATACAATTTTCTTCCATCAGATGCCCTCAGTTCTTACCAATCTTGGAAAAATGTAACCTCATGGATTAATATATAATCAAAATATAAATCTATATAAGATTTGAAGTATAGTCATGAATTCTCAATATGAGGATTTTGTTCATCTGTTTTTCTTTTTCTTAAATATATCTAGAACTAAGAAGAAAACAGATGATAACTTGTTTTCTCCCTTTTCTTGAAAGAAGTGGCATATTTGTTGTGTAGACTTCCCTTCCAATTAGACTAATGCAGTTAAATATTACTAATAGGTAGAGCTTGAGAGTTTTAAGGGAGCTGTAACATATCTGTTCCTGGAGGGTATAATCCTCTGACAAAAAAAAAAGTAGCCAATTATTTTTAAAAATAGTGCTGGGAGTTCTAAGACTCCAGAGGCTGAGGCAGGAAGATCATAAGTTCAAAGCCAGCCTCAGCAAAAGCAAGGCACTAAGAAACTCAGTGAGACCCTGTCTCCAAATAAAATGCAAAATAGCGATGGGGATATGGCTCAGTGGTCGAATGCCCCCTCTGTTCAATTCACGGTACAAAAAAAAAAAAAAAAAAAAACAATTTGAAATAACAGAAAGATCAGTAGAAAAAGAAAAAGGGAACATAAGAAGGGGGAGGGGTGGAAAAGGGGAAGCCCTGGGAACTGAATCAGAACAAATTATATTTCATGCTTTTATACTTATATCAAAATGAATCCTATTGTCATGTATAACTAAAAGAACCAATAAAAAAAAGTAGCCAACAAGCTTCAGGAAATAAGATGCTTATCTTGCAAAAGTAACAGATTCTATCTATATATATACAAAGTAGATTAACAAAAACTGCTTACATATATTTTTTAAATGGATTAATTAAAAATGCAAAATAAATGGATGAAATTTTTCACAGTATCACTGAACTTAAAGATAAATGTCAAATAATTTGAAAATAATAATGTATAAAATAGTACATACCAGATTTTTATCCACAACCATATGCAATTAAAGATACCGAGGGAATAATGATGAGGCATATTCATTTTTCTCAAAAACACACAACATGAGTCTTGAGAAACTTATGAAACTTTACATTGCACTGAAATTATATCCAGAGATAATAATGTGTAACAGCCAACTATAATGTCAGGCCCAGTTTACAAATAGAAAATTTATGTACTATTCAGAGTATTACAGTTCAAAAAGTGTTGTGATAGCAAGAGTTTTTAGTTAGACTTTCCAAGCTATATATCTAGGCATCTTACTTTCCTAATAATTAAAATGAAAATGTAGGTCTATAATCTAGAGAACTATTTTTCTTATTCTTGTCATAATTATCCTACTAAACATTTATGTGGGCACATTTTCTACTACCAATTTTTAAGAAACTACTTTTAGTTTAGAAAAAAATTACTAAAGTTTACCATCAGTGGCAGTTCACTACAGCCTGCCGTGTTATTTGTGGCAAGTTTATAGGTCTCTGTGGAGGAAAAATTCATCACTTTGTTTTACATGTACCTTATGTAAATCACAAAAATTTTCCATTTTGAATTCTCTTGAAACAAAGACTTATGTTTTTATCTAAATTATCTATAATAGAAGAAACAGCATATTTTATATTACTTATGTATAAGCCCATGTATGAAAATTAATGTTTTTAGTCCTATGTTCACATCTCCCTTTTTTCAAGCATACCAATGAACACAAATTCATTCTCTAATAATTTTAACAGTCATGCAGGTCCTTCATGAAAAGTAAAATAATGATAACATTTGCAAGTCACAAATTCAGCTCTGAAAGCACTTCTTAACAAAATTATATGAAATAAGTGGAAATAAAAGAGTTAACACTTACGGGTATAGCTTTTTTTCCTTCATGCGGTGACATATCAGACTCAGCATAAATGACTCTTTTTCCTGAGTGAGGAATATTAATTTGATTACTTTTTTCTTCATAAATCATGTGTATAAATCCTGATAGAGCATCAATTGATTGGTTCGATTCCATATGAAACATCTTTGAATTGCATTATTCCCCTGAATGTTAAAATAATTCAAAGGAAGTCTGAAATTATTCTACCAAAACTATAATTCTAATGAGAAATTTTGGCCAGATTTGTTTTTTTGATTTTTTTTTTTAAGATTTAAATGTCACCTTTGTTTTTCAACTTTATTCCTTTGGTCTTTGAGGTTTCATATCAGAAACAGACAACTACATCACAATGTATTTTGCTTTCTGTTACAAATATTTTTTAATTATATTACCAAAAGCACTTAGTGGCATGGATTTATGTTCTTACACAGGTGAGGGTCCCCCTTCTAGTGTATAGATTTTTGGAGCAAATCTGCAGGGTCTGTTAGTCTTGGGTCCCTTTTCTCTGAAACACTAACTCTCCTCTGATACCTAATATTCATGTGTGCTGAACTGCAGGTACTACATGTCTAAAAATGATTACATGCAGAACCAAACTGTCTATTGGTCTAAGGCATTGTACAATTGGCAATTATTGTAGAAAATAAAGAAATAGGTATAGACTGAGGAGTGGAATAGCTGGGTCAAAAGATGGTTCTATTCCCAGTTTTCCAAGGAATCTCCATACTGCTTTCCATATTGGTGGCACCATTGTGCAGTTCCACCAGCAATGTATAAGTGTGCCATTTCCCCCACATCCTCCTCAACACTTATTGTTTGTATTCTTAATAGCTGTCATTCTGACTGGAATGAGATGAAATATTAGAGAAGTATACAGCCACATCAATGTTTGTAGCAGCACAATTCACAATAGGTAAACTGTGGAACCAACCTAGATGCCCTTCAGTAGATGAATGGATAAAGAAAATGTAGCATATATACACAATGGAATATTACTCAGCAATAAAAGAGAATAAAATCATGACATTTGCAGGTAAATGGATGGAGTTAGAGAATATAATGCTAAGTGAAGTTTTAGCCAATCCAAAAAAACTAAATTCCAAATGTTTTCTCTGATATAAGGAGAATGATTCGTAGTGAGGTTGAGAGGGGGGGGGCTTTTGAGGATTAGATGAATTCTAGATAGGGCAAAGGGGTGGGAGGGGATGGGAGGGGGAATGGGGGTAGAAAAGTGGTGAAATGAGATGGACATCATGACCCTAAGTACATGTAAGAAGACATGAATGGTGAGAATATACTTTGTGTACAACAAGATATATGAAAAATTGTGCTCTATATGTGTGATATGAATTGTAATATATTCTGCTATCATATATAACAAATTAGAATTTTTAAAAAATTTTAAAAGGACAAAAACAGAATTTGGGCGAACTAAAAATGTTTATGGAGAGACCAACACTCCGTATACTCCAGACTCATCAAAGTCAATAAGCAGCAGGTCCTTTTGGTATCAACAAAGCCTCTCATCAGGAAGCAAAGCTGCTAGGGTCCCAATGTGGTTTTATTAGTTATTCTGATTCATCCTTAGGGAACTGAAATAAAGGTGATTATAGAGTGAGAAAACATATATGAAGAATTAATTTGTAATTGAAAGAGTGGCAAGTTGAATATTTTTAAATTCTCAACAACCTGAGCCCTGAACAAGTGTTGAGTGTCACAAGAGAATTTATAAAACCTGCAACATATCCATTATAATTGCAATTCATCTGAAAAACAAAAATACATAAAGTAAAACAAGTGGATAACTTATTTTTAAAATTTACTTCCCAGTATGACATTTATATTTATTCATATTAAAAAATCCTAAGACTTGCTTGAGCTAACAAAGGCTCAGAATGTTCGGTGCCATTTTTGTCATAGGAATAAATAAGAGATGATGGAGATAAAGACAATCTAGGCAAAAATAACAACATGCTCAAACGAAACAGAAAAAGTAGAAAACATACTCTTCATATGCAAACTGTCTATGGGTTGAGGAATTCAAAGTTTGGCCAATCAACTGTTTATAAACTATTCTCCAAATATTTCCAACTAGCGTTATAATACTAAAATGCAAGTTCATGAAAAAACAAATCACTAAACATATAAAAGTAAAATCATGTAGGCCCCATTTCTAGCATAGAACTTTAGAATCTTTGTCTTTATCATCCATTGATTTCATATGTTACTCTTGAATCTCAAAATTAAAATGTAGCATTACGACTAAATTTTAAAAGACTTGTTTTGTTTCACTACAAATTCATATAAACTAAGCTTAGCTATGCACCAAATTTGTTTAGATATTGGTTAAATTTTTCTTTTATTCCTCTCAGTAATCATTCAAAAACTCCTATCAATCATTCCAGAAACACTCCATGTGCCAGTCCTCACTCCTTCACTTCCAGAGGATTACTTCTTTCTATTTAAAGCAGTCCTTAATCCTTTGCTATAGATCCCATTCTATTCTATCTACTAAAAATTCAGACTCTGTCCTATAATTTCAAACTCTTCCTGTCTATGGACTTTTTAATCCCAATGCTAATTTAAAAGCCATTTTCAAGTCATTACCATCCTAAATAACTCTCCCTTGGCTCCTTGCCTTATATTTTTCAATTCTTAACAAATTTTATCAAAAGAATAGTTGTTATGTTTTGGATCTGAGATGTCCCCAAAAAGCTCATGCATGGGACAATGCAAGAAAGCTTCGAGGTGAAATGATTGGGTTATGAGAGTCTTACACTCAATCAGTGGAATAATGCCATAATAGGGATTAACTGTGTGTTAACTGTAGGTAGGTAGGGTGTGCCAGGACAGTGGTAGGTTTTTGGGTTCATGGCTTTAGTATATATAATTTGTCCATGGTGAGTATAGCATTCTCCCCATATCTATCTATGTATCTATCTATGTATCTATCTATCTCCCCCTCCCCCTTCCTAATTGTCATGTCTGACCTTTTTTTCTTCCCCACACTCCTCTTCCTTGATGTTCTGCCTCACCTCAGCACCATCAACCCCTGCCAGAATAGAGCCAGTTGTCTATTACTGAGACCTCTGACAAGTGAATCCCAAAATAAACGTCTCCTCCTTAAAATTGTCCTTGTCATGTATTTTGGTTACAACAGTGAAAAAGCTGACTAAATCAGTAGTCTAACACATATACTCCACTTTGTCAATTATTAGTCACCCTGAAACTTCTCTGTAAAATATTCATAGTCATGTATAGGTCAAATCCAAAAGATTTAATATGCACTGTCATATTCAACTTCTGACTTCTATTTGAAAATCAGGACCAATCATTCCAATCATTTAATTTACATTCACTTCATTCTTCTGCTTCTCTTCCTAATTCGCTGGCTGCTCCAGTTTCATCTTCCATGTTAGCTACATTTTTTTTCTACCTTTCATAGAAATATTGGTCTTTCTCTAGGCTTAGACTTTAGCCACTAATCTGTTCATAGACATAACTCTCATCAAAAATTTCAATATAGCCAAATTATCACTTACTGGTAAATCTATATCTCTATGTCTATATTTATCTGTCCAGTAGGAAAAATCCACTTGGCATATGTTATAAGCACTAAAACTCACTCTTTCCTCATACAAATATCTCCCTTGTTCATATCCCCTGTTCATATCCCTCATTTGGTTACATCATAAGCTATCCATTTTCTTGAGCAACAACTAAATTATATCTGAGGTTCCCCACTTGCCAAGGCCAATGTCTCGGCTTGGCACCAGAATCACGAGGCACTCACAGCTTTGTAGGTTCAAACAGCAATTCTTTATTCCAGCTCTCACACCACCTCCACACAGGTCCAGGGGCAAACGCGTTCTGCTGCCTCCCGCACCAACCACCTACTCCACCAGGCTATTTCCAAAATCCCATTTTAATCTCACGAGAACTCAACAGGAACAAGCAGCAGGAACACCCTAATCCCAGCAATAATCTTCAACTTCCAACTTCCCTAAAACCCATTATCTTAAACTGGCAACGCCTTAAACTCAAGGAGCCGGTTACTTCCTCAAACCTGATCAGCTCTAAACCCGGATCTGCCTTGGTCCTTGAGCAAGGTCACCTCATTAAAGCATGCATGCAATGTCCCATCAAATGTCCTCTAAGCAGCATGGGGTACGCTTGGCAAGGAAATTTCGATGCGTCATTCCTACTTGGTAATGGCCCTCAGCACCCACTGTTTCTCAATCATTCTATCAAATCTGTCTTGAGGTTCACTGAATTTTTCTTTGCAGTGCTATAATTGGTGATGCACCATCATCACTCACCTAAACTATTAGTTAGGTTATTAGTCACCGTACCTTCAGTTTTTCACCCCTGTAAGACTCAATTTGACTCTACAAGTACATGAGTAAAGCTATTTTTGTCTCCCAATATCCTCAAACAGACTCCAACCTTATTTTTCAGAATCTGTTACCTCTATCCTTCAGAAAAATGTATCATTTAGTAATTCACATTGACTTTTTGCATATCAAAAAACAAAACACTCTATCTCACATGTACTTATTTTGTAAATGATTTTCTCTCTATATGGAATGTCCACACCACCCCCACATCCGTTCCTACTGCTATTCTTCACATAGCTAGCTGAATATTTTTTCTCTATGCACAACTTATCTCTTACCTCTTTCTAATAAGGTTTCTTTGATTTCCAAACAATACTACTTATACATTTATCATAATAAAATACTATAATAGAAATTTTCTCTATTAATGTATCTCCTTTTATACATTTGACTATGTATATTTTATTCTTTTTTTCTGCCTAGTACTTTGCTCAATACCCAATATACAATAGGTATCCATATATTTAATTGAAATGATTCTAATCATAACTAAGTTTTACAATCAAGAAACCAAAGAATTAAAATTTGAAAATTGAAATAATAACTTACTGCTTTTTAAGATGAACAAAATATGGTTTTCCTTCTATTGTAATGATATAAGCAATCTATAACAAGAGTATGTAAAAATTTCAGTAAAATTTATAGATAATTGGGGCTGGGGATGTGGCTCAAGCGGTAGCGCGCTCACCTGGCATGCGTGCGGCCCGGGTTCGATCCTCAGCACCACATACCAACAAAGATGTTGTGTCCGCCAAGAACTAAAAAATAAATATTGAAAATTCTCTCTTTCTCTCTCTCTCCTCTCTCACTTTCTCTTTAAAAAAAATTATAGATAATATATGTTAAATTATGTATTTGTTTAGTACTTACATTTTAAAAGATTCTCAGAATTAACAATAATATGTAACCATTTTATTTGCTTCCCTATGTGTATATCTGAGGCTTCAGGATTCTGAACCAGTAATAAAGCACCCATTATTTTGCATCATTACATTTCTGGGGGAACACTTACCTGATGTCAACTGTTATCTTTTGACTTAGAACCCACCAGTTTACCCATGCCAAAGACAAATTTCATGATTCACCTCACTCACATTACCTTAATTCTGTCTTGGGGGAAATTCAGTTTTGTTACCCACTTAATTTTCATATTTGTAGATTTTTATCCCTAAAATCCTTCATCTTCAAAAAAATAAAGTCTCATGCATATTCACACACATCAAAATGTTCTGCTGTGAAACTATTCTAAGCTGTCATCTCTGCCACCTGCAGTAGCATCCTCACATTAAAAAGGCAACTTAACATAATCTAAGGTTTAAAAATATTATTCCCAGGTCAGTAGAATTGAGGAAAGGGAACAGGAGAAAGAGGAGAGGGAAGGAAAAGTAGAAATACTTGGTATATTACTGAGACCTCTTATAATTCAAGTAAATTATATTCCATGCTTTTATAATCATGTCAAATGAATCCTAATGTGTAACTAAGAAAAAAATAAAATTTGCATATATAATAATATGATATAATAATTATATAATCCCCAATTACTCTATTTTCTCCATCGTGTTTTGCATCTGTTGATGAAATTCTTTCAGGAACAGTGGTGTGAAGAAAGCTTTTGTGTGACTCTAAAAATAAAAAGAGGTGATTTTATTTTAGAACCTGTGATTTTACATTATTTATTCCTAAGTCTATTTTTGCATTTCTTTCTTTACATTAAATAATCTACACATCTCTTCCTTTCTACCATTTTTTCTAGTCATTTTTATCTCCAAATTTCTAGACCCTTTCTTGTCAATATCTCATTTTATTCTCTCTCTCTCTCTCTCTCTCTCTCTCTCTCTCTCTCTCTCTCTCTCTTCCTCTCTCTCTCTCTCTCTTCTCTCTCTCTCTCTCTCTCTCTCTCTCTCTCTCTCTCTCTCTCACACACACACACACAC